>NC_137460.1:183401072-184601072 GCF_964235325.1 Thermobia domestica | reverse complement strand
GTGGATTGAGTATCGTGAAAAATGGTCCTGAGTTGTTCTGAAATACCGGGAAATACCTCCACGAATTGTATCCCTCGATGTCTCAGTTAGTACATACGATCGGAATAAATGATATAAACATTGTATGTTTTCATGAGTTTCAGAACCGGGGGGAAGGTTGAAAATTAAAAAAAGACCTTTAGAGAAGGAGTAAAAGAAAGAATAGGTAAAAAGAGAGGAGACAGAACACTAAAACTACGAAAGATAAGTGGTCGAATTTATGCATACAACATACTATAACCAAATATTTTCCTTTATGCCAAAAGGGGTTGGGCTTACAAATAAATAGCCGAGAAACAAATATCTTCAACAACGAGACGAATCGGTGCCCTTAATGGGATTTTCGGAAAGACAAAGGCTTTAGGAAAATCCCACCACTCACCGTATCCGGTCAACGCCATTGAAGACCCCGGCCATGCCGGAAGGTTAGTGCAGAATCTTAATTTGGAATTTTAAAAAAGAAAAAAATCATCCGACCTCTCAGAAACTAAGAAAGTCCAGAATAGTAATGAAACTAGAGTAAATAATAGCTAAGATATCCCTAACTAGTAATTTGCCAAAATTAAAAAAAAAATAAACTGAATTTTGGATCGGTGACTCAGTGACCAAACATCACCGATGGCTACACTGCGCAGACATGCCAAGGTCTGGGACGTCGTTAATTTCCATCATCTAATTAAACTAAGAAAATAAACTTAAGAGGACTAGGGGTCGACGTCCGGGTACGCAATGAACCTAAAAACTTTTATTAGCGGTTAATTTAATTTGATTTGCCCCCTCTGTCCTATTGGCTATATGAACACTGTACGGTAAATAATGTAAGCAGCGTAGAAAAAATCTCGGAGAGTCAATGAATGTTAAAGGTACAAATGACCAAACCCGTACCTTCCGACGATCACAGGATATAGCAGTTACTTTTCTTAATTATCATTTCTGTAAACCTTCAAATGTAATTCCTACATGATGCTACCCTATCTGATGAAAGGCTTAAGAACCGGAGCTGTTAATATGAGGTACTTAAATGTGAAGTAACATATAATTCCCAACTACACATTACTATTCAATAGCAAACTTGATTGCATTGGTGTAGAAGTCAAAACGCGAGAGATTTTCAGTAAACATATTCAGATTCTCCATATATAATATACACTGGGCCTATTCATTTATGTACAGGTGTCCTATCATCTCATTCATTCTTTATCATAATCATATTATTACTATATCATTACATTTATTCATTATTTACTCATTTCCACGCGAAGTAATATTTTACAGACACCCTATTACATAATTTACACGCAGGCCATACACATATTACACTACGCACTAATAAATCTATAATTATCACAATCCGTCACGCTTAAACTGCTACACGATAACATTCATCGAACCACGGACTCTTTGTTCCGAAACACCAAATTATATTTACTTCGCAGTTTGAAAATGAAATTCATACGTGCATTCACTGAAAGTTAAATTGTCAACGATTATCTTATTTCTGATTTGCTGATAGAAGTAAAGCAACAATGGAATATCTCTACAGCAACGGGAAAGGAGTATTTAATATTGCAGTTTGAAACAAACAGTAACATCATGTAAGCTTACTTCTATTAAGAAAATAGACATTCTTGATTTCAGTGGATATTTCGGTTTCTAATTGACATACCAAGCTGTAATTTTCAGAACTACGAGATCTCATGCTATTTCATTGAAATGTATACTTATATGAACCGAAAACCTTGTCCACGGGATGTAATTTAGAAATAAGGAGTCGTAATCAAACAACCTAAATCGCTAACTCATGCAATAACGTGATGTCAACAAACAATTGATTACCGAAAACGAACACGATGGCGCTGTGATAGAGAAATAATTTACTGTGTAATAAAATATACCCTTACACTTATTAATCAGAACTATAATATTTACTCCTGTTTAGTATACTTCGAGTTAGACAAATGGTACTAAATTAACGCATGTTTATACACTGTCCTAACAGTAAATAAACGCACTCACAGAAAAGTACTAACTACATACAACACTATTAGTATTACACATAAAGACGACTAACTAAACAAGCACCCTTTATTATATGCATATTAAAGGCAAGTACCTGATATATTAGATTTAAAACACTTTACTCCCTTGTCGGTATATAAAGCTGGCTCTATAGAACTTTTGGGGGACAAAATGCGAAGTTTAACCCTAGGTCCAATTGGCCTGACCAATTACTTAAAACATGTTTACTAGAATTTGAAGCCCTGGGGGCACATTAACATAATTTATTGAAGGACCTTTCCCCTGAGAGGGGAAAAGGCCCTAAAACAAACAATAACTAATCCTTCCCCCGCTAGAACTGGTTCAATTTGGAGAGAGAAATAGGAACCCTTTTAGTTAACTTAAGCTGTCATTTTGATGGTTAGTATCACACTATAAAACCTACTATGTACAGGCACTTATTGATTAATTAAAAAAAATCACATCTACCAAATACACGAACAAAACACACAGAATAGGTCGTATTTTTCCCTAACCCCTAATTGGATTTGAAACGATCAAAAATCACTCTCCTTTCTGTCCATCCTATCTGGGCAGCAACATGGCGTCCTGTAAAATGGAATCTGATATTTTTCCTTGGCTTTACAGTTCTTTCAACGAGAATGTAGGTTTACAGGCTCCTATATAATCATATAGCGTTTATCAATGAACTTAAACTGGATATTACCTTGAGATCGTTAGAATTTCCGTCCTTTTACAGCAAATATTTGGAAGGAGAATTCACGAGCTGCGCCTACTCAGATGGTTTTGATGAGAATGATAACATTGCGCCGAAAACGACAGGGATAGGAGGATTCCTCCAATCAGGGCGAAATCTTTCAGCCGCGGAAATTTCAAAGCAAATAGAAATTGGTGAAATCCAGATATAACCGGATCTGAAAGTGACTATGGACTTGTGAGAGGGGTTGAGGGAAAGTTTAGTTACCTGGCCAAATTCTACATTGGTATGAAATTAAGAAAATTTATATCCAATGGCGGAACTATATTTCGGTATGACGTCAGAATGGTAAACCTTGTAACTATTCAACTTGTATATGCGAAAATGAGATTTTACAATTAATCAGAATATAAATAAACATGTTATTCCGTGAAAATATGATTTCTAATAAGACCTTTCGATTCATTACATTAATCTGAAGTAAAGAGAATAAATAAATCGTGTAATTAAACCGAAATTGAATTTAAAAAAAAAATCACTAGGTACAGGGTGAGAAAAAAATTTGCCATTGCTCTAGGTTAGGAGCTTATTATCGCTCAGGGCATAACATTACAACCAGAAATGTAACATTTGGCAAGAATATTTCGGTTTTGTTTAGTGTTGCTCACGAGAAGAGAAGATTCTCATCTCGTTTCTGATTCAAAATAAACAAAATTGAGACGAGAGCTAACATTTTACATTCAATGGGAGACAAGGCCTTCAAATTATCGTTTTGCTTTAGAGATGAAAATCGAGAAGCATCGTAAACATTTCTCTTTTTATATCGATTCTCGAAATAGTGTATGTCCATTCTTTAAATAATAATTGCTTTTTAGACTGAATCTTATACTGTATTTTGTTACTTTGTATTTCGGAGCTTATTGAATTTTATGATCTGTGTAGTTATTTTTGTAGCAAAGCTTTTGTAATTACGTCTGCATATCCTAAAAGTTAGTTTATTATATGCCATACTGTTCAGTGATATTCAGTTACTTTTATTACAGCTATCTTCCCCAGAATGTACAGTAGAATACTTTCTACAAGGAACTTCAGTGGAACGCTTTGGTTTAAATTTTTGGTAGTTGCACAGGTGTGCCCTTGAGGTCCAGACACCCTCCAGAAATGCCGACTTATCTGTAAGGTTTGCCTCATCTTAGGGCAACTCTAAAAAATTTAATACAATTATTATTATTATTATTATTATTATTATTATTATTATGAAAATTTAAGACCTGAATATTACGTCCTATTGCAGTCTAAATAAGAGTACTGAAGCTGATAGCAAAAGAAAAAGAAAGGATAAGAGATAGTGATAGAGAAAGGATAAGAATGATTATTGTCCGAAAGAAAATGAGAGGGGAGAAAGAAGATGTCAGCTCTTGGACAACATTAATATCGAAACTTCGGATGCCTAAAGATAAATTAAGTATTATTTGGCTTCACCATGATATATAGTAACACGCTTTCTTTAGCTAAAAGACTTTTTGGATCATGTATGCGTTATATTAATATTTTTACAAAATATACAGAGCAATATAAGAAAGATTAGTTCCTATTTACAAATTTTTGTTGAACGGATATATGGAACGTGTTGGAAATGGCGAACGAAAATATTATTATTTATAGCAGCAGTAGTAATAGTGGAAGACGTTCAGAATAGTTGCTCGGAAACAATATCGTTTCAGACACATTTATGATTCATACTAGGCTCTAAGCATAACCCTTAGGGGTGGTATTCATAAATTGTTTGCAAAACACGTTACGTGTTCCACTACAGTACGAATTAAGGTTGTAGACATACATGTGACGTCAGTTTGCTAGTATTTCCCCTGTGTATAAAGCAGTCTCCACTCTAACTTGTAAGACCGAAAGAAATTGAGCATTTTTCATATTATTACACATCAGAAGTATGAAGTTCCTAAAAACAACTTACCGCAGCAAGAATCGGACCCGGGACTTCTGAATCACGAAACGAATGCGCACGCCACTACGCTATTACTGCTCTGTTAAGGAAGAGTCAAAGTCACTCGTTTATGGAGCAAATTGCACACGTTTATGATAACGACGAAACACATTGATTTCCGTCATGATAAAATACTATGGTCAAGAGACTTCAAATTTAAATTAAAATACAAAAATAGACATATAGTATCTCAGACCACTTTCTTTTCTGATTCACCCAAGGTTTCTCCGTAACTTTTCTTTACTATACTTAGTAATACTCGTTTTAAGCTATTTCCAGTAACTTTGAACAAAAGGGACACGAACACAAATACATCGAGAATATATACAATTTCGAAGGATCTCCCACCGGGAATTGAACACAGAACCGCGAGCACTGAACTATCTGAAGCAGTGATGTTTGGGTCAATGAAAACTTGACCCACCTCCCACCATGACCCTCCACTATCGGTGACCCACTCTGAACCAGCACCCACCATGACCTACTCGGACCCACAACCCACAATGATCCACTCTGACCCACTACCCACCGACCCGTTCAGACCCACCACCTACCAAAACACGACACATGATACACAGCCTCTACTCTACTTACTAAAGAGTTTATACTTGTAATAATAAAACCAGATTGTAAAATTCTAACGAATCGCAGGTTGATTTTTTTATGGTCACTCTCTCAAGCACCGGTCTGTTACAATAACGGTGGATCTGACCCTTATGACATAAAATGGTAAAGTGTTTGTCATGGGGCAAATTTCGATAAATTTCAATTAAATTACGTATCATGGTATAATTATTTCCTTGTTGAATTATCGATACTTTTCAGTGGAAAAACGCATGAAATTTGAAAGTTTCAAATGAAGGTAAGTAGACCAACGTACAGTCCAGACTTAAAATCTCCGTGTAATTAAGCGTATATTACAAATTTCATGTCTATTTTTCTCACAACTTTATTGCTTGATTGCCCTGTGTCGTAAGCGCTCCATGTAATAAACATAAGCTTCAGCAATTATTATAGTAGAAAGGGCATGGTTTCTGTTTCTCAATTTGTTTGTGAATTTGTTTCTCATCTAATATTGATCATTTTCAATTATTTTTACAAACCAACCCACTACCATTTTTGAATATATATTAAATGCCATCCCCCTGCTCATAAAGAAGAATTTTAAAAAATGCTGGGACGTTGTGTTCATTTTCAATAGAGAATTAATATACTGAATTTCAGCTTCGTAAGTTTAACGGCTTGTGAGATATTTATTTTTTTCGCAAAAATTCGGATCCTCACTACCTCCTTAGGATATTATGCATTATAATGAAAGCAATACAACATCCCAGTTTGGATTAAGGTCTAACTATATTCCAAAAGTTATTTCATTTCACTTTGCAATTTGGCTGTGATGATCAGGCACACATATTTACATCAATTTTTATATAATAATTTATATATTATAGCTATTCAAAAATGTATTGTTTCCAATAGTTAGCCCACCTAAAAACTCTGTGTCTTGAAAATCAAGTAGTAGTATAATTTCTATTGCTATTATTGCAATTACAAATATCAATGTCCAAAAATGCCTGAAGTTCTTTCTCACTTACAAGGAGAAGGCAGACTTTGGTAAGTGAACTTCGGGGCCATATTTTGCGAGTTGGTAGTGCACATTTAAAGAATTAGTATTGCAAATTGGGAGAGCGCAATGGCCAAAAACAACGGAGAAAAACTGTCTTAAAGTTTTCTACTCGCTGTATATAATGTACGACGCATACATTTACCAAATGTTAGCCTGACAAAGTGAGGAAAATCTTTGATTCATGAGTAAAGGATTCCGGGTTCGATTCCTGTTCGAGTCTAGGGATGCGCACGAGTCGAGTCGAGTCGAGATTTAAGCCTCTCTCTACTCGTCTCGAGAAAATGTTGTCTCGACTCGAGTCTCGACTCGAAAATATGTTTCTGTCTCGACTCGTGTCTCGACTCGACTCGAATTCGAGTCGAGACGTCTCGAAATTCGAGTCGAGACAAAATGCACGGGTTAAAATATACGCACACATCAGCCAGACCATTATGACTACCTACCTAATTATCAGTATGTCGACCTTTGGAACGGATAACAACGGCGACGTGTCTTGGCATGCACGCAATGATCCTTGGCAGGTCGCCGGAGAGAGTTACACCACATATGCACACACAGGTCACCTAATTCCCGTAAATTCCGGGGAGATGGGCGATGGGCCGTGACGTCACGTTCAATCACATTCCAGATGCGTTCGATAGGGGTTATATCCGGCGAGTCGGGGGACAAGAACATCACTTGGAACTCGCTCCTGTGTTCCTAGAACCGCTCCATCACATTCCTGGCCTTGTAACATGGTGCATTATCTTGTCGAAAAATCCTACTACCGTTGGGAAACATGATCATCATGAAGGGGTGTCCGTAGTCTGCAAGCAGTGTGCGATACGCTTTGGCTGTCATGGTGCCTTGCTCGAGCTCCACTAGACACATGGATGCTTACGAGAATGTTCCCCAGATAATAGTTAAGCCGCAGCCCGCTTGTCTCCGTCTCGCAGTACAAGTGTCAAAGAGCTGTTCCTTTGGAATACTACGGATTCGCATCCTCCCATCGTCATGATGAAGAAGTTATCGAGTTATCGGGATTCATCAGATAATGCAAAGCTCTGCCACTGTGCCAAGGTCCAGTGGCGATGGTCGCGTGTTCATTTCAGTCGTAGTTACCGATGTCGTGGTGTTAACATTCGAACATGAATGGGTCATTGACTGCGGACGTCCATCGTTAGGAGTGTTCTGTTCAATGTATGTTCAGACGAGTGTAGTGAAGGCCTGGAAAAAAAACTGAAATTTTGAGTTTAAAAGAACAATTTTTTTTTACGGTTCTCCCGAGCTTGAAAAAAAAAAAAACGGAAAATTTGGGTAAAATTGAAATTTTCGAATATTTTATTATATTATGCTTTCAAAATTAAAAGTGTTTTGTATTTACTAGTTTTTAGTTAATATGTTAAATCAGACATATTTTATAGAGATATGTTCTATGTATAATTTCCGGAAATTTTGAATTCATTAGAAAAAATAATTTGTTCGGAAATATTAGCAAAAACAGGAAAATATAGTTTAAAACTATTTTTTGGCCTGATGCTACTAATCTTAATGCTGTAACATGTCTACAGCATATACAGTAGGAAGTCGAAAATTCGAACTAATTGGGACCACAGGTAGTTCGCATTTTCTAAAATGACAAAAAATGCCATTTAGGCTTACATATACTGTACGGTATGTTCTTCTATCGATACAGTGGTTATTCAGTACATACAGTAATTACAATACAGTGCGAAAGGCTACTTACATTTAATGTTTCTGAAGAACCTGCGCGTACACTAAATTACACTGATCTTGTAAGTCACACTTAAAACTTATAGGCCTAAGAAAAAATAAAAATAAAAATATGTATGACAAACAATTACATATGAATGAATTTTTGTAAAAACACTGACTTCACACAACGTCGACGGACACATTATTGTTTGTTTATCGCTAGCGTTAAGACAAAATGTAAAAAGCTACTAGGGACCGGGTTCAGATTTTTGACGTTTCGGATTTTTGACGTTCGGATTATCAACGTCCTACTGTATATACAATGTATTTCGCTAACGGAAAAATACTTAAAGCAGCAGGTTTTAATTCTACTTTTTAGTTTTCTGATTTCTGGTAAAATCCCTCTTTATTCTTTGTATATTTTTCGAAAAATTCAAAAAGAGAGAGGATCTTATTTACACATACACACATATACCGCACAAGTGGGTGAATTTGAGCAGCAAGAAACATATTAAAGGGTTGAGTATGTGAAACTTCCGTTCGTTATTATTACAGACTAGCAGAATACCCGTTCTTCGCACGGGAAGAATGGGTTTCATTTTGGACACAAAGGGCACAAAACTGTCACCAATGAACTTATGAATTCGACATTAATATCCGTAATTTTCAATTATCTTTACATGTCACCATCCCCCCTTAGAGTACTAATGGGACTGAATTTCGATTTAAACGGCCGGAAGTGTCACTGTTCATCTCAGCGACCCCAAAAACTATGATTCGACACTAATGTCGGTCATTTTCAATAATTTTTATATATCTTCTCCTTCCTCCAAGTTGTGGGGCCGAATGTTGATTTAAAGGGCATCGGAAGTGTCATTGTTCATTTCAGCGACCCCGAAAATTATGAATTCGACACTAATATCTGTCATTTCCCCCTCCCTTTCCCTCAAGTTGCACCTTCAAAGTGAAATAATAAAAAGCATCCCGAACCTCATTTATATTGAAAATTTTATCAAGGTCGGTAAAATTTCCAAAAATTTTGAACCTATTAATGAAAAAAATGTTCGGGAATATTAGGAAAAACCGGAAAATATAATTTAAAAACTATTTCTTCGTCTGATGCTAGTAATCTGATTTGCTGTAACATGTTTGCAGCATATATACAATGTATTTTACTAACAGGAAAAATACTTAAAACAACAGGTTTTAATTTTACTTTTTAGTTTCCTAATTTCTGGTTAAATCTTCCCTCTAGGGATGGTACCGAGACCGAGACCGAGTTTTATATACCGAGACGAGACCGAGACGGACTTTTAAACACCGAGACGAGACCGAGACCGAGACAGACCTCTATAAATCGAGACGAGACTTAGGTCAGTCTCGAAAGTCTCGGTCTCGTCTCGAATATTGATATTGATAAATACTAAAATTACCTTCACTCAAAATTTGTTTCGTTGCTGTGTTAGATAATATGAGAAGGGTTGACTCATGTACAGTGGCGTATTTAGGGGGTGGTTATTGGGCTCAAACCCCTCCCGAAATAAATTTGTGATAATTTTTTGCATTGCACGTACAACGCAAATGTTTCTTACTCGTTCTTCAAGCCTCTCCCGAAACAAAACCCACTGCTGATGCAACTAGAATTCTCTCTCTCTCTCCCTCCCTCTCTTTCTTTCTCTCTCTCTCTCTCTCTCTCTCTCTCTCTCTCTCTATATATATATATATATATATATATATATATATATATATATATATATATATATATATATATATATGGTCGCGTTGCCACCTAGGTCCGCCCTGCACGGGTTCCCGGGGGCCCAACTTTAATTTTAAATGGAAGCAAGGGGTGAGTGGTACCTCGTTCTATAGATCTTGAAAAACTAAAAAGCGTTGTGGCAAAAGATCTTTCATATCGGGCACTGTATTCAAAATGGCCGCCAAGACATGTTGCCTCTATCAGATACAGTAAAACGTGCAGTACCAGACCACTAATATGAAAACGGTTGAACATAAATGAATCGAACAAAAACTCAAATAGAAAATGTCATGTGGCACATCGATTGATATTGTCGCGGAGACTCCCAGGGCCACTCTTCATGGGGGCCCAGGGCGCAACTTCAATATTGTAAATTGAAACATGGGGTGGGTGATACCTCGTTCGACATATCTTTAAAAACTAAAGAGTGCTGTTGCAAAAGATTGTTCATATGGGTCACCGTTTTCAAAATGACCACCAAGACATGGTATCTGCATTAGGTAAAACGTCCATTATCACTAATATGAAAACACCAGAACAAATATTCGAAAGGGAAATCACAGAGGGTATTTATCATTCTATAGCTCGGGAATGTTGCAACAGTCGAAAAGATGATTAGAGTGCAACAGTCGAAAAGATGATTAGAGTGAAAGTGCCATAATGGAAACGAAGAAATCTAACTCCTAGAAAATTATCGCTCCAACCTCACTCCGTACGTGAGTGAAGCGGCAAGGATCGGTGATATTGCTAATAAGAGCCTTAGTTTTTGCAAATTGTATCTACGAAACAAAGTTATTTGAAATGTGTTTTTATAAGAGATTAATGTCTCTGTAATGGGATAAAGTATGTAAAATTCTTGTTAAATGGTACCTTCCATTTTGATTGTGCGCAATGGTTTGATGCAAAAATGAATCAACTGAAATGCGAAACAATTTTGTCAAAGAATGCAATTTTAGAACAAGGTTTACAAACGTTGGGTTTGTTCAACAGTCCTCTGCATGATATTGGTTCGCTTCTTTTCCTTCTATGTCTTCTTGCATGTGATAGAATATGAGTTTCACTGAGATGTCCACAGTTACATTCCGAATAACTTTCAATTTCAGTTGTGATCCTTAGTAACGAAACGGTACATATTGTTTCGTAACTTAAATTACTCGTTTTTGTTACTATTTGGAATAAGTGATTATGGGAGATTGCTTATTGTTATACTCGGTAGTAAGATAATACTATTTTGATGCATTTTGATAATTTAATGAAGGTACATAAAGAAAGGTTATGACAATAATATGTAGTACGTAAAAAAGGTCATGACAATAATATAGAAGTTACAGATTAACAAAAATGTGCCTGTCATGGAGAAGACCTCCATGCACGAACTTCTTATGCGTTGTTTCTCGGCATAATTAATAAGTACTTACAGAAGGTTATAGCGGTACAGGCTGAGGTCCATCCTGATGAGGTTCTAATGGTCGACTCTGTCTGTTCTGACTGACTGCCAATGAATGACCAAAAACTGACCCATTGTTTACATTTTCATACGTTTATATACTCTGTTTTTGGCTTTTCACCTATATGCAGTTCCTTATTTTGTTTTTATTTATTTGGACATTTTCACTTTCATTTTTAGCTTTCCTTTTCTTGAAAGTTCGTTTACGGAACCTCATCCTGTTTGTTTCTTTTATATTTTTAATTTTGGAAGTTTTAATACACATTGAGATGAAATTATATTACATTTCCTCTTCTGGGAAAAAATTAAATGAACCAAGTGCTTTTTAAAGTCATTGGTTACTTGTATGCTCTCTCCTTACTTTAGATATAAATATATTTTTTAATACACATTGGAGTGTTCAACACTAACGCCGGCCTGTGGAACACTGTACGAAGCGAGGAGCACTGAAAGTTTACTGTAAGAACAAAATGAAATGCATCTCAATCAACTTCGTACTTGGAGAGGCAGTGGTTTTTCACCTGTAATGAAAATATATATAAAAAAAAAGGTACACTAAAACAAACTTCAATACACAACACTATATGCTGGATATCAAACCAGTCCATTTTATTAAGAAGTGAGTGTTCCTTGAAGAATTTTCCACTGAACCAGTCACTGAAAAAAATCTGCGATGGTAAGAAACAATCTTTTCGTGCATGGCAGGGAACAATATCAGTTCTAAGCCTGCTGTCTACTGTCAATTTACACTTTACACGAACAATGTCTAAGCATCGTAAGTATGCTGAGTATGGTAGTTCAAAGGACAAGGGAGGCACAGGGAAGAGATGAGTCCATGTATGTCCCCGAACCAAAGACCATAAGCAAGAACCTGGAAGCGTCCGCTGGAAGGTAACAGGTGTCTTCCAGATATGAAGAAAGGAGCCAGGAGTGGAGATGCCTACACACAGCAATGCAAGATGGAGACTTCTTACTGGAACGTCGTTTTCTTGTGAGGTCCACATGAATGATGTGCTGGACGACGATCTCAACTATAACTGGAAGTGGTTGTTAAGTACAGCTGTAAGGATGTTACATCTGTTGCGATGAACTTGGGCTTTTTGGTGGTAATGGGGAACTGGACACCATGTTGCAACAATTCCTGAATTGGTGTGTTCTGTGGCGATGAACATCAGCTTGACAACTGGAGTAGTAGTATCTGCTGCGATGAACTATTACTTGGTGTGTACCTTGGGACTAGACGGCGACTCAACTGCAGCATGAAGAGAGGTTGCATCTGCGGCGATGAACATTTTCTGGTTCTGCGCCTGGTGAACAGGATTTCGGCTTCACTGCAGCTTGAAGAGTGGTTGCGTCTACTGCGATGAACTTGGTGGTTGTGCGCCTGGTGGACAGGACTCCGGCTTCACTGCAGCTTGAAAAGTGGTTGCGTCTGCTGCGATGAACTTGGCTGATGTATGGGAAGAGGTAGCGATCCCAACGTCTTCTGGAAACAGGACGTCCGGCGGCCATAGCGTCTTCTGGTAGCAGGAACGGCATCACAAACCGTATCAGGCAAAGGGTTGTAGTAAAGGGTATGGTGTTAGGGATGGAGTGCTATCTTTTGTGGTAGTAAGGACTTTCAAGCTTTATTTAGTTACTCAATATTAGCACATGTTATCAAGAGGGAAATTTAGAAATATGAATCTAGTGTTCACAACCCGTGATTTTTTTTTTTTCGTTTGAATGTTTGTATAAGCAATGGAATAACAAACACAACGTAACTTAAAACACGATGAAGATCTGCTGAAAATTTCTGTCTTGTAGTAGTGGGATGATTTATTGATTTATTAATATATTTTTGTTATAATATGAAATGTAAACAATTGTACGTTATGCTAATGACGTCACACCGACAGTGTGAAAGTTAAAGTGGTGCTAACCTTGAATCACTATTTAGCATCTATGTAAGTAACGGAATGCAGAGCAATGAGTGATCTGAGAGGTAGGGGAGGGGGATTGTAGGGAAACAATGAGGGAGTATTTGGGAGTTCCAGCGCGAGGGGAGAGTGGTAGTGTTGTAGCAGCAGAGGAAAGCAGGTCAGCGTACCGTGGTGGGGGGAGAATGTGAACTATGGAATGCTAGAGTCAGGGTGCTGAATGCAATGGAGATTGAGTGTGAGCTGTGATGCATGATTTAGAATCGACAACAAGAAGGGAGGGTTTGGTTATTGCAAGGAGGATTTCAGCGAAAAAGTAGGGAGAGTTGACTCTTAAGGATTTTTTTTTTTTTAGAAAAGGAGAATAAATGAATTGGGAGTTTGTAAAACGCGAAATGAATTTATTTGGAAATACTTGTCTATTTTAATTATATGGATATATTATATTGTCATTTGTTTTTATGTGAGAATGCCATTTGACAACGGAATTTTATGATTTAAGAAATTGCTTGTATTTCAGAACGAATGCCGGATCCTGGGGTTCTGGTGGTGGGATATACAATTTTAATCTTTCTTTTGCTATCGGTTTTTGACTATTATCAATTTCCACTAAATAGGAATTTGCATCTAGCTGTTGAATGATTTTATAAGGGCCATGAAAGGCGGGCAAAAGTGTGTCTGACTGTCCTGTCTTCCTATGAATTCTTTTAATTAAAACTAACTGTTGTGGGTAAAAGACAGTAGGAATTTTATCAGACTCAACTTTTTGTTTCATGTTTTCAAAATGTTCATTTCGTTTATAATTAACCAGGGAACGTAATTCTAGAAGTTCAGCCAATCGGGTTTGATTGTCTAAGTCTTCGCGGGGAATATTGAGTAATTGATCGATGGGGAAAGTGGGGGATAGTCCAAAGACCAGTTGAAATGCTGAGACGCCAAGTTGCGTTAAGGGAGTCTGGTTACAACTGGCGGTGGCCTTTTGAAGATGATCAGTCCAATGGGTTTGATCCGATCGTGTCAAAAACCTAAGCGATTGTTGTAAATTTTGTGCACGAACTTCTTATGCGTTGTTTCTCGGCATAATTAATAAGTACTTACAGAAGGTTATAGCGGTACAGGCTGAGGTCCATCCTGATGAGGTTCTAATGGTCGACTCTGTCTGTTCTGACTGACTGCCAATGAATGACCAAAAACTGACCCATTGTTTACATTTTCATACGTTTATATACTCTGTTTTTGGCTTTTCACCTATATGCAGTTCCTTATTTTGTTTTTATTTATTTGGACATTTTCACTTTCATTTTTAGCTTTCCTTTTCTTGAAAGTTCGTTTACGGAACCTCATCCTGTTTGTTTCTTTTATATTTTTAATTTTGGAAGTTTTAATACACATTGAGATGAAATTATATTACATTTCCTCTTCTGGGAAAAAATTAAATGAACCAAGTGCTTTTTAAAGTCATTGGTTACTTGTATGCTCTCTCCTTACTTTAGATATAAATATATTTTTTAATACACATTGGAGTGTTCAACACTAACGCCGGCCTGTGGAACACTGTACGAAGCGAGGAGCACTGAAAGTTTACTGTAAGAACAAAATGAAATGCATCTCAATCAACTTCGTACTTGGAGAGGCAGTGGTTTTTCACCTGTAATGAAAATATATATAAAAAAAAAGGTACACTAAAACAAACTTCAATACACAACACTATATGCTGGATATCAAACCAGTCCATTTTATTAAGAAGTGAGTGTTCCTTGAAGAATTTTCCACTGAACCAGTCACTGAAAAAAATCTGCGATGGTAAGAAACAATCTTTTCGTGCATGGCAGGGAACAATATCAGTTCTAAGCCTGCTGTCTACTGTCAATTTACACTTTACACGAACAATGTCTAAGCATCGTAAGTATGCTGAGTATGGTAGTTCAAAGGACAAGGGAGGCACAGGGAAGAGATGAGTCCATGTATGTCCCCGAACCAAAGACCATAAGCAAGAACCTGGAAGCGTCCGCTGGAAGGTAACAGGTGTCTTCCAGATATGAAGAAAGGAGCCAGGAGTGGAGATGCCTACACACAGCAATGCAAGATGGAGACTTCTTACTGGAACGTCGTTTTCTTGTGAGGTCCACATGAATGATGTGCTGGACGACGATCTCAACTATAACTGGAAGTGGTTGTTAAGTACAGCTGTAAGGATGTTACATCTGTTGCGATGAACTTGGGCTTTTTGGTGGTAATGGGGAACTGGACACCATGTTGCAACAATTCCTGAATTGGTGTGTTCTGTGGCGATGAACATCAGCTTGACAACTGGAGTAGTAGTATCTGCTGCGATGAACTATTACTTGGTGTGTACCTTGGGACTAGACGGCGACTCAACTGCAGCATGAAGAGAGGTTGCATCTGCGGCGATGAACATTTTCTGGTTCTGCGCCTGGTGAACAGGATTTCGGCTTCACTGCAGCTTGAAGAGTGGTTGCGTCTACTGCGATGAACTTGGTGGTTGTGCGCCTGGTGGACAGGACTCCGGCTTCACTGCAGCTTGAAAAGTGGTTGCGTCTGCTGCGATGAACTTGGCTGATGTATGGGAAGAGGTAGCGATCCCAACGTCTTCTGGAAACAGGACGTCCGGCGGCCATAGCGTCTTCTGGTAGCAGGAACGGCATCACAAACCGTATCAGGCAAAGGGTTGTAGTAAAGGGTATGGTGTTAGGGATGGAGTGCTATCTTTTGTGGTAGTAAGGACTTTCAAGCTTTATTTAGTTACTCAATATTAGCACATGTTATCAAGAGGGAAATTTAGAAATATGAATCTAGTGTTCACAACCCGTGATTTTTTTTTTTTCGTTTGAATGTTTGTATAAGCAATGGAATAACAAACACAACGTAACTTAAAACACGATGAAGATCTGCTGAAAATTTCTGTCTTGTAGTAGTGGGATGATTTATTGATTTATTAATATATTTTTGTTATAATATGAAATGTAAACAATTGTACGTTATGCTAATGACGTCACACCGACAGTGTGAAAGTTAAAGTGGTGCTAACCTTGAATCACTATTTAGCATCTATGTAAGTAACGGAATGCAGAGCAATGAGTGATCTGAGAGGTAGGGGAGGGGGATTGTAGGGAAACAATGAGGGAGTATTTGGGAGTTCCAGCGCGAGGGGAGAGTGGTAGTGTTGTAGCAGCAGAGGAAAGCAGGTCAGCGTACCGTGGTGGGGGGAGAATGTGAACTATGGAATGCTAGAGTCAGGGTGCTGAATGCAATGGAGATTGAGTGTGAGCTGTGATGCATGATTTAGAATCGACAACAAGAAGGGAGGGTTTGGTTATTGCAAGGAGGATTTCAGCGAAAAAGTAGGGAGAGTTGACTCTTAAGGATTTTTTTTTTTTTTTAGAAAAGGAGAATAAATGAATTGGGAGTTTGTAAAACGCGAAATGAATTTATTTGGAAATACTTGTCTATTTTAATTATATGGATATATTATATTGTCATTTGTTTTTATGTGAGAATGCCATTTGACAACGGAATTTTATGATTTAAGAAATTGCTTGTATTTCAGAACGAATGCCGGATCCTGGGGTTCTGGTGGTGGGATATACAATTTTAATCTTTCTTTTGCTATCGGTTTTTGACTATTATCAATTTCCACTAAATAGGAATTTGCATCTAGCTGTTGAATGATTTTATAAGGGCCATGAAAGGCGGGCAAAAGTGTGTCTGACTGTCCTGTCTTCCTATGAATTCTTTTAATTAAAACTAACTGTTGTGGGTAAAAGACAGTAGGAATTTTATCAGACTCAACTTTTTGTTTCATGTTTTCAAAATGTTCATTTCGTTTATAATTAACCAGGGAACGTAATTCTAGAAGTTCAGCCAATCGGGTTTGATTGTCTAAGTCTTCGCGGGGAATATTGAGTAATTGATCGATGGGGAAAGTGGGGGATAGTCCAAAGACCAGTTGAAATGCTGAGACGCCAAGTTGCGTTAAGGGAGTCTGGTTACAACTGGCGGTGGCCTTTTGAAGATGATCAGTCCAATGGGTTTGATCCGATCGTGTCAAAAACCTAAGCGATTGTTGTAAATTTTGTGCACGAACTTCTTATGCGTTGTTTCTCGGCATAATTAATAAGTACTTACAGAAGGTTATAGCGGTACAGGCTGAGGTCCATCCTGATGAGGTTCTAATGGTCGACTCTGTCTGTTCTGACTGACTGCCAATGAATGACCAAAAACTGACCCATTGTTTACAATTTCATACGTTTATATACTCTGTTTTTGGCTTTTCACCTATATGCAGTTCCTTATTTTGTTTTTATTTATTTGGACATTTTCACTTTCATTTTTAGCTTTCCTTTTCTTGAAAGTTCGTTTACGGAACCTCATCCTGTTTGTTTCTTTTATATTTTTAATTTTGGAAGTTTTAATACACATTGAGATGAAATTATATTACATTTCCTCTTCTGGGAAAAAATTAAATGAACCAAGTGCTTTTTAAAGTCATTGGTTACTTGTATGCTCTCTCCTTACTTTAGATATAAATATATTTTTTAATACACATTGAGATGAAATTATATTACAATATTGATGCAGATATGTCCCAAAAATCTAGCACGCAATGCGTTAAATTATCAGGGGCGAAGCGGCGAGTAAAATGTTGTTAAACTTAAATTTCACCTTATTTTTATTCACCTTATTTCACTTTATTTTTACTCATTATAGTACCAGTCATTTGTACACACAAGTGTTTCAGACAAACCATATCTATTGCAAATAAAAGTGAGGTTCTCATTTGAGATTTTACCATTCATTCCCGCTTCACCTACTTACGGACAGAGATCGGAAAGATAATTTTCTATCATTTCCTCTTTTGCATCATGTCAATTATATTTTAATAATCTTTTTCTCCGTTGCATTATACTCGAGCCGTGGAATGATAAATACTCTCTGTGCTTTCCTATACGAGTTTTATTCTGTTCATTTATCTCCAACTATTTTCATATTAGGGATCTAGGGTACTGGACGTTTTATCTGATACAGGCACCATGTCTTGGCGGCCATTTTGAAAACGGTGACCCATATGAAAAATCTAGGCGGCCCCGTGAGGCGCCGCGACAACACCATTCAGTGTGCCCCATGGCATTTCCTATTTGAGATTTTGTTTGGTTCATTTATGTTCAACCGTCTTCGAGATATCTCCGTGGAAAGATTAAAATGGGCCATCCTGGCTATATAGCCACTGACCCATATATGATCAAGGGAGGAGCTAAATCATGGTTTGTCGCTTTATCCAGTGCAAAGGAAGTAGGATACAAGCCCATTTTATCCAGTGCATACCTGAGGGTTAAAGGGGGCTATAGTCCCTATAGCCCTCCCCTAGGATCTGCGATATATATATATATATATATATATATATATATATATATATATATATATATATATATATATATATATATATATATTAAAAATGCTGAAATTTTGTACCAAGTTGGGAATTTTTTTTTGATACTCTGCAATATCACTAGATAAACAAGCAATGTTGCTAAAGCAAAATAAAGTTGTATTTTCTCAAATTGCGCTACGTAAAGTATTACATATTTCTAATTTAGTTATTTAACAAAACCACAATAGCCCATACATTATTTAGTGTAGCTTGGAAATCTCTAATAACTCAAATGGCATGGACGGTGCAATGCGCATCAACTGTACCTTAGCGTCAAATACTGTGATCATGGTATAATATATTTCGAATGAATGAAGGAAAAAAGCTACAAGAAACGGAAAATTTAAATGTTTCTAAAGACTTTATTTCGAAAACGCGCTGACATATCACGTCTCATCATGCAGATGCTTTCAAAAGACTTAAATGCTTATAACGCCATTTACAACAATTGTTATTTCAAATCGTTTCAGAGATCAGTGTTGCCAGACCAGTCAATTGGAAAAGCAGGAGATTCGAAGATAAAAAACAGGAGAAAGCAGTAGACACATAGAGTGGTGGCGTTTGAATGTAATTCCGGGGAAGGGGGAGCAGTAAAATTTGCCATTATTAAGGGCGCAGTAGTCAAAACAAGCAGTCCAGAATTCATTTCCGATGAACTACGTTGAGCAAATGAAAGGGAAAAGTCCCGATTTATATTAGTATTATTTGATACACACGTGTGTGAAGTAAAACGTAGTGAAAGAGCAAAGTGGAGTGAGAAAATGTCTTTTCATGCACATAGCGATAACGTAGCTATATGGTACAGTCACACATGATCGTGGCGTAAGACGATTTCTTGCTGACGATCGTGGAGAAATGATCTAAGCCACTCTTCCAACCCAAGTCTCAAGCTAAACAACACTTACTTGTAAATCTTACAGAAAGTCGTAAAAACTCTAACTATAATGCATATAGAAGATGACGTACAGTTGTATTCTTTGGATTCATATTATATACAGTAAAGCTCTATATCTATACGCTCTACAGAGCTTTGTGTATTATAACAGAGAAATTTCATCTTTTTATGTGAGGAAACATTCAAAATTCAATATTAATAATAATAGATTACTTCAACTTCTCGAATAAGAAAAAGCAGGAGATTGTTCACTTTTCATTTTCTTTCGCAGTAGATCAGTAGAACGGAGAGAAAGTAGGATATCTGCAAAATCAGTAGATCTGGCAACACTGTCAGATACCAAACACATTGGTAGTGATTGTTATACTGCTTAAAATGACATATTTGTATTAATTTTTTATAATGATCATTGCTTTCCTTTGCTTCTATAACAGTGGTGTCCAATTATAATAAGCCTGAGGGCCATAACTGTCTTTAGTAATAAGGTAGAGGGCCGCAGCTAATAATAATGATAATAATAATAATAATAATTTTTATTATTATTATTATTATTATCATTATTATTTATATTATTATTATTATTATTACACTACATAAGAAAAATATAAAAAATATATTTGAAATATTACATACCTATTCAATGTGACTAATGAGAGTGACTAGCAGCGTTTACAAGGGCTGAGGTATCTACATCCATTCCTCTTGTAAAAGATGTAACCCGCAGAAGATGTAAAAGAGAAGAATCTCCAAGGCAGCTTCTGGAGCGATTCTTTGCAATTTTCATGGTGGAAAATGCACTTTCACACAGATAAGTACTACCAAACATTGACACTATTTTCCGACACAACACACAAAAGCTAGGGAAACGTTTGTTAGAAAGTAGTCTGAAAAATCTACTCCTTTCTTTGTTCTAGTCTGAAACAATGGGTCAGCCTGAAAGTCACAAAGTTCGAGCTGTAAGTTTGGAGCTTGCTCTTCGATGTTTATTGTCAATGGATTAGTAAATAATG
Organism: Thermobia domestica; assembly: GCF_964235325.1. Classification (NCBI taxonomy): domain Eukaryota; kingdom Metazoa; phylum Arthropoda; class Insecta; order Zygentoma; family Lepismatidae; genus Thermobia; species Thermobia domestica. The sequence goes on along the minus strand of NC_137460.1, from coordinate 184,580,514 downwards.
CAATGTCGTCTTTTAGTTTGTCAAAATCTGAGAATCTCGCATTAAATCCATTCATGATACTCTCGATGTTTCTACAGAACTCAGAAAAATTAAACGCTTCCTTTCTAAATTTTATGTCAGACGATTGCAACTTGGAAAGTATGCTAAATTGTGTTTATCACAAGAAGTGGTGTATTTCTTGCGCGCTATGGCTTCTAGGCAAAGTTCGAGAAAGAAAGGGTCTGATTTGAAAAGCTAGATCAAATATAAATTCGTTCATTGAAGTAATCGTCCCTTTCAGCAACGATTACATTACCGACTCCAGTGTTGTCTTGGATGCCTGCGCCTTTTTGTTGTATAGAAGCGCTAAATGGATGCCTTATTCCGAAAGAAGAGTGGAAACATTAAATGAATGAATGAATATAAATTAAAATATTATCAGTTATAACAATCGTATATCATGAAAGCTTTGTGGGCCGCAGGAAATGGTTTGGCGGGCCGCCATTTGGACAGCCCTGTTCTATAACATTACAACAATAGTTTCTGGTTGTCTTAATTACAAGTCGCAGTAAGATTATTTTAAGCAGTGTGACTCACTTAAATAAATTGCTAAATATTATTCTAAATATGTGCAAATAGATAAACTGCAAAATATTTTAAAATTACTCGTAATTTGTTTCATGGTACAAGAATGCTTTCAAGAGACGACGTTTTTCATAGTCTTGGGCTACTTATAATGTTAATGTTTAAGTCTTCGAGCAATACATGTAAATGCAAATTGTAACTGAAATTAAATGTAACTGATATATTTTCAGTAACACTAGTTACTCTCCCTAAGCCTTAGGCCTGGTGTACACTTTAGATTAAGAGCGTGCTTAATTAAAAGTTCTAATTACACTCTAATTACATTTCACTTGCTTTAGTTTGACCACCGACCACCTCAAACTCGATCTATACCAAATAGCTATATGCAATAATTCAAGAACTTACAGTTAGTAATACACAGTGTTCACTTTTGTTTTGTTTTGTTTTAGTTTATCGTCCCACAGTTATACTAGGGCGGCTAAAGGAGACGTGGAGCTAATGATTATAGTGGAATCCGAACCACTTCGGTCGTTCAACTTTACCCCTACCGGAAATCGAACTCCAGACCACGCGAACCGAAAACAAGAGTGCTAGCCGCTAGACCAAATGGGGGTCCTCACATTGTGTTGATTTAAATCATTCAGTCAGAGTTGCCAGATCTGAAGATTAAAAAGTAGCGTGTCTGTACTCCGAAAGTAGTGAATTCGAACTATTTGTACCCCAAATATATAGGAATGAATACTGATGGTGCTAATTAAATAATTTAATATGAGCTGGAAAGTGTGCTGGACGTATTGCAAGAAGAAATTATGATCGACGGACGAAAACAATTCTAGACTAAATACCACGAGACAAAACCAGCCTAGGAAACCTCCCCATACAAGAAAGCGTGTCGAAATCAAGAGCCACTGAGGAGTAACCTGGAAAAGAATTGCCCAAGTTAGATAGTTGTGGAGAAGAATTGGAAAGACCTTCATTTAGCAATGGATTGATAATGGTTGATTATGATGATGGTGATGATTTTAGTATATCTGGACCTCGGAGGTAAACTAAACCAAGTCATAATTTCGTAATTTTACAGATACGAAAAACCGGTTCCTCAACTAAGACTAAATATATTACTTTTACTAGGTAAGGTAGGGAAAAAATGGATCCAAAATTTAATGAAAATCATAGAGCGAAAAAAAATATTTTTGACTATTCAATCCATCATGTTGCAGCAAAACTACGAAAATTAATACAAAAGAAAACTAGAAAGTTAAGAATGACTTGTTTTGGCGAGTGAGAAAAAATAGATACAGATAACTCGAATTACCTGTATGTCCATGTTTCGCAAGTAATTTTTAATCAATATAAAATTTCAACGTAATGAAGCAAGATTAGATTTCTCGAATAAAGATTGCATGCACCGTTGAGAGCTCAGGAATAAGATTAATCTGTTACGGCATAGGATATGTGGTTACGTAATGCATTACGACCTTATGAACTTGTATAAGAAAGAGAATGCACTTAAAATGAGACGCGAACTATGCGAAACATCGAACTTTGAATCTAATTTGTTTTGTGATCCAACTCGAGACCTCAGATAGCAAAGATGAGTGTAGTAGCTCCCACCACAAGGTTCAGGACATTCGTGTTATAAAGTGTCAATTAAACACGGAGATGTGAAACGGTAATATAACATTTCATCAATTTCAAACAAATTACGTATATTGTAGTAATAATTTACCCTATTTGTTAAGATAATGAACGTTATATTTTGTTTTTAAAATGACAGTCAAACAGAATGTATTGGATAATAAATGAGAAATTGTAAAGTTTCAATTTCGGTACGATTAAATACATTCGTGCTGCTATGTGTTCCGTTATCCGTTAGGAGGTATTGAACAATTCTGATTCAAAGGAAGGAAATAAACTACTGTAGAGTACTGGAGTTAATTTAATAGAGTTTAATTGTATACGCAGTTCTGAGGCTATATGAGACAAAGTCTATTGCTGAAAGTGAAATATGGGTTCTATTTGGGTTTAGCGTGATATATCCACTGATCATTGAACCTGAAATACGCGCATGGAAAGCATTAGCACTAGCAAATTAGCTACGAAGAGGTACACGATACCATAATTCTAAGTCAAAATGAAAGGAAAAAATAAGCGGAAACGACAGACTGTACGAGAATAATACTTTCACTATTTTAATTTCACATTATTTATTTCGAGACTTTCGAGGCGAGACCGAGATTTGGTACTCGAGACCGAGACCGAGATCGAGACAAGCATCTGTTGACCGAGACAAGACCGAGACCGAGACGGTGATCTTTTACTCGAGACGAGACCGAGACCGAGATCGTTATTTATCAACCGAGACGAGACCGAGACTGTACAAAGTCTCGTCTCGTCTCGTCTCGATACCATCCCTACTTCCCTCTTTATTATTTGTATGTTTTCGAATAACTTAAAAAAGAAATGAACTTATTTACACATATACCGCACAAGTGAGTAAATTTGAGCAGCGACAAATATTTTAAAGGGTTGAATATGTGAAACTTCAGTTCGTTATTATTACAGACAGGTCGAATACCTTGCATGGGGAGAATACGTTTCATTTTAGACATAAAGGGCACCAAAACTGTCACCAATGAACTTATAGGGTCCCAAAATTATGAATTCGACACTACTGTCGGTAATTTTCAATTACTTTTACATGTTCCCGTTCGCCCTTAGGAGTACTAATGGGGCTGAATTTGTGGATTTAAACGGCATCTTCTGTTCATCTCAGGGACCCCGAAAAGTATGGATTCGACGGCAATTTTCGATCATCTCTCTCTCTCTCTCTCTCTCTATATATATATATATATATATATATATATATATATATATATATATGAATTTAGATGTAAACGGCCGGAAGAGTCACTGTTCATCTCTGCGACCCCGAAAACTATGGATTCGACACTAATATCGGTCATTTTCAATAATTTTATATATCTTCTCCCTCCTCCAAGTTGTGGGGCCAAATTTTGATTTCAACGGCTTAGGAAATGTCATTGTTCATTTCAGCGACCCCGAAAATTATGGATTCGATACTAATATCTGCCATTTTCCCCTCTCCCCTTCCCTCAAGTTGCACCTGCAAAGTGAAATGATAAAAATCATTCCGAACATCATCTATGTTGAAAAATTTATCGAGGTCGGTCTGATGATTCAGGAGTTATTAAGTTAGAAACATTAATACTCACTTTCATTTTGATTGTAATAGATAATCTGTCGCACTAGAAAACATGTGTTTGTTTACATACAGGTAGAGGTCTGCGCGGATACAAAATATCGCATCCGCATCCGTACCGCATCCGCAGCATCTCTATCCGCATCCGCAACATCTCTATCCGCATGCGCATCCGCATCCGCAGATAATGAGATAAGAAATATATACAACTTACATATTCTATAATACACGTAGTTTTCTGAATCAAACGAAACAATATATTATATCAGTTTCCTCGTGATCAAATACCAACTACGATAAATAAAATGCAATATACACCGTGCAGATACAAATTAGAAATTAATGAACGATTTATGTACTTACCCAAGATCTTCAAATGCAGAGATTGGACCAAAATAATGCCACGTAGGTAATATCCCCTCAATCGACTAATTTTAGAGCACGTCACTAAGTTCTTAAACTTGATCATTACTCATAAAAAAGGGGCATTTGTTCTAAACACAAAGGCGAAATAGGAATAATCGTTATTAAGAAATAAAAATTAATCACAGGACTGCAAACACATCCACATATCCCGAACTGACACTGGCACCAGTAATTGCACTAAATTTTAAAAAAAATAAGTGACGAAACTAACAACGCAATACAATGCATGCTTTCACGACCAAGCTCCTTCGTGGCTAAGCGGTTAGCGTACACGCCTTTGGCGTGGGAGACTCGGTTTCAATTCGCGGCGGGAGCTCATGTGGTTCGGATTCCACGTTAATCGGTAGGTCTACGTATCATATAGCCTCGCTGCTGAACGGAACGTTAGACTCAAAATCAACTCAAGCTTTCACGACCAAGCTTTTACTGAAACTAGAAGTGAAAATAACTTCGAAAACAAGTAGGAAGTCTATACCATTAATTTCGGAAAGTTTAGAATTTACTGCTTTTCTTTGCAGCCCCCACTCATTGTTGGACACATTTAGGGTAGGAGAAACAACGCATTGGTTGTTCTTTCTTTCTTCACCAGAGGCCCAGAACATACATACATATACACATACACACAAGAAGAAAGAGGGAGAGAAAACAATAGCTTTTATAAAACTCCAATCCCTCGGAATGTTCAATGAGGTCCGTGGCACCTCTCCGAAGAGAGAAATCTGTGGGATCGCAAATGTGCATTCAGTATCTGCTGTACTTCAAAGGAAACAGTGAAGAAGATTTTTTCCTTTTTCTTTAAGAGAGAGGGAGAGAGAAAGATGAGCGTATGATTTGATTTGTTTACTATTTCGGTGACCTACGCGCTTCTCCAGTTTGTCACAAAAGGCAAAGATAATTCTGCTGACCAGTTTTCAGTTTATGGAAGGGGATGCGAGGGTTTTGGTTTCTGACCTCTCAGGCTAGAGAAACTTTATTTGAAGACATTTCTTCCTCTTCAAGGCGAATGGTCTGAAAATTTTCAGCTTTATCAGAGGGACTTTGGCGGCAATTATTTTTCTTGTTTACAGTAAATAGCGGTACTTGAGGATTAGCGATGGGGCCTGTCGTTTCTTTCTGTTTAGGTTAGAGATGTTATTCACCTACAAAACGGCTGCTAAAAATATTGAAAACAGCAATAAAAGGACAACTCTCTCGTGTCATTTTTTGTCCTTTTGCTGTCACTGAGTCACAAGCTTCACACTTTTTTCTTATTTTAGTATTTTCAACTGGTTTTAAAACTTTTAATTCAAAACGAACGTTTCTAATGCTCTTTCCACCATTATCAGAAAATTCACAGCATTTTTTTTTTTTTGGTTACAAAAAATGTAGGAAACATTATCCGCAATTTTATCCGCTATCCCCACAGAAAAGAGATATATATCCGCATCCGCGCAGACCTCTACATACAGGATTTTGTACAAAAAGTTTATATAAGTGTCTATATTAAAATATTAAATAATAGTAATTATATGTTTTAGTGCATGAGTATTAGTGAAGTTTGCCTAGTTCTCTTTCTCTTAAGAAATGATTTGGTTAAAATTAACAAATTTCACTAGATCAAAGAGCATATTAAGAACTCAGTTTAATTCAAGAGACCTATTTGTTGCAACAAAAGCACTTTATGTTGGTAGGCCTGTATGTAACTGTAAAAGTTCTGTAATTAATGCACATCCACGAATAAATGGCATAATAGAAATAAGTGCAGACTATTAATTTTCAACTAGCTGAACCTGCGCTCTCTACATAGCGAACCATTCACATATGAGCATGAATCTCCTTGTTAATCCTCATATCTGTACATGTCCCTTTACAGATACAAGTGAAGTACGCCTTCATAAAAATCGGCAAGGGGTATCATAAACGAGAAATTTTTTCGATTATTTTTTTCAATATTTCGCACCGTTTGCAAGATTTGAGCCCACCTGTAGTTGGAATTTCTAATTCATATATGACCAGTGTTTCCTTTCTTTTGGCATGCATTAGGTAATAAATAAATAAATTACACACATAATTAATTATGTTAGAGATATACGGAGTTCATTGTGAAATAACTCCCCAAACAATGAAGATTCATCTTAGACTGGAGAAATGGTTATCCTTCGTTTTCTTATACTTTGGCTTATTAAACAAACCCCTGAGAGATATACAACTCCTATATACAACTATGCGACATTGGAATATATAACTCATAGAGTATGATGCTTTACTTAAAAAAAAAAAAATCAGTACTTCCACTGTATCCCTAAAAATGTAATAAAGAACTAATGGCCATGTTGTTTTTGTTTTTAAATATTCAATTAGAACTGGACAATTTACACAAAATTTTTGAATCGACCAATGAAAACGGCACGTTTCTAGCACTTGTGGGTTCAAGATCTCATTGTCGAAAGGACTGGAGACAAACATATAAACTTTTCTGTGTGGACAAACATATACGCGTAAATCTAGTATTTTAATATATAGATAATGATTGGAATAGTTTTATTTAAGAGATCTCACTATTTTTTTAATATTGGCAATATTGAAATTTTTGAACTTACGCTTTTGAAGAAAAAAAATGATTACTAGTAAAATTAATCTAATACAAATATTTTTATTTTTTCAAGTTTTCCAATTTTTCAAGAAAGAAATAAAAAAAGGTTTTTTTTTTACCAACATGTTCAAAATTTCCGGAAATTTTACAACACTAGTTCAGACACACTTGTACTTTGCCCAACATTAATTAAACTCTGATGTTGGTTCCGACGCAGTTCGCTGCCTGTCCTGTTTTACCAGTCTGCCCAGCCTGCGACGTCGGACAAATGTAATGAGGTGGGGGGCGCCCAACCCCTCGACGTTTGGACGTCGTTTCCCCATAGTTTCGGCACTTGTTGAAGACACTCACCACAACACTCCTCGAACACCTGACAAGTCCTGCAGTTTCCGAAAATCTCGTGCCGAGTGTTTCTGAATGAGTACTTTCTTCAAAATAATATTAAAAGTTATAGAAAGATTTTCGAGACATTCGAGTCGAGTCGAGATTTTTAGGAGCTGTCTCGACTCGAAAATTCGAGTCGAGAAATACGTTTGTCTCGAATTTTAGAAAGTGTGTCTCGACTCGAATTCGAGTCGAGTCGAGTCGAGATTCGAGACATGTCTCGACTCGTGCGCATCCCTATTCGAGTCATACATCTTTCTTCTGCTTCAACCAATAAAGTAGCCATTTGTAACTATAAGTAAAATATTAATTTACTATATATTTATAATGAATAAAACAATAGGAATTTGCAAATCACTTGTAAAATCTTTCAATGTTATATGTTAACTACGATAGGAACAAAATTTAATCTATTCCGGAAATATTATTGTTACCGCAGTCGTTGTGTAAAAAATGTTCTTGACGCTTCGTGTCTGCATCAGTAGACAGTGTGCGAATTACAAATGGAATGAGGAGGAAATCTTTGGTTATAGCAACATCCAGTATTAGCAAAGGGGATTTCCCCCTCAACTCCTTTGTAATTCACAAACTGTCAATAGATGTAGACACGAAGCTACAAGAACATTTCTTACACAATGACTGTCGTAACCAGTGGCGTATTTAAGGGGGCGTTTCCGGGCGTAAGCCCCCCGAAATGTCATTTACTATATTAAAGTAAATTAATTATCTTGGAGAATTTTTGTATTTCCTCCCGTTGGGAAAGTCCTCGAATAAAAATAGTAAATATATCATTGGCCGTAACCATAATATAACTCATGATATCAGTATGTTTACGGAATAGATTATTTTTTTTGCCAGTTAACATGCAACATTGAAAGATTTTACAAGTGATTTGAAAATTTCTATTGTTTTATTCATTTTAAACATGCGGTGAATTAATATTTTACTTATAGTTACAAATGCATACTTTATGAGTTGAAGCGAAAAAAAGTATGACTCGAACAGGAATCGAACTCGGGATACTTTACACATAAGTCACTGATTTTACTCACTCTGTCACATCGTCATTTTGTAAATTCGCGCGTGGTACGATATATGCGGCGAGTAGAAAACTTTAAGGCTGTTGTTCGCCGTTATTTTTGGCCATTGCGCTCTCCCAGTTTGTAGTATTCGCAAACCCGAAGTTCACTTACCAAACTCTGCCTTCTCCTTGTTAGAGATACTCATCTCAGGTAGGTAAACAGGAACAAATGAAAAAGGAAGGGTAATGGAGGCCTTGAAAGTAAAACGTAGACAAATTCACAAGTGTTCAGAAGCATATTTTTTAAGGATTCTCGACCCTAGCAATAGGAGCTAAATACGTGGTTCTGATTAGTTGAAGTTATCTGTTATTCACTACCTACCATAAATATAGCAGAAATGAACTACCTACTGCTGTCGGTCTTCGAGGCCGAGACTGCTAGCACGACTGGTTAGTAATTATAATTGCTTTTGGCAAACCTGCCTCAGAAAAACTTTTTAAATTCTTATATATTACTTTTTATTGTTTCCATAACACGATTTCCATTAAAATATTATAAACAATACTCAAAAAGTGATTTACTTACCTTACGCGTGCAGTTTTCCTACACGAATAGTAACAACCGGTCAGAAGCCCGGCAGGGCTCGTTTTGTTCCAGCTTGACTGCCATGATATTAATATAGCTGCTTCTTCAATTTTCTTCTTCTTTAATTCCAACAAATTGACAATTTTCTTCAATTACTACAATACACAATACATACACTAGAAGGTTTGGACAATCGCAAACTGCAACCAATCAGAAACGTGTATTTAGTTTCTGTGGCTAGGGTCAAGGGTGAAATAAAAATATACTGTTCAGAATATACTGTCTACAATGCAGTAAGTAGAATGGGTCGGTAGATAAGAGTGGGTCGGTGGATCGCAGTGGGTCACATGCTGTTGACCCTCGACCTACTGATCCACTCAGAAAACTCGACCCACTGACCCACTCCAACTGAGTGTGGGGTACTTGGTTCGTTTCGAAGGCAAGTAAGCTTGAAGAGGACAACATCGTGCTCGTGGGTTTTCTCGGGACACTCCAATTTCCTCCCATTTTCTCTTTCCACTAATTTTCCCATCATAATTCACTTCCTTTAATCATGGTCTCCCTTAACCTAACGAGCATAATCGTGGGACATTAAACGCAAAGATCACGAAATATCAAAAGTGCTAATAACAGTGTCAGAAGTGCCTAAAAGATATGATGAGTTGCAACGAAAGTTTGTGTAGGGACAATACGCAAAAAGGAAACGAATATTTGTTTTTTTATTTTCTGCGGAAAAACTATTTTGGAGTACAAAAACCCCTATCAAAAATTTGAAAGTTGAAAGCGTAAATGCAAGAAGTAGTGGACTGAAGTGCATGTAATTGTTCAGAGATATTGTATACATAAAATGAGCCAACATGTGTTTCGTATTTTCTTAAAAAAGAAACCTTCCAAACTTTAGATTACGAATTATCTAAAGTGCTAACAAGTATACGTCAGAAGTGCCTAAGGAAACGGAGAATTGCAACGAAACTTTTCTAGGGACAATACGCAAAAAAATAAGCAAACATGTGTTTTAGCTTGTGCGGAAAAACAGAGTTGGGGCCAAGGCATCTTCCGCAAAAAGTAAATATTACCGTAGAAGTACAGGAAGGCGTGGATCGATGCGACTGAAATTGTGTGTAGATATTGTATATGTAAAATAAGGCAATTCGTATTTCCCAATTGTCCCCATGTAATCTATCCCGTAAATATATTGATAACACGAATTATATTATAGTTACCACAGTCGTTGTGTAAAAAATATTCTTGACGCTTCGTGCCTACATCTGTGTGAAAATTACAAGGGGGATGAGAAGGAAATCCTCTTGGTAATACTGGATGTTACTATAACCAAAGGAGATAATCCCTTATTCCACTTCTATTAAACGACGAAAATCCGTCTTCAGTATTGAGGGGGGAGGACGGGTAAGACCGTTCCCATTTATTTTTTAAAGCGATGTTCAAATATTTATGACGTTGAAAAACAATACTGTGGAGGATCACAGAGCGGAGTTGTCTTCAACATTGTGAGGCGGGAAAATTTCAGACTTATTCTGGGGGATATCAATTTCATCTGATTTTCCTTTGTGGCAATCGGACACAATTCATCACATTTCCCCCGAAAAAAAAAAAAAAAACACATTTCAAATCGGATTATTGGGGGTACAATCCCTCAGTTCCAAGATTGGAGGGGACATGTCCCCCTCATCTCCCCGTGAAATTTGGCCAGTACTTGTAATACACACACTGTCAACAGGTGTAGATACGAAGCATAAGGACATGTTTTACACAACGACTGTGGTAACCATAATATAATTCGTGATATCAGTATATTTACGAAATAGATTATATTTTGTTGTCAGTTGCCTTAAAATATTAAAAGATCTTACAACTGATTTGAATATTTCTATTGTTTTAATTTATTATAAACATAGACAATTAACATTTTACTTGTAGCTAAAGTGGCTACTTTATTGGTTGAAGAAAAAAACAAAAATGTTGACACCAGCGGGAATCGAACTCGTAACCCTTGGAACGTGAGTCACAAATGCTTCTGACTTTGCACACCGTCGCTTATTAATTCTGCATAACGTATGATACATGCGGCAAGTCGAAAACTTTGACGCTTTTTCTACGCTATATTAGGCCATTGCGCTCCCCGTGTGTAATATGAACACTTCAAATGTTCACAATCACCTTGCAAAAAATGGCCCCGATGTTAATTTACCAAAGTCTGCTTTCTCCTTGTAAGTGAAAAAAGAACTTCAGGCGTTTTTGGATATTGATATTTGTAATTGCAATAATAGCAAGATACGGTGATACTTTCGCTGAATCAGAAAAGGAACTGGTCTGAGGACCTATATGTCTATTTTTTTGATTTTTATTTTAAATTTGAAGTCTCTCGACTATAGTATTTTATCATGACAGAAATCAGTGTGTTTCGTCATTATCGTAAACGAGTGGAATTTGCTTCATAAACGAGTGTTTTTGACTCTTACTTAACTGAGAAGTCTTAGCGTAGTGGCGTGAGCATTCGTTCCGTAATTCAGGGGTCCCAGGTTCGATTCTCACTGCGGTAAGTTGTTTTTAGGAACTTCATACTTCTGATATGTAATAAAAGGAAAAATGCTCAATTTCTCTTTCGGTCTTACAAGTTAGAGTGGAGGCTGCTTCATTCACAGGGAGAATACTAGCAAACTGACGTCACATGTTTCTCTACAACCTTGGTTCGTACTGTAGTGGAAAATGTAACGTGTTTTGCAAACAATTTATGAATACGACCCCTAAGGGTTATGCTTAGGGCCTAATATAAGTCAGAAATGTATCTGAAACGATATTGTTTATATGCAGTTATTCCGAGCTATTACTCCTACTGCTAGAAATAATAATATTTTCGTTCGCCATTTCCAACACGTTCCATATATCCGTTCAACCAAAGTTTGTAAATAGGAACTATTTTTTCTTATATTGCTATGAATATTTTGTTAAAATATCAATATAACGCATACATAATCCAAAGTCTTTTAGCCAAAGAAAGCGTGTTACTAAGTTTTGTGGTGAAGACAAATCCTACTTAATTTTTCTTTAGGCATCGAAATTTCGATATTAATGTTGTCCAGGAGCTGACACCTTCTTTCTCCCCTCTCATTTCCTTTCGGACAGTAATCGCTTTCTCTATCACTATCTCTTATGTTTTCTTTTTCTTTCGTAATATTTGGGTCTTAAATTTTCAGTAATAATAATAATAATAATAATAATAATAATAATAATAATAATAATAATAATAATAATAATAATAATAATAATAATAATAATGGTATTAATGTTTTTAGAGTTGTCCTAGAATGACGTAAAACTTCCAGATAAGTCGGGATTTCCGGAGGGTGTCTGGACCTCCAGGACGCACCTCTGCAACTACCAAAATTTAAAACAAAGCATTCTACTGAAGTTTCATGAAGAAAGTATTCTACTGTACGTTCTGAGGAAGATAGCTGTAATAAAAATAACTGAATATAACTGCACAGTAAGGCATGTAATAAACTAAGTTTTAGGATATGCAGAAGTAATTATAAAAGATTTGCTACATAAAACTTACACAGATCATAATAAATTCCATGAGCTCCGAAATACAAAGTAACAAAATAGCGTATAATATTAAGTCTACAAAGCAATTGTTATTTAAAGAATGGACATATACTACTTCGAGAATCGAGATAAAAAGAGAAATGGTTACGATACTTTTCGTCTCGTCTCGATTTCCATCTCGAAAGCGAGAGGATAATTTGAGTTAACCTTGTCACGTCTTAAATGCAAAATGTTTACTCTCGTTTCTTTTGTTTGTTTTGTGTCTGAAACGAGGTGAGAATCTCCTCTTCTCGTGAGCAACACTAAACAAAACCGAAATATTCTTGCCAAATGTTACATTTCTGGTTGTAATGTTATGTCCTGAGCGATAATAAGCTCGTAACCTTTAATCTTCTATGAGATAATAATAATAATAATTCTTATTTTTACTATTATTATTCCTGAAGATTTGATAGTTCAACTATTTAAATATCCGAGTATTCAAATATCAGAAGAAAATGAAACGTGTGTCATCGCCGATCAATCGGCATTAAAGTAAAAAAATGCACTGGTCGTTCGTGGATCCAATTTGATCCGACTACCGTCAGATTACTGGTCAACCGGCTTGACCACTTAACAACGATTACTACGTAGCAGTTGATTTGTCTTTAGTTTGTTTACGGGTATAATACACGCGCCGTATTTGGTTAGAATAAAGGAGTTTTGTATTGTTTCTAAAACATCTGCCATGTTCATAATTTAGTTAATACAGTGATATAAAGCCCTCCGAGTCAATTACATATTCCTGTGTTTTGCCAGTCAATCTGACTATTAACTGTTTTGAACGAACAGAAAAGGCTCTTTATTTGGAACAGCATTTCTAAAACTTTGACAAACAAGATTGTATCTGTGCAAAAATGTTTTATTCGACTTCTATGTTTTAAAATGAAAATGAGCTATTACTCACATAGTTATGAATATTGGACTGATTATTGGGGTTTAGAAAGCCTTATGAATAGACGAAAAAATTTCGACAGAGTGTGCATGCAGAAAATACTAGATAACATTTATATCAGTGAATATTGTTTACAAAACAGGTTTTAAAGTGCCAAATCATAGCATAAGAAATACCATGATTTTAGTTCCTCTGAATTGGAAATGTGAAATTTTAAAAAAGATTGACATATTCTTTAAGCTCATTTTAGACTTATTGTATCAAACAAGGTGAAAGTTTTATGTGATCTGACTGATAGTTTTTAATCAATGACGTTTAGAAACATTAAGCCAAATGTAATTTTATGACTGCTGTTCGTTCTTAGCTTCTTGTTGTTTTAGATGGATGGAAAACTTGATAAGTTTTACTGCGTTGACAAGGAATTATTTCTGCTTAGCTGACTTTTAGCTACATTGTTTTTTATATTAGTACCCTTCTTTTTATTGTTTTCTTTCTTATTATTTAATTTTAGTAGTATTATTATTCCATCGCATACTCTAATACCAAGTGTTGTATTTTGCCAAAAGCTGTTCGCGGCACTAAAATAAAGATTATTATTATTATTATTATTATTATTATTATTATTATTATTATTATTATTATTATTATTTCAGTAGCGTATTTACGATTTTGTTTCGGGAGGGGCTTTGGTAACTTTCCGGGGGAGCTTTGCCTGGAAATGTGAAAATTCTGCAAGATATTTCATTTACTTTACTATACTAAGTAAGATTTCGGGGGGGGGGGGGCTTAAGCCCGGAAGCCACCCCCCTAAATACGCCAATTATTATTATTATTATTATTATTATTATTATTATTATTATTATTATACACATCTTTGTTGTGGGAGACCCGGGTTCGATTCCCGGCAGGAGTTCATGTGGTTCGGGGCCTACGTTAGTTGTAGGTTTACTTTTCATACAGCCTCATTGCTGAAAAAGGCGCTAAATTCAAAATCTATTATTATTATTATTATTATTATTATTATTATTATTATTATTATTATTATTATTATCATAAGTAGGAAATAGAAAAAAAGGTTTTATAGTACTAAATTTGGAGAGACATTTTATTTCTTCCCAGTATGGACTTTATTGTTATCTTGGTGTATCGGAACCATTTTAGATAGGTTTTCAGGACGATCACACACTTTTTTTTTCACTTAAAAGCCTTAATAGCTCTCAATAGTATCACTGCTCGCTAGAGTCAATTGCATCTCACAAGAATGCACTTAGTTACATAATACCTTGGCCATCACCTTACTCCGAATATTCTCACTTAGTATTTTACGAGAGGAGATGAGGTGTGTTCTCTACTGTTTTCAAATAGGTTTTGTCTCAGGTTCAAAGTAGTGGATGTAAGCCAACATTGAATTATGATAATTTTTTAAAAACCTAGTTATATCCTCTATTTAAAGATAAATGATGTACGGTACTCAAAAGTGAGATATCTTTCACCTTTTCCTATAGAAAAGCTTGTCTGAAGAGAAATCAAAGTGAGTTCAGGCCATAGTGGGACACTATTTAGTATATCTTAGATCCTGCGTAGAGCAATGTTTCAACTTTGAGGGGCCTAGAAGTACACCTAGAAAAAACATTGAAATCGCTGCCAACTGTGTTCAGCATTCAGATTTGGGAACCTGCCTCGTCAATATTTTCCCCATGCTCTGCCACATTTGTATCTTCAAGACTTCATCAGAGGATGTTGTAACTTCTGATACAAAATGCCTATAATTTCTATAGCACACCAAAAGTTTTGATTTTGCAATACTGTCATGGGTAACATCAATGTTTTCTGGGTCAGTATTATTGAAGGTGCACTACAGCGAAGTTAATTAAAAAAACACCTTTTACCTTTTAGAAATCTGCAACGCAAATTCTCATAGTAGCATTAGAAGTTGCACGGTTCTTCAACAATTCACACATATCTAGTTGGATTTTTGGGGTGATATCCTTCTAGTAGAGGTACCCAATAAAAGCTCGGTAATGCGCACCACAGAGCCGGTTAGGTTGCGATGAATTATCCGCTCTGTTCGACTCGGCTCTGATGAATCATCCTCTCGATTCGGCTCGGTTGAGGTCCGCCACATCTCGGTAGATGTGACATATGAGCGGTCTTTCCGAGCTCCTCTCTGTGGTGAACAAGCCGCGAGTCGACCAATTTAAACCAATTGCACAATTAGAGTCGGCACGTTTCATTCAACGCATTCAAATGGATCGAGTTTCGTCGCTAGAGTTTAAATCGGTTGTCGCTTTTATGGAAGTGACTGTATGTCCGGCTTAGTGAGTCTTACTGTATCTGATCTCTCCTTAAAGAAATCCTTAGTTCGACTGTGAAGAGGATTGTTACAAAACAAAGTTTTTTGTAAAGTCAGGTGTAAATTTCCTACTCGATAAATTTCTTGTAGAGCTATCTTGAAGAAATAATGGATTTACGCAGTGTTCAGTAGCTTTTATCAATTCAGGTGAGCAGGGCTATGGTTTTTATTGGACATTTGAAAAATAAACACTAAAAAGAACGATGTTTTTTATTATTGAAAATAAAACTTTACACGTTTTGTTTACAACACCATGTTTCACATCCATACAGCACCGCAGAATTTTCATTGGAGAAAAGATATTCAAGTGACAATTAGCTAACATTTTCTTTACTGTTTATGCACTCTGCCGTTCTGTTGAAGATACAGTAAAAGTGTTTAATAAGTATCAATTTGGGCAACAACGACACGCTGATATTCTCTCATGCTTCACAGCGTAAGCGTGAAAATTCATGAATTATCGGAAATTAATTTTCTAAAACGTAGTTCAAACTTTTGAATTTATATAGGGTAATTTTGAATAGGTCTAATATAGGCACAATAAAAGGAAAATGATGATGTAGAAATATAATTTGACAGAAACGGGAAATATGTTGTCTAGAGTTCAATGTGTTGGTTAAGTTACTTTTAAAATGTATCGCGTTACTTTGTCATCAACTTTTCCTTATATACAGTATATGACACAAGTTATACTAGGTGATAGTTGCTACTTATATAATTCATAGTCGGTTCGGAAGTAGCGCGCTATTTGTAGCGAAGCTACAATAGCTATTGTGCTCCAAAATGTCTTGAGCCGTGGCAAAAATGCGAACTAAAGCTCACACCCACGCGTTGAGCCAATAAGGGTTCAGCTGTTGCTAAGCGAGAGAAAGCGAGTGGAATTCCTTCAGCCGATAGCAGCGTTTGCCACGGAAGACTAGGGATCAAGTCAATGTGGCATTAGTATAGCTACAAATTTTATAGCTCTACATGTAACGACGCTACAAGCTTAAACCTGTAGCTTGTAGCTGTAGGTGAGCTAGATATTTTTATAGTGTGTAGCGAATTTTTCACTAAAGCTACAAATAAACCTTTTCCAGGACGCAAAAATATTTTGTAACTCCAACATTTCTTCACAATTTTTAATAAATTTTTATATGATGATAGGGAGGGGATTGTTTTGTGATTTCTGGCTCCAATTATTTTGCAACAATATTACAAGAAATTATTATGAAATAAAATGCGTAATGATTATCAGTCAAGCGGATAGTAACGACTCTTAAAATAGACCTACATGCCATTCCAGCAAATATATTTTTTGGGGGAGGGGGTAATATATTTGTAATATATATATATATATATATATATATATATATATATATATATATATATATATATATATATATATATATATATATATATATATATATATTAAAAGAGCAGAAAAATGCATACTTTACTGTGAAATGCAAATTGACAGACAAAGCTTTTATGTAATATTTTAACCAAACTTTTAAGTTCAGTTACACATGTAGATGCTATGACATATTATAATGCATGATGCCAAGTAAACTGTATTTATGACAAGAGCTCAAGTAGCGAATACGTTTCTGGAAAACTAGGTAATAGTTGTAGCGAGCTAAAATTTTTATCATGTAGCTGTAGAGCAGCTACTTTTGAAAAGTAACTTTCCGATCACTGCTCATACTAAAATAATGTTGGCAAAAGGTGAATATATTGTATACTTGCCTTCTACGTGTGCCTCTCGGGTCTACTCTAGGCGATCTTGCTTTCCTCGATTTTAACAAGCGATAGAAGAAAATTTATCACATTTCTCAGTTGGTTTTCTGTATGCTCAAAAAACTATTAAAGTTAAGGATATGATTCAGAGTACTCGGCTCATAACCAAAGAAGTGTCATGAAAACTATTGCCCCACTCACCTGAACCGATGAAAACTACTGAACACTGCTTAAATCGATTAATTCTTTACGATAGTTATGCAAAAACTTTATCGAATTGCAAATAGTGGTGTCTATTTCCAATATTTCCTATTCTACTACTACTACTACTACTACTACTACTACTACTACTACTACTACTGATAATAATAATAATAATAATAATAATAATAATAATAATAATAATAATAATAATAATAATAATAATAATAATATATTTGATTTTGAGTTTAGGGTCCCTTTCAGCAGCGAGACTATATGAGAAGTTAACCTACAGCTTAACGTAGGCCCCGAACCACATGAAATCCCGACGGGAATCGAACCAGGGTTTCCCACACCAAAGACGCGTATAAAAATAATATATTTGATTTTGAGTTTAGCGCCCCTTTCAGCAGCGAGGCTATATGAGAAATGAACCTACAGCTTAACATAAGCCCCGAACCACATGAGCTCCCGCCGGATATCAATCCGGGTCTCCCACGCTAAAGAGACGTATAATAATAATAATAATAATAATAATAATAATAATAATATGAACTGTGTTCTGGTAGTGATGAAGGAGGTATTAGGGCTGATAGTGATCTTTCTGGACACTAGAACTCCGGATTTATTTTGAGTTTTACGAAAATCTTACGGATTGATGCAAAAAGTAATTTGCACTAAGAAGGAATCACAATGGGATATATAGAAAAGATTTTACACCTGTACACCCTATTTTTGGATAAATTTGAAAGTTGTCCATCACCTCCGTGTAATACATATACTATAAAAGTATACGGCAATAATAAATGAAAAATTACAAAATGAAAAAAGTAAGAGCATCGAGTGGGACTCGAACCAGGTTCAAAAGTACTAAATCCACTCAGAAAGCAAGAACTTAGCTTTTATGGCTATCGAAACAACTGTAAAGTTTCATTCCTATTTCATGAATAGAGAACGAATTTCTTACAACTCCCCCTCCCCTCTTTAACAAATACTGTGGTCGAAAAGCGTGTATGCTTTACTTACAATCAAGTTTACTGCATTTACCAAGTACTATGATGTCCTAATGTATCATTACATTAAGTTATAAAAAGACAACTGAGTATTTCAAACAGCAAACTGTAAGCTGTGTTGGGAAGTCTCGTTATTTTTTTTCTTTTCACTTCCCCTACCATCAGTGTTGCCAACAAGTTGATACAAAAAGTAGCTAAATTGGAGATTAAATGACTAAAACTTTGGGTCAAAAGTCGCTAACTTTTTTTGTATATCTATCTATCTATCTATCTATCTATCTATCTATCTATCTATCTATCTATCTATCTATCTATCTATCTATCTATCTATCTATCTATATCTATCTATATATATATATATATATATATATATATATATATATATATATATATATATATATATATATATATACACTCATATATAACTAACAGTAATTTCACTTTTATATATTTTTAACTTTATGATCAATTTTGCTTCAACAAAATCAAAAATGAATTTAGAAAAAACAAGCAAAATTAAAGGTCTAGAAAAAATTTTACTTCACTTCTACTCAAGCTTCTACTGGTAATCAGCTTGCTGTCGCTAATGTATTATTTGTGCCTCTAAACGGAAGCTCTGTAAACTAAAGGGCATTAAAAGCTGGAGTTGGTCCCCGTTAGAAAGTAAGAGATAACAATTAAAGCGGGCATATAGAGATAAAAGTTTCGTACTTTCCCAGTTCGTCAATATCTGCACTTGAAAAGGGAAAAGAAAAAAAAGAAAAGAAAAAACTAAGCTCGCTCTGTAACAAATGAGGGTTGGGAAGCCCTGTATCTTGCAAATGAGATGCATGGAACAAGTCGTGAGTGGGAACCCTTCACCCCTGGTGGGGATATTCATGAAGCTATAGGCTTATGTCTAATTATATTGGAATATATTATCCATTTCTTAATTTCGAACATACTAGGTTCGATCGAAATGAGAAAACTTCTTATCGGACTTCTGAAGAAAATAAAATAAAATAAATAAATACATGACCGTGTTTATTACGTATGGAATTCCCAGTCACGACCCCCTTTTCAGTTTTATTCACAATAAGAGAAGAAGAAGATGAAGAAAGGAAAAGAAAGATAGGATAGAAGAGAAAAGAGGGAAAGTAAGAAGGTGAGAAAGAGGGAAACTGTAACTGGATATTTTTGAGAAATATGGTAAAGGAAAGTGAATAATTATCAAATTGGGATGATTTCCAATAGCTATTGAGTGAATATTTGGTATTAAGGTGATCAAAGGTGGACACATGTCAACCCATACTTCCCAGACCTAGATCCATGTAACCCCAACTACCGAATTATCCCAATCTAGATCTGATATAGATGAGAAAGTTTGATTTAACACTTTATTCAATATTTCCGAAAGTTCTCGACTAGTATCCAACATTTGAAAGATAAATGTCGAAGTTGATGGCATGTTAGAATCGACCACAGAAAAAAAATCAGAGTAACACATCTATTTGTCGAAAAATTTTGACTTTCGAAGTTCTCCTATGATGATCATTCGTTCAGGTTACTTCGGTCCTTTTCGCTTCCTTCATAGAGCCAACTTAAATTAAGTTAGTACTGACATTCAAAGACTTTAGTTGCCAACTACCATTAATTTTAGTAAGTCACACATATATGTCAAAATAATTGGTGCGCTTAATACTAAACCTACATTCCACTCACACTCACATTCATACAGGACAATGTATACTTTAGGTTGTATTTAGTTGAATTAAACTAACCTAACTACATTTCTATAGACATTTATTACATTTCAAGAAAAGAAAACTTAGTGTGACATAACAGAAAAAATTTGATACATGAATAAAAAAATATATATTAATAATAATACATAGGCATGCACAGAAATCTGTTACTTTCAACAATATCGAATAACACATTTCTCTTTTAGAGATATTAAAAAATTTGATTACATTAAAAAAAATCGACAAAACGAAAGACGAAGAGAGAAAAAAAAATTAAAGTTAAACATTAAACATATTTCAGATTCAGTACAATAAATACATATCATGGTGAAAATGAAAAGAAAAAAATATAATTGGTTAATTAATCTTAAAAGAAAAAAAAAACACTTTGGTAGCATTTTATTGAGTCTCTGTCCCAAGAGGAGAAATTTCGACAATTTTATGAGTTTGTTCTCACGTCGATAGTAACTCCTTTTTCAACTCTCTTTACGCACTGTGATTGGTGTCCATGAGAGTATTTAATCATTTGTCTTAACGACAGACAAAAAATTTAGTTTCTTCATATTATATATATTTTCCATTTCGTCACTTGACGCACTTGGTATAAAATTTCAAAGTTAATTCAGATTAAAGAAAAATTATTGAATCCAGTCACAGACATTGGGAACATATTTCCATAATACTATATGATATTTCAATGGAATTTGGTCTTTAGACCTATCTAGGTCCTGTATTCACATTACGAAATTATTAATCACTTTTAGTTCAAATTAAGATCACTAAAATTTGATTTTTGGTCTAAATCGTGGAGTCAAGAAATTCGAGTCACTGAACTGACGAATGACAAATAGTTAGGTTTCCGATCGTAAGGGAGGATTTGTTTCATAGTTTACTGATAGAAGGATTTATTGGCGGGGCGCACTGTTTCGTAGTTTACTGATTTCACTATGATCTCGCAAAATAAATTTGGATAAGGATTAGGGTTTTGTTTTCTTACGACCTGCTACTTGTTCCATTTACATGCAACATTTGACATAGTATTAAAAAATTGAATAGTTACAAACATTACTAACAAATCAGTAAGGTGTCATTTACTACGAGTTACGCGGTAATACTTTACATCACAAATAATTGGTCAATGTCGGGTGTCAAAAAATCTATGGCAACCTAAAACAACCAGGGTAAATACCGAGCCCTTTACATACATACTCGCATATATATTTATATATTCATATTACTCAATATAATAAATTTCACTTTAATATCCATCTTAGTATTTCATCGACATTTAAATTCTACAGAACCTTTTTATATTCAACAAGTATTCACGCTTGCTTGGCTCAAAAATACACAAAAACCCTGACTAACAAAAAACTCTTTTTCTTTTCATGAGGTTGCAACATTGAACTTTATATGTAAATCCGATAATCAATCATAATTCAATTTTACTAAAGATCCGCGTATAAAGAAATAGTTGGTGTTATTTAATAAGTTGACATAAGAGGTGGAAATACAACAAATAGAGCAGGCACGTAACTTTTCAAACTATGTAAGTACACACACACACACACACACACACACACATATATATATATATATATATATATATATATATATATATATATATATATATGTATATATATATATATATGTATATATATATATATGTATATAGAGAGAAAGAAAGAAAAAAATCAAGATTATTTGAAACTATTGGGCCCAAACTATTAATACATACACACCATATGACCAATCAATAGAAAGAAAACCAGAAATCAGTAGTCAATGGATATAATTTGTACGATCGATGAATAACAAGTAAGTTTCTGGGAATCTGAAATCATAGTGTACCTTCTAGTCAGTTTCTCCCGTGGTGGATTGAGTATCGTGAAAATGGTCCTGAGTTGTGCTGAAATACCTCCACGAATTATATTCCTCGATGTCTCAGTTAGTACATACGATCAAAATAATTGATATGAACATTGTATGTTTTCATGAGTTTCAGAACCGGGGGGGAAGGTTGGAAAAATAAAAAAAAATTAGAGAAGGAATAGAAGAAGAATAGGTAAAAAAAGAGAGGAGACAGAACACTACGAAAGATAAATGGTCAAATTTATGTATATAACAACTCACAGCCAAAAAAGTTCACATATGCCGAAAGAGGGTGGTTTACTTAAATACGTAAACTCAAAAGTTATCTCCAAAAACACAACTAGTCTGTGCCCGCAAAGGAATTTTCAGAAAGACGAAAGCTTTAAGGAAATTCCCCTCTTCGCTGTATCCGGTTGAGTCCTTGGAAACCCCGGCCATGCCGGAAGGTTAGAGAAGGCGCTAATTTAGAATTTCAAAAAAGGAAAAAAAATCATTCGACCTCTTAGAAACCAAGAATGTCCAGAGTAGTGATGAAACTAGAGTAAAATAATAGCTAAGATATCCCTAATTAGTGATTTGCCAAAATAAAAAAAAATAAAATAAACTGAATTTTGGATCGGTGATTTCAGTGACCAAACATCACCGATGGCTACCCTGCGCAGACATGCCAAGGTCTGGGACGTCGTTAATTTCCATCATCTAATTAAACTACGAAAAGAAACGAAAATACTTAAGAGGGTCATGGGTCGACGTCCGGGTACGCAATGGACATAAATATTAATTTAGTAGCGGTTGATTTAACCAGATAGTCCGATCTAAGTTGCTATATGAACACTGCACAGTAAATAAGGTAAGCAACGAAAAAAAAATCTCGGAAAGTCAATGGTACGAATGACCAAACCTATACTTTTCGTTGATCACCGGATATAGCAGTTACTTTTCTTAATTATCATTTCAGTCAACCTTTAAAAGTAATTCCCACATGATGCTACCCTATCTGTTGAAAGGCTTAAGATCCGGGTCTGTTAATATGAGGTCCTTAAATGCGAAGTAACACACAATTCCCAACTACACTTTACTATCCAAATAGCAAACTCGGTTGGATGAATGTACTGGGGTAGAAGTCAAAACGCGAGAGATTTTAGTAAACATATTCATATTCTCACTATATAATATACACTAGGCCTAACCATTTAAATATAGGTGTCATATCATCACGTTCATTTCACATTATAATCGTATTATTATTATATCATTACATTTAATTATTATTTACTCATTTCCACATGAAGTAATATTTTACAGACACCCTATTTCATACATTTTACACGCAGGCCATACACATATTTATATTACGCACTAATAAATATATAATTATCACAAACTGTCACGCTTAAACCACTACACGATAACATTCATCGAACCACGGACTCTGTTTCGAAGCACCCAAATTATATTTACTTCGCAGAAAAAAAACATATGTGTATTCACTGAAAGTTCAACGATTAATTTATTTCTGATTTGCTGATAAAACTAAAGCAACAATGGAATTTTTCTACAGCCACGGGAAAAGAGAATTTAATACTACATTTTGAAACAAACAGTAACAGCATATGGGCTTTACTTCTGTTAAAAAAAATAGGCATTCTTGATTTCAATGGATATTTCGATTGCTACTTGACCTAGCAAGCTGTAATTTTCAGAACCACGAGATCTCATGCTATTTCATCAAAACGTACACTCATTTGAACTGAAAACCATGTCCACGGGATGTAATTTAGAAATAAGAGGCCAAAATAAAACAATCTAGGTCACTAACTTGGGCGATGACGTAATGTCAACAAACAATTGATTAGCGAAAACGGACACGATGGCGCTGTAGTGGAGACATAATTTACCGTGTACTGAAATATATAATTGTACTTATTAATCAGAAATCTAATATTTACTCTCGTTTAGTGTGCTTTGAGTTAGACAAATGGTATTAAACTAACGCATGTGAACTACACTGTCCTAACAGTAGAAATCACGCACTCACACAGAACTACTAACTACACACACCACTATAAATACTACACATAAAACTAACTAAACAAGCACCATTTAATTACATGCATATTGAAGAAAAGTACCTTTAAACACATTACTCCTTGTCGGTATATAAAGTCGGCTCTATCGAACTTTATGGGGGCAAAATGAGAAGAGTTACCCTAGGTCCAATTGACCTGACCAATTGTTTACAAAATGATTACTAAAGATTGATGCCCTGGGGGCACCTTAACAAGGTTTATTGAGGGACCCTTGCCCTGAGAGGGGAAAAGACCCTAAAACAAACAATAACTAACCCATCCCCCGCTAGAACTGGTTCAATTTGGAAAGATAAATAGGAGCCCCTTTTAGTTAACTTAAGCTGTCATTTTGATGGTTAGTATTACAAAACCTACTACGTACAGACACTTACTAAAAGAATCACATTTACCAAATACACGAAAAATATGCACAAAACAGGTCGTATTTCCCTACTCCCTAACTGAATTTGAAAGAAAAGGAAGTAAAATCACTATTTCACTCTGTCTATTTTAGCTTGGATGACGAGCAATATGGCGTCTGAAAAGCTGGTTCCTATTTCTCCTTGGTTTTACTGAATTATTAACTGTCCTTTTAGAAAAAAAAACAGATTCTTGAGTTCCTAAATGATCATACGGCGTTTATTATATGATTAGATTAACTTTTACCTTGCTTCTCCTCGAATTTCCACCATAAAAATGGTAATTAATTTTTACAGGTCGTACACACAAATCGTTTTAGTTAAGAATGATAATATTGCGCCGAAAACGACAGGGGTTGGAGAATTCCTCCAATCAGGGCGAAACCTTTAGCCGCGGAAATTACAAAACAAATAGAAATTTGTCAAATCCAGATATAACCGGATCTGAAAGTGACTATGGACTAGTGAGAGGGGGTGAGGGAAAGTTTAGGTAAGAAAATTTACATCCAATGGCAGAACTATATTTCGGCATGACGTCAGAATGGTAAACCTTGTAACTATTCAACTTATATATGCGAAAATGGAATTTACAATTAATCAAAATATAAATAAATATATTATTCAGTTAAAATATGATTACTAATGAGACCTTTCGATTCATTACATTTAATTTGAAGTAAAGAGAATAAATAAATTGTGTAATTAAACCGAAATTGAATTTTAAAAAAAATCACTAGGTACAGGGTGAGTAAAAAAAGTTGCTATTACTCTCAACTGTAATGGTACATTACACACTGATTCAAATAAGTAAAAGAAAAACAAACAGTATATCTGAACTGATTCGAGTTAATAATAGGGGGCCGCGGTGGCTCAGTGGTAGAGCGTTCACCTTTGGTGCTTCGGGTCCCGGGTTCGATCCCAGCCCCCGCCAAGTGAACTTTGTGGTGGACAAACACCGTGTGCGTGGGTTTTCTCGGGGTTCTCCCACTTTCTTCATTCATTCATTTCATTCATTACTCATCATCACCGTCTCCTTTAGCCTAACCGGCATAACCGTGGGACGTCAAACTCAAAGATTTCATTTCATTTTTTCGAGTTAATAGTATTTATTTTAGGATAGGTTGTTCGCAGCGCAAAAGTCGCTAGATTTGTGAGTTTGTCGCCAAATCGTCATTCCAAAATCACCAAAAAAGTCGCTAATCGGAAAAATTATTTTTTGTCGCTATCATGGAAGGCGAATCCCCTAGATTTAGCGACTTTTCCCCCAAATTGGGAACACTGCCTACCATTACGTCGACTGCGATGTTGCAAAACCTACAATTTTAAGGGACAGAAAAATTTGGGCATACAATTATATGTTGGAGAAATGTACAATATACCGCTGTCCGGAAAACGGATTTTTTCAGTATAAATGTGATGACAATACTCTGTTGAAGACAATTTGTTTAGAAATTCTGATGCTAATCTTGGGTGAAATTATTTTATCACTTTTTCATTTTTACGCAAAAGAAAGACGAATACTCTTTCTTTTTTTTATTCGTGGTTGGTGGGAGAGAATTTGTATTATGTTTTCTAACAGTTTCCTTATCCATTGAGCTCCCTTATTTCTGCAATATCTAGGGGCAATGCAAAGATTATTCACATCTGAGATTCTGCATTTACTGCCCTGTTCATGATTTATTGTTAAACCAGACTTTGATGTTGTATTGTTGCTATATTATTAATACACATTTCACGATTTATCTTTATACAGGTAATACTTTTATCTGATTTCTTGTGTATAATGTAACACATGAGTTTTACAAAACGTATCGTGTGAAACACATCTATTGTTTGATAAAGGTTAAGAATAATATTCAATCATAATTGCAGAAATGGTAATTGGTTTGTTCATATGGAAACGTTATGTCTTGGTGGAATATACGTAGTTTTTTTAAATGCTATTTTTCGTACTTTTATACTTTTCGTTTCAGCTCATGACTGCAGGTGTAGCTTGCTCACATCCGATATAGAATGCATTGCTCTTTCATCTTGGTGCTCTCTACTCTGCTTGTTTACTGTGTTGTTTGCGCAGACTATTGTCAAACACCGTGTATCAATAAAAAAGGAAGAACGATCCACACCATGTGTACGTACAAAGTAAGTGACTTTATAATTTATCTTCGCAGATAAAAGAAGTCTTTACTGATTTATTGACTATTGAATGATCAACCAACGCCTAGGGCAAACTGTTCAAGCTAGAAGCTCCAAATTTAGACAGTACATAGGGTTTGTGATGCAACGTTCCACTAAGCAAGTATTTTTGGAAAATCAATGTAAAAAGGGGGAAATATATATGCGATTATTATAATATGATATCCATATCTCGGTCACATGGAATTTAGTATTTGGAATTTTCTTTTACTATAAATATGTGTTTCAATGTGTGTGTGTGTGTTTTAATTTTTGAACTAGAATAGTAGTGAAAATGGGGAGTTCTACTAAAAAGCCTATAAGAAGCACTCAAATTCTGTGAGAGTTCAGACGAAATCTATATGAATGGCGCAAAAAGCAGAACTGAAAGTATTGGACACAGTAACACGTTGAGACGTTTATAATATAGGGCTACTTATAGTCATAAGCATACGCCGGGAGTCAGGGAAACAAATGTTCACTTCATATGTTTGGAATCTTACAAAATCCTTATTGAAAGATCACATGGTATGCATTTCTTGTGGGTGAACAATTAGTGTTCCACTTGAGAATGAATTTCGCTGTCTGCCATCTTAACTAAAGTTTATTTTTGTATAGTTTTTCTTTGTTCGACTATGTAGTACCAAATTTCACAGAAGTAAATCCCCACGTTAAGCGGGTTTGCATATCCAGGCTCCTAACTATGAAAACATTTACAATCACTCCAACCCCAATCATTTCACAGATTAAATTTGTTGTATATAAGTTATTAGGACATAAAATTGAATATAATTTATACGAAAAAGACTTTTATGCATTGCAAGAGTTGTCCAAATATTCACCACAAACTTACAGTCGTATCGACATTAACAAAAAGAAGTGTGGAGCAGGAAACCACTTTACATAAAAGTCAAAACAGGCTCAGTGACGACGTACGAACTCATACGTTCGTGAGACTTCGTGCTAGTAACATCGTCTCTCGCTCGCTGACCGTTTGTGTTGTAACACAGGACAAGTTCCGAAATTAGTTTGTGTACTGTGTTAATTCTCAGTGAGATACTTAAGTTTGTGTTAGTGTTCTGGATCTGCATATATATATTTTCTTTTCCAAGTGATTTTTGTGGTCATGTTTCGACGGAAAATTCAGCATGAGTTGTTTGCGTGAGAGTACCTTACGTATTAATTTTGGTCAAGTAAGTCAAAAGCCTACTTCAATTTTTATCCATGAATGGATACGAAACACATTCAAATTAACAATTGATCAACTCAATAGTATAGAACTAGACTACATAAGGAAACAACTGTATATTAAACTAGTCAACAAGGTGCTGTGTGAACGAATTCTCGCTTCAACCAATGGTGAAGTCAAATACACCGATAGTGACAAGGAACACTTACTTCCTATTGATCTTGCTGACAACAGCTTTACAGTCGTTAAAGTATCTTTGTGTCCTATGGAACTTAGTAACCAACAGTTAACTCGTTTTTTTTTCTCATTATGGTGAAATACAGTCAATCATAGACGAACAGTATTCTGCGAACCATGTGTATGTCACCCGTACTGGATGTAAATTAATTAAGATGAAGGTTAAACAAAATATTCCTTCATTTATTACAGTGTGTGGTTTAAGGCTATTTTGTAGTTACTCAGGACAAATTCAAACTTGTGCGTTGTGGAATTCACAGGACCATTTTGTTCAAGAGTGCCCCCGCAAAAAAGTTCCGCAAATCAAAGTTAATCCGCAAGTTAGAAGCTTCCAACCGCCACCGCTCCGTATACCTCATAATCTTCCACACGAAAAAGATGCTTTGCATACTGATACCTACACGGAATTTCCGCTGCTTACTTCTGCTCGCCCTGGTGCTTCAAGTCAAGATGTTCCAGCAGTTGAAACATCCCTCGATCCAGACATTCTCCCGGACCCACCTATGGAAGGAGTTCGTTCTACTGACCCGGAAGTTCTTGCTCATTCGGAACCTACTGCATCTCCCGTGCACTTGGGAGCAGACTCAAACATCACTCTCGATAGGAATCTACTACCCCTTACCAGTGACTCTGCTAGTGGATCTGATCTCAGTGCCCCTGTATGCGAAAAACGTAAACTTTCCAAACTAAAGACAACTGTTAGTGGAGTTTCGAAACATTCTAAAGGAAGCCGTACTTCCGATGTTACCCAAGTTTCAGGTGCCCGAACCCGGGCCACTTTGAAAAAGTTGAAAGCTGGTATCCCCGTTGGGGACGACTTATAATAATTTTCCTTGTTATATTGTGGTCTATATTACAGCCATTTATGCAGTGTTTAACTTTTCGCTTCACTCTATTTTTGTTTATGTTTATCTTTATATATAGTTTTAGTTTTGCCACCATTAACTTAAATGGATTTACTTCTCCTGTTAAACAAGAAGCATTAAGAGACTTTATCTACAAAGCAGATATTGATGTGTTGTTCGCTCAAGAAGTAGCTCTTCAAGAGTATAGTTATCTTTCACATCATACATGCTATTCTCGTTTTACGGAGAATGGGCTAGGTACAGCTATCATCTACCGTAATGATCTAGAGTTTAAGGCCGTTAATGATCACCCAAATGAACGAATCTCCGTTGGAATGATTGACCGCATCAAATTATGCAATATTTACGTGCCATCTGGGTCTCACAAAAAGCGAGAGAGACAGGATTTCTTCAACACTGATCTTGCACAGGCTTTATTTAATGGTGCCAACCCTTGTATTTTAGGTGGAGATTATAATTCTGTTTTACGAATTTAGGACAGAATGGCAGGAGGACAAAATGGCAGGGGACATAATGGCAGGAAATAAAAGCAGGAGGACAAAATGGCAGCGGACGAAATGGCAGGAGGACGAAATGGCAGCGGACAAAATGGCAGGAGGACGAAATGGCAGCGGACGAAATGGCAGAAGGACAGAATGGCAGGAAGTTAATTTGGCAAAAATTATAACTCCTAGAGCTCGTATTTTTAGGTTTTACCTATTGTGTTTGTTAGTAGGTAACGGTTATCGATTTATTAATTTCTACCTCAAATGTCCAAAGCATATAAATACAGCTAAATTGAACCAAGACCGTAAAAGATGGTAAATATCAGTTATCCATGTCTTAACTTTTTTTTTAAATTTATTACTTTTTACCATTTTCCAATTGATATCTTGGTTTTATAATAATTCTAAGTAGTACAACTTTTATTTATGACGAAAGAATTTTCCCGTGGACTCCCTCTGAATTTCTCTCAGGGTCTAGCTACCATGTGACAAAGAATTAAATATACTAACTGCTTTCATACACAATATAATTTTGAAACTTGGGAGCCTAGTGGTATCTTTGTGTCTATAGTATGTAATAATGCTGATACGTTATTCTCTTGAACATCTTAATGTTAGTTGTCGTTTGACTTCAGAAGACTGAATTTAGCCTGCAAGTACAAGTTGCCTATAGTTAAAACATATCAGATGTACGATCTTGTTTAATAAAACCTGCCCCTTCCCCTCCTCTATCCGAAACGCCCTATATTGTTATTCACATATGAAATTCAAAGACAAAGGAATCGTCTTTATCCAGTCATATTTTTATTTCAAGTGTACGTATTAAAATGTGCTATGCATGGTTGGAAGAGGCTTTTTTTTTTTTTTTTTTTGTTAATACTGAACTTAGGTACCTAATATTGGAACTAATTTTCTTCATGAATTGATGTAAGAAGCGGCCGCGTGATTTTCGACCAATTATTTCATCACTGGTATCTATGAGCAACGAGATACAACAGTGGAAGACAAACTTCGTTCTTCTCAAACTTAATACTTTGAAAAACTTATGAACGTAGTTTCGTTATCCAAATACATAGTCAATCAAATCAGTTTCAGAAGTAGCATTAATCTTATAATAACGTAATGGCTGTAAGAGTTACCCTGAAAATGTATTTTGTATGTTTTCTTTTTTTCGTAATTCAGAGATTTTTTCCTGAATTTCACTGGAGTTGTGAGGAACCTTAAATTATCAGGCATTCCACTTTAATCGCTCCCCTTTCATCCCCAATGCGATATTGGGTATATTTACAGCTTAGTGCAGCTTAAAGGAATCATGATCGTGCATATTTGATTTGTAACTTGTTTGCTCATAGCGTTGCTGTCGAGACGAGATGAGAATTCAGGTTTTGTCGTCTCGTGTCGTAAATGTTTGTAAAAGTCTCGTCTCTTTTTGTAAATTTATTTACAAAATGTGTCCTGATTTCTGTCTTAGTTTCATGTAGAATCTATCAGAATTCTTCCAGGTTACGACGTGTCCACGTAAGATTGATATAACAACACTTAAATCATATTTATTAATGAAGTAAATTGTGTAATGACTTGCGTATCTTTAAACGTTGATAAATGCTCTTTCTTGTGTTCATACTATTACCTTATCAAATTTCATATGACATATATACAATTAATCGGGTCTAGGAAAATTCGGTGTAGAAAATTTCGGTGTAGGAAAATTCGGTGTAAGAAAACTCGGTTTAGGAAAATTCGGTGTACAGAAAATACGGTGTACAGAAAACTCGGTGTGGGGAAATTCAGGTGTAAGGTAGATTCGGTGTAATACATATTGAATATTACCACTTACGATAATTTACGACACTTCATATTGTGAAAACGAAAACCATAAAATGTAACGAATAAAATGTTATTACCTATTTCAAGAAAAACTTTTTTTTTTTTTTTTTTTTGCCTTGAGTCCAATATCTGTTTCATGTCTTTTGCGGGGTATTACTATGAACTACTTTTCATCACACAATGAATCTGACACTTTTTGTGAGAAATAAAACAATTGCAACTATAGTTCAGTGAATAGTTATAGGAACAACTAAAAGCATCACTTTGCCTCACGTTCTGCCCCAGACAGAAACATAATATGGTTGTTAGTGAATAAATTGCAGGAAACAGGATCGCTTCTGAGGAAGACAGGGAAGGATCGGACCTCGCTGGCGGATGTTGTGGAAGATGTCAGTTACCGACTCTAAGTCACCCAAGACATCTCTATTCAACATGTGATTTATGTGTTTTACCACTAACACTTAATTTGTATTCTTCAATTTCGCTTCAAATATCCAATATCTCATTCGAACTGTAACGTACAATGGCGAATATTTGCTGTTTTTCTTGCGGCCTGCTCTATATTACCCTGGATGAATTTAAACTAGACAAACATAGTCCCATAAATTTCCCATTCTTCCTTGATGATTTGCAGTAAACCGCATGAAAATCGGACTTCAGTTAGAAATTCTAGAGCCAAATGAAATCCGTAAGTTTTGAAAGAATCACTCTGTATATAGATATGTAAGATGCAAAAATATATTTTAAAAAGTCTTAGTGGAAAGGGCAATATAAAGCAGGATGGTTTTATCAGATAATAGCTGTACAAATAGTTGACTTCTCCTCCAATCAGACACTTTAGTTTGTTTACCTTAAGTTAAGGTAAATAAGTACTGCAACCCTATTGACTCTTTATTGACTTCTCCTCCAATCAGCCGTAGATACTTTAGTTGAGGCATTTATTTTTACACCTTTGAGTAACATAAACAAACAATGTCATTTTTGAAGAATTTAGTTAAATATTTATTTATAAAATAGACGTAAAATCGTCAGAACATTTTTGAAAAATCTACAATTTTCAGCTTTACCCATCCAGTAACCTACATTTTTTTGGAAGTAGAAAATTCTAGGAGACATTCTCCAAAACAGCATAAAAACTTAAGTTTTAAATTAAATGTCGATTGGTAGCGATGGTCGCTTCGCTAAATCACACGAACGGACTTCGAAAAACAAATTTCTCGTCATGTAAGGGCCATAAAATGTTAAAATCCGTTGAAATCTAGAATTCAAATAATTTCAGGAACAATTCAATATAAAGCAATATAAAGTAGACAGTAAACAGTAAAAATGATAGTAGACAGTAAAATTACTTCTACACAAAATTTGAACTTCAAACAAATACGCTCATTTATCCTCAAAGTTGAGTTTTTAATAAATCCTACGGCCTACTACAACGAATCTTTCTTTACATCTAACATTCCCCACACCGAATTTTCCGTACATCGAATTTTCTGCTCCCCAATTAATCATATCCTATATTTTGAAAACGGGAGATCCTATGTCTACCGAAAGTTCTAGTGTTTCTTGTGAGTACTCTACAATTTGTTTTCTCCGATGATTTTTGCCCCGAGCTTCCCTTGAATTTGTCCCTATACATATTTTATAGACTTAAAAATACTAGAGACAGTCACCAGAAAATAATGAGTACACATCCTACATATCCTCTTGTCAAAAACTTCGGAACGAGTCGAATCAACCAATTTTAATTTGTTTTCTTTGCCACAGAAAGTGTCTGATCCTTTGCAATACCGAGGTTAGTTTAGGATGTATGTAATTTCCATTTTTTTTTTTTTTTTTTTTTTGCTTGCTACTTAAAATGTTTTGCAAATAACTTCAATAACTTTTGAAACTGTTTGTCTTCACTTGAGCATATACAGATCACAGTGAGAAATAAAGATAAAAGCTGCTTCCTTCTAGTAATTCCCGAAAAGATCTTAAATAATATATATATAGGCCTATATAAAAACGACTAAAACTAATTTCTTTCATTAAGACACTGCTGGTATGAATAGAAAGCTTGCAATAGTAAGATGTTTGTAGATGACTGTCAATTAGAATTGAAATATTATTAGCAGTTCGAATTTTGGAGCATAATGAATAAATCGAAAATTTATGTTGGAATCTTCATTTATCAAGCAAGAAACAAAATAGTTTAAAACCCGACAATTCAAATTGACTTCCTGCCATTCTGTCCTCCTGCCATTTCGTCCTCTGCCATTTCGTCCGCCTGCCATTTTGTCCCCTGCCATTTCGTCCTCTGCCATTTTGTCCTCCTGCCATTATTTCCTGCCATTATGTCCCCTGCCATTTTGTCCTCCTGCCATTCTGTCCGTTCCCCTGTTTTACAACCTATTGACCAGACTCCCAACTTTAACTTCCCTCCTGAACTCCAGCGAATAGTAGACACATATAATCTACTTGATGTGTGGCATCACTTTCGACCCACTGACCCAGGTCACTCATTTCACACTTCAAAATCATCCAGTCGCTTGGACCGTTTTTACGTAAGTCGCTCACTAGTAGCACAAGTACGAGATGTTACCCTCGAACCTGTCTGTTTTAGCGATCACTATGCTCTTGTTATGAGAATAACCCTACCAGTGTCAAAATTTTTGAGAAGTAGTCCTCTTTGGTATTTTAACACTTTGGTATTTTATGGACCCTGAATATCAGCATTTAATTCGAGAGGAATGGAGAATCTTGTCTCCATTAATATCACGCTATCAGGGCAAACTTACGTATTTTTGGGATAAGCGAGTTAAACCTAGATTTCGATCCATAAGTAAACAATATTGTATCCAAAGGAACCAAGCATATAATACTCAATATAACTATTACTCGCGCCTACTCAAGGAATACATGCAAGAACAATTGCGAGGCCGCCTGGTCAGGCCTCAAATACAAGAAATCAAAGCCCATCTATTGTCATTGCATAACCAACGAATGCGTGGTTTTTTTGTTCGCAGCAAAATTGCCCCGGCCGCTGACATGGAACAGGCTAATATAGTACAAATTCAAAAAGAACGACACAGAGGCAAACAAAAGTTGATTTCATCCATTAGGGGCAAGGATGGCCAAATTTATGAAGGTTTGCAGGTACTTCCCCAATTTGTTCAGTATTATAAACAATTGTATGCAAAACCTACTGTAAATAATGAAGATGAATCTCTTTTGGACTATATCCCTTCAATCATAGATGTTAATGCTCAAGAGTATCTAAACAGTCCTTTTACCATCGATGAAGTTGAAACCTCCATTAGATTAGGAAAACGTGGCAAATCTACTGGAATTGACTCTCTTTCTTTAGAATTTTATCTCAGTTTCATTGATATTCTTGCCCCCTTTCTCACGGATCTCTTCAATGAATATCGAGAAAATTTTACTTTAGGAGAATCTCTCTCTACGGGTATTACTGTTTTAATACCTAAAAAGCCTAACTCTACGTCAATTGATCATTACCGCCTGATCAGTCTTTTATGTGCCGATTTAAAAATCTTAACACGATGTCTAGCGCTTCGTATGAATCATTATATAGGAGAGTTGCTTAGTTCCTGTCAATACGGTCATGGACACCATGCATTACTTTATGAAGCTTTAGCTAACATAAGAGATTTTATAGCCTATCATGAGACTGCCGCTCCCACTCCTGTGGCCATTCTATCCACTGATTTTTCACAAGATTTTGATAGGGTATCACACGACTATCTCTTTAAAGTCCTACACAAATTTGGATTTAATGGCACTTTTCTGTCCATGCTTCAGGGAGTGTATCACAACAGAATTACGAAATTGAAACTTAATGGTGGTTTAAGCTCCGTTATCCCTTTGTGTACTGGAATTCTTCAAGGTGACACCATGTCCAGTATTCTATTTAGTCTCTCAATCGCACCTCTAATATACGCGGCGCAGACCAAACTCAATGGCATCAAAATTTACCACGCCTCTATTTCAGTCGCGAGTTACTTAGATGATGTACACTTCTATGTGAACAGTATTTCCACCCTCGAAAATATTCAGAATCTTGTAGACGCGTATCAAAGCATTTCAGAAGTAAGATTAAATAAAAAAAAACAAAGCTCCTCTGTATTCATCCACAATATCAGGATCAATATAGTGCGTACTACACGGCAGTTAATTCCGTCAAAATCCTGGGTATTGAATGGTTCAATACCATCAAACAAACCATTACTTTCAATTATGATATCATAGCACACAAAATACGTGGTCTTCTAATACGACATAAACCCCGCAATATGGACATGATCAGTAGAAATTTCTTTCTCAAACCAAAAACCGTTCAGCCTTCTGTGGTTTGTTTGCTCTATTTTTCCTCTCCCCCTACAAACATACAAATTCCTCACGAGTCAAGCTTTGTTCTTTCTGTGGCATAATAAAGTGCTTCGCGTTTCACGTGAGCAACTCGTGTTACCTCCGGCACAAGGTGGCATAGGATTTCAAAACATATTGCTCCAAGGTCAGGCACTACTATTGAAACGAACCATCGACGTGTTCACGAATGATAAGAACAGTGTATCTAGTAACGTTATCTCTGCTTGTTTAGCTTGTGTCGACCTTCAAACACCTATTTTTTTTTCCTTGGGGCCATAAATTCCCACACATGTGAGAACCAGTTCTTGATATAGCCTATGGGCTGATTGCCCGAAGCAACTTAGACCTCATGCCTGTTCGAGCAATTTACCGCCGTTATGTGCAGACACAACACTTCGTCAAACCTAAAATTCAATTGAAAGAGCCACAACTTCACTGGCCTTATATTTGGCGAAATATCAACGCTCCTTTCTTAACTACTCAGCAAAAAAGGCTCTGGTATTTCATTGTCAACAACAAATACGAAACGCTAGACCGCCTCTTTAACTTAGGAATGGTGGATCACAATATGTGTTTTCACTGCAATAACAAAGATACTCTTGAGCATCGCTTACAATTTTGTACAGAGATTCAAAATATCTGGCACCATTTTAGCCTACTTATAAGTAAGATTTGTCGCTCGTCTCCCCACTACATTACGGCTAACAATATTCTTATTTATCCTGATTTTCATTATTTTCTTAATGCAAAAAATAACAGTGTAATTTGGCTCGCTGCATATACTCTTCTATATGTGCTTACCACATATCGACCGTATCATGTCGATGTGTATTTGTCTTATCTGCGACACCATTTGCGGAAACTTCCTGTGCAATATAAACGAAAACATTTTGCCAATTATTTGGTTGTCTTAGTTTCATAACCTAGTATGTACTTTTCTTACCTGTGAATTTTTATCTATCTTTTAATCAACATGTTTTGTCTCACCTGAATAACGGCCCAATGTGATGACTATAAACTCTTTGCAATAATTTGGTAGTCTTACCTTCATAACACTTATGTTTACTGTTCATAATTGTCAATTGTTCCTTCTTTATTTTTTTATTTTTTTATTTTTTATTTTTTAATTTTTTTAATTTCAATTTTTTTCTTTTAATTTATTCCAATTTACATTTCTATATAGTTTTTTTTCCGGCACTTTGTTTCTGGATTACTTTTGTAACTGCCTAATGTAACTGTAATTAAATTGTCAATAAAGTCTTTTAAAAAAACTGGTCGAGCGGTACGAACTGAGTGAACTCTAACAATCAGAAGTTTATGTGTTCAAACCCTGTAGGAAGTATTCGTTTTGTTTTTTTCCCTTAAAAGTGAGTTCCCACTTTCATCAGAAGATTGAGAACATTTCTTTGAATAAATTTTTGGCAACTACTTTTTTTCTGAAATTCGATTAGAAGGGAACATTATATGAATTGCAAATCTAAAATCCACAGGTGAGAACAAAATATTAAGTATGTTCAATATTTCATTATTATCCTTTGATTTGTAATGAAAAACTAATTATAAGCATTGACGATTTCAGAAGATTCTCCCCGGGGGATGGTCAATATATGAATGAGCGAAAACTAATAAAACATTATTAGTCTACTTTGAGCATGATCGAAGATAACTTATGTCGACAGGGTCTCAAATTCTCCGACAGGTCCTGCCCTGAAATCATCACTGTTTGCAAGTTTTCTTAACAAATAGAATATTACATTTATTTCTCGTTCTACGTTTTGAAATGGAAAAATCAAAATTTTAAAGAGAATTATAATACGATAAGCATAAAGATTTATAGAACTAATAAAGTAAATATTCTTGTGTAAATTATCGATTTCTAATCGGATTAAAACACAAATATTCGTTTGCATCGCACTTTGAAGTAAATCATCTCTCTATATAATTCTGTAGTATCTTAAGTTTATGCCTATTTCGCCCTGATATAATATGTCTATTAATGTTTTTATTTTTACCGTATTCATTACTTTGACGAGTGATATATATGTTATTCATATGGGGTCTATTACGTATTCATTTATAAATATTATATAAATTATCAGAACTATTCATGGTCTTCCAAGGAAATTCACTGGTGCATCCACAGTAGACAGAGAGTGTAATTGGAAAGTGAGTTCAACAGAGATTATATATTTCGCCGACATTATTTAATAGTTATGTAGAAGAGATAGCGAAAAGGAGTCTACGTAATTGGAATTTCCTGTAGGAGATAGAATGATGATGTGTATACGGTTAGGGGTTTATATGGTTGTTATTGCAGAATCTAAAAAAGAAAATTAATAAGATGTAGAAAATTTGAGAAAGGCTTGTGAAGAATATGGGATGAAAATAAATATTAGAAAGACTAAATCCATGGTGATTGAAACGAAGCAATCGGTGTCAAATATAGAAGTAGGAGCGGGGAAAAAAGAACAGGTGACTAGTTTTCGATA
This sequence comes from Thermobia domestica, assembly GCF_964235325.1. NCBI lineage: Eukaryota > Metazoa > Arthropoda > Insecta > Zygentoma > Lepismatidae > Thermobia > Thermobia domestica. The sequence continues at coordinate 184,542,234 of NC_137460.1, read as the reverse complement.
TCTGAGTAGTATTATTAGTGATGATGTGACATGCGAACGTGAAATAAAAGGAAGGATAAAAATGGCGAAAGAAACCTTTAGGATGAAAAAAATACTATTTTGTGGAGCCTTGAATAGAGTTGAAAAAAAGACTCATAAAATGCTTCGTGTACTTATAGGACAGAAACATGGACATTACGCAAAAATGATGAGAAACTATTAAAGGCTTTCGAAATAGGTGCGTGGAGAAGAATGGGGAGAAATAACTGAGTCAAGAAGAAAACGAATGAGAGAGTGTTAGAAATGGAAGGAGAAAAATATTATTAAGAAGAGGAAGAGAAATTGGTTAAGAAGAAACTGTATCATGAGGGATGTGCTAGAAGGTATGGTGGCAGGAAAGAGAGAGAGGGGACGGATTAGACTATATAGAAACAGAATTAGGCTATTGGAGATATCGAAACAGAAAAATCATATGTGAAAATGGAGAGGTTAATAGAAGATCGTGGATCACGGCAATTTTAAGCTGCGATAAGTGATCCGTTGGTAATGGCGGAATACTACCGATATAATGATGCTAATGATACACGGTAGAAACAGAAAGATCCACTTTACTGTCATTGCTAATACGAATCACAATGCAAATTTCTACAGGCTGCCAAAATGCCTCGCTCTAAAGGCTGTAGAAAACTATCTGTTACTATGCGAGGGGAAATCATAGGTCAAGCACCAATGGGACAAACTGCTATTCAGATAGGTAGAAGTATGGGCTGTGAGGAGAAAACAGTGAAGAAATTGATTTAGCGGTATGAAGAAGGGGAGACCAATAATAATAATAATAATAATAATAATAATAATAATAATAATAATAATAATAATAATAATAATAATAATAATAATAATAATAATAATAATAATTTCAGAAATTTATATTTATTTCCAGAAAGACTTTTGCATACCCTCCGAGTGCAGTATTATATTTTTAATCCGGCATTATAAAATTGTCAAGCTAAATTTTTAAAGTCATTATAACTGGTGCTCTATTTATTTATTTCACAATTCATTTCTGCCAGTAGCTTTCGCTCCCTTACTCCCTCTTCATGCTTACTCAGGAGGAAGATTCGCGTCCCCAGGTTGGGAACCACTGCTTTCCATTAAGAAATTCTGACAGCCTGTTATAAATTTGCATTCTGACTGCAAATCAGTAAACTGCATTCTTCTGTTTCCACTGCGCATGCACCAGTGAATGTCCATGGAAGATCATGAATAATTCTCATAATTTATATAATATTTACGGACGAATATCTAATACAACATATATCATTCCTCAAAGTAACGAATACGGTAAACATTAAAAATCAATAGACACACACAGCAGGCTGAAATAGGTATAAACTTTAGACACTACAGAATACATTTCACTCGATCTTCCCGCTGGTCTAGTAGCTAGCACGTGTGCCTTTGGTGCATGGGGAACCAGGTTCGATTACCGGTGGCAGAAGTTCGGAATTTTAATTGCCCAAGATGTTTTTGTATTCGTGTTCTTGTCGTTCAAGATTAATGGAAATGATTGTAAAACGTGTATAGCCTAGGAGAAAATAGAGACAAGTTACTCAGATACGTTCGGTGAATCTGTTAACTTAAAGAAAAGGAAAAAGTGTTTAAAACTAACATTTTTCTTTTACCTGTTCTTGAACTTCCTCTTTGTATTTCTATCGGAATCGATTAAATAGAACTTCGAATAAAGACTACGTTGAATTCATTTATTGACTAAGCCTGAAATTCTAATAAAGATATGGATATGATATTATTATTATTATTATTATTATTATTATTATTATTTAAAGTACGAAGTTTCAAATCAGGCGATGTAGTATTTACGTAAACTAAATGATAATTTATTTGATAATATTCACTAGTCCAATATACATTTGCCAGGTTTTGCTTTGGGAAATGAAGCGTATACAACATTGAATAGTAAAAGTATTACAATAAAAAATATATTATTAAAATTATTGATTAAGTAATTGGAGTTAAACATGCTTTACAGTAAGAATTATATAGAGAGACTAGCAGCGTTCACCCCGCTTCGCTGCGGTCACCCCGGAACGCAATAATCTTTGTTACTTAGATAATTTTTACTTTTTCGCTTTCAAGTGATATGATAAAAACCATAGAAGATTGCAGTAAATGTTAACATTATATCGCCTGTCATTTATGTTAACCCGCCGAGTGACACGGTCATGCGGGTTGCATATAAATACGTTTATTTTTACCTATGATGAACTAACAAAGGATTTGTACGTTATGAACACTTGAATGGTCAATTATCTCAAGACACTGGTAATTAAAAATTAAAGTGATATGATAAAAACCATCTAGGGTCCAAATCCTAATAACCCCCCAAAAATGAAAGAAATTGGTTCAGCCGTATTAGCGTGATGAGGGAACAAAGGATTTGTGCGTTCTCTTTTATATATAAGATAATTTACTTTAAAGTGCGATGCAAACGAATATTCGAGTTTTAATCCGATTAGAAATCGGTAACTTACACAACAATACTTACTTTATTAGTTCTATAAATCTTTATGCTTACCGTATTATAATTCTCTATAATTATTCCATTTCAAAACGTAGAACGAGAAAAAAGTATAATATTCTATTTGTTAAGGAAACCTTTCAAACAGTGATGATTGCAGGGCATGACCTGTGGGAGAATTTGAGACCCTGTCGACATAAATTTTCCCCTTCGTGGCCAATGTTTTATTAGTTTTCTCTCATTCATATATTGACCATCCCCCGGAGAGAATCTTATGAAATCGTCAATGCTTATAATTAGTTTTTCATTACAAATCAAAGGATAATAATGAAATATTGAACATACTTAATATTTTATTCTCACCTGTAGATTTTAGATTTGCAATTCGTATAATGCTCGTTTCCAACCGAATTTCAGAAAAAAGTAGTTGCCAAAGATTTATTCAAAGAAATGTTCTCAATCTTCTGATGAAAGTGGGAACTCACTTTTAAGAAAAAAGAACGAATACTTCCTACAGGGTTTGAATACATAAACTTCTGATTGATAGGCTAGTGACTCAAACCGCTCGACCAATTCGTGTGTCTTCACTGAGCCTCTTTTGACTTTTATGTAAAGTGGTTTCCTGCTCCACACTTCTTTTTGTTAATGTCGATACGACTATAAGTTTGTGGTGAATATTTGGACGTTACAACTCTTGCAATGCATAAAAGTCTTTTTCATATAAATTATATTCAATTTTATGTCCTAATAACTTATATACAACAGGTTTAATCTGTGAAATGATTGGGGTCGGAGTGATCGTAAATGTTTTCATAGTTATGTTTTCATATGCAAACCCGCTTAACCTGGGGATTTACTTCTTTGAAATTTGGTACCCCTGAGCACAGTCAGACTTGCTTCCAAAATTTCCTCCCATCTTTGATTCTTATTTGTTTACAATGTAAATAGATTCACAGCTTTAGTAATAAATGAAATTATCCAAACGCATTGTGCAATGACTCATTTACAAAGACTTCTCTCCTTATCTGGATGTCTACCACGGATACGATTATAATTTTTAAACACTCAATTTATCAGAGTTGCGACCGGGTTTAAGGGTTGGATTCGAATCGGCACTGTGTTCCCGACAATATTTGAGCTTGTGTTTGCTTTACCGGAAGTAATTGCTCTAGCCATTAATCTACAGAAACGAAATAGACTCTAATGAACTTAAAAGTAACTTATACGAACATCTGAGTGCAGGTATTAAGTATTCATAGCAAAGACCCTCAGCGCTGGTTTATTGGCGCCGTTGTGATGTGGCCGAGCAATCTGAGGCATTAGGCGGATGATACTGAGGCGAAATCCATTGAGATGCGAGTCCCTCTGTACAGCATCATCGGATTTTTCACTATCTTCGATGTTCCTATACTCATATGTCATATCACCGTCACATTTCGATTAGGTACAAATGTGATTACGTAATGATTAACGAGGACCATGATCAATTGTTTTTCATTTAAAGTGGCTAGAGCGGGGTCTTTGATGCAATGGGTCTTGAGTTCGATTTCCTGTAAATGATCCTTAAAACATGAAACATTATAGTGGATCAAATTGCACCTTAAATTGTCGGTCCACGTCTCATATAACCTCTGTAGTGAAAGGGGACGCTAATCTACAATCACACCAATTTCCAACAAACATGTTGGGGCCGCGGTGGCTCAGTTGTAGAGCGTTCACCTCTAATGCGTTGGGGTCTGTGGCTGGATTCCAGTTCAGGAGTGACATTAGGGGGCAAGGAGGGGCAATCCCCAAGTTTCACACACACACACACACACACACACACACATACATATACTATATAATATGACAGAAATAGAATTTGTTGGAGAGTAAGAATATAATGGTCAACTTAAAATTCAAGAAATTTCTTGAAATTTGAGGCAACTATTTCCCTCAAACTTATGTATCTCTATAGTTTTACAGCTTCGCAGTTAATACAATGGAACACAAGTTCCTGGAATTGATAAATGTTTTTGGCATGTTTTTTCGTATTATTTTTCTTATTTTCAATTATATTGTATAAGTTGTTTATTCCATTGTTTCATAATTGAAACGTTTTATTATATATTAGAGATGTGTAATATTCTTAGAAAGATAACCTATGGGTTGACATGGTTGGAATTGAATAGAGATCGATGTTAATTGTTAATTTGTTTGTTCTTTAAATGACTGATTTTATTGGAGAAAAAAGGTTAAAATGTATCAATAATAATGTATGACTACAGGCATATACTTCTGTTATTTCCCATTTGTGATCCACAATATGAATCATGGGTGATATACTTTAATGAATATATACCTAACACACGGATATAGCTTTAAAATTATTTCAAATCGTACTGCACCAAAAGATCAAAGCGCAGATGAACTTTTATTCATTTTTTAAGAAATAATATAAAAGAAGGGGAGGTTTAGACTCATATGAATAGTGCAAGTATTTTTTTAAAAATATTTATTGTGTATAAACATTAGGTTAGATAATCCTCACGTAAAGATTTTGCCCTCCCCAAGCAAAACTTGAAATGACCCCTCTGTCCCAGCTTGCGCCAAGTAAGTTTTGTAGTGGACAAACACCGCGTGGTTGGGTTTCCTCGGGGTTTTCCTGTTTACTCCCACTTTCTTCATTCAACCATTTTGTTCATTTCTCATCATCACCGTCTCCTTTAGCCTATAATCTTGGGACGTAAAATTAATGAAGATTTTATTTCATTTCATTTTCCAACAAACATGTTTAGCTATGTAATGACTGCGGAAGATTAAGGCGTCTTTCTTGAAGCAGATTGTGAGTTGCACCTATATGAAAAAAAAAAAGAACGAAAGAGGAAATAAAGGAAAATATTATGATTCTTATTGATTGGCATTAGGTTTATCGACCTGGCTACAATGGATAGACGCAAAAACGTTTTGACATGTAATGTTCTTTTCTCTTTCAGACGTCACCGTAAGTTCAAAAGGAGGCTTTTTCTGCGTTCAGGTCGGTGGACGCCTTCTTTGAACATAATTTTGAAATTCATTCTCCGGAGAAAACATTTGGAAATGAAGACTTTGGGCAAAACCCCGTCAAGTCCAAAAAGTAAAAATGTAAAGGAAACACCTTCATAAAGGTTTCTGTTCATCCGATTTTCTTTAAACTTGGCACCAATATACTAGACCGAAAATAAATTGGCACGTATTTTTGTTTCATTCCCAAATTGGTTAAAGGGGCCAAAGAGCCCCTTTTCAAAAAAAGGATCCGATTTCATTAAAAGGGCCACTTTAAAGAAACGAAACTCTGCCGATGCAAAAATGACTTCAAAGTATTAAATACGAGTTTTGTCAGTTTTGCGAGAAAAGGGTTCCAGGGACAATGCCCCCTTCGAAATGACAAAAGGACTCCACACAATCCTTACTGAAATCGGATTTCGGTGGAATTGCTTGAAACCGTGATATGTTGTAGATATGCCATTCCTAAGAAAAAGTCTCAATGGATACAACTACAAATCAATGACCGATTGGCCACTACAGGGCCACTTTTTTGAAAACAGGCGAAGATAGTGATATTCTTTATTTCAATGAAAATGATTGAAACTGTGATATAGTGTAGTTTTTGTGATCATGAGAAAAACTGTGAAGAGGCACAACCACCCATCACTGACCGTTTGGCCGCTATAGGGACACTTTCTTAAAACGAGCAGGAATTAACGTTATTCTGGATTTCGCTAGAATTGCTTGAAATTCTGATATGTTGTAGATATTGTGATCCTGAGAAAAAGTCTCAATGGGCGCAACCACTAATCACTAATCGTTTGGCCACTTCAGGGCCATCTTTTTGAAAGCAGCCGAAGATAACGACATTCTGGATTTCGGTAAAAATGACTGAAACCGTAATATGTTGTAGATATTGTGATCCTGAGAAAAAGCCTTAATGGGCACAACTACCACTTACTGACCATTTGGCTACTACGAGTTCACTTTTTTGAAAGCAACCGAAGATAGTGATGTTCTGGATTTCGGTGAAAATGACTGAAACTGTGATATGTTGTAGACGTTGTGATACTGAGAAAAAGTATTAATGGTCACAATCGCTAATTTTTGTCACAATCGTAATTTGTCATTACGGTCACAATCGTAATGGACCGTTTGGCCATTACGAGGACACGTTTTTGAAAGCAGCCAGAGTATAACGATGCTCTGGATTTCGGTAAGATTGAGTAAAACTAAGATATGTTGAAGATCTTCTCATCATGAGAAAAAAGGCTTAATGGAAATGATTGAAACTGCGATATGTTGTACGTAGCGTCTTCTCTCGGTGTGCAAGTCGTGTGTTAACGCCCAACGAAATATGAAGAAAAGAGTATTTTAATTTTATTAAACTGGTCGTCAGAACTACGGATTTTTTTTTATTTTCAACGAGACAGAATGATTCCTTCCTGTTTTGCCTATTCCTGTTTCGCCTACTAGAATCCCAGCAATATTTATCAACATTTCTAAGCTACCAAGATTGTAGGTGAAACAGGAATTCCTGTTTTATCTATTCCTGTTCCGCCTACTGTAAAGACAAAGGGAAATTTTTCAGTTCGGGATTTTAGTTTTATATGAATCCGGGATATTAATTTAATGCTAGTCATCAAAAGGAAGGAAACACGTTTTAGCAAGAGGCAACTAAAGAGCTATGTTATTGTACGTAGTCATTTATTTGTACTTCTTTTTTTTTCTGTCGTACACTCATACCCAGTTTTCCAAACATATGTAATAGGATATAGTATCAATGTACTCCATAGCTTTAGATTTTAATCTCTCCTTCAAAGTATTAATTCCCTGATCTAAGCGTTTGTGCTTCTATTTCTGCATTTTTGGCCGGTTCCTTATCTCCAGCAACAACATTAGATTTTCATTCTCCTCCCGTTCTTGCTTCAATAACTCCAGCAATGTATATAAATATATTGGGATGCTCATGAGACAATTTTCTCTTCAGTTTTGAATGCCATTCCTCAACATTGTTCTTGTTCATTTGGCACATTTGTTAATATTCCATACAATCCAATAAAAATAAATGAGGTAGTAGGGTGAATATTAAATTTTCTTCTTGGCTATTCTATTGTTTATTGGTGAAATCTGACAAACCAACTCTGCTCATTATACTACGAAAGTCTGTGACTTGCACTACGATAGCAATAACCCCCCGAAATAATAATAATAATAATAATAATAATAATAATAATAATAATAATAATAATAATAATAATAATAATAATAATAATAATAATAAACTAAATGTCACTGTGCTGAGCTTTAGAACAAAGAAATGAACGTACCTGTAAATCTTTGAAAGTAGTTGAATTGGATCCTCGATTCCCCTGTTCGTGATTTTATCCACAAAACTTCTGACTTTCCTTGCGGCTCGTGCGAATCTATAGGCATACCAGACGATTTTATGGGCTCATCTCCAAGAAGAACAACAGTGGCTTTGCATCCGAGCGTACATATCATGTAAGTTTTCTCATTATTACTCCTGTTAATCCAATATAAATAATCTTTATATTCAAACAGTTTGCTCCCACACTTAATGTTAACAAAGTTCGACGTATCGATAAATGTTTTTGGCATGTTTTTTCGTATTATTTTTCTTATTTTCAATTATATTGTATAAGTTGTTTATTCCATTGTTTCATAATTGAAACGTTTTATTATATATTAGAGATGTGTAATATTCTTAGAAAGATAACCTATGGGTTGACATGGTTGGAATTGAATAGAGATCGATGTTAATTGTTAATTTGTTTGTTCTTTAAATGACTGATTTTATTGGAGAAAAAAGGTTAAAATGTATCAATAATAATGTATGACTACAGGCATATACTTCTGTTATTTCCCATTTGTGATCCACAATATGAATCATGGGTGATATACTTTAATGAATATATACCTAACACACGGATATAGCTTTAAAATTATTTCAAATCGTACTGCACCAAAAGATCAAAGCGCAGATGAACTTTTATTCATTTTTTAAGAAATAATATAAAAGAAGGGGAGGTTTAGACTCATATGAATAGTGCAAGTATTTTTTTAAAAATATTTATTGTGTATAAACATTAGGTTAGATAATCCTCACGTAAAGATTTTGCCCTCCCCAAGCAAAACTTGAAATGACCCCTCTGTCCCAGCTTGCGCCAAGTAAGTTTTGTAGTGGACAAACACCTCGTGGTTGGGTTTCCTCGGGGTTTTCCTGTTTACTCCCACTTTCTTCATTCAACCATTTTGTTCATTTCTCATCATCACCGTCTCCTTTAGCCTATAATCTTGGGACGTAAAATTAATGAAGATTTTATTTCATTTCATTTTCCAACAAACATGTTTAGCTATGTAATGACTGCGGAAGATTAAGGCGTCTTTCTTGAAGCAGATTGTGAGTTGCACCTATATGAAAAAAAAAAAAAAGAACGAAAGAGGAAGTAAAGGAAAATATTATGATTCTTATTGATTGGCATTAGGTTTATCGACCTGGCTACAATGGATAGACGCAAAAACGTTTTGACATGTAATGTTCTTTTCTCTTTCAGACGTCACCGTAAGTTCAAAAGGAGGCTTTTTCTGCGTTCAGGTCGGTGGACGCCTTCTTTGAACATAATTTTGAAATTCATTCTCCGGAGAAAACATTTGGAAATGAAGACTTTGGGCAAAACCCCGTCAAGTCCAAAAAGTAAAAATGTAAAGGAAACACCTTCATAAAGGTTTCTGTTCATCCGATTTTCTTTAAACTTGGCACCAATATACTAGACCGAAAATAAATTGGCACGTATTTTTGTTTCATTCCCAAATTGGTTAAAGGGGCCAAAGAGCCCCTTTTCAAAAAAAGGATCCGATTTCATTAAAAGGGCCACTTTAAAGAAACGAAACTCTGCCGATGCAAAAATGACTTCAAAGTATTAAATACGAGTTTTGTCAGTTTTGCGAGAAAAGGGTTCCAGGGACAATGCCCCCTTCGAAATGACAAAAGGACTCCACACAATCCTTACTGAAATCGGATTTCGGTGGAATTGCTTGAAACCGTGATATGTTGTAGATATGCCATTCCTAAGAAAAAGTCTCAATGGATACAACTACAAATCAATGACCGATTGGCCACTACAGGGCCACTTTTTTGAAAACAGGCGAAGATAGTGATATTCTTTATTTCAATGAAAATGATTGAAACTGTGATATAGTGTAGTTTTTGTGATCATGAGAAAAACTGTGAAGAGGCACAACCACCCATCACTGACCGTTTGGCCGCTATAGGGACACTTTCTTAAAACGAGCAGGAATTAACGTTATTCTGGATTTCGCTAGAATTGCTTGAAATTCTGATATGTTGTAGATATTGTGATCCTGAGAAAAAGTCTCAATGGGCGCAACCACTAATCACTAATCGTTTGGCCACTTCAGGGCCATCTTTTTGAAAGCAGCCGAAGATAACGACATTCTGGATTTCGGTAAAAATGACTGAAACCGTAATATGTTGTAGATATTGTGATCCTGAGAAAAAGCCTTAATGGGCACAACTACCACTTACTGACCATTTGGCTACTACGAGTTCACTTTTTTGAAAGCAACCGAAGATAGTGATGTTCTGGATTTCGGTGAAAATGACTGAAACTGTGATATGTTGTAGACGTTGTGATACTGAGAAAAAGTATTAATGGTCACAATCGCTAATTTTTGTCACAATCGTAATTTGTCATTACGGTCACAATCGTAATGGACCGTTTGGCCATTACGAGGACACGTTTTTGAAAGCAGCCAGAGTATAACGATGCTCTGGATTTCGGTAAGATTGAGTAAAACTAAGATATGTTGAAGATCTTCTCATCATGAGAAAAAAGGCTTAATGGAAATGATTGAAACTGCGATATGTTGTACGTAGCGTCTTCTCTCGGTGTGCAAGTCGTGTGTTAACGCCCAACGAAATATGAAGAAAAGAGTATTTTAATTTTATTAAACTGGTCGTCAGAACTACGGATTTTTTTTTATTTTCAACGAGACAGAATGATTCCTTCCTGTTTTGCCTATTCCTGTTTCGCCTACTAGAATCCCAGCAATATTTATCAACATTTCTAAGCTACCAAGATTGTAGGTGAAACAGGAATTCCTGTTTTATCTATTCCTGTTCCGCCTACTGTAAAGACAAAGGGAAATTTTTCAGTTCGGGATTTTAGTTTTATATGAATCCGGGATATTAATTTAATGCTAGTCATCAAAAGGAAGGAAACACGTTTTAGCAAGAGGCAACTAAAGAGCTATGTTATTGTACGTAGTCATTTATTTGTACTTCTTTTTTTTTCTGTCGTACACTCATACCCAGTTTTCCAAACATATGTAATAGGATATAGTATCAATGTACTCCATAGCTTTAGATTTTAATCTCTCCTTCAAAGTATTAATTCCCTGATCTAAGCGTTTGTGCTTCTATTTCTGCATTTTTGGCCGGTTCCTTATCTCCAGCAACAACATTAGATTTTCATTCTCCTCCCGTTCTTGCTTCAATAACTCCAGCAATGTATATAAATATATTGGGATGCTCATGAGACAATTTTCTCTTCAGTTTTGAATGCCATTCCTCAACATTGTTCTTGTTCATTTGGCACATTTGTTAATATTCCATACAATCCAATAAAAATAAATGAGGTAGTAGGGTGAATATTAAATTTTCTTCTTGGCTATTCTATTGTTTATTGGTGAAATCTGACAAACCAACTCTGCTCATTATACTACGAAAGTCTGTGACTTGCACTACGATAGCAATAACCCCCCGAAATAATAATAATAATAATAATAATAATAATAATAATAATAATAATAATAATAATAATAATAATAATAATAATAATAATAATAAACTAAATGTCACTGTGCTGAGCTTTAGAACAAAGAAATGAACGTACCTGTAAATCTTTGAAAGTAGTTGAATTGGATCCTCGATTCCCCTGTTCGTGATTTTATCCACAAAACTTCTGACTTTCCTTGCGGCTCGTGCGAATCTATAGGCATACCAGACGATTTTATGGGCTCATCTCCAAGAAGAACAACAGTGGCTTTGCATCCGAGCGTACATATCATGTAAGTTTTCTCATTATTACTCCTGTTAATCCAATATAAATAATCTTTATATTCAAACAGTTTGCTCCCACACTTAATGTTAACAAAGTTCGACGTATCTGTGAGGTTGAAGACACTTGTTGTAAAAATATTGTCACAAAACACTCAGAAGACAATTCTATCTATAATTTTAAAAGCTGTGCGGCACGGGCCCAGAAAAAAGCTCAGGAAATTTCTGAGCTTTCATGCATTCCTTGGTTACATATGTAAATGTATGCTGTCCGGAAAAGGTTAAGAGAACTACCATAAGGAAGTAAATATAGTGAAACAGTTCTTAATAGGTATACGGCACATCTTAAATCACAACGGAATAGACTAATCAAGTTTCATATTACAAACGCTACAGGATTACCTACTGAGCCGTAAACGAATTTAATGAATATTTTGTTAATAGTATAACACAATTAAATGATAAATTAAAAGATGAAAACTGTTTCTCCGAAAATCACAATTTTGACTTTAGAAGTTTATTAGCACAGCAAAATGTAAGTAACATTGAGTCAGTTTTTTCATGGACTGCAATTAATATCAGAACAGTTTTATCAATCGTTAGTAAACTGAAACCTTCAAACTGAGGATTCCTTTGGATTTTCTAACAACTTGTTAAAAAATGTAATTGATGTTATAATTGAATCCTTAGTTTACCTATTTAACTGAGTGCTTCTGGAGAGAATCTTCCCTGACTGCCTTAAATTGACAATCACTGTAGCCATACATAAGAAAAACGATAAAAGTAAACCTAATGACAATCATCCTATAATCTTAGTGCCAATTACATTCAAAGTGTTTGAGTAATGTATTAAAAATCAATTATTATACTATCTAGAAACAAATAAACTGATCCACGCTTGGCAGGACAACAGTTACTGAAACCGTGCTTCTTACAGCATATACTTTCTTTCATTGTCATTTACACTACGGTATATTATTGTGGGATAATTCATAGGGTGCTCAAGTTGTCTTCAAACTTCAGAAGCAGGTTATAAGAGCAATAAAAGATTGGCCAGATACTGCATCATGTAGACGAGACTATTGTTTAAGGAAATGCAGATCATGACAATTTCTTCGTTTTATATTTACGCACAACAGAGAAAATCTGGACGGTATTGGTTCGCAATAATGCTCACTAATATAATACAAAACGTAAAGATGATTTAAATACCTCATATGTTAGACTAAATACAACATAAAGAAGCTATAAATATACAAGCATGAAAATATACAGTGTATTACCAATATACTGTATATTCGAAGGATGCGTAATGTCGATTTCGAAAACCATTGTCAAGCATTTCTTGTAAATAATGTTATTCATAGTATTAGTGAATTTGAAGAAAAATGTAAATTATAATAATCTGAATTTTGTATATCATTGATGCTGTCTTTTGCAATATTGATGGTTTAATGACAATAAAAATATTCTATACTATTCTATTCTAATTATATGATATACACAAAGTTCAACATAAGACTAGCAAACAGTTATATTCCCGATGCCTCATTAAAAGTTTCGATTCAAAGATAGACGTATTCTGAGATTGTGATTTGTTCTCTCCCTAATGAGACGCCAATCAGAGCGCAATATTTTTTCGATTAGCTAAGATAATTTTTGGTAAAAGTGAAAGTACGCATCTACTTTCTCCATTTGTTGTTCGTATTATAGTTGTTTTGAAAATCGCGACTATTGATAAAGTTTCGTTTATATTAAATTATGTTACGGAATAACGGAATTCACATGCATTAGAAATAAAATTCCCAAGAAAAATCCCAAACTCAAAAGTATCCCTTCATCTTAACAGTAGACGAAACAGGAATAGGCAAAACAGGAATTGTGGTTTCGCCTACAATCTTGATAACGAAGAAATCTTGATAAATATTGCTTTGAGGCTAGTAGGCAGAACATGAATAGGCGAAACTGGAAGACACCGACAGAATCAATTGTTCAAGTGCAGAGAACCGAGAAGTACTGAGCGCCCTTTGTCGTGTTTTGAGGAGGCACTTCTGCGAGTAAGTCTTTGGCAACGCTTTGGCTGAATTTTCGCCGTTTTAGAAGACTCATATTGCGCATGCGCTTCGTGTTTCTCACCTCGTGCTTCTGTGATCCAAGACGTTGTTTAGGAAATCAATGTCTTGAGTTTTCTGCTTCTCTCAAGCGTTGCCAAGTTTGTAGATTTATCAGTGACTGTACAGATATTTTATAGCATTACGGATTTTTTTTTTTTTGGGGGGGGGTATGATCGCACTTTTTTATTGTTAAACATATCGTTCAATTCATAAGTTAAGGGTGCAATCGACTTCTTGCTAAAATACATGTAAGAAATACGGTGAATGAAATATAATAATCTTTCTCTCGATCCAATAAAGTTGTGTTCGAAGGGTCAATTGAAGAAAAAAAAAAGCCTGGACGTTAAGCTACAGAACGGTTTACCACTCTGACTTTTTCTTTCCCTAATTTTCCCTAGTTTTAATCCTCAGGACTTACGGCTTCGGGCTCCCTATTACTGTTTCTAAAACAGTAAACCAGAGGTTTCTACACAAAGAAAGACGTGCCGATCTGGAATTCAAGTAATTGTAAGTAAATAATTGCTTGTTTTTTATTTTCAGTTTGATATTATATATAACACTACATGAACTAAATGTGTTAAATTAAAGGTGTACTTCTGGTTGACGTGGAAAGTTGAAATTCCGAATGATTATGGGTTTTTAAGACTAACTCACAGGAATATTGCCAAAAGTGAATATTTTTAATTTTTATGGATCTAAAGGAAGGGCGAAGAAATTTCCCATGTTATTTAAATGAACCTTTTTTTGAACCTGTAATCTCATGTTTTAGGTACTTGAAATTGAAATAAAAACCTCAAAATTTACTTATATAATTATTATAATTAAATTATTCCTTACGTAATAATATCCTCTTTGATTCATTTTTATAATTTGCAGACTAAATTATTAGAAGAAAATCGCTATTTATAGGTTGGCGTATTATGAGGGAACGGTCATGGTTTCTTACTTCCGAAAATTGCGAGATAGTTATGCGTAAATTGATGTAAATTTATCACATTCTTTTCGATCAGAAAAATAAAGGTGGATGGTCCCATCTTTGCTTCTGGAGAAAGGGGGTTCCCCTGTAGTTTCGTCTATCGTTGGGAGGGTTAATATGTTTTTCCTTTCTTGCCAACGCCCGAACATCCATGTCAGGAGACGCCATTGTGAGATATTGTGATCCTGAGAAAAAAATCTCAATAGGCACAACCATCGAATTATGTCCGTTTGGCCATTACAGGTTCAGATTTTTTAAAACAGTTAGGTATAGCGATATTTTTGATTTCGGTGTAAGTAAATGAAACTGTTGTAGGTGTCGTGATCCTGAGAAATATTATCTAGGGTTTTCCTTTGTCCTGCAAGATGAACATCTGAATGTTGTATATGCTTAAATAATGTTGGCCGCTATTCTCCCGATCCTTTTCCAGGTTGGGGGATACGACTTTTCAGGGTTTCATATAAGTCTACCAAAATTCCAGAGTATCCTTACCTTCTGCTGTTTTAAAAAATGTGGCCCCATAGTTTCCAAATGGTTACTGATTGGTAACCATTGTGTCCATTAAGACTTTTTACAGATCATATCAGTGTTGAATTCAGACTTTTGTATATACATTGTTCTGAAACGGTTTAAGGAAGTTCTCTATATAACTGGGATCAGTATTCTTCTTTTGCAGTTGATTGTATAATATGTCCACGTGTGGCATAATATGATGGAAAAACGTCAACCAGAATACAAATGTTTCACACTGCAACATTCTTTCAATAGGCTTGATTTATTGCTGTATGTTGATTAAGTTCTTTCCGAATTTCTTCCATGCACTCAATAAGTTCATCTCGGAATTCAGAAACAACATTTACTGTTCGAATATAGAAATTCCAATGAGTTGGAGCGGAACGCGGTACTCTTCTTTTAACTATTCGATCCAGTACAGCAACTCGTTGTGGTAAATGAGACAAGAAAACTGGAATGTCTTGTAAGTTAGCGAAAAATGTCCTAACCTCTGTATTTTGCGAACACGCTTGCTGCATTATTAAATTTAACTAATGAACATAGCAGTGCACGAAGTGGGCTGATGGATACTCTGCCTTAATCTTTACTTGGACCCCGCCTTTTGTCCACTTATAACTGCAGCACCATCGTAGCACTGAGCAATTAATTTGTGCGACAGTATAATAAGTTGGATTTCACTCAAAATAGTTTGGGCAAGGCTTTCACTGTCATGCTTTGGAGGCAACAAAAATCCCCAAAAACGTTCAACTGGAGTACCTTCTCTCACTATCTTAATATCACTACCAGTTGAAATTGTGATGAATAATCTGAAGTTTCGTCAGAATTAAGTGCTACAAAACATGTTTGCTCTATTTCATGTGTTATTTCGTCTCTAAACACTAATAGTATGCTATCTAGCAACTCATTTTGAATGGTTTTGGAGGTTCCTTTAAAATTACTAGAGCCCTGTAAACGTTCTCTTAATGTTTGGTCTAAATCAGCGCTGAAATTTATCAGTCCACGAAATATTCCCGGATTGGAGGAACCCTCTGCCTCGTCATGCCCACGCATTGCGAGTTTAAAAGCACCATAAAATTTTATACAATTTATTGTTTTATCTATACCCAGTGATATTCTCATTATGTTTCTGTATACTTGCCCAGCATGCAGAATGAAGTTGTGGGTGTATATTGATTGCCCCTAAAAGCGACAGATCTGTTTGATTGTTCAAATGCAGTTTGAAATTTTCATGGTTCTTAAATTTTTCGGTAAGATGCACAAGATGCACAAGATCCCTCACTTTGACCATGTTTAATCCCCACCGAAAAGAAGACAAGGAAAACAGAAGAGCGCATTCGCGTAATCACATCCACATATCCAGTTATTTCTGGTCTATATATCTTTGCTAAAACACTTAATGTAAGTTTTGCCGCGACTACTGTTCGAAACTTCCAGTCTTAAATCAGGAATAGGTCTGCCTTTTTCCTTAATTTGAAGCTTTTCTTCGTAAGTTAATGAAGAGTAAGGTTGTTTCACGGAAGTCATTTTAAGAATATTGTTTACCTTACAATATTTATCATAAATAATCCCCACCGAACACACAAATTCACACAAACTCGCACAAAGAATAGCGCACAACACTTACACTAAACACTTATCAAAAACAAGAGATGTTGCAGACAAACTTAGAGATCTCTTGCCCTGACCACTACTAGTTTCCCCCCACACAACCCTCGGCTATCATTCTCTTCAATGTTGCCGTCCGTCCTTAACATTTGTATAGACTCTATCGTAAGAAATAAAATTCATATATATATTTTTTTTTTGAAAAATGAACGTGACAACTTGGATGTGATGACTTTGATTTTTAGGTAACAGGGGTCATAAATCTAGCAAATGTCGCCAAGAACAGCAGGGAGAGTTTTGAGGACTTCCCAGATTCCACGAAAAAAGTATATTTATTCTTGTCTGCTAGTCGTATCACGTCGTGTGTGCGGTTTGTGACGAATTTGGCCCCAATGCTAAAGCATAGGGTAATCCATACACACCTCTTGCAATATTATTAAACTTCAGAAGGTGTTTCTAGCTATTCTACGCTATGTAGCATATCCAGCAGTACACATTCCGGACACAGACCAAATATCATCATTACGTGTTATTACCTTGAATAAATTAAGCACAATTCAACTGAATTGAAAATACGGTATATTTATTCCATTAAAATAGCTGGAAGTTCTGCAGCTCTGCAGCTTTTATAGTCATGCCGCCCTGGAAGCCAACGATGCTTTAAACAATTATTTCTCTTTATCCTTTTGTAGATGTCATTACGAGGAGCGTACTATAATGATTGTACACTTTTATTTTGTCGGACTCATTCATACAAGTTGAACAGCAACTATTGGGTTCACCTTCTAAACAGGGGCGTCATTTCAGACTTCGCGGGGGGGGGCAAGAGCACCCCCGACATAAGACTTTCATGTTTTGTACTGATATATTACTATACAATTGATTAAAGTATATGTGTTTCTCAAACTCTCGAGGGGGGCAATTGCCCCCTCCTGCCCCTAAATGACGCCCCTACTTCTAAATATAATCTCCCTTTATCCTTATGGACTTTTGCGAGCGGTGTGTCAACTTCATTAGACCATCCTGGAACAAATTGTTTGGAGTCCTACGCACCCATATTTGGACAGCTTGTTCAAATTCATGAGCATCTGCCTGCATTATCAGTGCATTGCAGAAGCACATTGTATGGCATGACGTAACTGTCTGAGGGTCTCCACATACACTGCAGCGTTACCCGTGACTCTACTTTTCCAAGCAAGTCGATTAGGATGTTTCCTATCCAGAACACTATAGCTATATACTTCACAGCTGATATTCGAAATTTCTTTGGTGGTGGACATGATGTTTCAACGGCATTGATTGCTGGTTCTTCATCGGCTTATGGTAGTTGAGCCTTGTATCATCAGTCACAAGCCTACACATGAAATCTACAGTATCAGGATCATGGTATTACAAATATTCCCTGCACACGTCCACACGACATTGTTCTTGCTCTGCAGACAAGAGTTTTGAAACCGATCTTGTACTGATCTTTCCCAACTATAAGTGATTGTGCACAATGCGCTGCAGGGTGTTTCTGGTTAGTCCGGTGACAGACTCCACTTCAGATAATGTGATGCATTTGTTCTCTTGAATAGTTCTCTAGCACTGCGATGATGGGTAGTTGTCACTATCACTTTCCTTCTAGAACTGCTCCTCTTTTTCGTCGAGGTGCTACCAACTTTTCAACCTTCTACCCAATTGTACGAGCGAGGTGCATGTTCTCCACACATTGCCACAAATTGCTAAGGATTTCAGAAGCGGCCACGATCTTTTTCCATAGAAACACGATGTCCAGCGCTGTTCTGCATAATCAATTTCCATGTTGTCCGTTAGTAGTACTCACAGAAGTTCAAGAAATGGGCTGCACAGGGCACTGGTCTCGTCCACGTTGCCAGTGATGCTAGCAATTGATAGATGAAGATCCTATGTGCCTGTGATTGCTTTCCCAAATCCAATGGTCCACTGCATCTGGAACGAGCAGAGAACGTGTGAATCATTATATGTTATAAACATTATATAACGTATTACAATAAGTTCTCTGAATTACATCATTTTAAGCAATTTTGGAACTTTAAAACAGTTTTTACCATAGCTCCAGAATGGTTTGAGATATTAAATTTCTTTAAAGGCCATTGCAATCTGTATATCTATTGAAAACTATAAGCAATTGGGTAAGGTACTTATCCAAGCATTTCCTCGAAATAAAGTCTTTAGAAAAAGAAATCAAATTTTAAATCCCTTGTAACTTTGTTAGTATTAAGGGTCTTCACTACAGCGAAATTAAACTACCGCTAATTTTAGAGTTTTTCTGTAATATCTTCAAAACAAATAAATATATTCGAAAAGCAGAAACGTAGTGAATTAGATAATACGATTTTGCATGTGATACCATTATCACAACTCATCTGTATGCTTTCGATTTGCAACTGTAGATAGATTTAGCATTTTTTGCGGGTTCTGTAAATAGCGGCATACCAAAAGCAGATAGGTGAATTGTGGTAAAGGTATCACATGCAAAATCGCATTGTCTAGTTCACTACGTTTCTGCTTTTCGAATATTTTTAGTTGTTTTGAAGATATTACAGAAAAACTTTAAAATTAGCGGTAGTTTAATTTCGCTGTAGTGAAGACCCTCCGTTGTATCATAATCGTAGTGTTAGGCATTAAAGTACTTTGGATGCACTTTGCCCAGTCTGTTTCTGCTTTATTATGCTGTAGAGGCCACCAAAATTTGGATGTTTGTAATAATGTAGCTTCCTCAGTTTGTAACACTGCACGACAAGTGTGATATTGTATGTATTCCTTTTACATGTAGATTTCAGATATGTAATGCCCTGTTTAATATTTAAAAAAATAAAACTTTATGTATGGTTGGCCACAATGTTAACCTTGTGGTATTATAAAGTATGCGAAAGAATGTCCCCCTTCCTACATTGGCATGGTACAAAAATTCCGCATTTCGTATCTATTATTTTAAGAGATACAAGGGCGTATCTTGAAAAATAGTACATGCTATATTTGTCTGAAGTGGAATACCACGATAATTTTCCAATGAGGACTGATACCCTGCCTGAAGTAGTTGTGAGTAATGAGAAGAGTGTCGTTTCTCATTCAACAGTTAACACTAGTTTGTTCGTGCTGTGTGAAAATAGCTATTCTGGTTGCTTAGAACAGATACAGTACTATCAAGACCTCTATAATCATACAAATTGTAAACTTATTTTTACGTTGTAATTATACCTACATGCCGAAAAAATATGATAGTTGTCCGTAAACGGGAATAATAGCATTCTACTTCAGGTAGGTAAGGGGACACGATGGTTTAGTTGTAGAGGGTTCATCTGGTACAGCGGTGGACACTTCTAAATGGTACACCTTAGCCGTAAATCTCCATATGGCTGTACCATTTAGAAGTGTCCACCGCTGTACGTGGGGTCCCTGGTTCGATCCCCACTCACGCCATGTGAACTTTGTGGTGGACGAACACCTTGTACGTGGGTTTTCTTAAGGTTTCCCCGTTTGCTCCCACTTTCTTTATTCCACCATTTCATTCATTCCTCATCATCACCGTTTCTTTAGACTAGCCAGCATAATCATCATCATCATCATAGGTATACTGCCTTTATTGGCAGGTCACTTGCTGCAGCTGAGAAGCTTCCATGCTCCACGGTCCTCCGCTAACCTTTTCGTCTTCGCGTATGATCTTTCTGTTTTAATATCATCCATTAATTGTAGTCTCTTTCGCCCCCTCCCTCTCTTTCCCGCCACCATACCCTCTAGGACGTCCCTCATGATACAATCTCTTCTTAGGCAATGTCCCAACCAGTTTCTCTTCCTCTTCCTAATAATATCTAAAAGTGTTCTTTTCTCACCCACCATTTCTAACACTTTCTCATTCGTTTTCTGCTCGACCCAACTAATTCTTTCCATTCTTCTCCACACCCACATTTCTAAGGCTTCCAGTCGATTTTCGTCACCTTTACGTAATGTCCACGTTTCCGTCCCATACAATACAACACTTCACACGAAGCATTTTATGAGTCTTTTTCTCAACTCTTTGTTCAAGGTCCCACAAAACAGACTTTTCTTTCTTTTAAAGGCTTCTTTCGCCATTCCTATCCTTGCTTTTATTTCACGTTCGCATTTCATGTCATTACTAAGAACACTACCCAGATATCGAAAACTATTCACTTGTTCTATTTTCTCCCCCCCTACTTTTATATTTGACACAGACCCCTTCGTTCCAGCATAATCGTGGAACGTAAAACTGAAAGATTTCGTTTCAATTTCAGGAATGTAATCGAAATGCATGTTTTACTTTTGGAACGTACTTCACGTGATGAAGACAATAATGGGGGACGAAATCTGGATTTTGTATGTTCTGTAATCACCTCTTGAGTGAAATTATCCGATGAGAACATTGGGACATCGGCTGTAGTCACGTTAACTGTTTAGAAGTTGAGGATGAGAAGTACATTTGTGACTTTTGTGCTTAATAGGGTGATTATCGGCAGTGACTATGTATTTCATCGGCAGCAATCGAGGGAAAATAGATCTGAAATTAATTTTTGTAGTGTACACCTTTCTTTTTACATACAAATTGAGATTTTTTTCGGAGGGGAATATTCTAATAAATCTTCCGACACGAGTTTTGCAATTAGTTTAATGATGAAAGAAGTAATTTATTTCATTACGACCGGATTCGTGAGAAAACCAAGTAAAGAGAAAGATTCCTTGTTCTGTGATGACCTTTTTAATGAAGATGTTCTAGAATAATAGTGGGTAGAGTGTATTTTTACAATGATTGGAATCATGTTGACTGTTCTGATCAGGGTTAAAAAAAACATGATTCTTTTTTAAAAAAACAAAAAGAATGTCTTTTATGTTTAAAACATGTTTTTTTTTGTTTAAAACGTTTTTAACGTTTAAAACAAAGTACTTTGTTTTAAACCAAAAAAAAAAACATGTTTAAAATGTTTATTTTGTTTGAAACAATAATCTAAATAGGTATATATATTACATATTTACACTCTTAAGTATTGCTTGTCATCTATATTCAACCGCTAGTTCAAATTTCGGGAGACTCCCTAATTTCGATCCGCCCAAATGTTCAATTCCGGAGAAAGAAATCGGGAATTTCCCGATCTCCGTTCACAGAATATGTAGTTTAGTTTCTTTGTGTTACGTTCTATCAGGGCTTTAAACCTTAATGGCTCAGTCTTAAATCTCAAATTAAGGCTGGAAGATGGTTTTGGTACCAATTTATTCCTGAAAGATGCAGCTTTGCTGATGTGCATTTTATGTATGTGGAAGGAGGGTAAATATTGTTTTTTTTAACATTTTTTTTGGGGCCATTCCCCCTCTTGGGGGATAGATTCATAAAAATTGTTACGTGAAGCAATGAAGTAGGCCACTACATGGTAATATCGTGTATTTGGACTTCTTGCTTATATGGGGTAGCAGGAAGGGGGAAAAGTTAGCCAATTTTTGGAGCTTTTTTTTAAATACGTAAATCACATTTATTTTTACAACAAACATCAATAGCTCAGTCCTTAATTAAGGTAGAAAGATGATTTGGTACCAAAGTGTTTTTAAAGGATGAAACTTTCCGTCAGTTGCATTTTATGTATATAGGAGGTACGTATATACGGCCGAGATAGGGAGGATGAAGTTTTTTTTTTAATTTTTCATCAAATTTTTTTCATCAGGTTTTGGCGGGTATTTCTCCCCCCTTTGTGGTACATCCCTAAAAATTGGTATGTGAAGCAATGAAGTAGTCCCCGACATGATAGTAACCTGTATGTGTACTTGTTGTTTATAGAGGAAGAGGGGGTCAAATTCGGTTAATTTACATTTATTTTCGGGACGGTCCCATATAACACAAGATATATTTCACTGAAGTGGTCTAGAAGCATAATTCTTGTCCGTATACATGATGTGTGCAGCAAAAATGATTTGCATATGGTAGTGTTGTAAATAGAAAAAAAAACGGTTCGTATTTTTTCAGAAATGTACGTTTTTTTTAGAAAAAAACATTGCCTCTCGTTTTTTTTTTCTAAATTTCGTTTTTTTTTCAAATAGTCATTTGTAATGCATCTTACGTCGATTTAAGTATGAAATATTTTTATGTAGATGTAATCACCGTAAAATGCAACATAAATTAAACGCTAGATACTGATACGCTACAAATATTTTACAATTTACATGAATACCATACCTACTAACAATCCGCGTTTCAGCAGTTTTCATTAATATCAACTAAGAAATAAAAGTAGAAATGAAATTTTGTTTTTTCGTGAATGCAGGCCTTTAATAAGTACGAAAATAATGTCACGAACAGTATAAAATTCCAATAACTTGTCTAAAGGTAAAAACTAATACTAATTTGCCTAATGGTATTTTTCTAAATGACATATATAAATAATTTGTCGACTAGATATATATGATATTCAGAGCCGGCTCTACCATATATGCAGTGGCGTATTTACGATTTTGTTTCGGGAGGGGCTTTGCTAACTTTCGGGGGGGATTTGCCTGAAAATGTGAAAATTCTGCAAAATATTTTATATACTTTACTATAGTAAGTAAGATTTCGGGCGGGGGGCTTAAGCCCGGAAGCCCCCTAAATACGCCACTGTATGTATGCAACACGTGCATTTGCGTGGAACGGCAAGCTTGGATGGTCCGGCAAAATCTGTCATAAGTATATTATTTAAATTAAATATTTCTTGTTGGAAAGACTTTATGATGATGGTAGTTACATTTACTAAGCTGACTTGTTTGAATACAACATTCATAAATTATGTTTAGGTTGCATTAGTTTAAGGCCACATGGACAATGCTAAAGCAAATGGTCGAATAAATCCGAGCACAAATTGCTTGATTGTTGTCAAATGCAAGAATTCAATTCTCGAATAGTAGTGAATATCTGTTCCATTTAGTAAGTTATCACAGTTTTGATATGAAAGTAGTCTTGTTTTTGTCAGAAGCAAGTTCCTTATCATTGAAGATAGAAACAAGCTTTTTTTTTTAAAAAATGTTAGAAGATGTAGAAGAAAAATCAAGAAATAAAGATAAAAGAACTAGTTGCACTGGAATTGCAAACTGATACATTGAGATTGAAGCTCGATAGTGAATTCTATAAAAAGGATTACCATCTTTCCTCTGCAGGTGTGTTTGCTTTATCTTTCACTATCATAATAGATTAACATTTAAAGAAAAAAAACAGACACAACAGAATTGCATTTTTAGTAAGTGTTTAAGCCTTTCTGAGTGCGACTGCACTTACCCTCACCTTTGTTGTTCATACTGGAGTAGCATACTTAAAATCATGACTTCTAAGATTTGTTCTTTCTGGAGAAATGGGGAGGCGGCAAATTATGCCATTGCACGAGGCGACAAATTGACTAGGACCTGAATATAGGATGACACAATTTGAAGTAATGCAGGGTGTTTCAAAATTAATATTAGGGTTTTGAAACTTTGTAGTATCTATTACAATTAACTTACAATTATAAATATTATATCAAATGAAAGAGCAACTAAGACAGTTTTGTACGCACGCATGTACATACATTGTTTCTTCTGTCTGCCGTTAAAAAGAGCAAGTAGTAAAGATGGAGACTAGAGAGCAGAAAGCTTTTTGTGTTTTAATAAAGACTGAACCTGTACAGTGCAACCGTCTGTGTGAAGAATATTAAGAGACGCTTGCAACTACGTCTTTATTGTTTGCAGTTGCTACAGGTCTAAAGCCTACAGACTACGGTTTACGTGCCTATTTCGCAAGTGAAATATTCCGGCATAACAATGAAGATTTTCTGGATCGTGTGGTCTTCAGTGATAAATCGACTTTTCACCTAAGAGCTAATGTGAACACTCATAATGTTTGCATCTGACCGTCAACAAATCCTCAGGAGATGGTACAATTGAAACGAAACTCCCCTAAATTGATTGTGTTTTGTGCTATATGGCGGAAAGTTTATGGGCCTTTCTCGCCTATCGACTAGTTGTGTGCCGTGTGACGAATGAATCTCACATTGAACACTTGTAGCAAAGATTGTTTGAGGTGCTCTTTTACTTGATACATTGCTTATAATTGTACGTAAAATGTAATAAGTACTACGAAGACTTAAAACCCCAAAATTTATTTTGAAACACCCTACATTTCTCACCAACAGTGTTGGAACTAAGGTTTAAAAAGGAGAGAAACTTTTCCTTATAAAGTTATTTTTTACAACGATATTATTATTAGTCGAGACTATAACTACAACAACGCGAGTTAGTAGTCAAAAAAATGTAATCAAATGTATACTCCATGGCCCAGATGGCCAAAGTGGCACACACAGGTGTGTCACTTGTTTAATCCGCTCCAGTGTGGACACTAATTAAGATATCGGGATATTATTCTTGCAAAATGTGGTTGGACTATAGTTTATAATTTCTTTTTCTTCTGGTGTCGAATTTCCTTCTCAAATTTTACCCCAGTCAAAAATTCGAGAATTTTCTAATTTCGAATTTCCTTTACTTTTTTCCCCTCTAGCTTCCTTCGTTGTAGAAAGACATCCTTAAGACTTGCCAGGTAGATACCTCGGATGGATACCTAACTGTTGACACCAATTGGAGGGGCCTGCGCGCAGTGTTACCAATTAGGGAAATTAAAATTTTCCTATATTTGGGCAAAAAATTAGAAATTTTTGTTTATAAATCCGTACCTATACGTCCGAGTGCAAGTCAACTTACGCCAATCGAACATTTGTCCTTACTTAACAAACGAAAGTACATATCGTTACAATGGGGTAATTAGGTTCTAGCCTTTATTTTTCTAGTTTTCCCTTACTTTTCTGTTATTTTTGGTAATTAGAAGCTTTGTTCCTTAAATATCGCCATAATACTTGTAGGATATGTTAGTGGTGTACCAATGTTTAATTTGAGATAGTTTGCGTCTGTTTGCTAGCAGTATTGCCAGCTACAGAATATTTTAATTCCAGATTGTAGGGGGAAATTTTGGAAAAATTATACGTTTTGTCTCTATTATTTCTTTCTTGTTGGCTATATCGGAACAAACGTACCAGTATCTGGAAGTCTCGTCTTTGCTCTACACAACGCACTATAGAAAGTTTCAATAGGATAATTAGGGGAAGTACAGTTGAGGTTTACAGTGGACCTTGTTCTCTAATTGGAAAGATAACTGTGGTTTTTTTAAAGGTAGAATAAGACATTTT
This sequence comes from Thermobia domestica, assembly GCF_964235325.1. Taxonomy (NCBI): domain Eukaryota; kingdom Metazoa; phylum Arthropoda; class Insecta; order Zygentoma; family Lepismatidae; genus Thermobia; species Thermobia domestica. Next base: position 184,516,199 of record NC_137460.1, on the reverse strand, counting down.
TTATTGACATGCTTACTTTGTAGGATATATTAGAGGGATACCAAAGCTTGTTTTAAGATAGTTTGTGTGTGTCTGATAGTAGTGTTGCTAGCTACAAAAAATTTTAATTCTAGATTTTAGAGGCAAATTTTGGGAAAAATTCCCTTTTTTATTTCTATTATTTCCTTCTTGTTGGCTACATTCGAACAAATGTACCAGTGTCTAACAGCCTCATCCTTAGCCTACACAGCGCACCATAAAACGTTTTACTAGAGTAATTAGGGGAAGTACAGTTGAGGTTTATAATAAACCATGTTCTGGTAATGGTAAGAAAATGGTGAATTTCAGAGGTAGAGTGAGATTTTTTTAAAATTTCATGCTTACTTTGTTATATATCGCCATAATCTTGTAGGATATATTCTTGGAGCACTACGGTTTATTTTCAGATAGTTTACGTCTGTCTGATGGCAGCGTTTCCAGCCAAAACAATTAATTCCCGCTATTAGGTGAAAAAATCGGAAAATTTCCTTTTCCCCTCTATTATTACCCTCTTACTGGCTACATTGAAACAAACGTACCACTACCTGAAAGCTTCCTCTTTGCCCTACAGAACGCACCATAAAAAGTTTCAATAGGATAATTAGAGAAGCTGTACCCCGGCATATTTGATTTTTGCTTATGAGGCGTAAAAAGTGTCAAAATTTCATGTGTATGACATAATTTTTCTTTCCCTCTTTGAATGGAAGCCAGCGACTTCAGGATTTCACTGTACCTTGTCAACACACCAAAGATTTGTTTAGGTGACTTGAACCCATATAGCAGCAGTGGTGCTAGATACAAAAAATTTTTGAAATTCCGTTAGGGATTTTTTTTGTAAATTTTCACCCCTACATTTCCCTCAATAATTTCCCACCGTTAGCAACACTGCAATACAACTTACACCAAACAATAGCCACATCCATTTTCTTAAAGACAAGGTCTTAACCATATCAATCGATTGAATAGTTTTTGAGCAATAAGTCACTAACTGGAAATGTAGGAAAACGCCAAAAATGACCTGGGGTCGAAAGGAATAATCACACAATTTTGCTCGTATAGGCTCAAAGAAACAAACGATTTGTAAGTTACGAGGGCTTCGACTCAAGTTCTGTTGATTATTTTAATAATCTGCAACATAAATCAATAAATAAAAGTTGCCAGAAAAAAAACAGACTTTTGAAAAAAAAACATGAAAAAGAACGATGTTTTTTATTGAAAAAAAACTTCACAGAAAAAAACCGTTTTTTTACAACACTAGCATATGGACGTGGTACTATAGTGGGGGAGGGGGGATAATGTCTAATTCAATAAATGTTTTTCTGCGTATATATGTTTTTTAATATTTCCTACATAAAACGAATTCATTACGCAATGGCAGCAATGGCTACCATTTCTTATATTATTGTCACAAGTATGTGGCCTACACATTAGCATCATTAGGGGGACTGCAAGGGTTGCCAGGGCCCCGTAAAGTCAATATTTTCATATTTTTAATGATGTTTTATGTCTGTTCTTTTTCTACGAATACGGTGGGAATTTCAGGAATGTTACCTCGTTGGAATTTGTGGTCTATAAGCTTTCCAATGGTGTATAACTCATGACTCTGTGATAGTTAGGGGGATAATTAGAGCCCCGAACATGAGAGTGTACCGTTTTGTTAAAATCCTTGGCGGGTGCCTAGAGTTAATTGTGTTGAAATGAAATGAAATCTTTAAGAGTTTTATGTCCCACAGTTATGCCGGTTAGGCTAAAGGAGACGGTGATGATGAGAGATGAGTGAAATGGTGGAATAAAGAAAGTGGGAGGAAACGGGAGAACCCCGAGAAAACCCACGAGCACGGTGTTTGTCCACCACAAGGTTCACTTGGCGGAGGCTGGGATCGAACCCGGAACCCCAAGCTCTACCACTTAGCCACCGCGCAGTTAATTGTGTATTTATGCCGTAGACACTAATCATTATTAGCTACCCATGTTGCAGATAGAGATGTATCTTGAAAACTGTTTCGTTAAAATGTCATTTGCTCCTTGTAGGCTAGTCACTGCTCTTTTCTATGAGTTGTATTGTATTTGTCAGAGCATTTCTTCTAGCTTATGATGTGAGAACTCTTCATTATTATGGAAATGATAGTGATCAAAAAATACCCAAGTTTTGAATTTGTGAATTTGGATCTTAGAATAGTGCATAGTGTGTTTAACCTCCATTATTCTTGGAAATTAAGAAATGTTCAACTACTTCACTCGAATTTCTGTTGGTTTAGTTATACGCACATTAATGTGCAGAATTTCGTTCAGTAATTCCTGTTATAATAAGAATATAACTCTGCTTGTAATTTACTCCATGCACAAATCCTGTGGAGGATGGGTTGTTTGTTAGAAAATTAAATTAGCTTCTTCAATCTGATATTTTAGTTGTTTTAAACATGTCCAACCAGCATCGAAAAAAAAACACGTTTAAAACAATTTGTTTAAAACGTTTAAAACAAACTGAATAAAACAACAGCCCTCGTTTTAAACATGTTTTAAACACTTGTTTTAAACATTTTGTTTTAAACATATCAACCCTGGTGCTGATATCGAGAATGGGTGTACATTTGCAATTTTTATTATTAATAGTTCAAACACTTAATGGATCAAACACATACTTAATGTATATCACATTTTGTATTCATTTTTCTGACTCACAGTTTTGCATGGCTTCACACAAATATATCCTGTTAACAAATGGTCACTTCTACATGAACTATCATAGTTTTTCATAACACACAAATGTTTCTATTAAAATTTTGTGTTCTTTCTTTGTGTTACATTATAGATACACAAGATGCATCTCCCAAACAAAATTATATTATACATTTGGTACTTTTCCTATATACGAGGTACATATCAAAAAAGCGGCCGATATTTTGTACGCGGTGTTGAGAACATCTGAAGTTGAGCATGTCCTAAGATAGAATTTTACGAGTGGTTTCGTGTACATGCGAATAGCAGTAAGATGAAATGTCTGCTGCAATACAAAATACCGCGCATACGATTTCTGAACGACAAAGAACAGGATGAAGCTGATATTCGTTGGAAATTGTACCATTTAAGGACCGACAGTAATGCGTGAAGAGAAGGTCAGGCAGTGGTGCAAAGAGTTTCGGGAAGGGTGTTCAAGTATTCATAACGATGGGCGTAGGGGAAGATCTAATGTTCAGATGGATGATCTGGTGAAACGCGTTAACGAGAAAGTGCTATCCAGTCGTCGGTTCACAATAACTGAACTCTCCAAAGAGTTTCAAGAACCGTCTGTGAAAATAGTGCATCGATTTGTAACTGAGAAGTTGGGTTATCACAAACTGTGTGCGAGGTGGGTGTCAAAAATTCTGACAGGCACTCACAAAGAGCAAAGAGTTGTACGTAATTTTATCGCCGTCTAAGGAGATGAGGATGACTCCTTTTCTCACATAGTGATGAGGGATGAAACTGGAATATTTTCACCGTTGGAGAGACAAAGAACCAGTAAACGCTACGACAGCATACTGATTCAACTAAGGCGAAGAAATTCAAAGTGACACCGTGGTTCACAAAGTCATGGCAATTGTGTTTTGGGGCCAAAAGGGTGTATTCTTGTACACCCGGACGAACAATTACAGCAGATGTGTATTGACAAACACTGAATAATCTGCGACATGCCACCTAAAATCGGCAGAAAGGAATGCTACGCTCTGGAATTCTTCTGATGCATGACAACGCGCGTTCACATACAGCTGTAAACAATTCAAAGAATTCGATGGGAACTATTCAATTATCTCCCTTACAGCCGCGATCTTGCCCTCAACGATTTCTTTGTTTTTCTTCATTTCAAACAGTGGCTTGAATCGAAGCATTTCAGATACAGTAAAGTGCTCAAGATATTAGTTCTGGACTGCCTGGACTCTCAGGCGCCATATTTTTATTCAGAGAGTATACGGAAGCTTGTGCCATGCTACCAGAAATGTTTGGAAGTTTATTGTGATTATATAGCCAAGATGCGAGTATCATTCACAATAAATTTCTTTTTCTATGACTTTCTTTTCTTTTTCTAATATATGTCATTTTGCTGCCATGCGCTTCGTATATACGAGTGTGTATGTATGTTCTAAGGCATATAATATACATGTAGTTTATGTTCTAAAGGAAAAGCGAAACAATTATCGCTGACTACGAAACTGATTAATTGATTCAATTGGGTAGAACTTGTCTTCAATATATCATATATAAAAATCTCAGAGTAATACGTATTTAGCTACGGAGATATAAAACCTCAAGCAATGCAAAAATGCGATGCTCACGTTACAGAATGAAAACGATCTACTATTGGCGTGATGTAATTTATCGGGTTCTCTAGTCGTATTAAGAGGTTCAGGGAATGCTTTTACATTGCGTATCCTACTTTATATTACGAGTAAATTTAGCGGAATAGTAAGATGAAAGTAACGAAATATGTAAGTTACTCAATGTATGTAAAAATAACGAGTTAATATGACCTGATTTCTAAAAGCACTTAACATATAAGTGACAAAGCAATACAAGGTAACCAAAAAGTTATTGCTGTTTCTGACTTCCAATTAATCATGCGCTTACAGATACAAAAGGAACTGAGGCACGTATCTACCAAGCGATTGGGAGTTAGTCTGACCAGACATGTTGCACATACACACAGCAGCCATAAATCGTCCAGTGTCGAAGAGAGTAGAAGTATCAAAGCAGCTTGTTCGCGTTTGTGTGTTGTATGACTGTAAAGTTGGCCTGTCAACTGCTGCATCAAATTACCACATTTTTTGCCAGGCACTTGGGAAGAATACGGTGAACAAAGACACTGCCAGGCGTTGGTTCCAGAATTCAAGTAAGTGGGTACTAGACACATTGTCAGTAGCCAACAAGGAACAACGAATGATATCCCGTTCGTCCTTGCTTACTCGGCACCTCAACACACCCATCTTTAACCGCTTCCTCACTAAAAGCGAAAAGTGAGTCCTCTATGCCACTCCCAAGCGTGCCAAACATTCTACGCAAAGTGTGCAGCGTATATTGCGGCAGAACAAGCCGCATTGGTAAATCGCAAGGGTGTGTTGTTCCTGTACAACAATGCCAAGCTTCATGTGGCAAAGAGGACCCAGGACCCCTTTATCAATTTGGCTGGGAGACTATGTCCCATTCCTCATATTCACTTGACCTTGCGCCAACAGATTACCACTTGTTTCATTTTCTCGACAACCATTTTCGTGGAAGATCGTTCGTAAATGAAGGAAACCTGCGGAATGCATTCACCGACTTCTTTGCTTCCACGACCGCCGACTTTTATCAACAGGTTATTGTGCTGCTGCAGGATCATTGGAAAAGGTTTTAGTTCCTGGTGGAGATAGTTCGAAACCTAAAGATACTTACCGTCCACTGCATTGCTCTTTGTTTATCAGTGCTCTAGAACGGCAAGATCTTTTTGGTTACCTTGTATGTGAAATCGTAGGTAAATCTTAACTTCCCTTTATTTATTTAAACGAAATATTTTTTTAAAAAAAAACCTACAATGTTATTAGCGTTTAACGAAGAAAATATCCAAAGACAAATCATATAAGAATTGAGAGATTCCACTGGGTATAACAGAATGATATGCATTAGTATAATAGCTCTTACGCAGTTTTTGAAAAAATTATGAAGAAATATTTTGTAAACTTAGAACCCGATGCTGGACAAAACTCCTGTTACGAAGCTCTTCATTATTACAGTGGCAAAAAGATATATGGTGGGATTTTGGAAAGAATGTCGCTGTCTTTAGTCGTACTGCCTTAGTGCTTAATATAACATCTATTGAAAAGCTAAATTTTACGTTTTATCTCATATTCGTAAAATCTCTTCTTTTTCCTCTTTAAAAATCTTTGCCAAATTTCATTCCGCCGCAAGAAATTTTCCCCAAACTAGCATCATTGGAGTGTGGCATTGTCGCCAATTGATTTATGAGTCCATTTTAATTGTAAAGCTGTGTTTTGAGAAAGGATCATTTTGCCTTAAGGGGTGGCTAAAATGATCCCTCTATTAAAAATAATAGAAAAATCTTGTGAACTTACACAAATGATTATATTTTAAAGAATAGAGTACAGAGTGCAGTAATTCTGTTAAAGTATGTTAGTAATAATAGTACTTATAGTTAATATAGAAAACGTTTTTTGAACATTTAGTTCTGTTATGCTTTTTTAGGATCAACTTTCTCGTAGCCTAAGTGGCAGAATACATGTCACAAACAAAGAAATCTTCATCTTTATCAACACCAGCACACTGATCATGGGCCCATTTTTGGAACTGCTGACACATTATCCAACCCTCACCACCAAGAGACTTTGAATATAAATCATGACAGTAGATACACTCAGATAATAGATACACTCATTCAAAAGCGGATGATACTTGATATTTCCTTTTTGCGCCTTGCAAATTCTTCATGTTAAAAAGCATTGTCTTCTTTTTATATTTCTTTAATTTTGGAACAGCAGCTTCCAGAACAGCAGGCGTAGAATGGTTCAATGGGTTTTGCTGGACATCCGGCCTATCTTCAAGTATTTCATTATCATGTTCATCTGGATTACCTTGAGTCGAATAAACAGAAACGGCAAAATGGTTCCTAAGAAAATGGAATAATCCTAAGGAAAAATGGTCCTGGGATCGTTTTGCCTTTTATATGGTTTCCATTAAATACGTTCTTGTGTGATAAAACATGGAGAAGACTTCAACCTGCACTGCTAAATATTTAGAGTTAGGCACTGGCTGTTTAACAAATAGTGTCTTGTTTATATTCTAATACACACTATTATGAAAATGTTATTTCTTCGTCTGGAACACTAACAAAACGTTTCTTATTGAAAGAGAACTGACGTACAAGGACAACTTTTTTGTGTGACGTAGCAACTATGTCATACGACAGGCTACACTACCAGTTTCCGCTGTAGGGGTAGGGGATCATTTTACCCACCTTTTCCCTACATGCATCTGCTGTTGGGATTATGAGAATATTGTAAGATTTAAGTCGTCTTTCAATTAATACAATGAGCTATCATTTGGGCGTAGCAGGATAACTGTACGGTTAGCAGTCCGATTCTGCCAGGGTGTTCAAGTTATCCCCAAAATGGTCTTTTATCGTCATATTTTCATTGAATTTCATATTCCTTATTGAAGCGTATTTATCAATCTATGTCTCCGTGTGAAGAACGAGTTTTTCAGCTAGTATATTTAGAAAGTAAAATATTAAAGTTGCCTTTGTCTCTGCGTTTCTCACACTAGTGTCTGTAATATTCTATTTTCCAGGCTAAGAATCACTCTGGAGCCTGTAGGGATTTAACGGGAGGAATGACAAAAGATCTCAGATATCTCATTCTTGACAAACACAACCAACTTAGAGACCGTGTGGCTAAAGGACAAGAGAAGAGCCAACCACCAGCTGCCAATATGGCTGTACTGGTAAGCGAAATGTTTAAGTAATTGTATCAAAATATACTAGGCTGTAGAATCGATCAATAAAATGGTCGAATAAATGGGGTGCTTTCTAACAATAGACAGCATGTGAGAACAAAGATTATTGTCTTATAGCTGTAGAATACGTCGCCTTCTTGATTTCTCATACGGGGCAAGTATTCTCTTTTCTTTGAAATGTATGAGACTATGATATTTCACGTCGCTGATTTCTTTTCGCTGTTTATTTAAATGTCTCTTGTTACTTGAAATCAAACTTATCCTACATTGAAAACTAGCTGAAATGCCTGTCCTTCGCACGGAAAGAATATGTTTATGGCCTTTTCTCCTTAGGATAGTCACTCCAATGTAATTTTGATGATGAAAATAAGATATCTATTTAGGCATACACTTTGAACCCAATATTCTCTTTATTCAAAGTGACATGATAAAACCCCAGGTTGATGTGGGTAGTTCCAAAATTCATTTCCAATGGATTAGTCATTTCTCCAGAGTTGAACTGTAAACAAAATGAGTAGATAGTGAAATAACAGAAATTCTTAATTGTTTGAAAGTGAGTAGAGTTTGATCAAGTAGATACAGGAAATTTCTCTCCTAGTTCTAGTAGCACTACATGGAGCGGAACTTGTCTACTTATCTACAATCTTATTCAAATTTTCTATACTTACCTTCGACAATTCAAATTTTGTGAACCAGTTATTGTGTTTTTGAAATAACTTATGGTCTAATATCCTAGATTAGGGGTTCTTAACCTTTTACACTGACGTACCACCAAAGCGTTACCGCCATAAGTCGTACATACCACCAAAGCAGTTCGCGTGTCACCAGTGCTACGCGTACTATAGGTTGAGAAACTGTTCTGGATGGTATATTTTGAACTATTTAACGCCCAGTCAGGGCTAAAAATCATCGAACGTTTGGAGCAATGTTCTGTTGCACAATGCATCAGTAAAGACAGGAACGTTTTCACCTATTTAGCAGTAATGTCATCCATTTTCCTAGAATGGGTCTAGAATGGTTTACCCTAGTTGCTTCTAGTCAAAAACTTCGATGGTTAGACAGCTATCGTGCTCGAGAATGACACATGAAGTATAAATTTAATAATAGAACATTACAGGTTTTATATAGCATAAAATAAGACAGGAAATAAAGTAACATTAGTCATAAGAGAAAATACGACTTCCACAATTTTAACTTTCACCTGTCCATATCTTCATGAGTTTTATTTTGTACATAATTTTTCAATCCCAAGAAGTTCCTCAACGTTCAAATTGTCTCTACAAGAGAAGGAACTAATTTAGCAACTATGCATAGTCTACAGTGATATATTTTATTTCCCTGGATATAAATGCACTGTAATTTCAGCTATTGAACACACTATTTCTTCAAAACCAGAATTTCAATATAGTGTATTAGATAAAAATATAGATTGCCAGCGATTTAACGAGAAAAATTAAATAAACAGATAGAGCAAATGCTATGCAAAAAGACTCATTGCACCATCCGTTAGTCCTTTCAATTCTTCCATGTTAGTTACTCCTAAAAGATAGATGGTTGAGAAAAAAGAAAATATAGGGTAGTTGTTGAGTTTCAAAACTTAATAACCTGACTATAAATACTCATTTTCTACCCTAAACTTTGAAGACATTCTGGACTATTTAGGAAAAGTGAAACACTTCGGTACTTTAGATCTCGCTTCCGGCTGTAAGCAGGGAACGAGATGTAATATGAATAGGAAATGAAATCAGACAGGACAATAGTTTTTCAACCGACTGATTCAATTTTTGTAATTTGCGAACGCCTTTTGACAGTAAAAATATTTTATCTTCGTTGTAATATTTAATGAATTCAGTTCTGTCCGGATTACAAGGCATTTCCTGTTTTCATTTTAATTGATGATTTTGCAATGTAGTAAAACAAGATGCCCAGCTTATGTCAAAAGTCGTAGACTTTTTAGTTCTCAAGGTTAAAAAACAAACAAAAGGACATTTAGGTTTAACGTGCTACTGCAGAACGCATATTTATGATTATGCTAAGATTTGCAAATGTATTAACCTTCCTCCTAAAAGAAGACGCGGAATTTGTCTGACAATTGTCAACTCGCTTTCGAGCTAATGTACCTGTTTAAGAATACAGCGATTTTACAAAACTATGTATGGTAAACACAGACGCAGCCTCATTGAGATTGGAGTCATTTTAAACCAAGGTGTAATAGAAAAAAAGAAACCCACTGCTTACTTGAGTAGAAAATGAACCAAACTGAAACAAAGTAAAATGCAACTAAATAAGAGTTACTGGTTATTATTCGGATTCCATATATAAACCTTGCGTTATGAGGATAGTCACATTTGTAACGGATTATAAACTTCTTACTTGTTTTTTTCGGTTAAGGATCCCAGTTCAAGATTAATTAGATGGATAATTTCATTAGAAGAACTAGATTATGAAATCGTGTAGAAACGAGGAAAACGCAACAAATGCAACCCCTTTCAGTAGAATGTATCCATTAGAAACATATGTAACAAATATTAATCTTCTGGATGAAAATACAAAAAGAGAAATAGTAAATGGATTTCATGAAACTGGAAAGGATGATATTTAGGTATTTGTCGTACTTACGAAAAAGTAAAAGCATAAATGAAGCTAAGTAATTGAAATACATCTCTGTGGCCGAAATTAAAGGAAGACATAGAACAGTCTACGTGTGTTTGAGACACCTGTCAATAATACAAAAAATTGTCAGAAAGTAACAAAACCCCTCGGAATTCCTACCAATCCTGATACCACTTTAGAAAACGTATGTTCAGATATTGTAGGACCCCTAACTACGACAAAGGTAATAATTATATTTAACACTTCAAGAAGAAAATGTAAAATATACAATTACAGCATTTCTACCTCACCAAAATGCTGGTACACAAGGGCGTCGAGTTCTTTGTAATTATTTGGGGGGGGGGGACACTCATAAATAAATACATTTAACAGTACATACAACAATAAAAATGCATATTAAAAATCATATTCATAAAATATATTGAGGTCCACATGAGTTTTGGGGAGGGGGGGCGGGCCTCCCAGGATCGGCGCCCTTGCTGGTACAGTACCCAGATCTTGTATAAAATGTAGTTGTAAGGTACAGAATTCTACAGATTATTCTTGCAGATAAAAGAGTAATTTTCTGCCAAATATTATGGAAAGAATATGTAAAATATTATTTGAAAATAGCTGTAATTATCGCCCTGGGTAGGTAGCTCGCTTACTCGACTCAAACTGTTTTCACTTTAATACAGTGATAGCCAAATGGATTTTGCTTTCAGATAGTATTTTCAATTTGTGAACTCAATGTTACGAGTCTTTTATAATTTATCACGAAAAACAAGCATTACACAGATATGTTTAAAAACACTTCCCATAAGCTCTATCTTTAATCCTACTTAGAATTTCGACAAATTAGTTATATCATCATCATAGGTATTCTGCCTTTATTGGCAGGTCACTTGCCGCAGCTGAGAAGCTTCCATGCTCCACGGTCCTACGCTAACCTTTTCGTCTTCGCGTATGATCTTTCTGTTTTAATATCATCCATTAATTGTAGTCTCTTTCGCCCCCTCCCTCTCTTTCCCGCCACCATACCCTCTAGGACGTCCCTCATGATGCAATCCCAAGCAGTTTCTCTTCCTCTTCCTAATAATATCTAAAAGTGCTCTTTTCTCACCCACCATTTCTAACACTCTCACATTCGTTTTCCGCTCGACCCAACTAATTCTTTTCATTCTTCTCCACACTCACATTTCGAAGGCTTCCAGTCGATTTTCGTCACCTTTACGTAATGTCCACGTTTCCGCTCCATACAGTACAACACTCCACACGAAGCATTTTGTGAGTCTTTTTCTCAACTCTTTGTTCAAGGTCCCACAAAACAGACTTTTTTTTCTTTTAAAGGCTTCTTTCGCCATTCCTATCCTTGCTTTTATTTCACGTTCGCATTTCATGTCATTACTAAGAACACTACCCAGGTATCGAAAACTATTCACTTGTTCTATTTTCTCCCCTCCTACTTTTATATTTGACACAGACCCCTTCGTTCCAATCACCATGGCTTTTGTCTTTCTAACATTTATTTTCATACCATATTCTTCAAAGCCCTTTCTCATTTTTTTATTATATATTACATATTACATATTATATATTACATATATATTACATATATATATATTAGTTATATAGTGTACCTTTAATATTTTCAAAAAATTTTCTTTACCGTATGCATCAAACTTTACCTTCTGCGGGTGCGAATAGAGAACATTAAAAAGAAAGCTGATGTTTAAATTTTATTATTACACGGAGAGAACGTTCAGTAGCAGACACTGGAATGATCAGTTCCATATGGACTTGACGAACAACTTGCTAGGGGCACTGAACGTACTTAGTGAAATATATGTAGTAAATGGAAACTGTATTCAGTAAACAGTGTTATAGTGCTGGTACTGGACTCATGCGGCAAGTACTGGATAAATTTAGTTGGGACAGTCAAATGTTTAGTGGTGGACACTGCCGACTATATGCGTTCAGTTGCTAGCAAAGGTGTCCAAACTCATGAGGTTGGCATTCACGAGTTCAGAACTCACTCTCACTCGACCTCAACCTCACGAAGTGAGCGTGAGGTCAGGCTGATGATGTGAGCGTGAGGTTAAGTGAGCCTGAGGTCAGACTGGTGATGTGAGCGTGAGGTCGAGTGAATGTGAGGTTTAAATGAGCTTGTGAGCGTGAGGTTGAGTGAGGTTGGATCAAAGTAGACACCTGGTTCTTTCAATAGCAGAGAGAAGTATTTTTGAGCTCGAAAACACTGTAGATTTTTTGCTCTCTACACAAAAGCTTCTTTTTCTGTACCTGAAGATAACACCTGCTGTGAAATGACCATAGGTAAGCAGGGAGTATCTTTGGTTCGCTACCTGTTTTTTTCATTGGCCAACTTGAGAGTCATCAGGTATTTCTAATACTGGTATTTTAGACGATCCAAGAAAGCTTGAACAAAGAAACAAACATTATTAAAAATGGACTTGGATCCATTGTGCTCTAAATGCCCCAAATATTGTTTTTCTTCAGTACAATTATTGATTTAAACAACAAGCAATACATACACAGGCTTGCAGAAAATATTCTAAAGTTAGCACAATATGAAGTGTGCTTGAAACATCACTTTTCGAAAATTTATTATTTAAAAATAATTTTATTACATCAGTATTCCGAAATAGCAATCAAATTTCTGGAACTAAAATTTCAACCACCTTCAGGTGATCAATTGAGTACAAAATATGTACACGTGTGTACAATTCCAATAACAATACAATTATTTCAGCCAAATACCATAAAAAAATATCGTATTAAATCAATGGTCATTCGAAAGTCATTTTGCAAACCACTGGTGTTACACAAATTAAATTAGGTTAAAAAAAGAAAGAAGAAAAAAAGGTGCGTTATCAGTGACAGCTTACGGAAATACAAAGTCAGCATTTTGAATCCAATACGGACACTCAAAAGTCATTTCCAAAATCGCTGGTGCTACAAAAACGAAATTTAATATATTAAGGTGCATTATCACCAGTGTACTACGAAAATATTTAATCTTTTTTTCGAAAATCATCTTGACCAACAAGTGGCCAATAAAAATTCATTTAAAAAGCTATATAAAAGTCATTTTTAGTCAAACGATTTTATTTCTGTTATCAATGTTGCACTAATCAGTATATACAGGATGAATCTGTAATAGTGGTTGCAAGTAAAGAGTAAAAAGTCTTAACAAATAAGTTAGTACACGATTTTGAACATCTTCTTCATATTTTAAACACATGTTTTGTTCTTTTTTTTTAAAAAAAAACTGTATTTTTTCCAACCCTGCTTTATAAGTAGATTTATTTTCTTATTACTGCTGCAACACAGTATAGCATTTTTATAAATACGCAATCGAACACTGTATACTTCAGCAATAGAATTAGTGAGTATGTGAGCAGTGCCGCCGTGCTGCCCAGAGAGAATATTGATCTCCAGAAAGGGGCAAGACGGCTATTTCCTAGGTAGCCATGTTATTTTTACTACTAATGATAAATAATTTCCAAATGTACCAAAAGTACATAAGATATATTTTTAATATTTTTAAGAGAACAGGATAATTCAATTAGAATAGTTAGTTATAGGATTCTGTTCATGGCTATTTTTGATCTCCGTCCATTTGTTCACATGTCATTAATGAATATTTTAGTAAAACAATCTACGATTGCGCCCTTTAGATAAACATTGGTAATGTGGTGAAATGGTAATGGGAGAAAAGATTAAAGCTCACGGACATAAAGTTATCTGTGAAGGCTTAAACAAGGGAGAATCCGGGGAAGTATCGAATGGACCGGGAAAAGTCGATGACTGAATATGGGTGGCGAAGCCACCAGTCAGTGACCAATAGGATTAGAATATTTGTTAAACCTTGGGTCCGAAAACATTTGATCTAAAAAACAAAATTCAATTCTATTTCATCCCCCTGGTTTCGAGAAGGGGATAAAGCGACCACCTCTTGTGTATTTATATTTAGTATGTAGTACAAGTTGGCTTTGATTTGATTTTCGTTTGGCATCGTTCTTCGGCAGCGAGGCTATATGAGACATGGACCTACAGTTTAAGGTGAAATCCGAACCACCATCATTCAATGCTCTCGCACCAGGAATAGAACATGAGATCTCGTGCACCAAAGGCACGCGTGCTAAGGCTAGCCACTAGACTAGCTGGGATTGCTACAAGTTGGCTTTGCTGAGACGACGATAATAAGTGAATATCATTTCACAGTGTGAAACTACAGTAGACTTCCGAACATTACAAATTCAATCTAAAACTAAATATACAACCTTCTGTTGCAATAGAGGGATAAGGTCAGGTAAAAAACTTATTCTTGAAGCGATTTTTGAACAACGCTTTTCGACATCTCGTACCGTCTACGATCTATGAAAATAAGTATTGAAACCAGAAGTAGTAGGAATTTACACCATTTCCAATTTTAATAAAGAGATAGGTGGAAATAATGTGTTTCTTTGAGACCCTGAATCGATTTCCAAAAACTTTGTGTCGCTAGTTACTACTGTTTTTGTGCTATGACCATTACTGATGAAACCATAAAATAGTTCATTTCAACCCAGGGTGCGAAATCGTTTGAAAATGGTGGGGGAAAAGGAGTTCGAGTTATTTGTCCGAACATTTTCATTACAATTGTATTTTCACTTCAAAAATCGTAACTTAACAGACATGTGCACAGTTTCGTAGTAAAACTATGGTTGCTTAGAAGAAAAGATTGATATAGCCTAAAAATTTAGTCGTACATTTTCTTTTCTTATAAGAACAGTCCAGTTCTATGAGTTTTCCTCAGAATATAGGTCTGTACTTAAAAATTACTTGTTTTCTTGGGGGGCGGGGGAGGAGGTTAAAATAACATCAGTTCAATACTACATAGACGTCCTTCGAAAATGAACTTAAAAATGTCAAAACAAATGGGTTGGTTATTGGAGACATAAATTTTGACATATTAAGATATAGGTACGACGAAAATGTAGACAACTACTTAAACATACTTTATAAAAACGGGTATATATCATGTATAAATAATTATACAAGAGTAACTGAAACAACTAAAACATGTATAGATCATATCTTTTTAAGGCAAAAATATAATCAAAATGTCACTGCAGCAATATTGCATACGGCAATTACTGATCATTATATTACTAGTGTTAACTTAAATATGGAAATTGCCGATAAATCAATAACAAACAAACCTAGAACTATTATAGATTACCAAAGACTAAAAAATGAAATACAGAAGTGTAGTTGGTTGAATGTGTATCAAAGTTTGGATGTAAATTTAGCTACTTCAGCTTTCATTTCGACATTACAAAAATGTATTAAAACTTCACAGATAGTAATTGAAAAAACTATCCCAAAATATCGTAAGTTAAAGCCATGGATAACTGATGAATTGATATTACATATACGAGAAAGAGACAAATTAAGCAAACTTGTAATAAAAAATAAAGATAATCTAGAAATAAAAGAACATTACAAAAAATATAGAAATAAGGTAACTCAACTGATAAAAATGGTAAAAAATGAGTACTATAAAAAGCAGATTGTTAATTGTGAAAACAATACAGGTAAATTATGGAATGTAATATTAAACATTATTGACAAAAAAGAAAACAAAAGCATGGACATTAAAGTAATACAAACGGCTACGGGTAACATTAAGTTTCAGCAATATCCTAAACTAGTAGTTGACACATTCAACAAATATTTCTGCAATATAGGTGAAAGGTTAGTAAAAAATGTAAATTTAACCAAAATAAATGAAAATCTAGGAATCAAAGCTACAAATAGTATGTTTTTTACGCCTATTACTGAACAAGAAATCTCATTTTATATAAACCAACTAAAAGCAAAATCGGCTTCAGGACTAGATGAAATAACTGCTAAAATATTGAAAAATGTAAAAGAAGAAATTAATAAACAACTGTTGCATATATATAATATGAGTTTAGAAACAGGTATTTTCCCTAATCAATTTAAACTAGCACTCGTGAAACCAGTATATAAAAAAGGGTCAAGAAAGGATCTCAATAACTATAGACCAATATCGTTACTTAGTAATTGTGCTAAAATATTAGAAAAATGTGTTAAAAAGAGATTAGTTTCCTTTGTTGAAACTAATAACATACTTGCATTAAATCAGTTTGGTTTCAGAAAAGAGAGAAGTACATCTGATGCAATTTATAAACTAACGGAAATAATAACAAATTACATGGATCATAATGAAAAAGTAATAACAATATTTTTGGATTTAACCAAAGCATTCGATACAATATCTCATAATATATTGTTAACTAAGCTAGAACATTATGGAGTAAGGGGTGTAGTACTCTCGTGGTTTACTAGTTATTTAAGGAATAGATTGCAAGCTGTTAAAATTGGAAATGTTATGAGTGACTTAACACAGGTTAGCTATGGAGTGATACAAGGATCAGTATTAGGTCCAATTTTATTTATAATTTATATAAATGATTTGTACAATATAGGCATTGATGGCTATATTCAATCTTTTGCAGATGACACCACTATAACAATAACAGGGAAAAAGTGGGAAGAAACTTATAAAAAAGCGGAAATAACAGTAAGGAAAGTAAAACAATGGCTTGAACAAAATTCCTTGGTACTAAACTTAACGAAAACCAATTATATTGCTTTCTCACCAACAATAAGCGGACAGCCACAAAATTTTGTCTTAAAATATCATAACTGTATTAATACTTTAGACTGTAACTGTGATATAATAAATAAAGTAACTGAACAAAACTATTTAGGAGTGAAAATTGATAAACATTTAAAGTGGACATCGCATATTCAACATGTAGCCAAGACATTAAGAAAATTGCTGTATAAATTTGTACAATTAAAAGGGTGTTTAGAATTAAAAGTTTTACGTATGGTATATTATGCACTAACACAAAATATATTACAGTATGGTATCTTAAGTTGGGGATCTGCTTATGAGACGCATATAAGACTTTTAAAAGTTCAGCAAAATAATATTATAAGAATATGTTTAAATAAAAACAAAGAAGACAGTCTAGAAAACCTGTATAGAGAATTTTCAGTCTTAACTGTTGAAAAATTATATATAAAAGCAATCCTACTCTATGTAAAAAAACATGAAAATGAATGGAATAAAATTTCTCATGGGTATGGAACAAAAAAAGTAACTCAAAAAGATCTTGAAACAATAAAAGTAAATAAGGGTATATCACAAAATCAAACATATTATTTGGCTCCGAAACTTTATAATAATACTCCAAAAGAAATTAGGGAAGAAGGAAAAATGCATAGATTAAAAATACTAATAACTAATTGGTTAAAGGAAATAAAGAATGATGACTTAAGAGCGTTAATGTATTAAATTAACGTATTAAATTAATGTATTAAATTAGTAAATAATCGACAAAGTCACTTGAAATATGCTTATCTACAACTACTGAGGTTTATTTTTTTAATTATCTTTTTAAAAAAAGGAAAAAATAGAGAAGGGGAAGGGAAAAGAAAAATAATGGAGGAGAAAAGGAAGAAAAAGAGAAAAAAAGAGGAGAAAATGGTAAAATTTCACTTATATATATTTTATGAAGATGGTGTCTCACTCACAAGCGAATGCTTCTGTGAAGAGCCATCTATCATAATCATATTATGTCATTAGGTTGTATTATGTATGTGTCTTCTTGTTGAAAGATAATGTAAAATTAATAATAAATGTAAATGATAGTTAATTAAAATTGTAGTAAAAAAGTAACAGCTATAAAAATGATTTATAATATAATACTGATTAATATTAAAGAAACCCTGCCAAGGACTGGAACCTCAAGGAGGTCCGGAGGTTACCAGTTGTAGTGCTAATAAATGTAAAAGAAAAAAAATTAAATAATTTTATAGTTGTGGTGTGTGTATTAGAAGTGTTTCCACCAATATATATATGTATGTGTCTGTCTGTCTTTATGTATTTCATAGTATGTGTTTTAATGTTTTTTTTGGGCCTCGTGGAATACCGGAGGCCATGCGGCCATATAGGCTGGTAGGTAAACTAAGTTTTTTGTATAGGCCTGATAATAAGTCTCCGGAGTACCGGAGAATTTCCGGCCTAAAAATAGATACACTATTTGTGTGTGCCCACTATGTTCTGTATTGTTACTTATATAAATAATAATAAAAAAAAATGTATAGCGATTTCTGGGTTTCGATGAAAATGGCTGAAATCTGATATATTGTAGATATTGTGATCCTGAGAAAAAGTCTTAAGAGACACAACCGCAAGTCACTAATCATTTGGTCACAACAGGGTTACTTTCTTAAAACAGCCATGCGTAACGATGTTCTGGATTTCTGTAAGAATGAGTAAATTTGTGATATGTTGTAGATCTTCTAATCGTGAGAAAAAGTCTTAATGGACACAACCATCAAGTGTTGACCTTATGGCCACTACAGATCCGGATTTCTGAAAACAGCCGGGTATAACGATATTTTTGATTACGATGTAAACGAATGAAACTGTGGTACGTTGTAGATGTCATGACCCTTGATCTTCTACAACCAGTGCGTGCATTTTATACTTCGGGGTCTGCGGCTCAAAGTTGAGCCAGCAGTTTAAACCTCCATCACTTCGCTCCTAATTAATCTAAAGAGATGATTTAGGCATCTGTCTCTTTAGGAAGTGATCAAACTTTTTAATGGTGTGCATTTCGTTTACATCGGGAGTCCATCAGCAGAAGGGTAAGGGGAGAGGTTAGATGTACTAGTTCGACCTCCCCTCAGAATTTGGGGAAGGGAGACTCTCCCTCCAACGGAGCTACAAGCATAAAAAGTAGTATCAATAAAGATAAATAAACATCCTAACTAATGATACCCTGTGTATGGCCATTCTTGCGCACGACAAATAACAGTGTTGCCAACTTCGAGAAAATGTCTTTTTTATTTTATTTTTTAAATTTCTTCTTCTTTTACAGGTTGGCACGAGATGCACAAAAGTTACCTCTTTGAAATTCGTCTCATAAGCTTTCAAATGAGGTATGGCTTGTATCTCTGTGCCAATAAGGACGTCAGGGTACCAAAATATTTCGAAAAATGTGTACAGAGTGATTCTAGTAGGAAACACATTCGGAATTTTTTCTCACTTGGTATTGATGCATGGTTGTACAAATTGAAACTTTTTCTCAGGATCAGAATATCTACAACATATCACAGTTTCAGCCATTTTCATCAACATCCAGAATATCAGTATCTTCGGGTGCTTTCAGAAAGTGATCCTGTAGTGGCCAAATGGTCAGTGATTGATGGTTATGTCCGTTAAGACTTTTCCTCAGGATCAAAATATCTACAACATATCACGGTTTCAGTCATTTTTACTGAAATCCAGAATATCGTTATCTTCGGCTGTTTTCCAAAAAGTAGTGGCCAAACGGTCAGTGATTTTTGGTTTTGCCCATTGAGACTTTTTCTCAGGTACACAATATCTACAACATATATCATGATTTCAAGCAATCCCACCAAAATATAATTTCCGTAATAATTGTGCGGGGTCTTTTATCATTTCGAAGGGAGCCATTGCCCCCTGAAACTCTTTTCTCGAAAAAACGACAAAACCTGTATTTCCTACTTTGAAGTCATCTTTGCATCGGCAGAGTTTCGTTTCTTTAATGTGGCCCTTTTAATCAAGAGGGCCCATTTTAGAAAAGGGGGCCTTTGCCCCTTAACGTCTTTTCCAAAAGAAACATAAAAATGTGTCGATTTATTTTCGGTTTACTATATATGTGCCAAGTTTGAAGAAGATTTGATGAGTTAAAACCGTTGTGAAGCTATCTCCTTTACATTTTCATTTTTTTTTCTGGAAAACCTGTTTTTGCCACAAAGTCTTCAGTTTTTTCAAAACTATGGCAACCAATGACCGTTCGGGTAGGTTCCAAGTTCCTTTATACATATTTAACTACGTAAATCAACATTATACATTTTACTTTAATATCACGTTTATATCAACATGTATTCCAACACCAATGTCGGAATACATCCATGTGTAAGAAAGAAAAAAATTGAGCCCTAACTTTCTCCCAATTAATCATCTTTTTTTTTTTCTGTTACTTTAGAACTGGGATAACGAACTGGAAATTATCGCTCAGCGATGGGCAGACCAATGCATTTTCGCCCACGACTGCCATAAAAGATCAAGTAAGTATTTCCTATTTTTCGATATGATTTTTGTAACAATTTAATAGAGAAAATAATATACATATATATCATATGTTACATGTTATATTTGGAATTTTCCCTTAAGTTTGCTTTCTTCAAGAAATGGATTTCTTTGAATATTTTAAATAAAACATTAACACAATATGACTTGGTAGTATGACGTCACCAACTTTGAGATTAGTTTTTTATTTTCCATTTTATGGATCATGCTGTAAAACTGATCTCTAATAAAACTGATAAGACTAGAATAAGTATAAACAAAGTTACAAGGAATTGAATATTTTATTGTTTCGAAGGATTTTATTTCGAAAAAAGTGTTTAGATAAGTATCATATCGAATTGCGTACATGGTTTTCAATAGACACAAGGATCACAATCCCGTTTACAGCAATTGATTTCAAACCATTCGGAACATACAAAAAAGATTATAAAATTTGATATATTGCTTAAAATGTAATTAAACAATTTTTGTTTTACTTTGCTTCTATAACATATATTGGTAGGTGTATTTCCAATAAGCTCTTGGAATTACATAATTTTAGCAGTGTTGCAAACTTTCTACCATATGTTCAGAACAGTTTAAGGTATGAAATTGATGTGATATTATGATATTCACAGCAAACGATATTGAAAATCATCTATGTACTTACTACAATTATATGTACTTACTTAGGCAGGTTTTCGAGATAAAAATTTTTGAATAAAAGCAAAATTCCAATCTATTGTAACCTTGTTAGTATTCACTCGAAATATGTCGACCTATCTGTCTCACTTATGTTTTTACTGCTGTAGAGGACACCAAAATTTGGATGTTTGTGATGCTGTATCATCCTTAGTTTGTAACACTGCATGGCAAATGTCGTTTGTTTACGTTTAACACGTAATATTTAATTTATGAAATAATATAAGTTAGAGCTATTTGAAATAAATACAACTTTATGTTGAGTTAACTACACTGTTAATGTTGTAGTATCGCATAATAGAAGAAACGAAGTCTCTCTGCCGATATTTTGATAGAAAAAAATCAAAGATTTTTGTCGTCCATTTATTTAAAAGTTACAACTGTTGTGTTTTTGAGACTGCAAAATGTCTTGAAAAATGGAAGTTAATATTTTGAAGAGGATAATTACCTGGAATAAAATTAATCCCCTTTATTGGGGTGCAGACTAATTTTAAAATTTAAATGAAGTCTAAAACGAACAGGCTAACACTCTTTACTCCCTTTTCAACGAAGTTCACCTGGAATTCAACTTATATCATCTGACAGAGCCTCCCTTTTAGGTGCAGCGCTACACACTGATACTCGACGAATTCTGTTATTGGACAAGATATCTAAATTAGATCTCTTCTTCACTCGACTATCTAAGATATCTACCCACTCAGCCTTTTATCTCCTACGGGCCTCATTAGCCATTCCTAGACTGTTATATTTCCTTCGTAGTTCTCCATCCTGGCGTGGGACAGATTTTTTGGAACAATACGATGAATCTATCCGAATTAGCCTAGAATCTCTTCTCAACCTCTATCACTGATAGCTCATGGCTACAAGCATCTCTCCCAGTTGATCACTGAGATCTAGGAATTCGTCGAGCCCTTGACTTGGCTACTCCATCTTTCCTTTCATCCATGTATAGCTCTATGCTTTTGGTCACTTTTCTTCTTCGCCAGGATATTCATCAGGATTCAGAAGCTGAGATAAATGATTGTATCTGCCAGCGGATATCGTGCGGCTGACTCGATCTACCTGATCTTGACAAGAGAAGTTTTCAATCTTAATGGGACACTCCTCTTATAGACTCCAGATCATCTTCTATTCTTCAGTCCTCCATCAATCCTGAAGATAAGGCACGTCTTCTTGCGGTGACCACCAAAGATAATCGTCCAAAGATATTACGTCCAAAGGACATTTTGTCCAGAGACATTTAGTCCAAAGACATTTGGTCCAGGGACATTTTGTCCAAAGGACAATTCATCCAAATGACAATTGGTCCAAAGGACATTTCGTCTAAAAGACATTTGGTCCAAATGACATTTCGACCAAAAGTCAATTGGTCCAAAGAACATTTCGTCCAAAAGACAATTGGTCCAAAGGACATTTCGTCCAAAGACATTTGGTCCGAAAGACAATTGGACCAAAGGACAATTGGTCCAAAGGACATTTCGTCGAAAAGACAATTGGTCCTAAGAACATTTCGTCCAAAGGACATTTCGTCCAAAAGACAATTGGTAATTGGTCCAAAGGACATTTCGTCCAAAAGACAATTGGTCCAAGGGACATTTCGTTCAGAGATGTTTAGTTCAAAGCACATTTCGTCCAAAGGACATTTGCTCCGGTGACGCTTGGAGTCCGGGGTTTGTTTGTATTAGAAGTGTAAGAAAGTGATGCCTATAACATTATGACTCAGTTACCACCCTTTTCGTCCAAGATATTTCTTTCAAAGGACATTTCGTCCAGAAACATTTAGTCTAAAGACATTTGGTCCAGGGACATTTGGTCCATAGGTCAATTCGTCCAAAGGACATTTCGTCCAAAGGACAATTGGTCCAAAGGACATTTCGTTCAAAAGACATTTGATCCAAAGGACATTTGGTCCAAATGACATTCCGTCCAAAAGACAATTGGTCTAAAGGACATTTCGTGCAGAGATTTGTGTTAGAAAAGTGAAAAATAATGCGTGTCAGGTTTCTTTGAAGAAATACTGAGAATGGTGACAACCCTTTTCGTCCAAAGATATTTCGTTCAAAGGACATTTCATCCAGAGACATTTAGTCCAAAGACATTTGGTCTAGGGACCTTTGGTCCAAAGGACATTTTGCTCAAAAGACAATTGATTAGGGATGCGCTCGAGTCGAGACATGTCTCGAATCTCGACTCGACTCGACTCGAATTCGAGTCGAGATTCGAGTCGAGACACACTTTGTAAAATTCGAGACGAGTCGAGACAAACGTATTTCTCGACTCGAATTTTCGAGTCGAGACACGAGTCGAGTCGAGACGGCTCTTAAAAATCTCGACTCGACTCGAATGTCTCGAAAATCTTTCTATAATTTTTAATATTATTTTGAAGAAAGTATTCACTCAGAAACAGCCTTGAAACCAATTCCAGCTTTTATTCCTTCAGAAAGGTACAGAACGCATAAAATTAATAGTTAATCTTTAAAGATCAAGATTTAATTTTCAGCTCAATTCAGTTAATTAGAACTAATAGTTAATGTCGTTGTATTTGGTTATACTGCAAATATAATGATAATAATAATAATAATTGATTATCTAGTTTGTATAAAACTATTATCCGTAGTCTAAATCTAGTTTGTATAAAACTATTGCGATAAAGTGAACTTCATAAGTTCTCTGAATGAGCAGTTGGTAGCCTATAGTAATTTAGCATAGTTATAATTATTGTATTTTCGTTCCCATGAACGCAATAGGGTTACGTAACTTCTGGATTATTCGCATGCCCAACTATTCTGAGGCTTTAATATGTTGCAGCATATCACGAGCTACGGATAATATATAATGTAACATTTGTTGTAAATCACATATTATGATACGAGACTATTTTACATAGTATATCTTATCTTATATATAAAAGAGAACGCACAAATCCTTTGTTCCCTCATCACGCTAATACGGCTGAACCAATTTCTTTCATTTTTGGGGGGTTATTAGGATTTGGACCCTAGATGGTTTTTATCATATCACTTTAATTTTTAATTACCAGTGTCTTGAGATAATTGACCATTCAAGTGTCCATAACGTACAAATCCTTTGTTAGTTCATCATAGGTAAAAATAAACGTATTTATATGCAACCCGCATGACCGTGTCACTCGGCGGGTTAACATAAATGACAGGCGATATAATGTTAACATTTACTGCAATCTACTATGGTTTTTATCATATCACTTGAAAGCGAAAAAGTAAAAATTATCTAAGTAACAAAGTTTATTGCGTTCCGGGGTGACCGCAGCGAAGCGGGGTGAACGCTGCTAGTCTAATATAAATAAAATAAAGAGTTTGTTTGTGTGTTTGTCTGTCTGTCTGTGTGCGACCTGGGGAGTTCCGAGTGGACCGAGAGTTCCCAAAATTTGGTCACGGGTACCTTAGTCCAGGCCCCAGATCAAGACGAAGCGTTTTTTTTTAAATTTCGAACCAGGGGGGTCTCGGGGGGAACGTTTACTGGGACCGACATGGGGACCAGACAAGTTGACCGAGAGTTACCAAATTTTGGTCACGGATACCTTGGTCAAGGTCCCAGTCTAAGGCGAAGCGTTTTTGTCAAACGCCCCGATCTCAGGGGGGCGTTTAGCGAGACATGTAGTAAAAGTAATCCAAATTGATCGGCATTAGTGTCAAATCCATAGTTTTCACGATCGCTGAGATCAATGGTGACACTTCCATCAGCGATGACTTGCAAATTCAGCTACTACTGTATGCGGGCCGGGTGTCAGCGGGTGAGGAATACCGAGACATGTATAAATAGCCCATATTGATTGATACTAGTGTCAAATCCATAGTTTTCGCGGTCACTGAAATGAATGGTGATACTTCTACAGGTGTTGACTTCCAAATACAGCCCCCATGCGAAGAATGGGTATATTAAGCTAGTATTACAATAAAAGGACTGCTTGGATGCCAAGAACTAGTACAGATAAGTACCATTCACTTCTATGAATAGGTATTTTTTAAAAGGATTTTTGTAAACACTAAGTTATAAAACAATGAACTACATACAATAGTTATGGTTTTGGTTCCCAACATAAAAGAAATATGGATTGTTCATGAGATATTGAACTTCAACTTTCACTCCTGGAAAATTTCAATTTTGGAGTTAGGCCACTTGGCTTCAAAGCAGTTCGCTGTAAGATAAATACATTCCGCACATTAGTAACATAGTTGTTCAGGGGCCTTCGATTTCCAACCTCTCAAATGAAATCTGAACGATTGCTTGATACATGCTGACTATATAGGAGAAATAGTGTATTAAGTTTTCGAGCTTTGGTGCGTATCCGTATTTACACTCTGATATAACTTTAAGTTCACACTCAAATCGAGCTAATTGTTTAATGCATTTCGAAAGCTTTTGTTTTTATGCAGCTCATTAAGGAAAATCTATTTCATAATCGTAACATTTATGTACTAAGAAACTATGAACGTAAAGTGGACTCGACCTAGCCCCGTGGCCGCTGCGACTCAGTGGCACAGCTCTCAGCATTGGTGTGTGAGGACTCTGATTCTGTGTGTGTGTGTGAACTCCGCGGCTAGTGTACGCGTCTTTGCCGTGGAAGACTCGGGTTCAATTCCCGGCGCGAGCTCATGTAGTTCGGATTCCACGTTAATCAGTAGGTCTACATTTCATATATCCTCGCTGCTGAAAGAGACGGTAAAGTCAAAATCAACTCAACAATATATATGTGTGTGTGCTTATGTGAATTTCCTCGTGGCTGTATGGTTAACACATACGCCTTGATCGCGGAAGACTCTGGTTCGATTTACGGTGGAAGCTCATGAAGTTGTTACCGGTATCCCACTTTAAACTGTAGATCCATGCCTCATATAACCATAGATATAATATATATGCCTTTGATACACTTATTTTCCGACTTGGAAGCCATCGAAAATTTCCGGACACAGAGTCCCGTAGACCGAAAATGAGGAACATGGGTACAGAGTAAAACAGCCATAGAAATTTAAGCTTTTTAGGCTAACTTAATCCTTACATATAATGCAACTAGCTTGGCCAAGTTATAATGGAGGAAATGCTATCATTGCAACACTCTGAGAATAGAAAATGTTCGTCAGGTATTACTATCCCCCCTCTCCTGCAGAATGAAAACCCTGACTAAAACTATATATAACTATTTTGTGTAATGTAACAAACAGTGGCGGATAGTATTCATGTTTCCTTGCAGAGGTCCTTACGAGGGTTCGCTTCCATCTTCCTCTCCCCAAGAACTAAAATAAATTAAAAAATTGCTATTACTTGTTAATCTTGCACAAAGGACGCAATTAAAGTCCCGGTGTAACACCCCTTCACATTTAGATTTTTCCCCTGGAAGAAAACCAGTTATTATTGTGTCTTGATTTCTCAGTCTCACCTACATAAACATAGGAATAGAATTACAGGATAGGACATGTTTAGAGTGCTTGCACGTGACATCTAACTATATTTCTCATCAAATGTGTCACAGATGAAAATTTCCGTTTGTACTGCCTCTATTTTCTGGTACAAATGTTTCATTTATGTTATGTTGCTAAAATTCGTTAGGAAACAAGTACAGACTGCGCCTGTGTGCCTGACAAAACGTAAATGTACTGGATAATTATTTCTTCACTTTCTTCCAGAAAAAAAAGTAACCCATCTCATGTCGGCTAACAAAAGGAGGTAGCGGACCAAAGATAGCCGTTGTTTACCTAAGGTCGTTACACAGCAGGGATTTCATTCAGTCAGAGAGAAAAGAAAAAATAATTTAAGGTTTCTACATTTGTTTTGAACTGCAATATACTTCTTCCTTTTATTTTAAGAACCATTTCCTTCTCATCTGTCTGCATCAAAAAAAAAAAATGCAAAAAATCACTAGAATGTGCCTATTTACCCAAAGTACGTACTAGATCACTAGTTCAATAGTAAAATCACTAAATCTAGTACGAAATCATAAATGTGGCATCCCTGGGTTGGAGCGAAAGTAATGGTTGGAGTAAAAACTAGTCCGTATTTCTACTGCGTTCTGTTGTTGAATTCACAGAAATGTTCAAAAATAAATTCAAGAAGTAAAACACGATCCTACAAAAGACTGTTTACTTGCTCACTGGTTTTCGTATTGTGAACTGAAACTCAAGTGCGCAGTCATGTTGAATACTTCTGTCCCTTTCTACTTTACAACTTGAGGTGGGATGAGGGTCAGGATAGATCTAGTGATATAAAGCTAAAGGAAGTGCTTCAGTACAGAGTCGGAAGCAGTATGTATTGTTCATACTACTTACAACGTTACCCCCACATAAAATATAAATTCACCCTTTCTCCCTTCCCTTTTTCGAATATAATGAACCGACTCTTTTGCTGAAGAAAGATGCTAAAAGAAAATTGAAACATCTGTGTCTAAACTTTCTTTGAAGTGCAGTCTTTTGTATTTGTAAGGTTTTGCGAGTGTTTTCAAGATAGCCAAATCTTTTACCATGGACTCCTGCTGCGAACTGACCGTGAGTAAACACCCGATCTCGCTGTGCTCAATTTCTCTCGCACACGTGAAATGGGTTTGTTGTTTCCAAAACAAATAGGAAGTTACCTTGTGCTTTTGCATTTCTGCACGCATACAGGTACCATTGTTGTTTTAATGATCAGAAGAAATATCAAAACCATCCGATATATAGGATACGAAACAGCTAACACAGGGAGGCAAAGATAAAAGTAGGCCTATACCAAGTTTTCCGCGTGGTATCATTATGGAGAATAAATATTTGATAAAGCCACGTAGATGCGCTTAAACCTATTCCATCTGTCCTTATAACTTTTCTGGTCTCATCAATTTCTCAGGAGAATACGTACAACATATGTCCAAATTCCATATATACTCTTTCTAAACTAATGAGTAAACTCATTAAGAACACCAACTGATATCAATAAACAGGAAAGAAAACAATACTTTATACTTCTATCATTTGGTACACATCTCATTGAAGCACAGCTTGTTTCTTTTCGAAATAGCTCCTTCGTGTCACAGCTGTGGTTAGTTTCGTTTTGTGTTAGGATGAAAGAGAGAAATGCAACATTTGCTTCGCGGTGAAGTTATATATATATTATTAAGATGAGCGGTGATAAGCGAGGTTTAACAAAGAGTGCCTTTCGGATGCACAATTTAACGGGTAGTTGCAGTCCGTGTTGAGAATCGAACCAAAGCTATGTAAGACATGTTATGACAAATCCAAAAGGTGTGTTGTATCGGTGCAGTACCAGTTTTTCACGTTTTTCAAAATGTTCCAAAACCCAAAGAATAATCTTTAATTTCTGATATTTTAGTCGTCACAAATTACAATTTTATAATGTAGTCAATGTTTATAATTACTGGGCAGTTGGGCGTTTAAACTAATGACATCATAATAAAGTCAAAACCATAATTTTGAGTTGAATTGATTCTCAGTTTAACGTCGCGTTCAGCAGCGAGGCTATGTGAGACGTGGACCTACTGATTAACGTGGAATCCGAACCACATGAACTCCCACCGGGAATCAAGCCCAGGTTTCCCACGCCAAAGGCAAGTATGCTAACCGTTAGCCACGAAGGAGCTCCACCATAATTTTAGTGGGCGATAAGAAATATCTCGCCAGTGCTTTTACAATAAATAAAATTTTATAAGTATTAAAGAATAGTGGTAAGAGATTTTATAATAGCTCTTTTATTTATGAGATATGAGTATTTAAAAAAAAATAAAGAATAGGTTGGCGGAACCACAAAAGAATCGTAAAATAAACTTTCTAATAAATACATACGCACCTTACTCACCTTTTATAATTGCCATGCTTACGTTCTCCATAAAAACATAAATTCTCTTTTAGTTATACTTTACACAAGATCATGAAGTGGGTTCAAATTTAATTAAAGGCAAAATACAATACAATAATCCACAAATATTGCCTCAAGTGAGTTTAAAGATTTCTAAACACTAGTACGAAACCGGGCTCTGCCGTTGCGATCGATTTACAGGTCTTGAGACGAAAGTAAAAAGGGACTTACGCACACAGTAAGTAAAAAAATTAATATGCCTGTAACTTTCCCCCAAATGGATGTATCTTAAAACTAACCTCACCATTATTTTTCTAATTAAATTCTAGCCCGAAATTATGTATCATATTATCCTATTCCCATTTTGAAAACTTGACCTTAATTCAAAATGGCGGATTTCAAGATGGCTGCCATCAAGGTCATATCTACCATACGACTTCCCCCCAGGACTTATATCTATCCACATGGTTTTTCTTCACTTTTCTTCATTAACGCTCCGTTTACAAAGGGTAGTAAGGGACTTCTGTAGTAATCTCTAATAACCACATCACAACTCTTAAAAGTTATTTAAAAAAAATAGAAAACATGCACCATGGCAAAAATTTGTCATCACAAGTAGTGATGCATACATGCCTTCTATCAGCAAAAAAAGTTTCATTGAAATTGGAGCCGGACATTTGAGTGATGTCCCTTGTGGGATGTGATTGAACGTGACGTCAGAACACATCGCCCCCCTTCCCGAGATTTACGGGAATTAGGTGACCTGAGTGAGCACACGTGCTGCCAGCTCTCTCCAGCGACCTATCAAGGATCATTGCGTGTATGCCAAGACGTGTCGCCGTTTTTATCCATGCCAAAAGTCGACATACTGACAATTAGGTAGGTAGTCATGATGGTCTGGCTGATGTGTGCGTATATTTTAACTCGTACATTTTGTCTCGACTCGAATTCGAGTCGAGTCGAGACAGAGAGTGTCGAGTCGAGACAGAAACATATTTTCGAGTCGAGACACGAGTCGAGACAACATTTTCTCGAGACGAGTCGAGACAGGCTTAAATCTCGACTCGACTCGACTCGAATGCATCCCTACAATTGATCCAAAACATATTTCGTCCAAGAGACATTTGGTCCAAACGACGTTTCGTCCAAAAGACAATTTTTCCAGTGATATTTCGTCCAAAGGACATTTCGTTCGAAAAACAATTCGTCCAAATGACATTTCGTCCAAAGATATTTGGTCCAAAGGACATTTCGTCGGAAAGAAAATTGGTTCAGTGACATTTCGTCCAAAGGACATTTCCCCCAAATGACAATTGGTGTAAATGACAGTTCGTCTAAAGACATTTGGTCCAAAGGACATTTCGTCCAAAAGACAATTGGCCCAAGGGACATTTCGGCCAGGGATGTTCAAAGCACATTTCGTCCAAAGGACATTTGGTCCGGTAACACTTGGGGGTCAGGGGTTTGTTACTATTCGAAGAGTAAAACTGATGCCTATAACTTTATTACTCAGTAGTCTCTTACTTCTAAAGGAAATTTGAAATAAAGATTTATTCCGCAATTTTCATTTCGATAGAACAAATATATGCTGAGATATTCAGAAAAACGTAGATGCCTGAAAACAAAATGGCCGCAGCCGCTGCGTCAAAATGAGGTGTTCTAAAACATTTTTCGCGGTTTTGAAGTACTCTTTTATAGGATATACAATAATTAAAAAAATATATTTTTTGAGATTGTCGACTGCACATGCTGGATCAATTCGAATGTATTGGCTAAATATAGAATGGAGGGCACCTTTCTACGCTTTCATCAATAATTTTACAAAAATACACCCGTTGGTTAAGGAATTCGCCTCCTCCCGAAATAATGATAAACAACCCTTTGAAGAGCAAACTCCCATTTTAATTGGGGGCAACATTGCATCCCCATGGGATGTGAATCCTCTATTTGGTTTAAGTACTGTACTATTCCGAGAAAATAAATATGAAAGCCAAAGTATATACTGCATTTGTATTTTAATAACTCTAAAATAAAAAATACAAGAAAAATGAACAATTTTGGTTTGTCATGCAGCTCTATAGTTATGTAGAAACGTCTGCCAAAGTTACATACTATCAATAGTCTACGAATAGAAACCAGTCTTGGGGTTAACCTGAAAACAAACCTATATTCTACACAAAATGTTCCAACTTTCACTTTATATTTGTCAATCACTTATCACAATGTTACAGCCAAGTATGTGACTGTTTAGGAGTATTATTAACAGTAAAAAGAATATATTTGACACATGTATATTTTTCTGTTCTCAGTATTTCTTCAAAGAAACTTGACACACATTATTTTTCATTTTTCTAACATAAAGGTTCGAACACCTAATATTTCACTTACTCAAATTTAAACTCAATTAATTTTAGTTAAGAGTACTTATTTTGAAACTATTTCATTCTCAACATTAAAATTTTAGATACCTTGTTAGCAGTTATTGCAGCAACATACTTCACATCCCAATCTTTCCCTCATTCCTTTTGTTCGTTCTGAAATGTAGGTAATTTTAAGTGGTAGCTGATGGCACAAAGGTACCTGCGCACATCATCTCTGTAACTTCTGTAATTCCGAACGATTGTTTGTATTCTTGTGTCATTCGTCACATATTTTTTTGAGACAGGATTGCGAATATGTTGTTGACCACCACGCAACTGAGTAATTATGATTTCTACGTCTCTTTGCTCGTTCTTGATATTTTCAAGGAATCTCCATATTGTTGCATGATGAACGCTCACCATCTTCTGAAACTTCGAATGAAACGCTTCAACGGTGATTGTGTTTCCTTCTTCGCCTTGAAGTGTGCTGTCATAAACATTCCACAATTCGGGAGGGAAACCTGGAGGGACAGGTCCTCTTCTTCCTCAGGCAGGCCTTCCTCTAACGTAATTCGATTCCATGTAAAAAACAATATCTTAAACTGAATCGCTCATATCTTCAGTGATATTATGAAAATTATCTAACAAGTCATCCAATGGAATGAAGAGCAAAGCAAGTAGCATTCGCACTTCGTTTCTCACTCTTATATTTTGAGGATCATTGTATTCCGGTACGAGTCCATGATTACAACATTGACGCCAAATTGCTTGTGGGAAATGGAACAAGCATTCCTTGACCATTGTATCTGGAAACGCCTCTCGTGCTGCGTTTATATCAGCTGTTTCGAAATCCATTAAGACTTTTGTTGGATGAAGGAATTTCATATTCAGTGCCATAGTTCTTGAGTACTTGGTAAATGCGTGAATATGCATCTTCAGTTTTTCTGACAGTGAGACAATATAAGAATGGAAAGCAATGGTCCATAAATATACCATGTATTGTAAAAAGCTGCAAAAACAGTCTAGATACAGTTTTAAACGTACCGTCACAAAGTATTCTAGCACTTTGAGAGAGGAGCACTAAGTCATCATGGGTAAACCACATTAAGATTCGGTTTGGATCATTCAGTCCAGAATCAAACTGGAAGAAGATATCGCCGACCTCACTAACTGTATATGGTGGACAATCTCACATAGTTGAAGGTTTTGGGGCAGACGAGGATGGTTGTGATGCTGATGACGCCAGGAAGTAATCTACACCCCTCTAACACCCCCTAACACCCCCTAACACTCCCCCAAATTTCTTTGCACATATCCCTGCATGGAAAAGAAATACTCCCCCAAATCCAATTGTATCAATCAGTATCATATAGGTTATTTATTTACATCAAGTTAAAAAAAGGTTTAGCGTTTAGGAAAGAAGGCAATATTCTTATTTATTTATTTCACTTTAAAATACGAAGCGACCTCGTTCACATGTACGGTTTCGAGAACCACATGACCTCATTGTTTCGGGCGGTATTTCGATCAAAACAAATGAAAAAACAGACCCGTTCATACCTACCCTCCTATGCTCCGCGGTCGCTTCCGAGAAAAGAGATTGATGGACAGATGCCGATGACTGGAATTGGCAACGTCTTAAGCGGTCATTCACCTACGTCCTCCTGAATAATGAAAAAGGTGACAATATCATAAGCCTTTACCAGATTCAGTTGGTAAGTGCTACTCTGCAAGTGGTGTATCAGCGGACAGAAGTTAGAAGGGTGTACTCAAAACGTTTTTAGAAGTGAAGAAATCGATCGATGTAAGAATTATATATATTTTAGGCTGAATCTAGTGTTATGAAGGAACGCATTTGTAGCTAGCTTAATTTTTGTAAAGTATATTTTTATTCACGTAAATTCATTGAACGGATTATTAAAATTAGGCTATATTAAGAAAAAGACAAAACAGAAAGATACAAAATATTTGTAAATTGAAAAACTGGATTTCTGGAAAACAATTAAATCAACGAATAATTTTCTTATAAAAGATATTCAGAGCTGATGACGTAGCCAGGAAGGGGCAGGAGCTTAGATTAAGAGATCAAACAATATTACAACAATTAACGTTAACAACAGGTTTAGAATATTAAAATAATGAAATTGCAACCAAGGGTGTCCATCAGAGAGGCAAGGTGGGGCGCTTGCCCCCTCTTTAGAGTAAATTGTGCTTCGGAAGATCGAAAATCCAATAGATATTTTAGAATAGTTACCGCAAAATTTGAGATTACATTTGAAATGTCGCTTATACTTGCCCCCCCCTTGAAAACCACAACATGGGCGCCCTTGATTGCAACTATGTACAGTATTAATTACTAATAGTCCAGGAAATCTAGAGCAATTATACCCTTAACCTGGGGAAAATTGCAATAGAAGCTTCTAAAACAGTTTTTGATTCAGGAATCACTGAATGACATATTCAAAATCCGACAAAATCGGACCACGGGAACGCTCCCAAAAACGGTTTTCAAAATGGCGCACCATGATTTAAAAACCTTGCGTTTATCTTGCAATTTTTTTCTATATCTCGGTTTCCTGTAATACGATTTTGACGATTGTTTTTTTTTAAATCAAAGGCCATTTTAGGTACTATATTTTTTATTAGGAGCATGGATATCCTATGTCGTACAGTTTCTTGTGAAAAACAACATTTAAATTTAAATATCATAATTTCTTACATATACACCTTAAATAATTGTCTGTACCTCGTGTATCTGCAATCGGATTTACATGAAACATTTTTAAAATAAAAGCTACATATTAATGCTAAAGTTTTTAATAACAACACTTTTCTCCTATTTTACACTGTTTCGTGTGAAAAACTGTTAATTTGCAATCAACATATTTATTTATTTATTTATTTATTTATTCAATCATTTGATAAAAGTCAAATTAAAATATTGCCACTTCACTGTTTTATATGTGTGAGAATGCTAACAATGTAATTCATTTAAAAATTCGTATAACTCGTTTGTGCTTATCCTTTTGTATGCATAAAGTAAAACTTTTAAACTTAATCCAGCTTTTGTATATACCCAATAGTATTTTAAATAAAACTACATCAACATTATTCTACAGCAATTGTGTTTCAGGTAACACTGATTAACAGAGTTCACATATCAACTTTTAAATTAAATAAAATTACTTCAAATTATGTACATTTGCGTTAAAAAATTGAAGTTCGTAAAATACAAACACTAAAATGTGTGTAACGTTCCTCTTTGAGCGTTACATTTTCTCAAAGAGAATATTTGTGGAAATGTTTAATCAGCTCTTAGTTAGTGTTATTTTCTTTTATATTTTCTCAATTCTCGACTCTCGTGAAGGATTCAAGATGGTCGACAATTGGACTAATGTATGTAGTAAGAATATGCTACTTTTTCTTTGTATGTCTATGTTTCGCGTTGAGCGGCTTCTGTGAATAGCGCTGACTGTTTGAAATAATTTAAATTTTTGTGTTTCATGTAAACGGAGGGATTATTATGAACATGCATATATAAATGCTCACTCATATAATTTTTATTTTTATTTGGATATATATATTTTATTATTCAAATTGTTGTTTCGATACTACGCTCTGATGCGTAGTAAGGAGCGACCAATCAGAAAGCGAGCGGGCCGCGGAAACGTGCTCCCCTTTGTCTCAACTCTTTGTAACCAAACATGGCGGTAGTTAAGAGGGAGGCGTAGTTTTACTCCTGTCCTTTGGACACGAAATTATCGTGAATCGTGCAGTGAGTGATCGTTCTTTTATCACAAATGTCTTTAAGAGTTGCCATAGTCGAACAGTGTGCTAGGCTAATATATATATATCTAGTGAATTACAAGAGAATTTACCCGTAAACACTTGACCTGTGCGTGTTTGGAGTATGGCTGGGATTGGTGTGACACTCACTAACCACTGCTGTGATGGAAGCTGAAGTTCAATAGTCCTTTTGGTATTTGTCTCTGGGACTAAATTCGATTGGTGTATGGCCTTTTCCTCTTGACGTTGCAAATTTCCGTCTTCCGTCCCTACGCTTTCCTTAATAAGGAACTCTGTCCTCTGTTACTTGTCGTCAGTTCCGCCTGCTTCTGTGGGACTTAAATGTGCCTGACTGTGGTCGCTGCTGCGAAGGTGAACGTTGCAGCAGCTTTGCAGTGATAATTTTGTCTACCTGGCGGAGATAGTAGCGGAATGTATGTCCTTGCTATTAACCAAGGAGGGGTCACCGTTTGATCAACCTGCGCCGAGGTTATGGTTGCACATGTTACATGGTGAGATGTCGAAGAAGTCCTCTGAACCGGTTGCCACCCTAGGATGTCGTCCCGAATGGAGCCCGATGTACTGGTCCGGGGGGGGGGGCAATGTTGTCTACTTGTGAAGTAGGGACCCAGGTAGGGTGAGCTTTGGTCACTGTTGCAGGTAACTATATCTTATTCTCTATTCCGTCCTGTGAAGAAAGTAATGTCGGCCGAGAAGTGGTTAAGAACTTATCCACCGTTCATAAATTCGTCCAAGTTGTGTATGTCTACAATCTTTAAAGGTTATATTATTACTACCGTGTGTTTATTCTACTGTCTCAAGTCGTTTTATAAAGCAAAGTAATATACGTACATTCATTAATCATCGGTTCCTCAGTGTATTTACATATTGTGTGCATCAATTCTACAATGTCTATAATATTGTCGAAAGTAAATCTTGTCCGTAACATGTCCGAGTAAACGAAAGTGAGTCTCTATCCAGTAAGTCGAATCATACGCCAGCGGGGTAGTCTGATATCAACACCGTTTTCTTTCTTGCTTGAACGAAATTATGTCTGTCCAGTAGCGGGCATTCCGTATTGTCTAATATATATATATATATATATATATATATATATATATATATATATCACAATCCAAGTATTAAGTCGCCACACAACAAATTTTATGTAAATCTCCGAGTTGTCTCCATATCATGTTATATCTTAGCTATAATGTTTCTTACTAGTTTAGTAAGGCACGTCGGAGACGGTGGGCATACAGTAACACTCACATTTGGATGTGACAATGTCAGGGGTAGAGTCTAATTATTGGTTGGTCTTGTACTTCCTATAATGTTTCTGCAATATGTTATTATTACCGCCGCTGTTAATTACAAGTTATGTCGAGGGAATGCCCTCTTACCGGCCGGTTGTAGAAGTAGTGGAAACGTTATGCGTTTAGGGAGGAAGGTTAGTCGACACAGCCACACGCTTACTCCCTCTGCTGTGAGATGTTTTGTAAACAGTAATGAAATTGGTAATTCCTCTCTGTGAAGTAGCCTACTGAGCATTATGTTCTAATATTTAGCTGAAAATGTAAATAACTCTTCTATCGTTATTAAGGATATTGTTCAAATATTGTTGTTATTCATAATTTAGTTGTGTTGGCGCTAGAAGTTGTGGAATCTTTAAGACTGAATACATACATATATTTTTTTTTCTTTCCAACTGAGTCTAGCTGTCCATGTTCATTAATGTTAACGAGAGTTTCAATATTATACGTTATTACAGGAGAGCTAAATAAACAGAGTTGCAAGATATGTGGTGTTGTCCTGAATGATTTTTTTCTTCTTTCCTCTTCTTCCTCATTATCGACGATGCCATTAGTGTGGAAGAGTCTGGAGTTAAATAGCGTTGTGCTTACTGGTCTATAATTACAGCGTAAGAAAGGAATAATATCGGCGACCCAATTTTTTTCCTTTCCCTCTTCCCTTAACGTCAGCTACGGATACATCTTAAGATAAATAGCTCTTTTCAAGCTGGCTTCCCGTAGCCTAGAATGTTATGTTTCATGTGAATCATCCTCATCACTGTAATATTCATTATCAGCACAAGTTTGAATATTATCACAACCAGTGACTTGGCAGTCTCCAGAAGCAGCTGAACATGGCAATCCTTTACGCCTGCATCCACATCGAAGACTTGTCAGCTTTCCTCATCAGACTCTGAGATTCAAATAACGCAGGAGGATAAGAACAAAGTTCATAACACATCACATCTTCAAGATTCATATCCCCACCAGTAGGAACAGTCATCATTCTCTGAAAGAGAAATGTTGCATCTATTTGTATATCATCATTAATTGGACTCACAACAGCAGCATCAGATCCTAGAGTTTTCGCTTTGTCGGATCTTTTCCCAGAATATTTGAATACATAATTGCCCATCATTTTTTGAACGATGTCTGTACCAATGGAATACATTTCATCAACATTTACTCCAGTGTCAGCTATTACACCTGTGACGATGTTAGAAAGATCTGGGCCAGAATTGAATGGGGATATTGATTCTAGTCGGTCAACAACTTGTTTAATATCATTACTGTCCCTAGTTTGTGTACTTTCCCTCATTTCTTTGTGTTGTTCACTGCTTTCCAACAGACTTTTGGTGTATTCCTGCATTGCTAAGTTATGAGTAGAAGACACAGGAATAGAAAATAGTCATGTTGCTCTTTGAATCTCTGTAAATCCACTTCCTCGTGCAAGATTTCCTCTACTTTTCAGAGAACGCATTAATACTTGCTCTATCACCAGATTTGAACCTAATCCGGCCCATTCTCTATCACTTCTTCTTATCACAAACTTGCCTTCCTGGAACATTTTGTGAAAAACTGGATTTTCAGATTCCAAACTGAACATTTTCTGCAAATATAAATATAATTTTTTGAAGTAATTGTGATGTCCAGCTGCTGCAACTATTGGCAACTATCACAGATTGCAAATGTAAATCCCGTGAGCCAGTTCTATCTGCTGTTACTAAGTTACGTGCTACGTTGATAATTTGCATATACTTTTGCCAAAGTTTACTTGTTCTTGAAAAAGATTGAAGGTGACTTTTCTTCTCCTTCAAAGCAGTACTGATTTGAGATAATGCCCCAGATAGCTCCACGGCCTCAACATGTTGTTTGCCATTTATGACGTTATCTAGTAAGTTACAAGCTTCTTTAACTAGATGATGAGGAGATCTATCTTCATTTCGAGGGAAAACATCTGAAACCAATAAGGTACTAAGAGCTACATCTACTATCATATGCCCTCGCATTGCTCGAGAAACAGCTTTTCCAGACATCATATGCAGCACAGCATTTGATCCATAGATTTCTTGACGTACTTCAGATAGTCCTGAACCATTCATCAAAGTGCCTATTGAACCCAAAAGGTTGATCAGAGTATGAAATGTTCCTATCATTAAAACAATATCTTGGAGATCTTGTTGCTCATGGATAATTTGGGAAGCTTTCTAAAATAAAGACTGATCAAAAGTAATGATACAAGGGATACGTTGATCGTGTGCTAAATTATTCAGGTATTGCAATGTTGAGAGTATACATGTCATGTCACTAGCTGCCATATCAATGATAGGAATATATGTGATTGATGACACACCAGGATGTGAAACATTTGTTCCAGAATGAATTGTTTGCATAGTTCCTGACAAGCTTGGACCTGATCTTTTGGCTGCACATATTTTTCACAGAAGATTTAACCTACTTATAGAGGAAATGGGCAATATTGGAAGTTTCCTTAATGAAATCTCCCTGAGCATGCTTCTTGAATGTCTGTATTCCACAATATCAACTGCTGCAACATCTTAATGCCACTTTCAGCAATCTTACAGCGTTGAATAATTGGATGGATCTTGTTCTTTGGGGTTGTAGCTGCAATCATACCCATCCCATGAAAGATGTTCTTTCCATCCAAAGTACAAACATTGTGATCAACATTATCAGCTGCTAGAAGAACTGCAGTGTTGTTGGCAGTATTTAACGAGATATGGCTACCTGATACTGCAGCATTTCTTTCAAATCTAATTACTTCGGAATATGATGAACAATAACCAATACTGTGAAGCAAATCAACAAGGTATCTTGATCTAAAGTTGTGGTGCAGCTGAATAGCTAAACCAATCTGCAATGGACATAATAATACTCTAGGACGTATACCTTGCATAATGCTCTGACCAATTGAACCAATTTTTATAGAGGGATCCTTTCCCACAAATAGTCTTGACAACAGTAATTTCACTCTTAGGTACGTATTACAAAGTACTTTCTTCAGTAAGGTCACTTGGAAATGGGTATACATCCACACTAGAAACGTTGAGGGATTTCACCTCACTTCTGATTATTTTGGCTGCTGCTTCTATTAAGTATATCTTCTGTAGTTCAATATCACATTCTTTTGACTTTTGGTGATAACTTTGAAGAATTTCAGTGGCTGTATCAAGTAAAGTGACTACATCTGCCTTTCCACTTCCACCAGAAATAATAATTTTCTCTCCATAATACTTCAAAAGCTTCCTCTTCATATGTCTCCGATCATAGGCACAACTTCGACTCCCTTCAAAATATTCTTCCATTTTTGAAATCAGGTCTTCCATCAGCAGTTGTTCTTCATCATTATTTTCCAAGTACGAACAGGTCTGAAGGAATGCAAGGTACTGTTCTTCATTACTTGGCTGACCTTTCTTTATGTACTTATTGGAGGAAGAGTATTCACGGAGAATGTTCTTACCAGTTCGAAAATAGACACATAAGTGTTATGGTAGACGCAGTCCGCAGCATGAAGGTCACCAAGATAGTACTCTAAACGTCCTCGTACCTTAAATGAGCATTCATCACAACGATTTTCACAGCATTTTTTTTAACACTTTCAACAAATTCTGACGTACGTACTTTTACGTGCTCTGATGACGGTTTATGCTTCGAAGAAAAGTCCACAAATGTATCGCAAAACAAGCAATGAGTGGCACTACAAATTGGGTCTTCATTTAAACGTGCACTTTTTCTTGGTTTTGTTTCATCACTAGTCTGCCGTTTCTTGACACCAATATCCTTTGAATCTGTAAATCGTTTCCGACATGAAACATGGACACTAATACCAGGAACAGCAATAACATCACTTCCGCGCCTGTGGCTTGCTTCATTTATGCCATCTGCTCCTTTCTGTTTAATTTTAACTACCTCTTGCCTACTGTCCAATTTTCCTTACATATCACACAATATACAGATATCACCATTTTTAAATGTGTCATTTAATCAGAAAACAAAACCGAAAAAAAGCAAATCAAAAATAGTTGATCTTTAAAATATTAAAACCGTAAAATCAAAAATCAATAATAAAAACAAATTAAGAAAAAGGCAACTAACATAAAAAATAAACATTATTTAGAAATACAGGGTGGCCCAAACGTAGGTATACACCCCTGCATTGATCAAGTATAACATTCTAGCTTATGGGTTTATTTGCTTCGGCTGTTCCGGGCTTAAGGTATAAGTAAAAATACATTAAGAACAAATAATAAAGAAGCTAGGTGATAACAATAAGAAATGATATGAAATACAGGAGATCAGTACGGAACTGTATACCAACTTTTGGGTCACCCTGTATATTAGAACATTTGGAATAAATTTATACTATTTTTGGGAGGGTTATAATTCTTTCCCCTTATGATTTAGGAAATCTTATGTAGTTATATAATGTCCCCGATGGATGGCTCGTCGCCTTGTGGTGAAGAGGTCCCGGGTTCGATTCCCGGTGGGGTCATGTAGTTCAGATCCCACGTTAAACTATAGGAACCATCTTTAGACGTCACCATCAACAAAACCGTGAAAATCGGATGAGACGAACCCGAGATACAGAAGAAAATTGCAAGATAGGCGCAAGATTCTTTAACCATGGTCCGCCATTTTGAAAACCGTTTTTGGGGTTGTTCCCATGGTCCGATTTTGTCGGACTATGAATATGTTATTCAGTAATGATTCCTGAATAAAAAACTGTTTAAAAAGCTTCTATTGCAATTTTGCCCAGGTCCAACTGCAAAGTGCCTGGACTATAAACGAATGTTATTTCAGCATGGAACGAGGGAATTTTTTCCCAATTAATATTTTGGAAAAAATCACTCACTAAAATTTGCTGGGGTGAATAAATTGAAATAATGACAGAATTTGGCAAAATGATTACAATAATTCGTATGTAATCAATTCATATGTAATTACTGGGGAAAATAGTTGTGGTTAATTCCTAATACAGTGAAACCTTTCTTAACGGGCATCTCTCAATAGTAGACACCTTCTAAGAGGACACACTTTCTTAGTCTTTTATGCCATAAATATGTGTGGTGTGGTGTTACGAGAGAGAACCCTTTCTTTTAGGGACACCTCTCATTTACGGACAAATAATCGTGTTCCACCGATGTCCGTTTTGAGAGGTTTCACTGTATTAATTAGTTTAATAATAATAATAAATGCTCAAATGTGTGAACTTCCTTACCATTGCGAAGAGCTGATATTATTATTATTATTATTATTATTATTATTATTATTATTATTATTATTTTAAAAATGTATAGAACTATAGTAGTATTGGCCCCACTATAGGACACTTTTTGGCCCCTGGGTCCCTCCCTCAGGACCCATGGTCCCTGGCCGGGGTCAATGACCTAGGGGTACATAGGACCACCCCCTCTAAATTTTGGCAGGGGTACCATGGCCCACCCCCTAAATTTTGGCAGGGGTACATAGGACCACCCCCTTAAATTTTGGAAATTGCCAAATCTAAAAATTTGGTACGATAGCCT
This sequence comes from Thermobia domestica, assembly GCF_964235325.1. Taxonomy (NCBI): domain Eukaryota; kingdom Metazoa; phylum Arthropoda; class Insecta; order Zygentoma; family Lepismatidae; genus Thermobia; species Thermobia domestica. Next base: position 184,474,402 of record NC_137460.1, on the reverse strand, counting down.
AGGACCACAGTATGTACCTCTATCCGTATTGAGGGTCTATGTCGTTCCCTTTCATGGGTAAAAAATTGCCAAAAAGTCAAATTTCGGGGGTTTTTGACCTAATTTATCCCCTTGGATGAGGTGTTATTACCCTATATGGTTATATGGGCGTATACAGGGGTCCATTCCCTTTCATAAGACATGGGTACATTAATGCACCCCTTGAAAAATTTGGGAGGGGTACCTTGGTCCACCCCTTAAATTTTGGAAATTGACCAATTTGAACATTGGGTATTATAGTACAGGACCCTAATATGTATCATGATAAATTTGGGTGGTCCACCTCGTTCCCTTTTAGGGGTACAAAATTGCCAAAATATAAACGTAAGCAATACGTAGTACCACGTGTTTGGTTTTTTGGTCGATTTTATCCCCTTTGATGAGGTGTTATTATCCTATATAGTTATATGGTCATGTATAGGGGTCCATTACCTTTCATAAGATATGGGTATATTTGTGCACTCCTTTAAAAATTTGGGAGGGGTACTTTGGCCCACCCCTTAAATTTTGGAAATTGCTCATTTTATATATTTGGTATTATAGTACTGGACCCTAACATGTATTATAATAAATTTGGGTGGTCCACCTCGTTCCCTTCTAGGGGTACAAAATTGCCAAAATATAAACGTAAGCAATACGTTGTACCACGTGTTTGTTCTTTTGGCCCATTTTATTTCTTTGGATGAGGTCCTATTACCTTATATGGTTATATGGTTATGTATAGGGGTCTATTTCCTATCATAAGACATAGGTACATTTGTGCACCCCTTTAAAAATTTGGGAGGGGTACCTTGGTTCACCCTTAAATTTTAGAAATTGCCTATTTTACACATTTGGTATAATAGTATAGGACCCTAATATATATTACTATAAATTTGTGTGCTCCACCTCGTTCCCTTTCATGGGTACGAAATTGCCAAATTTTTAGTACAACCACATGTTTCGTTTTTGACCTAATTTATTCCCTTGGATGAGGTCCTATTACCTTATATGGTTATATCGTCATATATAGGGGTCAATTTCCTATCATAAGACATAGGTACATTTGTGCACCCCCGGGAGGGGTACCTTGGCCCACCCCTTTAATTTTGGAAATTGCTCAATTTAAACATTTGGTATTATAGTGTAGGACCCTAACATGTATTATGATAAATTTGGTTGGTTCACCTCGTTCCCTTTCATGGGTACGAAATTGCCAAATTTTAGTACAACCACGTGTTTGTTTTGGCTCAATTTATCCCCTTGGATGAGGTCCTATTACCTTATATGATTATATGGTTATGTATATTGGTCCATTCCCTATTATAAGACATGGGTATATTGATGCACCCTTTAAAAAAAATTGGGAGGGGTACCTTGGCCCACCCCTTTAATTTTGGAAATTGCTCAATTTAAACATTTGGTATTATAGTGTAGGACCCTAACATGTATTATGATAAATTTGGTTGGTTCACCTCGTTCCCTTTCATGGGTACGAAATTGCCAAATTTTAGTACAACCACGTGTTTGTTTTGGCTCAATTTATCCCCTTGGATGAGGTCCTATTACCTTATATGATTATATGGTTATGTATATTGGTCCATTCCCTATTATAAGACATGGGTATATTGATGCACCCCGGGAGGGGTACCTTGGCCCACCCCTTAAATTTTGGAAATTGCCCAATTTAAACATTTGGTATAATAGTATAAGACCCTAATATATATTACTATAAATTTGGGTGGTCCATCTCGTTCCCTTTCATGGGTACGAAATTGCCAAATTTTAGTACAACCACGTGTTTCGTTTTTTGACCTAATTTATTCACTTGGATGAGGTCCTATTACCTAATATGATTATATGGTCATGTATAGGGGTCCATTTTCTATCATAAGACATAGGTACATTGATGCACCCCTTGAGGGGTACCATAGCCAATCCCTTAAATTTTGGAAATTTTTCAATTTAAGCATTCGCTATCATAGTACATGACCTCAATATGTATCATGATAAATTTGGGTGGTCCACCTTGTTCCCTTTCATGAGTAAAAAAAAATTGCCAAAATATAAACATAAGCAATATGTTGTATCACGTGTTTGGTTTTTGGCCCAATTTATTCCGTTTGAAGCGGTCTTATACCGTATATGGTCATATGGTCATGTATATAGGTTCATTTCATATCATAAGACATGAGTACATTGATGCACCCTTTAAAAAATTTTGGAGGGGTATCTTGACTCATCCACTCAGTTTTAGAAATTGTTTAATATAAGCATTTAGTATCTTCGTACAGGTCTTCAATATGTACCACTATAAATTTGGATGGTCCACATCGTTCCCTTTCATGGGTAAAGAACTACCAAAAATTAAATTTCGGAGGTTATTGACCCCTATTTAGCACGTTATATGGTTTATTACCTTTATATGTTTTTGTTCTCTTTTAAATTTGGGAATTATAAAATAACATAATTTCGAAAACGTTTTCTAGGATCCATTGGTGTTCCTCTTATGGCCGAATATTCAAAATTTAAAGGTTATTGACCGGCTTTATTATTGAATAACTACCGGATTTATTACTTTTTCATAAGACACAGGTGTATTTGTGTACCAATCTTAAATTCGGGAGGGGTACATTTCTTATTGTCATATCAATAATTGGTAATTGTTCTTAAAAATTGGATAGTATTTCATTCATTGGGTAAATCATTATGATCACGGGATCAGTTATTGACCTATGATGGGATTAGGAGTCCAGGACATTGGTACATTGAAACTTTGTAGGATAATTTGAGAATGCGTCATTGGTATTGATTATTACAGCCAAATATAAACGTAAGCAATACGATGTACTACGTGATTGACCTTGATGAGGTAGTGTACAGGGATACATAGCTAACCTTATTGAAACTTATGACTAATAGTCTTAAGGGAATACATGCTACAACACTGGCAAAGTTATTGTTGATGTAATTTGATTGGTTGATCACTATCTTTCGTGCAATCTGATTGGCTGATCACTATCTTTCGTGCAATCTGATTGGTTGCTGATTTTCAAATCTTTGCTGCATTCAGTTTTAAGTTTTATTTAACATTTAAAAATCTTGGTTTCGTTCAACATTTTGCACTCACTGATAAATATGATCAAAACCGTTTATTTGTTAATCGAATAGTTAAAAACCGGATAGTTTGACGGTTAACCGTGAAACGTGAAATTTTTTTAGTTTGAAAATTTTTTGTTTGTAAATCTTTGTTTCAATTTTTTTTGTTTAAAATTTTTTCGTTTGAAATTTTTCGTTTCCAGAATTTTTTTCTGTTTAAAAATTTTTGTTTGAACAGTTTTGTTTGGAAAATTTTGTTTCAATTTTTTTTGTTTGAAAATTTTTTTTGAAAATTTTTTGTTTAAATTTTTTTCGTTTCAAAACTAAAAAATGTTTAGAACAAAAACCTCTGGCATCATTGTGGTGCAATAGTACACGTCAGAACATGATAATGCAACGTCATCAGTTTTGCACCATATATAAGTATCGTTCGAGTTAGTATTCATGATAACGTCATCATGGCTACTTGTCTGCAGTTTCTAAACACACGTGATGTGATGAAATCATTTACCAAGATTACTGATTTACAACAGAATGTACTTCATAGAATCTTAGCTAGCCAAATGATACCTACAAAGTTTGGATTAAGAATCGTAGTGAAGCTTGAAAATGATAAGAATATAATTTTACCAGCAAGATATTTTCCCATGGAGGCATCAAAACAAGAAGAACTGCTGCGTTTCTTAAATACTGGATCTGTATCTTTATGTTACAAAGGATTCTTGGGTCGAAGTCATCAATTTGAATTTAGTACATAGCCGGATTCGTCAGCAATTGTGATGAAATCATGAATTCAAACATCAACACGTCAGACATAGTTGTATGAATTTGGTTGGTCAGCATGACGTCAGCAACTGTGATGAAACCATGAATTCAAACGTCAGCACATTCCTTTCTATGACGTCAGCCGTAGTTCTATAAATTAACCAATACACTGTCATCCCACGAAATCATTTGAGCAAGTGCTTTTCAGGAGGAAAGATGTGTACTTCTAACGATAAAGAATTCATCTTCGCAAGCTATTATCCAATAAATATATTTCAAACAAAGTATGTGATGATTGGTATCAGTGCTAGAACATTTGAACCAGTGATTCGATTGGGCAAAGCAGAACAATTTGGTGTACAACTGACCTGTGAAGAATGGCAAATATTATGTTCACGAATCGACCAAATGAACGATTATTTTCGTGATGAGCTAAATGTGACCATAGTCAAATCATTAGGCTCAAATCATGAAGTGGTGATGCGTACAGTCCTCGAAGAGAAGATGGTGCTGTTACGTAAAAAGAGTACATTCCATGTCCCTCGCAACATGGTGTATCTAACGCAAACAGAATGGAACAAATTCATCAGCGTATTTCAGTGTGTGAAACATGCAGTGGAAGTGTGCAACAAAACAAGTATATTCCTGAAAAAGTACTATTTTGAAAAATGTGTCATGCATATTGTGCAACATGTATCTAGATATTGTGATGGTTGTCAACATCGTTCGTGGGTGCATACCTGTATTGATAAACAGTTTATTTGTGATCAAATGGACATTGAGTTTCCACCAATTGATATTGCAATAGACCTTAAAAGACTTCAATTGGAATTAAAATTATATGCTAAAGACAAACTAGTGCAAGAAATTCAAAATACATTGTATCGACAATATCCAGATCATATATCTGGTATGGATGTATGTGGAGTGTAATAAAATGATCCATTTCAATGAATTGTGTTTTTTCATTTCAAGTACAACCCTATGTTCTGACGTGTACTATTGCACCACAATGTTGCCAGAGGTTTTAGTTCTAAACAGTTCCGGTTCTTTACAAATGAGTGCACAAACTTTAAAAATGTCAAACCAAAACTTTGAAACAAAATTTTTGAAACGAAAAAAATTTGGAAACGAAAAATTTTGAAACGAAAAAAATTTTCAAACAAAATTTTGAAAAAACAAAATTCGAAACAAAAAAAAATTTGAAAACAAAAATTTCAAACGAAAAGATTTTAAACAAAAAATTTTCAAACAAAATTTTGCAACAAAAAAATTTCAACCAAAAAAAAATTTCAAACAAAAAATTTTGAAACAGAAATTTCAAACAAAATTCTGAAACAAAAAAATTCAAACACAAATTTGAAACAAGAGTTTTCAAATAAAAAAATTTCAAACTAAAAAAAATTTACGTTTCACGGTTAACCGTCAAACTATCCGGTTTTTAACTATTCGATTAACAAATAAACGGTTTTGATCATATTTATCAGTGAGTGCAAAATGTTGAACGAAACCAAGATTTTTAAATGTTAAATAAAACTTAAAACTGAATGCAGCAAAGATTTGAAAATCAGCAACCAATCAGATTGCACGAAAGATAGTGATCAGCCAATCAGATTGCACGAAAGATAGTGATCAACCAATCAAATTACATCAACAATAACTTTGCCAGTGTTGTAGCATGTATTCCCTTAAGACTATGAGTCATAAGTTTCAATAAGGTTAGCTATGTATCCCTGTACACTACCTCATCAAGGTCAATCACGTGGTACATCGTATTGCTTACGTTTATATTTGACTGTAATAATCAATACCAATGACGCATTCTCAAATTATCCTACAAAGTTTCAATGTACCAATGTCCTGGACTCCTAATCCCATCATAGGTCAATAACTGATCACGTGATCATAATGATTTACCCAATGAATGAAATACTATCCAATTTTTAAGAACAATTACCAATTATTGATATGACAATAAGAAATGTACCCCTCCCGAATTTAAGATTGGTACACAAATACACCTGTGTCTTATGAAAAAGTAATAAATCCGGTAGTTATTCAATAATAAAGCCGGTCAATAACCTTTAAATTTTGAATATTCGGCCATAAGAGGAACACCAATGGATCCTAGAAAACGTTTACCAAATTATGTTATGTGGACCACCCAAATTTATCATGATACATATTGAGGTCATGTACTATGATAGCGAATGCTTAAATTGAAAAATTTCCAAAATTTAAGGGATTGGCTATGGTACCCCTCAAGGGGTGCATCAATGTACCTATGTCTTATGATAGAAAATGGACCCCTATACATGACCATATAATCATATTAGGTAATAGGACCTCATCCAAGTGAATAAATTAGGTCAAAAAACGAAACACGTGGTTGTACTAAAATTTGGCAATTTCGTACCCATGAAAGGGAACGAGATGGATCACCCAAATTTATAGTAATATATATTAGGGTCTTATACTATTATACCAAATGTTTAAATTGGGCAATTTCCAAAATTTAAGGGGTGGGCCAAGGTACCCCTCCCGGGGTGCATCAATATACCCATGTCTTATAATAGGGAATGGACCAATATACATAACCATATAATCATATAAGGTAATAGGACCTCATCCAAGGGGATAAATTGAGCCAAAACAAACACGTGGTTGTACTAAAATTTGGCAATTTCGTACCCATGAAAGGGAACGAGGTGAACCAACCAAATTTATCATAATACATGTTAGGGTCCTACACTATAATACCAAATGTTTAAATTGAGCAATTTCCAAAATTAAAGGGGTGGGCCAAGGTACCCCTCCCAAATTTTTTTAAAGGGTGCATCAATATACCCATGTCTTATAATAGGGAATGGACCAATATACATAACCATATAATCATATAAGGTAATAGGACCTCATCCAAGGGGATAAATTGAGCCAAAACAAACACGTGGTTGTACTAAAATTTGGCAATTTCGTACCCATGAAAGGGAACGAGGTGAACCAACCAAATTTATCATAATACATGTTAGGGTCCTACACTATAATACCAAATGTTTAAATTGAGCAATTTCCAAAATTAAAGGGGTGGGCCAAGGTACCCCTCCCGGGGGTGCACAAATGTACCTATGTCTTATGATAGGAAATTGACCCCTATATATGACGATATAACCATATAAGGTAATAGGACCTCATCCAAGGGAATAAATTAGGTCAAAAACGAAACATGTGGTTGTACTAAAAATTTGGCAATTTCGTACCCATGAAAGGGAACGAGGTGGAGCACACAAATTTATAGTAATATATATTAGGGTCCTATACTATTATACCAAATGTGTAAAATAGGCAATTTCTAAAATTTAAGGGTGAACCAAGGTACCCCTCCCAAATTTTTAAAGGGGTGCACAAATGTACCTATGTCTTATGATAGGAAATAGACCCCTATACATAACCATATAACCATATAAGGTAATAGGACCTCATCCAAAGAAATAAAATGGGCCAAAAGAACAAACACGTGGTACAACGTATTGCTTACGTTTATATTTTGGCAATTTTGTACCCCTAGAAGGGAACGAGGTGGACCACCCAAATTTATTATAATACATGTTAGGGTCCAGTACTATAATACCAAATATATAAAATGAGCAATTTCCAAAATTTAAGGGGTGGGCCAAAGTACCCCTCCCAAATTTTTAAAGGAGTGCACAAATATACCCATATCTTATGAAAGGTAATGGACCCCTATACATGACCATATAACTATATAGGATAATAACACCTCATCAAAGGGGATAAAATCGACCAAAAAACCAAACACGTGGTACTACGTATTGCTTACGTTTATATTTTGGCAATTTTGTACCCCTAAAAGGGAACGAGGTGGACCACCCAAATTTATCATGATACATATTAGGGTCCTGTACTATAATACCCAATGTTCAAATTGGTCAATTTCCAAAATTTAAGGGGTGGACCAAGGTACCCCTCCCAAATTTTTCAAGGGGTGCATTAATGTACCCATGTCTTATGAAAGGGAATGGACCCCTGTATACGCCCATATAACCATATAGGGTAATAACACCTCATCCAAGGGGATAAATTAGGTCAAAAACCCCCGAAATTTGACTTTTTGGCAATTTTTTACCCATGAAAGGGAACGACATAGACCTCCAATACGGATAGAGGTACATACTGTGGTCCTAGGCTACCGTACCAAATTTTTAGATTTGGCAATTTCCAAAATTTAAGGGGGTGGTCCTATGTACCCCTGCCAAAATTTAGGGGGTGGGCCATGGTACCCCTGCCAAAATTTAGAGGGGGTGGTCCTATGTACCCCTAGGTCATTGACTCCGGCCAGGGACCATGGTTCCTGAGGCAGGGACCCAGGGGCCAAAAAGTGTCCTATAGTGGGGCCAATACGACTACTATTCTGAGAGCACATCCCTTTTATTTTGAACAACCCTCCAAGTAAAAATTTCTGGCGCACTTATTGGATGGCGCCGTTTAAACTTCGTTAATGTGTTTCTATCGTTCATTTGTACAAGCACTTCTTCATCTTAAAACCGATCAATGCATGACTCACAATTCGTCGTGGGGAGCATTAGGATGAGCTTCAGCATTCAGTTTCAAAGTTGATCTCACTTGACGGATTTTCGATTCTGTAAATGTCGTCCCATGAAAGTGATCATTTGTACCATCTTTAAGAAGTTCCAACCTGTCATCGTCACAGGTAATAATGCACTGAGCAGAACAAATTGATCTTTTTTCAGAACGCTAATAGCGTTTGGTCTTCTCTTTGTTACACGAGTGAAAATGGTATATATAACCATTATGACTCAATAGCTTCTTATTCCTTCAAGAAACAAGAAACGCAGTGTCAGCCATAGTATGTGAGTAAACAAGCCGACTTAACTAAAATCGAAGCACACTTCAACAAAAGAACGTGTTTTTTTTTCTTTTTTTAAGGTTCAAGGGATAGGAATTGGTAGGTTACTAATTTATTCATCGATTTTCATTTCAGGCAGGGTAAGTGTGAAAGCTATTACATGATATACCAGGGGTGGATCCAGGATCTACTTCTGGGGGGGCGGTGGGTTGTCATACTGCTACTTTTAAGGGCTCCAAACTTTGGGATGGGTTTTATTTATATATATAAAATAAGAAAGTTTCCTCTTCTGGGGGGGGGCGACCGCCCCGATCGCCCCCCCTGGATCCGCCCCTGTGATATACTATACATGAATGTTAAGTCTGGACATAGAGCATGAGTTATTATGATGCAATTTAGTTGTCATTATATACGTTTATATGCTTTGGAGATGAGGATGCTGGATGAGGCGAAGTGCATGATCACATCACAACACAGGGGAAAGTTAGTAGACAAATGAAGTTATCTTCTCGCCTAGGGGAACTCTAGGCATTGATGAAGACAATCCCATGTTAGTTGCTGATGATTTATTGTGCAACATAAGATGGAAAGATGAGCGGAAGATGGTCATGAATTTGATGGTCTGCAAGCAATTTCAGATCTAGGTCATCAGGAGGTAGTGTATAGCAGTACAGAGTATATAGTAGTGATATCGGTGGATGAAAATATCGAAAAGGTGATGGATGGAGTGCCATATGATGCATAGTTGTCAGAAGTAGCGCATGGTCTGCTTGATATCGATTGCGTATGTAGGTGAGACGTAACTTTTCGAGATGAAACTGTAGAGATGGAAACTCACTGCGGTGATATAACTCTGCTGTTGGGCTAGGTAACTTGATTCGAAATGCAATACGTAGTGCATGTCTCTCTAGAACTATAAGCTTTTCGTAGAAGGATCGTGTAGCAGCAATCCATGCAGTGTGACCGTATGTTAGAGTCGGTCGTAGAAAAGCTTTATAGGTATTCAATACTGTAGTAGGTTTCAAGCCCCATGATGTTCCGGTTAACCTCTTTAAGGGATTTAGTCTATTGTATGCCTTGGTGATGATTGAAGATGAGGTGTCCATGTTAGATGTTTATAGAAGGTAATTCCCAGGTAGGTCACTGTTGAGCGTGCCTGTGAAGTGAAGTGTGAGGCGGTTGGGATTTCGACGAAGTCGTAAGGTTTTCTTAGATGGAATGAACACAATAGCTTGAGTTTCTGTGGCATTAATTGTGAATTGCCATTTACTACAGCAGCGGAGGAAATTGTCAATTGCTGTCTGCAGAGATGTGTTTATCGATTGTATAGTCGATCCCAAGGCGAGGAAGGCAGTGTCGCCGGCGTATTGAAAAAGATGGACTTTATCTGAAAATGGTGAGAGCGTGAGACAACTTTACATTTTCAACACAATTAAAACTCTGGTATTGCCGGTTGCTTAAATTTTAAACTTTGCTTAAATGTTAACGCACAAATATTTTAGCTCAGTCTAAAGTAGAAAACTAAGTTTAATATTGCTAATTAAATAATGCAAAACTGGAGCGCTGCTTTTAAGAATTACATTAACATTCTACTCTTAAAATTAATAAATGTGTTCTGCCATCTATTGTTAATAAGCGCAACAAACCAGTCTTAATGGGAAAAAGTAAAATTTCTATAACTTTTTTTATGTTGAAAACACAATGCGAAAGAATTTCTTAAAAAAAAACAACATTAGTAATAGAAGCACAAGTATAAAAGAAAATGTGCAGCATTATTTTTCGATATTAGAGGTTTAAAGGAGCAGGAGCACATATAAAGAAATTATGGATCTTGGTACAAAAATACAATATTAAACTAGTACTGAATAAACATAATAGTTATCCTTAACATACCAGTATATCTTCATATGATATTTCTATATTAATTTATAAGCATGAAATATCATTGACCACAAAAATATACAAATCAAGTATTTTGATAATGGAGCAAAAATGTCAGATATATACTTCTATAGCCGTGTAGTAGGTATTTAGCCACTATAATCCTAATCTAAATAACATAACCGTTCTAGGATATCTAATCATGTAGTATAGCCAACAGGGTCTTTAACGATGGGAGGCCAGCTTTTTTAGTTACTTTTTGCGATTTTCTACTCACATTCGGTTATTTTATGGTTCTGTGCGTTAAGTGAGGTTAGGAGAGACTATTTTCATCACACTTTACTCAAAAATCGATTGCCTGTTTCAACTATTATATCAACTCATTTCTCCTTAAATCATCCTGTTTTTGCTAGTTTTGGCACTCATCTCTAAACTGTTGCCACCAACTATTTTATACACCCCCCAAACACACAATATTAGGGTGGAATACAATTTTCTATCTCAGTGTATTCCGTATTTTGTATAATCTAGGTGACATCTATTTATGGGATGATGGTTTATTAAAGGCTTTCTGGAGAATATTTCCATCTATAGAAAAGAATGCTTGTAGCGACAAAAATAATTATTTACACATGTTATACCAATATCTTTCTAAGATTTTCTAATTTTTAAAAATTTCTATACATTAAATGTTACAATTTAAATTATTCGAAAAGTTTGTAATAAAAATTACTTTTAGATTTTTTTTTAAAAAAAACAGATATTGTTTCATCATTTATTTCACTTGTTTGATTTCAATATTTTTGTCCTTGATACTTGGTTAACTTTGACAGGTTCACTGCTTTTGATAGGATTTCTTTATCTGTGCTCTTTTAAAGATGAAATGTTGAAGCATAATACAACATATTTTTGCTAGCTTTGGTAGTTTCTGTAAAGAAAATAGGTAAAAAAATAAATAAAAGTAAAATCAGATTCATTGTCCCTTCATTTAATTTATTTTCACAACTTGTTCTTGATGATAAACTTTTACGCAAAATGCCATTTCCTTAGCTGCAACGAACGGTGTGAAATGAGTTTTCCAATCAGCCATCTTAGATTCAAAATACGCTGGGGGCTTAATCGCTTCGAGCTTTGTTCCCGGACTCTTTCCAGTTTGAAGCCACAGACCCAAGTGTCTTCGGACTAAATGTCTCTGGACGAAATATCCTTTGGACGAAATATCCTTCGAATCAAATGTCCTTCCTTTGTACCAATTGTCTTTTGATCGAAATGCCCTTCGGATAAGTGTCTTTGGAGTAGATGTCTCAACACGAAATGCCCATTATTCGAAACTTATTTTGGACGAAATGTCACTGGACCAATTGTCTTTTGGACCAAACATCCTTTGTTTTGACTAATTGTCTTTTGGACGAAAGTACTTTGGACCAAATATCTTTCGAACTAATTGTCTTTTGGACGAAATGTCACTGGACCAATTGTCTTTTGGACCAAACATCCTCTGTTTGGACTATTGTCCTTTGGAATAATTGTACTTTGGATCAAGTATCTTTTGAACTAATTGTCCTTTGGACCAAATGTGTTTGGACTAAATGTCTCTAGACTAAATGTTCTTTGGACGAAATATCTTTGCACGAAACGAACCCCAATCTTTTCAGGCGTGTACGTTTTACTGAATATATCAGCACATATTTGCTCTATCGAAATGAAAATTCCTTAATGAGTTTCTATTTCAAATTTCCTTTAGAAATAAGAACCTACTAAGTCATAGTATTATAGGCATCACTTTTACTCTTCTAATAGAAACAAACCCCGGACCCCCAAGCGTTATCGGACCAAATGCCCTTTGGACGAAATGTGTTTTGAACTAAACATCAATGGACGAAATTTTCCTTGGACCAATTGTCTTTTGAACGAAATGACCTTTGGACCAATGCCTTTTGGACGAAATGTTCCTTGAGTCAATTGTCTTTTGGACGAAATGTTCTTTGGACCAATTGTCTTTTGGACGAAATGTCCTCTCTACCAATTGTCTTTTGCACGAAATGTCCTTTGAATCAAATGTCTTTTGGACGAAATGTCCTTTGGACCAATTGTCGTTTGGACGAAATGTCTTTGGACCAATTGTTTTTCGGACGAAATGTCCTTTGGGCCAAATCTCCTTTGGACGAAATGCCCTTTGGACCAATTGTCTTTTGGACGCATTAACCTTTGGACCAATTGTCTTTTGGACCAAATGTTCTTTGGACGAATTGTCCTTTGGACCAAATGTGTTTGGACTAAATGTCTCTGGACGAAATGTCCTTTGGACGAAATATCTTTGGACGAAATGACCCCCAACCCTTCTTGCTGCTTCTTCTCCTGAAGCGGGTGTCTGGTTACAAGCTATACCATCTTCATTCCTAATGCTGCATCTTCCCGACGAAAGTATTCGAATCGCTTGTGCGTTACGTTTGGAATCGGATGTCTGTGAACAACACCAGTGCCCTGCTTGCGGAAGTTTAGTGGATAAGAAAGGTATACATGGTCTATCATGTGTTCACAGTGCTGGCAGAGGCTCTACTGTTAACGATGTCATTATCAGAGCCCTCATCTCCTCTGGAACGCCTTCCGTGAGAGAGCCAATCGGGTGTAGTCGCTCTGATGGCAGGAGACATGACGGAATGTTTTTGGTGCCTTGGAAACGAGGGAAAGATTTAATATGTGATTTCACTTGTACCGATACCCTAGCCCCGTCTTATCTTCCTTCATCTCCCACAAAAGCTGGGACGGTTGCAACTCGCAGAGAATATGAAAAGAGACGAAAATATAACAACCTCTTGGACAAATACCACTTCGTCACCATAGCCATTGAAACTTGTGGCTCCTCGGGTCAGGAAGGTCTAAACTTCATTAACGAAGTTGGATACAGTGATGCCAATTTGGCTTTTTTTCTGGCTAAATCTAGCATATTTGAGTAGGCACTTAGCCATTCAAATGTACGAAATGCTTATACCCTTAACTATAGCTTATTTTGTGAAACTATTTTGCCGGTTTTAACCTTTTTTATTAGCCGTTAAATAAATTCTCAAATACCTTTTCTCTTGGAAAATAAAGTGTAAACTTAAAAAATGAGTCTGTCATTATATGCATTCATATTAATTGATTTCCTAAGACAGGAGGATGTTTTTATTGCGGAACTTTCCCCCTTTTAAATTCTTCTTTTCTCTCCCCATTACACAGATTTACAGGTACTCAACAATACTTGTCAACTTAGAAAGATTTTACGCTCCCGTAGTGGCTCCGTTTGTTACTTTATGATTATTTTAATTTCACGTTTCATTGCAAGAAAGAATTTTCTAATACAAATTTAATAACTACGGTTCTTCAAGCCACGTAGGTTGTTTTAGTTTATTAAAGACAACAAGGGATTTAGGATCTAGATTTCTGGGCTTTTGGCGTTTAAGGGCGTTTAGCCCGTTAAGTTTTAGGGATGACGTCCCTCGGCGAGCACACTGTCCGGGGAACAGTGTTTCTTCCAGACCTGTTTTTTGGGGAGCACTGCCCGCCCCTCCGGAACTCTGAGAGTGCCGCCCCTGAGGACACGAAAATAATTCGTCTATAATATAATAACAAATAGAATAGTATCAGCAGTGCCCCCTGGAATACTAAGTATGCTCCCCGGAACATTATTTCTGAAAGAAATACTGCCGAGGAAAGAGAAGGAAGAAAGCAGTGTGGGACTTATAAGTTAGGTACCAAGGAGGTCTAATTATAAATTTTAGTTCATGACTTGAAAGAATTCGCATTATCCCATTATGTTGTTTTACCACTTGGAAATGGAAATTAAATGTGAATTTTATTTTCTGTAAATTCTGAACACATGAACTTACAAACACTCAATGCAATCATTACGATTCGTGCGGGTTTACGGAGAAAAGTGCTGTAAGGACTTTGACCTGCCGAAAGAAGCACTACTGAAAAAATGAGACAATCGCAGCCTACATAATCCAACGATGTTGCATCCAATTCTAGCACTTCGGTTAGCTGCGATGACATAGATGATTACTTATTTCAATTAGTATCAAGTTGGCCCCACCACTTTTGCACGGGGAAAAATAAATAATGCTATTCGTTTGTGCTACGTTAGTGCTGGTTAGTGCCCAAATTTCAGCGTTTGTGCAATCAAAACAACAAAGTTATGAACAATTTAAATTTCGGGGCCAACTTGACGTCGAGTTGGCCCCGCTTTTTTCCCTAATTGAGATAGAATGGATTTTCTAACGTTAGGGTTTGTGCTACGTTAGTGCTGGTTAGTGCCCTAATTTCGCCGTTAGTGCTCTTCAAATAACGCCGTTATAACGAAATTAATTAGCGTAAAGTTGGCCTAGCTTTTTTCCCTAATTGCGATAGAATTGATTTTCTAATGTCAAACGTTACTGCTACGTTAGTGCTGGTTAGTGCCCAAATTTCACCGTTAGTGCTGTTCAAATAACGCCGTTATAATGAATTAATTAGCGCCAAGTCGGTCGCGCCTTTTTTCCTTAATTAAGAGAGAATGGACTTTCTAATGTCAAATGTTAGTGCTACGTTAGTTTTGGTTAGTGCCCAAATTTCACCCTTGCTGCTATTCAAATAATGCCGTTATAGCGAATTAATTAGCGTCAAGTTGGCCCCGTTTTTATCCCTAATTGAAATAGAATAAATTTTCTAATGCCAAACGTTTTCGCTATGTTAGTACTGGTTACTGCTTAAATTTAATCGTTAGTGTTCAGCAAATAAAGTCGTCATTACGAATTAATTATCGTGAAGTTGGCCCCGCCTTTTTTCCCTAATTGAGATATAATTAATTTTCTAATGTCAAACTTAGTGCTGGTTAGTGCCCAAACTTCACCGTTAGTGCTGTTGAAATAAGGCTGTTATAAGGAATTAATTAGCGTCAAGTTGGCCCCGCCTTTTTTCCCTAATTGAAGTAGAATTTTATATTTAATGCTAACATTTTGTGCTTGATCGTTGGTGTATGGCAGTGGTCAATTTGTCCGTTAGTGGTGTTGAAATTACACGTCCATGAACTTTGCGTCTCCACTTAACGCATTAACGATACAATTAGTGTCAATGATTATTGCATCGTTACTGCTACTTGGTGCAACAACCTCTAACATTAGTGCTTCGTTAGTGTATATGCTACAAGTAAAAAACCTTTAGGGTATCAAATTAGCGCTGCGCCCCACTAACGAAATAATTACTGCCATTCATCAGTGCATCCTCAGTGCTTCTTACTGCACTAACCACTAACGTTAGTGTTTCATTAGTGTAGGTTTTAGAGCCAGAGCAATGATCCTCGCTGATCTCTCCACACAGAGTTGGCGTGGGTCAATGAAAAATTGACCCACGACCCACTGACCCACCACCCACCGTGACCTACGACCCACTGACCCACCACCCACCATGACCCACTCTGACCCATGACCCACCACCCACCGTGACCCACTGTGACCCACTGTGACCCACCATGACCCACCACCCACAGTGACCCACTGTGACCCACCATGACCCACCACCCACTCTGACCCACCATGACCCACCACCCACAGTGACCCACTCTGACCCACCACCCACGGTGACCCACTTTGACCCACCGTGACCTACTCTGAACACGATCCACGGCCTCTTCTGAACTGACTAAAGAGTTTACACTTGTAATAAAACAAGACTGTGAAATTGTCACTAATCGGAGTTTGAATTTCTAATCAATCGCTCAAGCACCACTCTGTTACAATAACGGTGGATCTGACCTTTACGATATAAAATGGTAAAGTGTTTGTTAGTGAAGAAATTGAAACAGTTCGAGGTGGGGGGAAATTAGTGTGCCTAAAATATACTTGTACTAAGAGAGTATTCTTGCAAGTGTTAATTTCTGAACGCATTCCACAAGAAACTTCTATTCGCAGGAAAATACCCCTGTACAATATGGAAAAGATTATGGTTTTTCGGTTCACAGTACTTTTCTCACAAAAGACTTGAAAAATCAGTTGTTCATAGGGTATAAAGGTGCTCGGGTACCCCATGTGAGAGCATCTCCATAAAGCATGCTCATAATTGTAATTTGTGTAATTACTAAAACACCACGTTAATTTAAGTTACAAATATGCATAATTGCAATTATTATGAATATTTATTCAAAGTAGTTTACCTAAAGCAAAGAAGAGACTTACTAAAAATTAGGTACAAAGTTGAATAACACAAATAAGCCATTAGTAATACAAGTATACATTTTCCGTAACTCGTAATTTTCCACCTTAAAACAAATCTGAAATCAGATTTATTTCCTGTTGGTAACTTTTTGGCAGTAAATCATCCGCAGTGGAATGATGTCCATCCTTCAGCCAAGAAATAACTAGCTCGTCTACTTTGAGCATGTCTAGCGGTGGGCCATTAACATTGATGAGCAACAAGTTAGAGAATGTTTGAGCACTTAGTCTATTTCTAATATCAGTCATCTGTAAATTCATAAGGGGAAATCCCCGTTCGCACTCTGTCGTGGAAATTGATAATACTTCTACCCGATTTCTGCAACTTCTCATCAACAATCTACTTGTTAGACTTAAGTCTGATAACGATTTTTCTTGGTCAGGTTTGAAATACTCAGCAAGTAGCATCATCTCTCTATCACCATACAACAGTAGCGTAGCCAGGATGTGTGTTTGGGGGAGGGCCAAGTGCTGTTATAGGTACATATAGAAAAATTACAAACAAAAAATAGATAAACATAAAATATATAAAAAAATTACAAACATCAAAGTACCAAAGTACATTGTCGGACCTCTTTGGGGGGGCCCGGCCCCTCCGGGCTCCCCTTCCCTACGCCACTGCCATACAACATCTTTCCCATATAGACCATGTCAGTTGGCAATGTCGACCCATGTAGAACAGAAACTTCATCTACCACGCCTTTGATAGGGAATCTTGTGAATAAATGATCAATTAAAGCCTGATAAACTGATGATTTCTTATTTGTTTATAAATTTAATTTTTGTAATTACACATGAAGGTTTGATACCATTACCAAGTTCCATCGCCGTCTAGAAAGCGAAAGGGAACGAGGTTCCTGGAAAGTGTTCAGAGGTGAATGGGAATTTCCCTCCTTCTTCAACTTCAATTATCACACTGCTGTTTGCCATGTGCCAAATTACGAAGAATGTCAATTAAATTATCATGGTATAATTATTTCCTTGTTGAATTATTAATACTTTTCAGTGGAAAATAGGATGAAATTTCAAAGTTCCAAATCAAAGTAAGTAGACCAACATAAAGGAAGAAAAAATGTAAATTTTTCCATACAATTATGCGTACAATCCAAACTTTAAATTTCCGTGTAATTAAGCTTACAGTACAAATTTTATGCCTATTTTTCTCACAACTTTATGGGTTGAGTGGCCTGTGCTGTAAGCGCTCCATATAATGAACATAAGCTTCAGCAATTATTATAGCAGAAAGCAATGGATATATGAAGCCAAGCACTATACTTTTTGTTTCTGATTTTTTTCTTAAATAACATCGATCGTTTTTTATCATTTTTACAAACCAACTCACTACCAACTTTCCGTGTATAGAAAGAGCCCCCCCCCCCCACATAAAGGAGAATTTTAAAAAAATGCTAGGACACATTCTGTTTATTTTCAATAAAGAGTTAATACACTGAATTTCAGCTCCATAAGTTTAACGGCTTGCGAGATACTCATTTTTTTGGCAAAAATTCGGATCCTCACTACCCCGTTAGGATATTATACATTATAATGAAAGCAATATAACATCCCAGTTTGGATTAAGGCCTAACTATATACTAAAAGTAAGGGTAAACGGCTCCTGAACGGGACATGTTATCATCTCCATGATCTTCAAATACACTCTCAATAATTAGTCAGGTTTCTAGCCTCAGCAAGCCATTATCGCTCTTCACATCTCTCAGCAACTTTCGTTTCATGGTTGAATGAACTTTTTCTTTTTCCTGAAATCAGCATTGCAACCTTCTTTCTTAAGATAAAAAATTTTAAATCTAAATGTTTAACAGAATAAGGAGATATCACTAATAAATTTAATTTCGAGAGTACACTAAGTATTATGAAGTACATCGCACATAATATTATTAACTTCCTAGTAATGATAGGAGACAAGACTTGAAACTTAAGGCTTTTATAAGATTCAGGAGTAGTAGTTAACTCTTGCGAGTGACATCTTTCTGGACTATCTTCTCAAACGTGAATCAGTTTTATCAAAAACGACTCAGGAGATTCTGCTTATGTTTCATAAATAAATATTTAAATCTAATAACCCAAGAATAATGTGTAAAACAAATTCTTATATAAAAAATATGCAGGAAAGGTAATTTCCTGTTACGGCTGTTTTCTCTCTCTCTCTCTCTCTCTCTCTCTAATATGGCATGCGATTTTATTGATACTCCCTTCAACTTGCAGAAATAACTCTGTTTGGGATTGCGATACATCAAGTTTACGTGATTTAAAAGGAGTAAATTCTACCGATGTTGCACGTTTGAACATGCTCATACAAAATAATTTTCCAGTGAAACCTACCGAATAAATTATTCGATTTTATTAAAATATGTTTACAGTTATCTTCTTTATCGCATTCAAACAATCCTCACTTGTTGCGATTGAAAATAGTAGGGTAAACGGGAACAAATACCCCAGACATAGAGATTTCCATATTTTAAATAATATAATAAGAAAATAATTTTCTATGAAGACGTTCGCCAAAATTGCTAGATTTTGACATAATAAAGAGTATAGTTTGTTTATGGCTTAACAAACATTCGAATGCATGTAGTTAAAAAAATGCAATATGTGCATTGTAGTATGCTATTTCTGATGCCTCAAATTTCCACAATTTCCTTGTGTTTAAAATTTTCAAGCCATCTTTCAAGTTTTGTTTTCTTTTTCCGCAGCGAGCCTATATGAGACTTGAACGTACAGTTTAGTGTGGAATTCGAACCACTATCATTCAATAATCTCCTACCGGGAATTGAACCCGGGGCCTCGTCCACCTAAAGTGTGCGTGCTAGACATAGACCAGCTGGGAGGGCTTTCCATCTATAGACGTAGCCAGAACTTTTGGTATGGGTATGCACAAAGGTAATTAATTCCCATTCTCCATCTTACTATAACGTTCTTACGTGCTCATTTGATCTAGCTTCAAGTGGATTTCGAAAACATAAAATGTTATTTTAAGGAATCACTCCGTCTCCTTTGGCCTAGCCGGCATAATGTGGGACGTTAAACTGAAAAATTTCATTTCATTTCATTTTAAAGAATCACAGATTTTAGAAAGCATGACAAATGAAGAGGAGAAAAGAATGTATTTTATTAGGGTGTGCTCATGCACATCATATTGCGACGACTATGAATCCATCTCCGTAGAAGAATCATTACCATTTATTTTAACCTCAAATCATAATCTTGGATATTAAACTTTAAAAAAAAAGACCGTATCAAAACAAAATCGCCGATGCCTATTATTATTATTATTATTATTATTATTATTATTATTAGTAGTAGTAGTAGTAGTAGTAGTAGTAGTAGTAGTAGTAGTAGTAGTAGTAGTAGTAGTAGTAGTAGTAAAATCGATTTCTACTCCTTGCTAGATTAATATTCGTGTATAATTCGGCTTAACAAACATTCCAATGCATGTAGTTAAAACAGATCAAGACCCCCTTATTCTCCCGATATTCTGAAAGTTATTTCCGCGATAACTTTCGTGAAAAGTATTCACTTTTGAACAACGTAGTGTATATATATATATATATATTGCTTGCGATTTAAATTAGTGAAGAATGGGGATAATCCTAGGTTTCCGCTGGCACTTGAAAGTCTCTTCAATGGTAACTTTCGTAGAAAAAAAAATGCAATATGTGCATTGTAGTATGTTATTTCTGATGCCTCAAATTTCCACAATTTCCTTGAATTTAAAATAAGTCAAGAATGAAAAAGTTATTCTTTTGAACATGACTTTAAATTACATTTTGTGATGATAAATTATATTTAAAAAAAATCAAAATCAAAACATCGGAATCACAAATAAGAATTCAAAATCATATTTGATATTACGGCACTAAGTGGGAGGGTCGAGCTGGGTGAGCCTTCCTCTCTATGCCACTGCCTCAAAGCATAATCATGGAACATTCAACTAAAAAAATACCGTGTTAGAAGAAAATCGGCGATGCTTGTAATAATAATAATAATAATAATAATAATAATAATAATAATAATAATAATAATAATAATAGGCATCGGCGATTTTGTTTTGATACGGTCTTTTCTTTAAAGTTTAATATCCAAGATTATGCTTTGAGGTTAAAATAAATGGTAATGATTCTTCTACGGAGATGGATTCATAGTCGTCGCAATATGATGTGCATGAGCACACCCTAATAAAATACATTCTTTTCTCCTCTTCATTTGTCATGCTTTCTAAAATCTGTGATTCTTTAAAATGAAATGAAATGAAATTTTTCAGTTTAACGTCCCACATTATGCCGGCTAGGCCAAAGGAGACGGAGTGATTCCTTAAAATAACATTTTATGTTTTCGAAATCCACTTGAAGCTAGATCAAATGAGCACGTAAGAACGTTATAGTAAGATGGAGAATGGGAATTAATTACCTTTGTGCATACCCATACCAAAAGTTCTGGCTACGTCTATAGATGGAAAGCCCTCCCAGCTGGTCTATGTCTAGCACGCACACTTTAGGTGGACGAGGCCCCGGGTTCAATTCCCGGTAGGAGATTATTGAATGATAGTGGTTCGAATTCCACACTAAACTGTACGTTCAAGTCTCATATAGGCTCGCTGCGGAAAAAGAAAAAAAACTTGAAAGATGGCTTGAAAATTTTAAACACAAGGAAATTGTAGAAATTTGAGGCATCAGAAATAGCATACTACAATGCACATATTGCATTTTTTTAACTACATGCATTCGAATGTTTGTTAAGCCATAAACAAACTATACTCTTTATTATGTCAAAATCTAGCAATTTTGGCGAACGTCTTCATAGAAAATTATTTTCTTATTATATTATTTAAAATATGGAAATCTCTATGTCTGGGGTATTTGTTCCCGTTTACCCTACTATTTTCAATCGCAACAAGTGAGGATTGTTTGAATGCGATAAAGAAGATAACTGTAAACATATTTTAATAAAATCGAATAATTTATTCGGTAGGTTTCACTGGAAAATTATTTTGTATGAGCATGTTCAAACGTGCAACATCGGTAGAATTTACTCCTTTTACCTCACGTAAACTTGATGTATCGCAATCCCAAACAGAGTTATTTCTGCAAGTTGAAGGGAGTATCAATAAAATCGCATGCCATATTAGAGAGAGAGAGAGAGAGAGAGAGAGAGAGAGAGAGAGAGAGAGAGAGAGAAAACAGCCGTAACAGGAAATTACCTTTCCTGCATATTTTTTATATAAGAATTTGTTTCACACATTATTTTTGGGTTATTAGATTTAAATATTTATTTATGAAACATAAGCAGAATCTCCTGAGTCGTTTTTGATAAAACTGATTCACGTTTGAGAAGATAGTCCAGAAAGATGTTGATGATGTATGAAGGGGTGATATGTTTATGTACTTTATTTACAAATCACACATATCATATCCAAAGCTAATGAACTGTAGGATTAAACCCATTTTACTGATTCACCCAGATATCAGGAGGAACGAGAAATAAGACTTGACGAATATTTTAGATGTTACTTGCTTCAATTCTTGTTCAAGTGTACATGCGTTAATATGATAAATATAACATGCTTTGTTCATATGTTAATATACTGATATAATACTTAAATATTAGTACAATGAATTACTTATCTTAACATTTTTCTGCAGTTAATTGTTGCTTGCTGCTAGCTAAACCACATGTTACTTGCTAACCATTATACTTTGTCTTCGATCACACATAAACTGAGTAACACTCTAAAACACCGTTAAGAACTTGTAAATCTTGTATATTAATGAACATGTATTTCTCTAAAGACTATGAATAAATATGTTTTTCTGAAACTATTAATGAATATGCTTGCCTAGTTGCACTTCGCAGCACATTGTCGAATGCACAGACACAACTTGAATAGCACACTGAAGGCACTGTTGCCAGCCAATGCAAACACAACTCACTAAAACTCACCAGAAAAATCACTAAAAGAATCACAAAGAATTCACTAAAACCACTAAACTATATACAAAAAAATGAAACTAATATGAATAAAAATAATGCACATATGCAAGCTTATCCATCCTCCCCCTCCTTGATTAGACACAATCAATTAATATTCTAGGGGTAAAGGAACTAGCTTAGCAACACTACGCCGAAAAATGCCACTTTTACACTTCACAGTTGCCACTCGCACTAAATTATCACTGCCCGGATGAACTTCTTCAATCACACCTAACTTCCACACTTGAGGAGGAACATTGTCTTCTTTTAACAATACGACCATGCCCGGTTGTAGATTAGGCTGAGCTGACTTCCATTTTCTTCTTTGTTGTAATTGGTTGAGGTAATCCCTTGACCAACGTTTCCAAATATGCTGCTTCATTTGTTGAATCCGTTGCCATCTTCCTAATCTGTTGATAGGCACATCTAGTAGATCTGGTTCCGGAAGGCTGAGAAGTGTATCTCCCATTAAAAAATGTCCTGGACTGAGATACATTGGATCTGTAGGATCGTTGGAAATGGCTGTCAATGGTCTTGAATTTAGAATGGCTTCAATTTGAATAAGTAACGTGTTCAACTCTTCGTATGTCAGACTTGCTGTTCCTGCTACACGCCGTAGGTGGTACTTCATGGATTTTATTGAACTTTCCCATGACCCCATGTGAGGAGATCTGGCTGGAATGAATTTCCATTCTAAACCTTCTTGAGCTGAATATTCCAGGATGTGCTTTCGGTTAGTCTCGGATTCAAAAAATTGTTGCAATTCTCGATTGGCGCCAACAAAGTTTGAACCATTGTCGCTACAGATAGATAAGCATTTTCCTCGCCTAGCAATAAATCTCTTCAATGCTGCGATGAAGGCTTGAGAACTTAAGTCTGAAACTATTTCTATGTGAACTGCTCTAGTGGCTAAACAGATGAACAACGCTGCATAGACTTTCATTTGAATTTTGCTGCGAATCGTGGGCTTGACATAAAAGAATCCTGCATAGTCAATTCCCACGTGTACAAATGGTCTTGCTTCATTTACTCTCTCCTTGGGTAAGTGTCCCATTAACTGTGATGAACTTGTTGATCTCCACTTGAAACAAACCAAACAATTGTGTACTATTGCCTTGAGCATCTTCTTAGCTCTTGGAATCCAATATCTGGTACGCAAAGATGCAATAAGAAGCTGTGGTCCTGCATGAAGCAACCTTTTATGTTCTTCTTTGACTATCAGATGGGTGAAATGATGACCTGCAGGTAGGATGAATTGGTGCTTGTTGTCGTACTCCAAGTTTGAATGTTCCAATCTTCCTCCTACTCTTAGCATTCCTTCCGTGTCCAGAAATGGAAAAAGATCCTTGATTGGGCTCTTTGTTGAAACTTCCATTTGTTGCTGCAAGTTCAATATTTCTTTATGATAGGTAGTATGTTGTACCATCTTGATACATCTGTGTAACGCTAAACGAAGTTCCGAAGCGTCAAGACTATCGGTTTTTCTTTCTAATTTCTTGGAAAGACAATTATGTTTGAATCGCAAACAATATGCTACTACCCTCAACATTTTGTTTAACGATGAATACCTTTTCATAAAGCTTGTTTCATGAACTGCAACCAAACTTATCATGACTTTCTTCTCTTCTGGAATATTAGCTGGCTCATTTTGTTCTTGACATGGCCATTCTGCTGTGTGAAGAAACTCTGGACCATGCCACCATTCTCGAGACTGAATAAGAGTATTGGGATCCGCTCCTCGACTAACTATGTCTGCCGCATTTTCTTTACTAGGCACGTGGTGCCATTGATTGATTGATGTGATTCTCTGAATTTGAGCCACCCTGTTGGATACAAATGTCTTCCAACGATTGGGAGGTGATTTGATCCATGACAAAACTATCGTCGAGTCTGTCCACAGGTGTATACCACTGACCTCTATATTCAATACGGATAGCGTTTTGTCTATTAGCTTCGAAAGTAACAGTGCTCCACATAATTCCAATCTAGGCAAAGTTTGCTTCTTCAGTGGTGCAACCTTCGACTTTGAACAAAGTAAATTGACTTCAATGTTTCCTTGTTCGTCTGTAGCCCTGATGTACACTACTGCTCCAAAATTTTCTTCACTTGCATCGCAAAAACCATGTAATTGAATTTCCTTAACGTTCTCCGAAGACATTACGTTTCTTGTAATTTGTATCTTCGCCATCGCAGGTAACCAAGACATTAATTGATTCCACTCAACTTGTAGGACTGTGTCTAATGGATCATTCCAATCCATTCCTGTCTTCCACAACTTTTGTAAGAAATTCTTGTACTTGATGACAATTGGAGCGATTAGACCTAATGGATCGAAGATAGATGACACTATACTGACGACTTGTCTTTTTGTCATTGCAACATTACTTTCTGGTGCAGTTCCGTGTTTACAAATTTTGTTCGAAATTATAAGTTTGTCTGTTAATGGAATCCATGCTATTCCTAAAGTCTTAACACCGTCTTGCTGACCAAGTATGATTGGCTGTTGTTTTTCCCTGAAGTCTTCAGGAACTCCTTGAAGTACTTCTTCTTTGTTAGAACTCAATTTACAAAGCTTGAAACCTGCTCTGCTTAAAATATTAATAAGATCCTTCTGTAGTTCTAAGGCCTTTGACACGTTTGGTACTGATTTTAACACATCATCAATGTAGAAATTGTGTTTTATTACTTCTGCTGCTTCTGGAAATTCCTTGGAATTTTCCTCCGCTATTTGCTTCAGACATCTTGTTGCCAAGAAGGACGCTGACGAAGTCCCGTACGTCACTGTTTGTAACTCATACGACTGGATCGGTTCTTCTACTGAATTTCTCCAAAGGATGCGTTGTAAACACTTGTCCTCATCATGAATTAATATTTGGCGGTACATTTTCTCTAAGTCTGCTGTAAATGCAACTGGATACAACCGAAACCTTAAAATAATGGAGTACAAGTCATCTTGCACAATTGGCCCAACTTGAAGAATGTCATTCAATGATTTGCCATTAGACGTTTTTGCACTTGCATCAAAAACCACTCTTAATTTAGTTGTTGTACTGTCCATCTTGAATACAGGATGATGTGGAAGATAACAACTGCTGCTGCTGTTCACGTCTTCTTCTGTAACTTTTCGCATGTGACCCAAACTTAAATACTCATCCATGAAGGCGGCATATTGTTTATGAAACTCAGGATTTTGTAGCAAACTTCTTTCAAGCTGGTTAAATCTTTGTAGTGCCATGTTGTAAGACTCTCCTAAAGCTGCATTCTCTTCCTTCTTTGGTAATTTGACAATAAATCTTCCATCTCCATTTCTGGTTGTATTTTTTAAAAAATGCTTCTCACAATTTTCTTCTTCCGGCGTGTAAATCTTAGTCTGAAGATCTTCGAGTTCCCAGAATTTTCTCAATTGTGTATCCAAGTCTGTCTCCATCTGAACAAAACATGAAATTACCGACTGGTTGGCTTCTTCGGGTATTGAAGGCATATTTCCGACGACAACGTATCCTAGCTTCGTTTCCTGCAAAACTGGATAATGTCCTTTCCTAGTCTTCTGGCCTGGCTCAAGGAGACTGTAGAATAACCCCGCACCTATAAGCATGTCTACTGACGACGAGCGATGAAAATTTGGATCGGCTAAGGAAATATCCTTTGGCAAGTTCCAATTACTGTAATCAATATCCTTAGAAGGTATGCAACCTGTAATGTTTGGCAATACTAAACAATCGACCACTGCATTAAAATCACATGTTCTTGAATAAATATGAACTTCAACACTGTGCTGAGCTTCGGAGGTTACAGAATTGATACCTCTAATGGGAACACGATTTTTCGTTTTCTTGAGACCTAATCTATGAACTAAAGCTTCGCTTACAAAATTCGATTGAGACGCTGCATCTAATAACACTCTGCATTGTTGAAAACGACCTTTAGTGTCTGTTACGTTAACTAACGCTGTTGCTAATAAGACTTGCTGACCATAATTAATCTTAAATGAGCAATAAGAGTCCTGTGGTTGAACTTTAACCTGGTTCTGTTCCTTAACTTTAGGTACATTAGTATTGTTGTTATTTGTTTTGCTTGAACTGTCTTTGTTAGTAGCCTCCTGAGTAGTATCTTCATGCAACAGTGTATTATGCTTAAAATTACATTTCTTACAAGTACTTGATTTGCATGCCTTTACTTGATGTTTATTACCTAAGCAATTAAAACATAGTTTATTTTGCTTCACGAGCTCCTTTCTTTGATTAATGTTAGCACTCAGAAATTCTGGGCAACGAAAAACAGCATGCGTTTCTTTGCTACGGCAAATATTACATGCATTTGGAAGCACAGTAACAAACGAACTCACTTGACTGTTATTCTTTCTTTTTGCTTTGGACTCTACACTTTTGTTGTCATAAGTACTTTCAGATTGAGTAGGACGAATGTTTTCTAACATTTGACAACGACCTTCTAAAAATGAAAATAATTCCGATAACGATGGAAAGGAGTCACTACTTTGCTCAGCTTCCCATTCCCTTTTGCTTTCCGAATCAAGTTTTTCTACTAAATGTTGTGTTAGGAGTACGTCATGCAAAGGTTTGTCCAAATTCAATGCTTCAAGGGCTTGAAAATTACTACGTGCAGTATTTACAAATTGTCTAATGTCTTTAGCGTTTTCTTTCATTACTGGCTTGATATTGAGCAACCCTCGTACATATGTCGAAGCTATCAACCGTTTGTTTTCGTAGCGTTCAACAAGAAGCTTCCATGCAATTTCGTAATTTACTTCTACCGTTGGCAGATTTGCTATTAATGTAAACGCTTCTCCCTTGAGTGATGTGCGCAAATATTGAAACTTACAAACTGTACTTAATGATTCGTTATTGTGAATAAGGGAAATGAAAATGTCCTTAAAGGGCGACCACTCCTCGTATTTACCGCAAAATGTGGGCAAGGAAATTTTAGGCAATTGTACTGAACTACTACTAGAATTTCCAGCTTTGTTATTTGCTGTCCCTGAATCCGTTTTTTGTTCAAAACTATCAATAAATTCTTGTAACTTAACCTTTGAATCATAATACAGTTCCTCGAATGTAATTCTGTGCGTTTCTTGTTCACCCGTCTCATCCAAGAGCTCTATTTCTGACTGTATCTCATCAAACTTAATAAAAACCCCTTCAAGTGCAACTAGCCTTGTTTTTGCTTCTTGTATGCTAGGTTTATTTTCATTCTGTAGTTTTTGAAGAAATGTCTGTATTCTTGTTGCCTGACCTTTGACCGAAGCACGTTTCTTAATTAATTGACCCAACTGCACTTCTGCCATTGTTTCAGTCCTTCTTTTTTAACTACACAAACCGCTGACAATATATTTTACTTTTCACTTCTGAGTGACCTACAAACGTGTAACCTTGAATTCAGCTGGGTTGAATGCACACACACCACTATACTGATATGAACAGTTCTGTCCAGCCTATGACAGCCAGCACCCACACAAACACACACACGAGAACAAACAATGCAGTCACGTTTCTCGTTCTGATATCCGTGGACGGAGGACCAAAAAAATGATGATGTATGAAGGGGTGATATGTTTATGTACTTTATTTACAAATCACACATATCATATCCAAAGCTAATGAACTGTAGGATTAAACCCATTTTACTGATTCACCCAGATATCAGGAGGAACGAGAAATAAGACTTGACGAATATTTTAGATGTTACTTGCTTCAATTCTTGTTCAAGTGTACATGCGTTAATATGATAAATATAACATGCTTTGTTCATATGTTAATATACTGATATAATACTTAAATATTAGTACAATGAATTACTTATCTTAACATTTTTCTGCAGTTAATTGTTGCTTGCTGCTAGCTAAACCACATGTTACTTGCTAACCATTATACTTTGTCTTCGATCACACATAAACTGAGTAACACTCTAAAACACCGTTAAGAACTTGTAAATCTTGTATATTAATGAACATGTATTTCTCTAAAGACTATGAATAAATATGTTTTTCTGAAACTATTAATGAATATGCTTGCCTAGTTGCACTTCGCAGCACATTGTCGAATGCACAGACACAACTTGAATAGCACACTGAAGGCACTGTTGCCAGCCAATGCAAACACAACTCACTAAAACTCACCAGAAAAATCACTAAAAGAATCACAAAGAATTCACTAAAACCACTAAACTATATACAAAAAAATGAAACTAATATGAATAAAAATAATGCACATATGCAAGCTTATCCAGATGTCACTCGCAAGAGTTAACTACTACTCCTGAATCTTATAAAAGCCTTAGGAAGTTAATAATATTATGTGCGATGTACTTCATAATACTTAGTGTACTCTCGAAATTAAATTTATTAGTGATATCTCCTTATTCTGTTAAACATTTAGATTTAAAATTTTTTATCTTAAGAAAGAAGGTTGCAATGCTGATTTCAGGAAAAAGAAAAAGTTCATTCAACCATGAAACGCCAGTTGTTGAGAGATGTGAAGAGCGATAATGGCTTGCTGAGGCTAGAAACCTGACTAATTATTGAGAGTGTATTTGAAGATCATGGAGATGATAACATGTCCCGTTCAGGAGCCGTTTACCCAAAAGTAATTTCATTTGACTTTGCAATTTGACCGTGATGATCAGGTACACATAGTCACATTCAATTTTTTATATTTTCCAGTAGTTAGCTCTAAAAATTCACAGGTCTCAAAAGCCAAGTTGTAGTGTAAGTCCTATTGCTATTATTACTATTAAAAATATAAATATCCAAAAGTGCCTGAAGTTCTTTTTTCACTTGGTTAGGTATACTCACCTCAGGTAAGTAGACAGAAACAAGTCGAAAAGGAAGGGAAATGAAGGTCTTGAAAGTAAAACGGAGACAAATTTACCAGTCTTCAGAAGATACTGTTTACAATGCAGTGAGCAGAGAGGGTCGGTAAATCATACTGAGTCGGTGGGTCGCAGTGGGTCACGGTGGGTCACATGCTATTGACCCACGACCAACTGACCCACTCAGAAAACTTGACCCACTCCATCTCTGCTCCACACTATACATTAATGAAAAAATCATGCCATTCGTTTGTGCATCGTTAATGCTTTTAGAAATTACTAATAGTTTCGTAAATGCTTTACTATTCGTGTAGATATAGCCAATTATATGTCACGAAACTCCCTTAAGGAATACATGGGGAATTTTTCTTTGCGTTGAGTGCTTCTTACAAGGGAACCTTCCGAAAATGATAGTTGCAGTGAAAGATGTGGCCTATGCCAATTGAAAGAGCTGTAACAGAGATGAGCATTCCCCAAAAAATAGCTGCCCATAGCAATAGGCTCAAGAAATATAAGGGGTGGAAGTTCGGGAAACAGCAAGGTTGGACAAGGGGGAAAAGTTCAAATTCCGCAAAAAAAAAAAAAAAAAAAAAAAAGTTGGGGGGACACGGCAAAATACAATGCTGACAATGATGTATTGAAAGAGACTTGCCACGATAGGGAACAAATGAAGGCCACCGTTGGGGTTAACAGTGCTGCCAACTGCAATGAAAAGTACATGTTTTGCAAAGAGCACTATACGAAGTGAGTGCAATATTCAGTGTCAATCTGTCATATAGAACATAAGATATGGCGCGTATAATGAGTGGTACAATCTAACAAAAGAAAATAGAAAAACAGAAGTACGAAAAATTCGGCAAAGACGAAGTTGGCCATAATGCGCCACATTTGATCACGAGCTGTGCATAATAGAACGAACAAAACAAGAAGCTCCGAATATGCAGGAAACCGACGTACCTAGAGTCGAAAAGAAAAATGAGTTACAAAGTTGGCAACATTGGCCATGAACATCCAGACAAGTCTAATATAGTTAGGCTACTCGCTTCACGAAAAGAAAATTCCGGCAACAGGCATCACTCGGAATGCATCAATGCTAGAGTGATTGAGGCAATGTCAAGTCGGGGAACATGAAATGGTAGGGTTGAGCCAACAACCGATAATAGAAGTAGTGAACATTATATCATGGTTGGGTCGTATGTGGGAATATACAGGGTCTCCCACCAAACTTTGTGACCTGAAATATTTGCAAAACGAACAAAAATGTGACGGATCCAGTTGTGCAGGAATGTAGCAATGTCAGGGGGTGATAAAAGTCTGTGAAAAGCAAGTGCCCCTAGGATCTCCATCATAGGGCCCAAGGAGCCAACTTCAAATTTTCAAAAGGCAACAGGGACCGAGTGGTACCTCTCTGGATAGATCATGGAATGTGCAACTACATATATAGGAAACATTTGCTATATGAAGCATGTTTTTCAAAATGGCCGCCACAAATATATGTTGTGTCTTAACATAGCATCAAACATTGTGATCTCAAATTGCTGCGAAGCGATAAGAGATGTTGCAAATCCAATTGCACAGGAATGTACTCATGTCGAGGGCCAAGAAAACTTTGTAAGAAGCAAGTCCCCCAGGGCCCCCGTCATAAGGCTCGAGGGGTCAACCGCAATATTTCAAATGGGAACAGGGGGCGGATGATATTTCTCTGGATAGATACAACACCGCCTATAAGAAACATTTGCTATATGAAGTACGGGTTTCAAAATGGCCGCCAAAATGAACGTTGTTCTTGTCACCGAGCAGATATTTTGGCGACCATTTTGAAATCCCATATAGTAAATATTTCTGATATGGGTTGTTGCATATTCCAAGATTTATCGAAAGAAATATAACTCAACCGATGGTGCTATTTGAAATTTTGAAGTTGGCCCCTGGGACCCTATGATGGGGGACTTGGGGGCACTTGCGTCTCACAGAAGTTTGTCGTCCGCTGACATGGGTACATTCCTGCACAAATGGACGTGTCACATTTTTTTCGCTTCGAAACTATTTCGGTCGCAGAGTTAGGTGGGATACTCTAGATATATCATATAGGCGGTGGTAGTACTGCAGACAGCAACACACAGCAGATGAAGCCTTTGATTATGTTTGCTTTCTACAGGTGTGGGTATGTGATAGAAAGGCCACCAAAGGTTCGGACACCTCTAGAGTACTGTTTCGAGAAATTCACAGGCGATCATTGTAGCACGTGTGACGGATTGGCAGTATTCCCCTGTGCTCACTGCAAATGTATCTTCTGTTTGGACCATTGTCTCATCGAACAATTGCACGTGCAATGTGGACGAGCATGTACAAATGATGCGAAGGCTAATGCCTGTTGCCGGAATTTTTTTTTGTGGCCTAACTATATTAGAATTATCTGGATTTTCATGGTCATTGCTGCCAACTTTGGAACTCATTTTTCTTTTCGACTCTAGGTACGTCGGTTTCCTGCATAGTTGGTGCTTTCTTGTTTTGTTCATTCTAATATGCACCGCTCGTGATCAAATGTGGCGCATTATGGCCAACTTCGTCTTTGCCGAATTTTTCATACTTCTGTTTTTTTTCTTTCTCTTTTGTTAGATTGTACCACTGATTATACACGTCATACCTTATGTTCTACATGACAGATTGACACTGAATATTGCGCTCACTTCGTATAGTGCTCTTTGCAAAACATTTACTTTTCATTGCAGTTGGCAACACTGCTAACCCCACCTGTGACCTTCATTTGTTCCCTATTGTGGCAAGTCTCTTTCAATACATCATTGTCAGCATTGAATTTTGCCGTGGCCTCATTTTTTGCGGAATTTGCACTTTTCCCTCTTGTCCAACCTTGCTGTTTCCCGGACTTTCACCCCTTATATTTCTTGAGCCTATTGCTATGGGCAGCTATTTTTTTGGGATTGAACATCTCTGTTACAACTCTTTCAATTGTCATAGGTCACATCTTTCACTGCAAGTATCATTTTCGGAAGGTTCCCTTGTTAGTGCACCATCCCCTAACGTTTATTCTTCAGCAGTGTCGATGCAACAAATGGAAAACCTTTGTGTTCAGCGTGATCTTGATCTCTACTTTAAGCACTAACGAAGAAATTAGTGCTTTTCGTCAGTGCATCGTTAGTGCTTCTGGAAAACTGATTGTTTTGTGAATGCTTCACTATTACTGTAGATATAGCAAATTATAAGTTCCAAAACTCCCATATAAAATGTATCGAGAATTTTTTCATTGCGTCAAATTCCCACCAAATTCAAAAGCACTAATGATATATTCTATTGTAATCGTTAGTGCATCGTTAGTGCTTCTTAGTGAACCAACCAATAACGTTAGTGCGTTTTCAGTGTAGATGCTACAAGTAAAAAACCTTTGGGGAGCTAAGTTCAAGCTGCTTCCACTTCAAGCAGTAACGAAAAATCAGTGCCTTCATTAGTGCATCGTTAATGCTTCTTAGTGCGCCAACCAATGACGTTAGTGCTTCATTAGTGTATTCTCTAGAACCAAACTAATGATAGGGAGTAACTACCTTATAAACCCCACTTTAAACACTAACGAAAAAATAGTGGAATTTCTTAGTGCATCGTTAGTGCTTCTAAAAACGCTAATAGTTTTGTTAGTACTTCGTTATTGTTGTAGATATAGCCATTTATATGTCACGAAACTCCCAAAAGAAAAACGTTAATTTTTCTACTGCTCAAATTCTCGCCAAGTTCAAAGGCAGTAATGATCTCTTCTAGTGCAATCGTTAGTGCATCGTTAGTAGTTGCTAGTGCACCGAGTCCGAACATTAGAGCTTCTCATCGTGAATGTTTTTGTAGGCAAGAGCTAGCGTGTAGTTAGCATCCCCTAAGTTTTATTTTATAGCGTCCATACTCTTGAAGCACTAATGTTGGGAGTTCTGCAATAAGACCTATTAACGAAGTAGTAACCATTACAATACACGTGGCCAATAGTGCTTTTAAATTTGGCCTTAATTTTACAAAATGAAAAATGCTACGTCCGTAAAGTTAGCCCCGCACGGTTCTCAAATGCTACTAAAATCTTTTACATATTTAGAGCTTCTTTAGTGCACATTAGTGCACTAAACACTCACCTTAGTACCATGATACTTTAAAAGTTATTAATGAATAACTCGGGCAGTTCTAAGTTTAGATTTTTCAACTTTCGCACAATTTTATAGTAATTGTGCCACAAAAGTGGAACTAACACCAGCGGTTAGTGCATTGTTAGAGCTCTATGAAACAGTAAGCCCTAAGGTTAGCGCTAACATAATTTAGGAATTATAAGTGCATATCTCAGTCAGGACTAAATTTAAATTTATCGTATTTTACAATAATTGCTTCGCAAAGGTAGAATAAACGTCGATCTTTTGTGAATCGTTAGTATTCCAAAAAGTTCTAACGGTATTGCTATTTAAGCTCTAAAGTTAGTGATATCATAGTTTGGAATTACTGATGAATAACTCGTGGGGAGCTAACTTTAGATCTTCCAGTTTTGTAGAATTTTACACTCATTGTCAGATAGAAACAAGATAAACACCATTAGTCAGTGTATTGTTGGATCTTCATTAAAACAGTAAGTACTAACGTTAGTGTTGCCATAATTTAGGAGTTATTATTGAATTACACGGACAGTACAATATTGAAACTTACTGAATTTTACACTAATTTTCTCATAAAGATAGGATAAACTCTAAAGATTAGTACATTGTTAGTGCTACATAAAACTCAAAGCACTAACGTTAGTGCTATCATACTTTAGGAGTTACCAATGAATAACAGAATTTAAAATTATCGATTTTTACTCTAATTGTTTCACAAAGGTAGGACAAAAACTGAAGGTTAGCGCATCCTTAGCAGTCAAAAGAGAAAAACAAAAAACTTGGTACTAACGTTGTACTATCTCATTTTAGTGACTGTTAATGAAGAACTCAAGCGAGGCTATTTATTTTACACTAATTTAGATTCACATTAGATTTTTCACTTACACAATTTTACACTAATTGTCCCACAAAGGTGGGACTAATACCAGCGCTTAATGCATTGCTAGAGCTCTATAAAACACTAAGCACTGTCGTATTTTCATGAATACTTCAGGTAGGACTGAATTTGAATTTATTGAATTTTACTCTAATTGTTCCACTGTTGGTGCTCCATAATACACTAATCACTAACATCAGTCCCATCACAGTGTAGGAGTTATTAATATATAACTCGGCTGGGATAAAATCAGGTTTTTCAACTTTTACACAATTAGTGAAAAATTCAATAAATTTTAATTTAGTTTCTTTCGAGTTATTCACTAATAACTCCTAAACTATGATATCATTATCGTCAGTGCTTACTATGTTTTAGAGCACTAACAAAACTAATATTTAGCGATTACACTACCTTTTGATTGAGAATTATTGTAAAATTCGATAAATTTAAATTTAGCCTCGCGCGAGTTATTCATTAATAACTCCTAAATTAAGATAGCACTAACGTTAGTGTTTAGTTTATGGAGCACTAATCTCTGGTTTTGTCTCATTTCTGTCTGACAGTGTAAAATTGTATAAAAATTGAAAGATATAAAGTTAGTCCCGCCCGAGTTGTTCATTAATAACTCGTAAACTACGATAGCAGTAACGGTAATGTTTAGTGGCTTCTGGAGCACTAACGATGCACTAACCTTTGACGTTTACTGCACCTGTATGTGACGATTATTGTAAAATTCGATAAAACTAAATTAGCCCCTAAAGAGTTATTCACTTATAACTCCTAAACTGAGAGAGCACTAACGTTAGTGCTTGATGTTTCGGGAAGCAATAACGATTCACTAACTTTTGATGCTTATCCCACCTTTGCAGGACAATTATTGTAGAATTCAATAAATTTCAATTTAGTCCCACGACAGGTATTCACTAATAACTCCTAAACTCTCATAGCACTAATGTTAGTGTTTAGTGAATGAAGCACCTACCGTGTGAACTGTTTTGGTAGTAATTCAGATGCGAGCGAATCTAAATTTAGACAAGTGTCATTTTCCAGTTTGTAAAATTCCCGCCAAATTTAAAAGCACTAATGAACATACATAGTGTAATGGTAACTATTTGGTACATTAGGAGGTTTTATTGCAGAACTCCTAATATTAGTGCTCCAATTGTATGGATGTTAAAAGATGAAACAGGGGAAGCTTACTACCCGCTAGGGCTAGTCCATCCACACAAAAGCATTCACGACAAGAACCACTAGTGTTCGGAATTGGTGCACTAGAAACACAAATGATTACACTAAAAGAGATCATTACTACTTTTGAATTTGATGATAATTTGAAATCTTTGTTTTACGTCCCACGCTTATGCCGGTTAGGCTAAAGGAGACGGTGATTATGAGAGATGAGTGAAATGGTGGAATGAAGAAAGTGGGAGGAAACGGGAGAACCCTGAGAAAACCCACGAGCACGGTGTTTGTCCACCACAAAGTCCACACGGCGCGAGCTGGGATCGAACCAGGGACCCCAAACACCGGAGGTGAACGATCTACCATTGAGCCACCGAGCCCCCTCTTGGTGATAATTTGACTCAATGAAAAATTCCCGATGTATTTTTTATGGGAGTTTCATGATATAATTTGCCATATCTACACTAGCTACTAGTGAAACACTAACGAAACTATTAATGTTTTCTAGAAGCACGACCGATGCACTGGGTTTCATCGTTGGTGCTTTCTCGGGAAACTAGCATGCATTTAGACCTCCCAAAGTTTTTTTCCTTCTGGCATTCAAACTATTGAACCATTAATGTTGAAAGTTAATGCTCCAAGAAGCACTAACGAAGCACTAACGATTTTACTAGAAGAAACTATTAGTGCATTTGAATTTGGTGGAAGTTTGAGACAATGAAAAATTGCTCATGTATTTCTTATGGGAGCTTCGTGACATAAAATTGGCCATATCTCCAGTAATAGCGAAGCACTAATGAAACTACTAGAATTTTCTAGAAATACTAACGATGCACTATCGATTTCACTAGGTTTCATCGTTAGTGCTTTCTTAAGGGCTAAGGTTTTTTGCTTCTAGCGTCCAAACTATTGAAGCACTAATTTTGGGAGTTGGTGCTCTATGAAGCACTAACGAAGCAATAACAATTGCACTAAAAGAGATCATCAGTGCTTTTGAATTTGACCAAAATTTGAGCCAATGAAAACTTCCCAATGTATTTCTTATGGGAGTTTCGTGACATGTAATTGGCCATATCTACACTAATAGTGAAGTACTAGCGAAACTATTAGTGTTTCCTAGAAGCACCAACGATGCAATAACGAATGGCGCAAATTTTTCGTTAGTGTTTGAAGTGGCGACCAGAGTGTAATTACATACTATCATGTTTTGGCTTTAGAGCCTCCACTAATGAAGCACTAACGTTAGGAGCTTGTGCACTAAAAACCAGGAACAACCCACTAACGAATGGCACTACCTTTTTGTTAGTGCTAGAAGTGGGGGCAGAATGTTTTGCCCCTACCCATCCCTACTATTATTTTCGCTCTACAGCTTACACTCATAAGCACTTACGTTAGTGGTTGGTACATTAATAAGCACTAACGATGCGCTACAAAGCGGCAGTGTTTTATGTTAGTGCTTGAAGTGGGGGCAGTATAAACTTGATACAAAAAGGGTTTTACTTGTAGCACCTACCTATACTAATGAGCACTAACGACTGCACAAAAGATCATTAGTGCTCTAGAATTTGGCGGGAATTTGTCCCAATCAGAAATTGTCGATAACTACACTATTAATGCAGTAGTAACAAAACTATCAGAGATGTCAAGAAACACTAACGATGCACTAACGAATGACAATAATTTATTCGTTAGTGCTTAAATGGAGGGCTAAGTTCACACTGGCC
This sequence comes from Thermobia domestica, assembly GCF_964235325.1. NCBI lineage: Eukaryota > Metazoa > Arthropoda > Insecta > Zygentoma > Lepismatidae > Thermobia > Thermobia domestica. The sequence continues at coordinate 184,436,798 of NC_137460.1, read as the reverse complement.
CTCCAAATATGTTTTACTTGTAGCACCTACACTAATGAACAACTAACCTTAGGTGTTGATGCACCAAAATGCACCAATGATGTACTAATGATTGCACTAGAACAGAGCATTAATGCTCTCGAATTTGGCCGGAGTTTGACGAAATGAGAAATTACCCATGTATTTCTTATGGAAGTTTCGTGACATGTAATTAGCCATAACCTCACTAATAGTGAGCACTAACGAAAATACCAGAGTTTTCTAGAAGCACTAAAGATGCACTAACGAATGCCATTAATTTCTTCGTTAGTTCCTAAAATGGGGGCCAAGTTCACGGTAGCCCTCCAAAGGTGCTTTACTTGTACAACCTACACTAATGAATAACTAACATTACGGGTTGGTACACTAAGAAGCACTAACTATTGCACTAGAATAGATCATAAGTGCTTTTGAATTTACCTGGAATTTGACACACTGAATATTACTCACGTATTTCTTTAGGGAAGTTTCCTGAAATGTGATTCTCATAACTACATAATATGGAAAAACTAACGAAACGATTAGTATTTTCTACAAGCACTGACGATGCACTAACGAATGACTAATTAATCAGTTAGTGCTTGAAGTGCAGGCCAGCGCGAAGTTGGAGCCATGAAGGTTTTTTTACTTGTAGCATGTACACTAATGAAGAACTAACTTTAGGGGTTGTGCACTAAGATGAACCAATGATTGACACTAATTTTATTGTTAATGCCTCAAGTGGGGGCCAGCTTCACTATTCTACCTCAAATAACGTAAAAACCGAGTCAAGGCTAATTAATTTCGTTAAAACGGCGTTATTTGAACAGCAATAGCCATTAAATTTGGGCACTAACCAGCACTAACGTCGCACAAACGTCTGCCATTAGAAAATCAATTCTATCTCAATTAGGGAAAAATGCGGGACCAACTTAACGCTAATTAATTTCGTTATAACGGCGTTATTTGAACAGCACTAACGGCGAAATTTGGCCACTTACCAACACTAACGTAGCACAGACGTTTGACACTATAAAATCAATTCTATCTCAATTAGAAAAAAAGAGGGGCCAACTTGACACTAATTAATTTCGTTATAACGGCGTTATTTGAAGAGTACTAACGGCGAAATTTTTGTACTAACCAGCACTAACGTAGCACAAACGTTTGAAGTTGGAAAATCCATTATATCTCAATTAGGTAAAAAAAATGCGGGGCCGACTTGACGCTAATGAATTTCGTTATAACGGCGTTATTTGAAGAGCAGTATTGGTAAAATTTAGTCACTAAACAGCACTAACGTTTGACATTAGAAAATCAATTTTATCTCAATTAGGAAAAAAGGTGGGACCAACTTGACGCTAATTAATTTCGTTATAACGGCGTTATTTGAAGAGCACTAACGTTGAAATTTGGGCACTAACCAGCACTAATGTAGCACAAACGTTTGACGTTAGAGAATCCATTCTATCTCAATTAGGAAAAAAAAGCGGGGCCAGCTTGACGTCAAGTTGGCCCCGTAATTTAAATTGTTCATAACTTTGTTGTTTTGATTGCACAAACGCTGAAGTTTGGGCACTAATCTGCACTAACGTAACACAAACAAATAGCATTATTTATTTTTCTCCGTCCAAAAGTGGTGGGGCCAACTTGATACTAATCTTATTTCATTCAACTGATAATTATGGCTGTTGACTTTCACAAATCAGATAAGTTGTTGAGTTTTATTGTAATTTAAAGCTATATATATTACTTGTAAATCTTCAGTAAATAAAATTCAGGATTTCAAATTTTACTATAACTCACTTATAGTTCTGCACACAATTAAATGGGGGTTTAATATCTACAATCTGGGTTATAGGTTAACAGTCCAAAATCTAGCTATTTTTTTGCGTAAAAATGCTTATTTCTGAAGGCCATCTAGCCTTTTTTCTTGAGAGGTTGTTGGCAACACTGGTTGGAGACCGCATAACTCTCAACACAGGCGACACCCGAGCTTCATCCTATCTTATATAAAGAATAAATATGGCCGTGCAAAGAGGGAACGTAGCAGCGATGCTAGGAACTCTCCCTCCGGGAAAAGCTTTGGACGAAATCTTCCTTTTGTAATCACTCTCCTCTCACCAAACTCTCGCAATTGCTACTAGACGAAGAATCAACCATTTTCATATATTTAAAATATTTAAAATATAATTGCCCCTAGTTCCTTGTGGCATTCATTTCGAAAGTTTCCAATTTCTGGACAGTATATTTTATGTTACCTAAATAGCTACATTTCTCAAGCTTATATAGCAGAATGTTGTAATATATATCGTATCAAGTAATAAATGTTAATATGGTAAATAACAATTAGATTATTGTTTTCATAGTCTATGATTCTACACATATATTGTTAAATTGTCTTGCATTGTTAAATTTGTCTACATGCTTGTGTTGAGTACCTTTTTCGAGTATAAACAATTCTGTAATTACAATTGTAAACTTAATAAACAATTTGAAGAAAATAAAAAATGAAGACTGAATATTTTATTGAATATTCGGACGCTACAAACAAGCATAACAAGGTGACCAGAATTCTTACTTGCAAAAACGGGACGCATAGGAATCAGCGACGGGGGGGGGGGGGGATATATCTGGTTTCCAGATTAGCACTGTTTTCAATTTATAAAATACACAAGTAAGAGTGATAACATAGCGTTTCTAACTTAAGTACTACCCAACAATACTTTTAACTAGTAATAAACTACTTACCTCATTATTGAATATCTGTTATTCTTTACTATATCATTACTTTCACTACATCATCTATAGCGTAATTTTTACTGGCATTTTTGGGATGAATGGATCTTCTTTAAAAGTTCTTTGTTTGCACTTAACAATTTGTAGAAATTGGTACAAGACTGATCAAAATTAATCTTACTGGTCGGCACAGCTTCCAAAGTATCTGTAAACAGTTGGGTTTTCATCACTTGTTCACAAAGCATTCATGTGCGAGAATACACGTTCTATTGTAGCATTAGTCCCGGGTAAACAGAGAAGGAACTTCACAAGTTTTAGAAGATTTGAGTCCAGTACGTTATAAGAACAGAAATGGGAAAATACTTCTACCCAGCAGTTGTCAGGAGATACTTTATTTGAGTTCCACTTAAATGAACCTTTCCAATGAGTGTTGGTACGGAAGAGTGTAGAGTTTGTATTGACCATTTATATTTTGAATAATAATTACGGGACACCTGGGTCATTTTTGCTTAAAAACGGGACATTTAGGCGTCCCGTTTGAGAATCAGAAAAATACGGGACAATGATTGAAAAAAAGGGACTGTCCCGGCTAAAACGGGACGTCTGGTCACCTTAAAGCATAAGTACATTTTATTATATATTTTTTAAATTCGTGTTAGATGGTGCTGTTATCTAGTGGAAACTAGTTTCACTAAATTTTCTTTTCTTGGAACCAAACACGTTTCATTCCAGAATAAGTCTTCCAATAAATAGCATTAATATTTGTATTAAATGTTTTCTCGATTCGTAACAGGTGGTATGGAAGATTGTTCTACATTCAGTGTGAATTCAGATAAATCAAGTGTGATAGTGCAATTAAGTACAGCGTGTGGGGGTAATCGTAGTTGGCCAGCAAGCATATTTATCCATTGCATCTTTTCATGGTCCACGCTTATGGTACTTGACAGTCTATTCAATATATATATATATATATATATATATATATATATATATATATATATATATATATATATATATATATATATATATATATATATATATATATTGACACTTACTGCTTTAATTAAGAAAGATGTTAATGTGATTGTTAAACATGAATCTTTTTTGTCGGCAGCTTTATTTGTTTATTAGCTCCTGGCATAAGCATTGTGGAGATTGTAGTTGGTTTCCGGGTTCTGCCAGAACGGGCTCGGTCCTGCTCTACTTTTATGTAATACTTTATTTCTCCTAACCACTGGGCAGGTTTGAACTAAACGTGAGCATGTAACAACAAAAATAGTTATATTTGATTACTGGGTTTGGACAGAGACAGGCTCGGCTAGGCTTGTACGTTGTACCGTATTTTTCAGTAACTACTGGCCGGATATATATTAATTCTTTTTATGGAGAATTAGCGCATTGTCTAAATAATAAAGATCGCTGGATTAGGTTAGGGACAGGCTCCACTCGGATACACATTTGCACGCCGAGAACTTCTGAGTTCCGTCACCAACTGTCTCAACCACTTACTTTGTATTACTTTTATTTCACACTGAAAAATGAAATGAAATCTTTAAGTTTTACGTCCCATGGTTATGCTGGTTAGGCTAAAGGAGACGGTGCTGATGAGAAATGAATGATATGGTGGAATTAAGAAAGTGGGAGGAAACGGGAGAACCCCGAAAAACCCACGAGCACGGTGTTTGTCCACCACAAAGTCCACACGGCGCGAGCTGGGATCGAACTAGAGACCTCAAGCAGCGGAGGTGAACGTTCTACCACTGAGCCATCGCACCCCCTATATTTCACACTTTGAGTACCACTAATATCACATTGAATTCGATGGTTATTACTACATCCATTGAGTTGCTTCTTTGTCGTGAACTGCGTTAATTTGTTGCTTTGAACAAGTTTTGCCTGTTTTATGACTATGGAGGGATGCCACGAATAAAAAAAAAAAAAAAAAAAAATGGCACCTACTCATCAAAATTTATGTACTTCCTCTAAACGTGGAAACTTGAACTTTCGCACAAATATATAATTTGTGATGCAAATAAGGAAATAAAAAATGAAAATTTTCACCTCCACGTGTAAAATTTAGGCAGCGAGGGCAAAATTGCATATAGTTACGTCTATTATTATGAAGGTAACCAAGAAAGTTATGTCGCTTTTTGCAGAGGTCTGTGCTCCATTGGCCCTCACACCGTGAGTTGAATGCGAATGGAAATAAAGTGAATGTCAGTTGTTGGTGTGGGTATATCCAACATACTACCCGGTTGAGGCAGTTCAGTTACACCGTGACCTTATGTAAGGACAGGGTGAAATGAGACCTCTACAGAGCGTCGTAAGGGTGTGTATGCTGTACGAGTTCAAACTGAGATCAAACGCCTGGGCAGTGGGGCGGAAGATATGCCAGACCTTTAGTGAAGGTGTCGTGACTACGCGGACAGTACAGCGATGGTTTAACAAGTTTAAAGATGGACGGTGACAAAACACTCACAGACGCATGACCTGCCGGAAGACCAACACAACTACAAAATGAAGATCTTTAGGCAGCAATTGAGTCGAACAGTGGCCAGACATGTGAGGAACTGGGACCATAATTCAGTGTGATGGAGAAATCATTCGACAGCACCTTCATTAACTTGGGAAACACTACAAGTTGGTTCGATAGGTCCTACATGATTTGACTCCGGACAGAAGTCAACAATAGCAGACAACTATGTTTCCTTGTTCTTTCGTCTGAGAAAGGAGCCATTTCTGGACAGGATGTTGACATGTGAGAAGTGGGTTCTGTACGAAGCTCCACGGCGCTGTCATCATTGGTTAGCATCCCATGAACCGAAAGAGCCAAAACCAGCACTGCACCAGAAGAAAATCCTCCTGTGTGTTTGGTGGACTTCTCGCGGCATCGTGCATCGGAACTGCTACCAGCTGGTTAAAGCATCAATGTAACTGTGTAGTGTCAGCAGTTAAGCCGTGTTCAAGAATAACTTAAAACTCTGGAGCCGGCACTTCTGAATCGCAAAGTTCTCCTGTTACAGGACAACGCTAAGCCTCCCGTAGCTAGGATGTCCCGGAACACCATTCTACATCTTGGATGGGAAACACTATTCCATCGGTCATATTCTCCGGACATTTCACCGTCTGATTATCACCTATTCCATTTCTTTTACTATCACCTTAGAGGATGCCAGTTCAAATCCCTAGTAGAGGTGCAAAATGCACTTGATACCTTCTTCGGTTCACGGCCCACCAAGTCGTTCCGTAGTGGAATCCATGGCCTTCCAGAACGTTGGCAGAATGTCGTCGATGCTGATTGGGACTATTTTTGATCTTCCAGATACGTCTTAGGTGGCATATTGATGTTCGAATGTGGCGGTTGAAAAAGGGACTAAACTTTCTTGGTTACTTTTATACAGTGATTCAAAACCCATATGGCACTTGCTGTATATCTGGAAAACTTGAAGTTAAGTGCAAATGAGATACGCATATACATACATAAGAAACTAGGAAGATGGCTAGTGGTTAGACGTGCGCATATCGCACTCCGTGTTTTTCATGCCGTAAAGGTCAATGAAAGAAGTATTCGCTTCGATACTTTAGATACAGGAGCAATACAACATTTCTATATCTATTGCAGATTTTGTACAAATATTATTTTCCTAATTTCGAATTTTGTTTGTACGAAGACTTTATGATGAAATGGCTCCATTCTAAGGCTAACAAAGAATCTCAATGAAACAGCATGCTCGAAGCCGAGAAAGAAAAGACTTCGTGCGGCAAATTTGCGAAGAGGTCAAAGTAGTGATGCAAAACCTTGAAGTGTTAAGACTAATTGTATATTCAGTAATTGATTCAGTTCCAGTAATGGAAAGACTAGAAGAAACCCTGAAGTTTAATTCTGAAGAAGTGAATTTTTCTCGGAAAAATAAAGAACAGGGACACGGAAATTAGTAGCCTTCAGAAGAAGATTGCGAATTTGGAGATATACCATGGAGAGAAAGGCTTCGGATTTTCGGAACACTACAAAAAAAAAATAATAATAATAAAAAATAAAAAAATAAAATTTAAGATACTGACACTAGCCATCAAGTTCTTTGAAGAGAGTTTAGGTGCTCTCATGGACAAGAAAGCATTACTTGAAGTCACAGGATCAGTCCCAAGTTAGAGGGAAAACCGCGGGCAATAATCAAGTTTATACGCTACCGAATAAGCTAAAGTGTTCGGAATTAAAAGAAAACGCAAGGCCTCCAACATCGCCAACAAAGAGGACTTGTGCCATCGTCGAAGTGTTACGTTCTGCAGTTCAGAAGTACGGTTACAAGCAGGTGTATACCCAAGACGAAAAACTAATAGTCCTTAATAAGGGAACTAGACATATAACCTCTACTAAGGATGACTCTAACAATTTAAAATGATACTTAGAAATAGCGAATATCCCCAACAGTTAGTGCAGTGCCATAGTAACACGGAACGGAAAGTGAACATGCCTACTGTACGTAGAAAATGTCAGAGATTTATTTTTATTTTACCATTTTATTATCTTCTTCTCTTTCGTGTACAGTTCGCGGCATAGAAATCGTTAAACTAATTCGAAGTCCAAATTAATAACAAACTCTTGCCCAGTTTTCTTATGCATCCAGAAATACATGTCTCAATTGATTAGTTGCTTCTAAAATTCAATCCAAATCCTCCACCTCTCCTTGTCTAAAGCAGTGTGTGTGATGTAGTACACTCTTTCCATTCAGCTGAAAAAGAAACAGGAATCAAGTTTACAACGTTATAGTTTAAACAGTATTTTCAATTCGTTTGTTCTGAAATATTTTTGTGATCCTAAATTTAAAAAAAAGTCACACAATATTCCTAGAGCTTCATAAAGACCTTTAGTTTAATTCTTTCCCTTCTTTAAAGATTGCAAGCTGGTAACATGCTCCCTAAGAAATGTATGGAAATTGCCAATAACGACAGTAGGTTTTGTGCTTTTTAAAGCCTGTAATGCACGCACAGAGCTCTAAAATATCTACTGACAGAAATGAGTGTTATTCAATATTTCATATCATTTCTTTCCAGTAATTGCAAGCAAATGTTCCAGGGGCGTCATTTGGGCACGACAGGAGGGTTTAATTCCCCCTCCCTTGAGCTTCATAAATATGTATTGTTTGATCAAATGTACAGCAATACACTAATAAAAAAGTGAAAATCTTACGTCGGAGGAGAATCACCCCCTCCCGCATAAAATATAAAACACAATACTTTTATCAAAAAACCTATAGACTTACAATATGAGTTCCTGGTCGACATTGAGAGAGAGGAAGAGAGAATGAGATTCAAGTATGGAGACAGAGAGGGATGATTTATATACACAGATTTAGAATTGGGGAAAAATGGTCAGACAGCACTCGTATTATGACGAAAATTGTGATTTTGTGAAACAGAAGAAGGGAAGGTTTCGAAATGCGAGAATCACATTAGGCAATTGTCGAACTAAGGTGGAGAACTCTTTTTAGAGCATCGGATGATTACAAAGGCAGAGAAAGATCTTGAGAATTGAAGAATCAAGAATTTAAAAAAATCTGAAGATGCCGAGGCGGGTTTCGAACCATGAATCTTATAGTTATCCAACCATGACTTTATTCATTCTGCTACGGAGAACTCTATGTACTCCTTCACACACATTTCCTTTAGCTACGTTAAAAGCTAACTTAATGGGATATTCCAAAAAGTTGACTCGCTGGATGCGCCGTTCAGATAGTAGGTAAACCTCTTGTAACTTAGTTACAATGTATCGTGGTGAACATAAATAATTGATCAGGTAAGGGCGACTGCTTTGAAACAAATGCAGAGTATGAGAATCAAATCGTCATGAATAATAATAGGAATAATAATAAACTAATAATAATTATTATTATCTCGTAGAAGATTAAAAGCTAGGAGCTAATTATCGCTCAGGTGATACCATTACAAGCAGAAACGTGACATTTGGCAAGAATATTTTGGTTTTGTTTAATGTTGCCTACGAGAAGAGGAATTTTTTATCTCGTTTCTAAAACAAAAAAGAAAAATTAGAATTAACATTTTACATTCGAGACGGGACAGGGCTAACCCAAATTATCGCCTCGCTTTGGAGATGAGAATTGAGACGAGACGAAAAGTATCGTAAACACTTCTCGTCTTGTCTCGATTCTCGAAATAGTGTATGTCCATTCTGAAAGTAACAATTGTTCTGTAGACTGAATCTTATAGGCTTTTTATTACTTTGTATTTCAGAGCTCATTGAATTATTGTCTGTGTAGGTATTTTTGTAGCATATCCTAAAAATTAGTTTATTATAAGCCTTACTGTTGAGTGATATTCCGTTACTTTTATTACAGTTATTTTCCTTAAACATACAGTAGAATACTTTCTACATAAAACTTTAGTTGAAAGCCTTTTTTTTAATGTGGGTAGTTATAGAGGTGTGTCTTGAAGATACGGAACCCCTTTCTAAGGAATCCCCACGTTTAAGTAAGTTTCGTCAAATTTTAGGGCAACTTTAAAACTTTTAATACCATTATTATTATTATTATTATTATTATTATTATTATTATTATTATTATTATTATTATTATTATTATTATTATTACTGAAGTGTTGTTAATTTAACGGTTCACCTTGCTCCACCTTTCCCATGACTAGTTGGCCTTGTGCTGAACAAACACCCTGTGTGTAGGTTTCCTCCGGGTTCCGCTTCCTCCCGCTTTCTTTATTTCAATATTTCTTTCATTCTTATCATAGGCGTCTTCTGTAGCTTAGCCGGCATAACCATTACTTAAAAACAAATTTTCTTACGGCTCTTGTGAGTTCTGTATCCTACTTTCTACGTGAAATTTGCCTCAAAACTTTCCGTTTTAACATTTAGCTAGTTGTAAATATGTATGCAGAGGGTATGTCATGATGGTCCTGACACTTCTCTCCAATCCCGGCTATTTTATAACTTCTGGCTAACGCTACGGGCGATTTTACAAATGTTTATACAATGTGTCCTCATACAGAATTTGTCTTCTATATTATTATTATTATTATTATTATTATTATTATTATTATTATTATTATTATTATTATTATTATTATTATTATTATTATTATTATTATTACTGTATATTTGAAACCTCAATATTTCGTACTATTCCAATGTAAATAAGGATTCGTCTTCATCACGAGACATAGTAATACCCTTTCTTTGGGTAAAAGACATTGAATTATGTATGCGTTATATTGATATTTTAGCAAAATATACAACAAATAAAGAATAGTTCGTATTTACCAATTTTTGTTGAACGAATATATAAAACGTATTGAAAATGGCGAACGAAAATATTATTATTATTTCTCGTTAGAGTGGAAGACTTAATAACAATTCCACAATGACGTTTCAGATAAATTTATAACTCGTACAAGGTCTGGAGAATGACCCATTTGTATTCAGGAATTGTTTGCGAAACACGGAAAATTTTGTGACAATAGGAATCAAGATTGTAGATGGTAACGTCATGTTGTTAGTTTTTTCCCTGTGAAAGAAGTCTTTCAACTCTAACTTGTAACAACGAGAGAAATTGACTATGTTTCATGTTATTCTACATCAGAAATATCTACATTCTAAATTATAATTTTTTATGAATATCCTCGAACGGACTTGAACCGTGGACCACTAACTCACGAAATGAATTCTTAGGCAGTACCCTAAGAGCGCTCTTTTAAGAAAGAGTCAAGAAACACTAGTTTATGTAGCAAATTGCAAACGTTTACGATTCCAATATTTTATTAACGATGAAACACTGATTTCGGTCATGATAAAATATTATAGTCCAGAGAATTCAAGTTTAAGTTTCAAAAAAGACCGAAAGTATCTCCATAACTAATCTCAATTATATTCGGTTATTCTCGTTCTACAGGTATTTCCAGTAACCTTGAAAGACAGGGACGCGAACACAGATACATCGAGGACATGTAATATTTCAAAGCTTCTCCCACCGGGAATCGGAACTGAGACCTCGCGTACTGAACTATCTGATGGGTGAGGTGCTTGGTTCCTTCCGAAAGCAAGTAAGTTGCATGGGTTCGTGGGTTTTCTCGGGACACTCCCACTTCCTCATTTCACCAATTCGTACATCATAATTCACTTGCTTCAATCATAGTCTTCCTCAATATAACAGGCATAATCGTTAAACATTAAGCGTAAAAATTTCGTTTTAAAACTGTTAACCGAAACCAATCCGATTCGAAAAACATTTGTATTTTCCGTTGCTTATTAACGTTTTTTCACAAAGATACGTAGAAAGAAAAACAGGCTAATCGTCATTTCATTCAAAAGTGAAACAGCAGACTCATAATACCTTCAACTGAAACGAAACAACTACATATCGTTTGAAACCTTACCAAAATATATACGGATATTCTGAAAAGTGCAAGAGTTGGAGTGGGTCAGTAAGTCGGTGGGTCTGTGGTTTACGTGGGTAGTTTTCTGAGTGTCAGTGGGTCGTGGGACAACAGCATGTGACCACTGCGACCCACCACCCACCATTACCCATTGCAACTCACAACGCAACGACCCACTCTGCTCAGTGCATTGTAGACAGCATCTTCTGATCAGCATATTTCTTTTAACACTCGACCCTAGCCATAGAAACTAAAAACACGTCTCTTATTGGCTGCAGTTTGTCAAACCAGAGGGGAGCTAGAGGGCTTTTCCCCCTAAACTGTTCAAGGTATCTCCAGCCCTCAACACAGGAAACACAGATATGTGTAAGAGAATTTTTAATCACTTGTTACCCCCTAACATATTCATGGCCCCTCTAAACCTCTGTGGCTGGTTGCGGGCCTGGTCCAACCCTGGTCTATGTATTGTGTTGTAATAGAAGAAAATTGTCACTTTGTTGCGGTTGAAAAAAGTGAAGAAACAGTTGAGGTTAAATTTATACCATGGCAGTCAAGGTGGAACAAAACGAGCCTTGCTGGGCTTCTAATCCTTTCCTAGTACTGCTACTACTACTCCTACTACTTATCCTTCTTCTTTTTATACAGTGGAATTGTATAGCAAAATAGCACACGTAACGTAAGTAAATCACTTCTGTGAGTATTATTTTTTTTATAAAAATAGAAAAAGTTCTTGCACCTGGTTTAACCCCACGCCATAGGCAATTATAATTACTAGGGCACTGCCATAGTACGAACGTCAACGAAGACCGGCAGTAACAGTTATTTTATTTCTGCTGTATTTATATATGCTACGTGCCTAGAAACTGATAACTGCAACTAACCACCTCTTATGAGTAGGGTGGAGCGTGTTTTTAAAATATGCTTCTGAACACTTTTGAATTTGTCTACGTTTTACTTTCAAGGCCATCATTTCCGTTTTTCATTTGTTTCTGTTTACTTACCTGAGATGGGTATCTCTAGGTGAAAACAGAACTTGAGCCGTTCTTGGATACTGATATTTATAGTTGTAATAATGGCAATATGATTTATACTAATACTTGGCGTTCGATACCATGAGTTTTTAGGGGAGCTAACTACAGGAAAAAATTCATCTTTGAATCACTGTGAAGTAACTATGTGTGCTTGCTTATTACGGCCAAATTGCAGTCAAATGAAATGAATTTTGGTATATACTTAGGCCTTAATCCAAACTTGGATGTTATCATATTGCTTTCATTATAATAATATCCTAAGGTATAGTAGGGATCCGAATTTTTGCGAAAAAAATGAGTATCTTACAAGCCGTTAAACTTACTTAGCTGAAATGCAGTATATTATCTCTTTATTGAAAATGAACAGCACGTCTCCTAGCATTTTTTAAACGTCTCCTTTATGGGGAGGAGCGGCACTTTCTATACATGGTAAATTGATAGTGTTAGTTTGTAAAAATAATCGAAAACAATTGATAATAGTTAAGATAAACAATACAGTGCTTCGCATCATTTATCCATATATGCTTACCATCAGGGGCGGATCTAGGACGCAATTGTGCGGGGGCGGTGGTTTGTAATACTGCTACTTAGAGCTACTTTTAACAGCTCCCAACTCTGGGTTATATTTATATATAAAATAAGGAAGTTTCCTCTTCTGAGGGGCGAACGCCCATCTGAATCCGCCCCTGCTTACTATGCGCTTTCTACTATAATAATTGTTGAAGCTTGTTTGTTATATGGAGCGCTTAAAGCACAGAGCAATCAACATATAAAGTTGTGAGAAAAATAGACACTATATTGCCAATTTTCAGAATATCCGTATATATATCGAAAAAGTTACAAACGATAGGTAATGGTTTCGTTTTAGGTTAAGGTATTATGAGTCTGCTGTTTCACTTTTGAATGGAATTGTGATTCCCGAGGTTTCTTTATATATATATATATATATATATATATATATATATATATATATATATATATATATATATATATATATATAGCGAAAACACGTTAATGAGCAATAGAAAATACAAATGTTTTTCGTTTCGGATTGGTTTGCGTTTACAGCGTGACAATGAAATATTTACGTTTAACGTTTAACGATTATGCGTGTTAGGTTGAGTAAGACTCATTAAAACAAGTGGCTTATGATGGACGAATTGGTGGAATGAGAAAGTGGGAGTGTCCCGAGAAAACCCTCGAACACGATGTGTCCGTCTGACGCTCACTTGCCTTGGGAACGAACCAGGCACCCCACGCATCAGATAGTTCAGTACGCGGGGTCTCAGTTTGGATTTCCGTTGGGAGAGCCTTGAAAATATTACATGACCTCGATGTATCTGTGTTCGCGTCCCTGTCGTTCAAGGTTACTGGAAATACCTGTAAAACGAGAATAGCCGAATATAATTGAGATTAGTTATGGAGATACTTTCGGTCTTTTTTGAAACTTAAACTTGAATTCTCTGGACTATAGTATTTTATCATGACCGAAATCAGTGTTTCATCGTTAATAAAATATTGGAATCGTAAACTTTTGCAATTTGCTACATGGACGAGTATTTCTTGACTCTTACTTAAAAGAGCGGTCTTAGGATCGTGCCTTGAGCATTCTTTTCGTGAGTTAGTGGTCCACAGTTCGAGTCCGTCCGAGGATATTCAGAAAAATTTTATAATTTAGAATGTAGATATTTCTGATATATAATAACATGAAAAATAGTCCATTTCTCTCATTCTTACAAGTTAGAGTTCAAACGATTTCCTTCACAAGGGAAAAACTAACAACATGTCGTCACCATCTACAATCTCGATTCCTACTGTCTGAAAACTTCGCAAGTTTCGCAAACAATTCATGCACACAAATGGGTCATCCTTCAGGTCTAGTACGAGTCATATATTTATCTGAAACGTCATTGTGGAATTGTCATTAAGTTCTTCCACTCTAATGAGAAATAACAATAATATTTTCGTTCACATTTTCAACACGTTCCATATATTTGTTGAAGAAAAATTGGGAAATAGGTACTATTCTTTTTTATATATTTGTTTCTATATTTTGTTAAAATAGAATAGAATAGAATATTTATCGTCATTAAACAATATTTGTTGCAATAGACATTGTCAGCATATAAATAAATATATATAAAGAAAAAAGTTACAATTTACACTTGTCTTCAAATTCGTTGATACTATAAATAGAATTACTTACAAGAAAAGATTTACAAAGCTTTTGGAAATCATTATCACACATCATTCGTATATGCATCTTCAATGTATTATATAGTTTCATTCCTGTATATTTATAACTTCTTTATGTTATACTTAGGCTAATATACGGCGTATTTAAGTCATCTTTATGTCTAATATTATATGAATGGATGTTGTTCGATAACCTAAATTGCTCTTATTTTCTTTAACGTACATAAGACAACTGAGGGAACTGTCATAATTTGTAAATCCCTAAAATATTGTCTACACGATACACTATCAGTTAAACCTTTTATTGCTCTTATGGCTTTTTTGCCATTTAAATACAGTCTGGGCACCTGGTGAATTTCCCCACAATATTATGCCATACTGTAGATGAGAATGGAAAAAGGTATAGTATGCTGCAAGAAGCATTGTTTCTGTAACTGTTGTTTTCAGTTTACGTAATAAAAATAACACTCTAGATAATTTCCTGCATAAATTTTCAGTATGTTCACTCCAGTTTAATTTCGGATCTAGATGGATTCCCAGTAGTTTTACGGAATTGTGCATATCTACCTCAGTCATATGATTACTAAGAGAAAAATATATAGTCTCTGTTTTAGATTCATTTATATAAAGTTTATTATGCTTTAACCATATAGATGATATTTCAAGCATTTCATTGCTTTTAGCTTTAACACTTACTAAATTCTTACCCGTATTTAGAAGAATTATGTCGTCAGCATATAGTACAGATTTACAAGATAGAAAACTCGGGGAATCATTTATATAGATAAGAAAAAGTAAAGGTTCTAACACACTACCCTGAGATACCCCTGCTGTTACATCCAAAAATGTTGATCTTTCGTTAATAATACGGACAGATTGACGTCTATTACTAAGATAGGACTTAATCAATGACAACTCAATTTTCAATCAATATATGATGTGACACCGTATCGATTGCTTTACTTAGATCTATCAATGTTGCACACGTATTTAAATTATTTTCGAAGGTATCTAATATGTGTGATACTACGTTTTCTACGGCCTTAATCGTGGAAAGGCCAGATCTGAATACAAATTGCGAACTATGGACTATTTTATTTTGTTCAAAGTACATTGATAATTGACTTTTGATGCATTGTTCAAAAACTTTTGAAATAATTGGGACTAATGATATAGGACGGTAGTTATTAGGATCACTTTTATCATTTTTCTTATGTATAGGTATTGTAACTGTGATTTTAAGGCAGTCAGGAAAGATTCCATCTAAAAGTATCTAATTGAATAAGTAAACCAAAGGATCAATTATAGCGTCAATTATTTTTCGAAACAAAGTATTAGAAAACCCGTAAAGATCTTCACTGTTTGAAGATTTTAATTTGTTAACTATTTGTAAAACAGTCCTGGTATTTATTCTAGTCCACTGAAAATTCGCGTTAACGTTATTTAGGTTTTGCTGTGCTCATAAACTAGTAAAATTATAGATTTGATTTTCAGAAGAAAACTCTTCATTTTTTGACTTATCACTTAATTTCCTTATGTTATTTACAAAATGTTCATTGAATTCATTGGCGAATATTGGTATGGGGTCTTTAATATTGCATTTCTGATTTCCTTATTGGTTATAGACCAAGCTGCTGCACACTTGCTTTTTGAATTATTTATCCAACTTTCGTTTGAAGTAATTTTTGCTGCTTTAATCTCTTTTCTGTATATCTTTTTAGCAATTTTAAATATCTCATTATCTCTAGATAACCCTGTTATATTAGCAATATTATACAATGGGATTAGTCTATCCCGCTGAGATCTAAGATGTGGCGTGTACCAATTAGGAACTGTTTGTGAATGTTTACTTCCGTAGGTGGTATACCTCTTAATCTTTTCTGGACAACATTCATTTAAATATAGAATCAAAGTATTGATAAACTTGTGGAAAGCTTCGGAAACATTGGCACATTCAAAAAATAAATTTTCCCAATTAAGATTCCCTAATGTATATCTCAGATTTTGTATGTTAAATTCACCTAACAATCTGAATCGTTTAGTTACTGGATAGGTAGCGTTCATATGTGACATCACAGGGAAAAATAGCCATACACCTTCATGGTCAGACAAGAAAGATGTTACAGTACCACATAACAGGCTAGTTTTGTTTTCATTAGTAAAAACATGATCTAAACATGCAAAGTTTCTTGTGGGCTGATAATAAAAGTTATGGGACCTAAGAACATCACATAGTAGTGCTTTAATGGGTGTACTAATAAGGACGTTAACATTTATATATCCAATACAGAATGTTGTATGATTTTTGTATTTATATAGATAGCTGTTTAATTTCTCCCAACCACTAAGAAAAATATGCATATCTGAATTCGGTGTCCAATACAACGTTATAACTATTACTCTGTTATGTTTAAGTAACACATCAGCTACCTCAAAATGTTCTACGCAAAAACAAGTTAAGTCAAGAACAGAGTATTCAATACCTATACCATTTTTTTACATAAATGCCTACGCCACCGTGTAATGTTTTATCCCTACAGAAAATAGTAGCTAACGTGTAACCCGTTGGTGTATATATGTAAATTTCATTACTTGTTAGCCAATGTTCGTTGACACATAAAATATCACAAGGAAGAATACCTAAAAATAACTCAAGTTTGGCTAGGTTGTTCCTATTGATTGCAAATTTAAATGAAATAGTAATCAATTTTGCCTATCTATATGATTATTACAATTTTGAAAAAAGTTGCGATTGTTTTTCCCATCTATTAAGTCATTTACATCACTCAGTTCAATAGACTTCGTTAGACTTGAGGTTTTTACCCGGCCCCACATAGTATTCAGTGTATTCATGGAGTCGGGTGTATTCAGCTTCCCTGAACTAACCATGGCATTCTTATTGCTACCTTAAATTTAGATTTGCCATAAAGATCCCTATCAATTATTTCAAAAATCGTGTTGCTCAATATTCTTTTCCCTCGTTGGTTTAAATGCATGTCATGTTTCGTGTACATCTCCCTACTTAATTTATTTACATCCAGAATTTCGACATTTTGGAAGCGGTTACACAAATAATTTAATTTTATATTACTATTTTGAATTGCTTTGTTCACACACGATTCTTCAGTGAGATCATACCTGTGTGGAATGTTGCTTACAATTACCTTACAATAGTTTAATAATCCAGGCTCTGTCCATAAGAGCTGTAGAAAACTCAGAGATGACAGCAGATCTCTTCAGAAGCTGTTAGAGGGTTATCAATTAATGAAAAAAAAACGAAGGTAACACTTCCGCAACTGGGGCCTTCATTGTGAAATTCAATATTCAAAATGGCGCCCGCGCGCAAGTACCAAATTATATTTGAACTGAAATATCTTCTCACAGAAACAAGTTAGAAACTTCGTTTTTGTACTAAATTAAAGATAATTGATAGTAGAAGTAAGAAAACTGGATATATTGTTTATATGTTGCCGTCATATTTAAAAATAACGGTTATTTGGGCCAAAAATTAATTTTTCTCGTTTCTCTTTTTTCATTTCATGACAAATAACTATGAACTTATTAAAAATATGAAAACGCAGTTCAAACTAATTAAAGGAGCATAATATTAGCTTTCTATCGTTACCAATATCTTTAGTAGATCTTAAAAAATGACGAAGCTATTTAAATTTAAGTGGCGTAAGGAGTAGCGTTTTTTGGACTGTTTAATAAATTTCCGGAAAAGCACTCACTACGCGCAAAACTTTCAAAGCTATTACTTTTCAACAAATTAAAATAGTCCATTCATTTTATCGATAAATTAAAGGTAATAAGTTGCTGTGTCGTAGGAACTGAAATAATAATGTTATTGCACTTGTCAAATATTATTATTAACATGTTTATTCATATAATATGTAGCTAATGTAATTATTATATTGTTTTATTTTGCAGACTTTGATGTCATGAGAATTTACTTTAATTTGATGGTAATATCATGTGTGCTTGTGAGAGCTAGTAATACTTAACTAAGATTTTCTACAGTTTCAGAATTTTTACGAATATATGACTTTAGCTGTGCTTTAGAGAATATTTACATATTTCTTTTCAGAGCATATTGTAAAATTACTGACACCCAAAATGAAACCCTCATGTAATTTTTGAATTAATTGAAGAGGCAGTGACAGATATAGCAGGAGTTGCACCATTTTCAAGCAGTAATTCATTTAGATATATTTCAAAGAAGATAAACTTTGCTTTTGTGCAGAAGTAGTCTTTTAAGACATCTTGAATTTCAACCTTGTTTTCCGACAAAGCCCAAAATCTCTCCATTTGCACCGGTAGGAATGTGTACATGACAGATTAGTTAGTAGTATAGTTGAGGCGGTTACCCTTTGCTGTCTTTCCACATTTTTGACCGAGGTGATTAGGTAGTCACATAAAATCCCTGCGGTGCGTGTTTAAACTTGCTGCAGCTCCTGCTGAATACATCAAACAGATCAGCAAATCAGCTAAACCTTTCACTCGAGTTTTACGAAGTTGGTTCATAACATCAGCAATAATTGTTATATTCATTGATGAATGTCCTTCGAAAACGTACTCAGACGTTCCCAATAACTTTTGCAAAGTAGACAAAATAGACTACCTTATTTGTTTGACGAACCAGTAGAAGTTTTCGGCTGTGAATGATCTTCGACAACGGAGTTGTTTTGTACAAAAATCGCTCGTTTCGAAATGCTACATAAGCTTCATGGGTACGTGCCAGGTAGTTCAGTATTTCTTCTGCATTAGAATCTGGTTCAACTTCATGCGACATGAAATGGTACAACTTCACAGGACTGTGAACTTTGTACGGGATTTCCCTGCCCCCATAAAATTCTACCATTCTGTTAACAGAGTTACGAACTTCATCAAGTACATTACCAAGGAATTCATGGGCTGTTTGTGATATACCAAGAATCTGACTGAAGATTCGGCATGTCGAAAAAACTTCGTGGTACGACAGTTCCCACTCCGTAATATAATTCTTTCTGCGCGTCTGACCCATAATTCCTTCCTATGATTTCTTAGATCTATTTATAATCAGTTCAAGTATCATAACTGCGCTAAATACATTGTTCGTTCTTCTGACTACGAAGTGACCATTTATGAACTGAGCATTTATTTCCGGGTGTTGAGTCTCTAAATTTCTAATTTGTTCAAGATAGAGGGACGCGCACCACAGGAAACTGATTCGATTGAACGCCATGAATACCGAAAGCAACTGCAGTACAATATACAGATGCAGCGGCCAGTATCCTTCTCGGTCAGCTCTTATAAGACTTTTCAGCAGAAATAAAAGATGTAAAAAACTGTTCAGGGTAGTGGCACTGCTCTGAGCTGACTTTCTCTGAAAAGTTCTGCAAAGCTTCAATATTTCATCTGAATTAATGACCAACTCCATGGACTTTAAGCTTGTATTTCTTTCATAATAGTTATAGTGTCAACAAACTGCTGGATGACAGACGTATAATATTCACCTTCTTCTTCCAGGAAAGCGTTCCCTTTAGCACAAACACATCTGGGATCATAGAAATACCTCTTACTGCCCTAACGTAGATAATTCTCTTTAGAATACTCTCTGTTACTTTCCACCCAAAATTTTCTATGAAAAGAGACTCCAAACCACTACCAGAAATGTACTTTCCTGTGCAGACAAGAAGGTCATGTGGAATGATCCTAGCATGAGGACAATGGTTGAAAATTCATTGCTCGTAAGTTGAATTTCGGCAGCAATGTGATACACCCCTTTGTCTCACACTACAGGCATTGAAGGTTGGTTTAAGTGTATAAGTAGGCTCTGGAAGTTTTTTTCATTGCGGTGTATACACTATTATATTCCCTTACTAGATACGGCAGTACTGGAAGAAAGCCAACTTGTTTCTTGGAAACATCTGAATCCGTTACTATCGCATTCACAGTACCTTGCGTTAGAGTGGATTCTTTAGTTTCTAGCTCGTATGCAGCATGCATTATGTCTTGAGTAAACTCCTTCTGACGCAAATTATCGATGTCCAAATCATACAGTTCGGGAGAAATTGTCAGCGTGTTTTGAATCGATATAGGTTGTATCTTCCTTTCTTATTTCTTCAATTGCTGAGATTGAAGCAAGGATCGAAGGTCTTGGACTGGAGGTCTTGCTAATACCGACTTCGACAATTTCGGTTTCGATGGGACTTTTGTTGGCACTTCCCGGAAAAGCACCATGACTGTATCGTGGCTATCACGGATTCTTGACAGAGTAGCCTCTTCACGGTCGAAATTGTCCATAGCTCCTACCGTGAAACTATCACCCTGAAAGTGGCTTGAAAAAGACAAGGTGGAGGAACAGGTCTTAAGCATATATTGTGCAAGGTTGCTTCGTGCTTGCATGATATCTTTATAGCCAACTGACAGACTTAATTTATTCATAGTTGAGAGCAGTTATCTGATTTTGCAGTTCTCATGAATTGAATGTGCCACCATCAAATGCATGGGGGTTGCTTTCCTACTACGATGTATATTATAGAATAAAATATGGAAGATTAACTTCAATAGATTGTGAAAATTTAGATTTTGTTGGTCGGAAAATTCTTCAAGATCATTTTCACTGTCTTCGTCAGTGATATGAGATCTTCGCTTGCGTCCCAGATATGATGTTCAGCTTGACCACTTGTAGCATTTCTGCTACGAAATCCAAAAGAAGTTGAATAATTTTAATTGTTGGCCAGGACTTATGAAGTTGCTGACTGTCCCCAAATTCTCCTTCAATACCGAAATCTGTGTGAAGGAGAGCCGATCGTACTTCTTTGGCTGCACTCGTAAGTATGTTAATCGATATCAGTTTGTCAGCTACTTCTTCGGCACAAAATAATGAGTTGAAACCTAGAATAGGTTTATTTCTTTTCGAAGGCTTCGGAAACCTTACTTTTTCTCCAAAGTTTAACTTCGTTGTTATTAAAAGTCAGTTCACAGTTTCCATTAATGAAGTCTCGAATTTCCTACAATGTCAATCCACACCCTCATCCAATAGTTTATCGATAATTGGCATCACTTTATTAAGCACTGCACTTTTATTTGTTTTCTTACACTCGGTAGTTGTGCTATCTGATTTCCGAGGATATTTATTGAACTTCAGAAGATAATGCTCTAAACAGGACTTATGATAATAGAGATCTGCACCGAAAACAGGTAATTCATCCTCCAAGTCACAAGTTCTCGTAAATCCGTCATATTTTAAGAACATGGTTGCGGATAAAAATGTAGTTGCACGATTTGATTCACATATTTTGTACTTTTGTTTAATTCCGTTGTGTTTCTCTTTCCCACATACTACACATAAAACATTTCTTGCTTTCTTGTTTGAAGATGACGATTGTCGAACTGGAATATCTACTCTCATTTTCTTTGTCATTGGCTAGATTTTATTGAACGTTGATCCTGATCCTCAGTTTCACTACGTTCTCTTTTCTTTTTCTTCCGTAACAACACATTCTTGTTTGAATATAACATATAGAATGCGTCATTACAATGATACACAAATTCTGCACCTCGCTGAAGATCCTTAAGTCTTTTCAGAACACCATCCTTGCAAATTTCAGCAGCAGTTATAACATCTTCTCTCCCTCGGAAAGACAACATTGTTTTACCTGAAGATTTGTCACGATTCTGGCAAATGATGCAGGCATTTACGTCTAATACGGATCCAGAGAAAGAGGTGTCTCGGGATAGGGAGATGCCAAACAGATTTTCTATAGTCATTGTCTAGGGTATTGGTGCCAATTATGGATTTCTACTATTCCACTGTCCACATTAGAGTCTGCATATTATGTTAGCTACATATTATATGAATAAACATGTTAATAACAATATTTGACAAATGCAATAACATTATTATTTCATTTCCTACGACACAGCAACCTATTACCTTTAATTTATCGATAAAATGTATGGACTATTTTAATTTGTTGAAAAGTAATAGCTTTGAAAGTTTTGCGCGTAGTGAGTGCTTTTCCGGAAATTTATTAAACAGTCCAAAAAACGCTACTCCTTGCGCCACTTAAATTTAAATAGCTCCGTCATTTTTCAAGATCTACTAAAGATATTGGTAACGATAGAAAGCTAATATTATGTTCCTTTAATTAGTTTGAATTGCGTTTTCATATTTTTAATAACTTCATAGTTATTTGTCGTGAAATGAAAAAAGAGAAACGAGAAAAATTAATTTTTGGCCCAAATAACCGTTATTTTTAAATATGACGGCAACATGTAAACAATATATCCAGTTTTCTTACTTCTACTATCAATTATCTTTAATTTAGTACAAAAACGAAGTTTCTAACTTGTTTCTGTGAGAAGATATTTCAGTTCAAATATATTTTGGTACTTGCGCGCGGGCGCCCTTTTGAATATTGAATTTCAAAATGAAGGCCCCAGTTGCGGAAGTGTTACCTTCGATTTTTTCATTACTTGATCACCCTCGAACAGGTTGTGGAGAGATCTTCTGTTATCCGTGACTTTTCTACAGCTCTTATGGACAGAGCCTAGACTATAATTCAGAAAGCTTACACTTAATTCTCTTCACGACCACAGTTCCCTCATTACAAGCTACATCGTTAGCTCCTCTTAATATCACAATATTGTTACCTCCTAAAGTATGCGTTAATATCAATATAACGCATACATAATCCAATGTCTTTAACCCAAAGAAAAGGTATTACTATATATCGTGATGAAGACAAATTCTACTTACATTCTGTTAAGGGATCCGAAGGTTCGATTTTCATATTGTCCAGTAGCTGACACTTTCTTTTTCCCCTTTTATTCTTTTTAAAGTATCTCTTATAAGGCAATTCATTCTTATAGAGGATCCTAAAAATTTCTTCTTTTTCTTAACTTCAGTATGCTTATTTGCATCGGAATAGGACGTAATATTGAGATCTCAAATATACAGTAATAATAATAATATTAATAATAATAATAATAATAATAATAATAATAATAATAATAATAATAATAATAATAATATAGAAGACAAATTCTGTGTGAGGACGCATTGGATTAAAAACTGTAAAATAGCCCGTAGCGTTAGCCAGAAGTTAGAAAATAGCAGGGATTAGAGAGAAGTGTTGGGACCATCAGGACATACCATCCGCATACGTTCCTACAACTAGCTAAATGTTAAAACGGAAAGATTCGAAGCAAATTTCATGTAGAAAGTAAGGATACAGAACACACAAGAGCCGTAAGAAAATTTGTTTTTAAGTAATGGTTATGCCAGATAAGCTACAGAAGACGTCGATGATGAGAATGAAAGAAATATTGGAATAAAGAAAGTGGAGGAAGCGGAACCAGGGAAAACCCTACACATAATGTGTTTCTTCAACACAATGTTAACTAGGCGGGAGCTGGGTGGAACAAGTTGAACCATTAAATTAACAACACTTCAGTAATAATAATAATAATAATAATAATAATAATAATAATAATAATAATAATAATAATAATAATAATAATAATAATAATGTGTATTAAAGTTTTAAAGTTGCCCTAAAATTTGGGAAAACTTACTTAAACGTGGGGATTCCTTAGAAAGGGGTTCCGTATCTTCAAGACACACCTCTACAACTACCCACATTTTAATGAAAAGCTTTTGAATAAAGATTTATGTAGAAAGTATTCTACTGTATGTTTAAGGATAATAACTGTAATAAAAATAACTGAATATCACTCAATATTAAGGCTTATAATAAACTAATTTTTAGGATATGCAGAGGTAATTGCAAAAGCTTTGCTACAAAAATACCTACACAGACAATAATTCAATGAGCTCTGAAATACAAAGTAACAAAAAGCCTATAAGATTCAGTCTACAGAACAATTGTTACTTACAGAATGGACATACACTATTTCGAGAATCGAGACAAGACGAGAAGTGTTTACGATACTTTTCGTCTCGTCTCAATTCTCATCTCCAAAGCGAGACGATAATTTGGGTAGCCCTGTCCCGTCTCGAATGTAAAATGTTAATTCTAATTTTTCATTTTTGTTTTAGAAACGAGATGAAAAATTCCTCTTCTTGTAGGCAACATTAAACAAAACCGAAATATTCTTGCCAAATGTCACGTTGCTGCTTGTAATGGTATGACCTGAGCGATAATTAGCTCCTAGCTTTTAATCTTCTACGAGATAATAATAATTATTATTAGTTTATTATTATTCATGACGATTTGATAGTTCAAGTATTGAAATATCCGAGTATTCAAATATCTGAATATAACAAAACATGTGTCACCGTTGATCAATCGCCATCAAAAGTCCTAAAGTAAAAAATAATGCCCGACGTGTGTTCGAACAACAAACCTCCAGATTACTGGTCCAGCGCCATGACCACTGAACCACGAGAACTACGCAGTAAATAATTCTTCTTTAGTCTCGTGACTTTAGGTTTCTTTGTCTCTGTTTGCAAAGTTGTATGTTATATTTCTTCGTTTCGAAACGTCTTTCGTATTTCTTTTATGATGATATAAGTGAATAATCTTCGGGAAAGTTAATAACTTGAGTTGTTCTTAAACCTTTGGTTCACAAGTTCGTTTCTTCTCCACACGAAACCAATGAATTTAATTCTCATACTCTGCATTTGTTTCAAAGCAATCGCACTTACCTGATCAATGATTCATGTCCGCCACGATACATTGTAACTAAGTTACAAGAGATTTACGTCCTATCTGAACGGCGCATCCACCGAGTCAATTTTTGGAACATCACATTAAGTTAGCTTTCATCATACCTAAAGGAAACGTATGTGAAGGAGTACATAGAGTTCTCCGCAACAGAACGGATAAAGTCATTTTCGGTAACTACAAGATTCGTGGGTCGAAACCCGTCTCTGTAGCTTCAGGTTTTTTAAATTCTTAATTCCTCAGTTCTCAAGATCTTTCTCTGCCTTCGTAATCATCTGATGCTCTAAAAAGAGTTCTCCACCTTAGTTCGACAATTGCCTAATCCTCTCATTTCGAAACCTCCCCTTCTTCTGATTCAAAAAGCACATTTTCCTCATAATACAAGTGCTGTCCGATCATTTTTACCCAATTCTAAATCTGTGTATATAAATCATCCCTCTCTGTCTCCATACTTTAATCTCACTCTCTCTTTCTCCCTCTCACTCAATGCCGCCCAGGAAGTCACATGGCTTGAGATCAAACCTTAGATTCTGGAAACTAAATGTAAGCTTTCGAGCAATGTGCTGTCGTAACTATATAGGTTGTCTTTCTAAAGGCAGTGTCTTTTATATTTTATACGAGGGGGGGGGGGAGATTCTCCGCTGACATAAGATTTTCACTTTTTTATTAGTTTATTACTATACATTTGATCATAAATACGTATTTATGAAGCACAAGAGAGGGGGAATTAAACCCTCCACTCCTTCCCAAATGACGCCCCTGGAACATTTGCTTGCAATTACTGAAAATAAATGATATGAAACATTGAATAACACTCATTTCTGTCAGTAGATATTCGATTGCTATGCCGCGAACTGTACCAGGTTATTATGAAATAAGTGTGGAGAACGCAACCAAACCTGATGGGTGCACATTTGGGAACACGCAGAAGCGATTAGTGTAGAAAATAAAATTAGTTCTAATTTTCGCCACCAGAGGTAATTGTGGCGCTGTACAACATCAAGTAAGTGCAACGCTGAAGAAAAACGATACTATTGATGCTAAATTACAAGAAATGATGTAATTACTTCTCCTGTCGGTCTCGTGGCATTGATTACCAATACCATTAATACCCCGTGGTCAGTATCGGATTTACGGGAAAGAAACTTTTGGGCTGAAGCGTTCCTTTAAAATTCTTGGATATTTTACAAAACGAAGTTAAATATTAGTCTTTCCTGTGCTCATAAAATGGAAACTCCATCCAAAATTCCAGGATGAGATTAGTGTCAAATCTCGCGTCCAGAGGTTATTGTGTTTCTGTTGAGTGTTAAGTACGATGAGTGGGGTATGGAAGACAAATGATAATTTTGATATTCAATAAGAGAAAGGCCGTAATTATGTCCCCAGTGTGACGCGTGGCATTGATTTGTACTCCTAGTACTAACCCCGAGGTGTACTGATGTGTTATGGGCGAAGATGATAATGTAGGCTTCTGCTCAAAGACAAGTCTTTGACGTGAAGGTCCCTGGGAAAGGAAAATGCATATTGACTACTACCTTATGAGGTGATAATGGCATTCTAAGGACGGGACCTACAGGTTAACATCGGATCCGATTCACGTGTGTGTTCACAGGAAATCGAACGTTGACCCCTTGAACACACGGCAAGGAGTGTGGAAAGAAAAAAAGAAGCAAACATCGGATCACCATCAATTCACTTCTGGTACACAGTGGCGCTCAAACCCATATCACTGAAACACTTACAACAGTGACTAAGCGCCTGGAGAGGTAATTACATCTTTTTTTTATCATTTAACATCACCAGTGTCGTTTTTGTTCCACGGTGCACTTACATGGCGTTGTACAGCGCTACAATTACCTCTCGTGGTGGGAACTGGAACTAGGCTCTGCATGTTCCCAAATATGTTCCTACCAAGTTTGGTTGCATTCTGTCGAGTGGTTACGTCTCCAGCGACACTTATTTTATAATCTGGTATGTCCAAGTGTGAATCTGTGTGCATCTGCATTATTTGTGTGCGTGTGGCTATGAATTCTTGTCTCTTTATGTGTGCATATTTGTCAATATTTAACCTCTACAATACACAAAAGTGAAAACTGCAATAGGTAAATGATTCATGGGCTTTATATGATATTTTCAGCAACTGTGGTGTTCTCATTTGTTTTTCCGAAGCATGTGTGAATGCGTTACTATTTTTATTTGTTGGGAATATTGTGTGTTGGATATTATTAATCATCGAAATTTGGTTGCGGAATCATCATGAAATCATACTGGTATTAAATGTGAGCAACAGTCAAATATTATCTGCATTTCTTGAAACTTGTAGTGATTTACATGCATTTGAGAAGCGCAATTTGAGTGAAGTTTCTAGAAATTCTAATATGAGGATTGATACAGAAATGTATCTTCCTACTATTTTTTTGGGAACGCCTACGTGTCTCTGTGTACTTTCATCCCTGTTATTTCCACTTTCGACTCGTCTCCTTCTAAAGGTCAATGCTATGTTTCTCTTTTATCCCCTTATTCCGAAGACACCAATAGGCACTCTCTTTCAGGAAGACCAAGAACTCGTATGAGGAAAATTCCGTATATTGTGTAGCAATGAGAGAAGTGTTTAATATCACATGAATACAATGGCTGCACTGGGAAAAATCCGTTATCCGGAGACATTGTACAAATATACGGGATCCTTTCCTTACTACAGAAATCAGTACGGAGCATAGTTTATTCATATGCTACATACGTACTGCCTTGGTTGCCGCTCAGATGTTACATCATGTCTTTGCAGAATGTCTGACATCTACAGTATTTTACATACATATACATATGTTACATACGTCAGCTGTATATTACATACGTCAGCTATTTGTATGTGAGATCCTGCCTATATACAGTTCTTTCGTTCGTGCGGAAAGTCGTTTATTCAGAACACTTATACGGAAAGTGTGTATAACGTTAAGTCCAAAAATTACAGGATTTACACACATAATCCACGTTTCTACGTACGCCACATATTTTTCTCTATGTGACAATATAAGCAATAAACATACCATCAAATTGTTTCTTTTAACTGAGCTAAATAAAACATGTCCCTTAGTTTCTAAAGGCAATAATCCTTTACAGCTACCCGATTTAAAAGTACCTCACTAGGACCCTTAGCATTCATTGCAAAGAGATCTTAATAAACCGAAGCGACCAACGTTCATCGCTGTACACATTAATGCTCAGCGCCTTGTCAGTCTTTATACTTATTTCGAAGTTCTTTTTCACTCCGTTGAGATTGTGCATACAATATTAGTTTTCGAGGATTGGTTGAAGCCAACTCTTTCTAATGATCTGATATTGTTACGAAACTTCAAAATTATAAGAAGCTATCACATTATCAAATATGGTGGTGGAGTTGCAATCTTCCTGCGAAATGATATTGAGGTAAAAATTCTTCGTCAATCAGCTGGTCTTATAGCTTCGAATCTGAGTATATCATACCTGAGATATGTATTGAGAACCAAAAAGTACTTTTGACTTATTGAATTGAATTGAATTGAAAATCCCTTTATTCATGAGGTGAGCTTCCGCCGTAGGGTGCTATACCACCTAACCTAACAAAAATACAATTAGAAATGTTACATAGGAATATATATATGTATGTAAGAAAATAATAAATATATTTATCTATATGTAAGTGTGTGTTCGTGTCTACTGTTTCCTCGGATGTTCGATTTTCTGGACCCAGGTGCGCTTGAGTACATCGCCAGTTTAACCAGCTATCGATCTATGTGGCCTGCACAGAAGAATAGCTCGCAACCAGAGATATACTCAATCACTCCATAGCCATGGGAGAAAGAACCGGAACTCAGAAGACCTGCCCTACAGGTGTAATATATAAATGAAGTTTTGCGCAACGGAAAGAAAAAAAAAATATAAATAAAGAAACTCGAAAATTTTGAAAAAGTCAGAATTCGTGACATTCACTGATGGGTTCCCCGTAACGTTTCTCTCATATAATTTTCCCTTCGGTGATTCGTTTATCAGATTGATAGGAAGACGCACTATTTTGATCTTGACCAAAATCATGTTTTACTATCCAAAAAAATATTCTACTCTACTGTATCCTTGCTATTTGAAATAAAACATAATTGTCAACCAGAATCTTTTACTTGTTTCACCGAAGCTCTTCGTTATACAAACTGTTTACATTCACTTTAGGGGCACAACGGTACATCACATTATGCTTTAGATAACTATATTACCGTGCATGTCACAATTCGTGACCAGACATTTTAAAATATTACACGCACACAAACTCTCATAACATTCAATTTATTACATATTCCCAATATTCAATATTTTATTGATATTCACCTCAACTATATCAATGAATGTACCTCTTATTCTGGCATTCATATCTTTCATTTTAAAAAAATCATAAATCATACGTTTTGGCTGTTCACAGCAGCTACTATTACCAGGCACCCTTTTCACATATTTATTTATATCTTGCCTATACATATTATCACAAAAAAATACACATGTAATTATTAAAACCTTTACCTACACTAACCTAAAACACATTCACACCACAAATTTGTTTACATACCGTAAAAACGTTTTGGTTCGCAGTCCAGGCCAAATTTTCTTTTAATGGGAATCGAATTTGTTACTTTTCTGCACTTTTAAAATGAATATTCGCACGGTGTAGAAAACCAGTTGCCCCTATCGAAAAACTTGTGACAAAACGACCTATCGTGCTTCTTTTTAATCAAAGTACAGCTTCGGTTTATTTTCTAATACTTTATGGATACGTTATCGGTTTAAAAAAACTTTAAAATATATATTGTATATATGTTCTATACCAGAGAACGTCATTCCTATCCTATTTGTCTAGCTTGGTTACAATAGACAGCCAAACGATACATAGCCAAATAAAAAAAATCACAATAATAAAGAATACTGCATATAACCTTACACAAGATTTAGGCTTTCTTTGAATTACAGGAATTTAGATGGTCACTCTAAACGAAAATTTTACACTCGCATGTATATATTCCGTCAGTAGTTTGTTCTACCTTTTATTCCCCCCCCCCCTTTTCTAGATAAGCTTATGCCGTCACATATTGTCTCAGTAATTGTGTAGATCCTACGGGAAAGGAATTACGAACACATGGTTATATTATTATAATTCACTGAACACCATATTTGCAACTATGTAACTTGGTGAATTTCGAGGTAAAAAAAAAAAAAAGTATTTCCAAATCCAGGCTACCAAGTTACTTCGATTGAGCCACTTCAGAAATAAAGTAAAACATTACTTACAGTTTGGGTGATTTTATATGTACGAAGAATCCAATGGTTGTCCTTAAGAGTACCAATTCCTATTGACCCTTTTTTGAAGTTTTCGTGGTGAATTCCATGGTTCCAGGAGAAAATAACTATCACACACACCATTTTATAATATGGAATCTAAATTGAACCGGTTAATATCCATTAACCATCACGGTTCTTCAAAAAATTCAGAGCCCTACTCATGTAGTAATCAGCTTTCGTCCATAGTTCATACAGACGACAATTCACAACATTGGGCTGCTTCACTAATTCTCCTCGCTGCTCGCTCCGTTCTGTCCAAACAAATAACACAAAAATATCGCAAATTTTGCAACTGAAACTCTTTATATCTTTTAGTAGGAAAATTCGTTCTGGAGCGGCTTCCTTTACCACTTTATTCTGATAATATCTGACGGGCAGTAACTGGGGACTGCTCTCTTGAGGCTGACGCCATTAAAGTACAACAACAATGTGACGTAACAGTACGAAGATTGATGAGCTAATTATCAGAGACTTCAAAGGAAAGCGACCAATTATAGATAATTCTGTAAATCTGTGCTACTGACGTCACACGAGACAAGATTGAAGATTATGCACCAAAACCGAGTGAATTTTGACGATTTTCTATCAAGATGGCTGAAAATCTAAAGAATTTTATGAAGGATAATTTTAGAATAAAATTTTAAAGACATTTCTGGGAGAGTTTTCAGAATGTTTGGAGATAGGAAAAGCGTTCTACAGATGAAAAATAAAAGAAATAAGCAGAATCTTTAAGAAATATAGGAAATTAAGATAGAAATGAATAAAACATAGATATTAAATACGAAATAAAATCCTAAACCTATTTTAATGCACTTCCTAACTTAATCCTGCCTTATAATATTACGAGAAAAATTAAATGACAACATTACATCCTTACATATCCTACATCATATATTATTTTACACTATTATGCAGGGCGTTCGAAAATTTTCAACATGATAACTCCATGTTGGGAGGTATCATATATATAAAGATATTTTACACGTACATATATAACGACAATAAGCATATAGGGTTTAGTTATCTACAAACTAATATGTATATATATGATTAAAACCAATATACAGTAAGAATATAATAGTTGTTCAGATACAGTAATACTTGTCCTCTATACTATATACTTGTACTCTATACTATAATACTATATACTTGTCCTCTACACTATATACAAAATTGGTTTACTTGCTGCAGTCTAAGGTGTAGGTACTGGAGCTAAGTTTCTGTTGATATAAATGATGATCCTTTACCCTACGTTTGAAGGTCAAGAATCCTTTGCACTCGATTATAACGGGAGGTAATGAATTCCAGGCTCTCACAGCTGAAATAGAGAAATATTTCGCTGCTTTTGTTAGTGTGTGTCGTGGGATGTCAAGTGTACGGTAGCGTTTTGTTTGGTATGTGAGGATTTCATTTCGGAACGTCAGCTTACTTTTAAGATTGCATATGACCTTAAGTTTCTGGCAGTACAGATGCAACAAACGCCTCCTTGACACTGTTAGAATATTGTTTTGATTTAGTAAATGCAATATATGTTCGCAGTTTCTCGTGTTATAGATAAATCTCATGCAGGCATTTTGAACTTTTTGAATTGATATTGCTAAGGATTTAGTAATGGCTGGTCCATATACAGAATCGCAATAGTCGAATAGTGGAAAAATAAGTGTGTTCACTAAGTACAGTTTTATGCTCTGATCTAGACACTCATTAAATGTATATAATAATCGGAGAATTGATATTGATTTATTAGATACAGTAGATATATGACGCTTCCAGTTTAACTCATCATCTAGTATTAATCCGAGATTTTTTTTTTACTGAATATGAGTAATCTAATGGGTTGTCTCGAATGGAAATATTAATTTGTTCAGTTTCCAATTTTCTAAGATTTTCTCTTGTTCCCATGACTGTAAATATGCAATTACTTGCGTTTATTTTCAAGGAATTGGATAAGCACCAATCACTATAAATAAATATTTCTAAGTCCTCATTGATGAGTACTGCACTTTGTAAGGCGTGCTCTGGAGACGTGGCTAAGCAGAGTTGTGTATCATCCGCATACAGATTTATTTTAGAATGTAGCTTTGGTACGTCTGCTGTATATAGACAAAATAGCAGGGTTTCTAGTATTGATCCCGGTAGCACTCCTCTTTGAAGACTGATTCGGTTTGATACTGCAAGTTTAGGATCTCTTAGTACCACTCTTTTTTGCCTATCTGAAAGATATGATCTGAACCACTGGATCGTGTTGGCGGAAAAGTTAAAGTATTTCGTTTTAGCTAGGAGTAGGTCGTGACGAACTGAATCAAATGCTTTAGTAAGATTTAACAATACCAGGAATATATCTGCTTGTTATCTAATGCTCGAAAAATGTCGTCGGGGATATGAAGTAGGGTTGTGGCAGTGCTATGTGAATTGCGAAAGCCTGATTGCGATTAGAAAAACCAACAAAAGACATGGGTGAAATAAAGGCATATCGCAATTTTAAGTATTTTGATCAGTCCAAATTCACTCGTGATATAGAACGCATAGATTGGAAACCAATTGAAAACCTACCTGACGTAGATAAGAAAGTCGAATTCTTAGAAAACACCATAATTAGCATTTTTGATAAACATGCCCCTCTATGTTCTTCGAGAATTATAAAAAAACAACAAAAATCTGTTGTTGATCAAAATACTTAAAATTGCGATATGCCTTTATTTTAGCCATGTCTTTTGTTTGTTTTTCTAATTGCAAACATATATATATATATGTTAAAGAGTGATCCGAAGTACCGAGTTTTACTCCACTTATATTGATATTACTAGTAATAAATACATCAAGAAGTATTTCAGTGGTTTCAGTGATACCTGTTGGTTCGTTTAAGATTTGCGACATCTGAAAGCTATCAAGTATTGTACATAAATAAGCTGTGTCACGCTTCGAAGGAGTAAGGAAATCACAATTCAGATCTTCTATGATGAGCAATTATCAGTCATAGAACCAATATTCGTGATCACTTCTTTGGGCATCACCAATTTAGTGTATGCAACGCTAGGTGGTCTGTATATGGCACATATACCTAACCTATCTGAATTGATGGTAATTTTGAGACATGCACAGTCAATTTCGTCTTTATGCGAGACATCAACATTAAGCAGTTTCACATTTAAATTACTACGGAAATCTACAGCAACCCCTTCTCCTCGCCTGTTCGTCCGATCACT
Source organism: Thermobia domestica (assembly GCF_964235325.1). NCBI lineage: Eukaryota > Metazoa > Arthropoda > Insecta > Zygentoma > Lepismatidae > Thermobia > Thermobia domestica. Next base: position 184,403,195 of record NC_137460.1, on the reverse strand, counting down.
TCTCAACAAACGATAGTTATTTATTTCTACGGCTGATGAGTTTAGTGCACTATCGAGCCATGATTCAGTTATGACTATAATATCACACATATTCTTAAAGCACCCTTTCTGGTGTCCATGCATTTCCCATCATTTCATTTTAAGATTCACACATAAGGTTATATTTATTATTCATAACCGACACATATTCTGTTTGTAGAAGTATTTATTGATACATTTCTCCCATTTCTGGGATTAAGAGAGCAAACGTTTGTCACTAATATCACAGTAACTATGTTACTTGTTCGGTCATACCACTTACTATCCCATTCACTAACTATCTTTCAGTCAATATTAATTTGTATCACCAGATACACACATTTATCATTAGATTCACACAATGGAGAAATGAACGAGAATTTTCCAAGTCCAGAAGAATTTTCGTTGGTATTGAGAACACGACTACTGAGGTGGAAACACTGGTCAAATTTGAGGATTCGTATGGAAGGGATGGAATCGAAATATGATTTTACAGGAGGATTTCAGTTTACTAACTTGAAGGTAGATTTAATAATACAGTATTATTACGAGGAAGTGCCTTAATCCCATGCTACATGCAGTTAGTGTAATACAGATTATGTTAATTGTTACATATTTTACTTAATAATATTACAAGGATTAGAGAGAATATCTCACGTGCGGCGGTATTTTCTAACACTGATATTTGACATTTATCGGATATTTCGGAACTATGGCAACCAAGAACCGTTCGGGGTAGATACCAAGATCCTTTACATATATTTCTTTAGTCAATTCACCATTATACATTTTACTTTAATATAATATTTATATTCCACACGTATTTATATCTCAATATACATACACTCAATAATCATTTAAACTTTCAAATTAATAAACCCGACAAATTATTTTTTTTAGTTTGCAACACTTCACATAAGAAAATCCGAATATATCACAAATTCAACTAACTGACCGCACATAATGATAAAATTAATATTCTCAAGCATTTTATTTAGACTAGTAGACATTTAATTCTCATGACAGGCACGTAAACACAGAATATGCATAAATATATAATTCTAAAATGTTAATACTACTTTTGGGCCCAAACAACTACAACAACATTCACATTTCTAGTAATTAATGGATACCAAAGTAGTAATAACTGATAACCCAACGGAGAGTTCCACACGGATAATGATTTAAAATTGTAAAATTTCATTGTATACTGAACTATCGCTTAATATTGCAATGGGTCAAAATATGATGGAAAAAGTTTCCTTAATATTCCACATCAACGAATACCTCCACGAATCGTGTCTCGCAACGTCTCAGTTCATAATTCCGGTTCAAAAGATAATTGGTAAGTGGTTCATATTTGTCAAGTTCAAAACTTGGGGGGGGGGAGATTGAAAAATTAAAAAAAAAAACTTGAAGAAGAGAATAGAGGGATAGATAGAGAAGACAAAGAAAAAAGAGCAGCGCGCCAAAAGAATAAGTTAGGACACTAAAACTACAAAGACAAGTGGTCGAATTTCGACATACAACAATACACAGCCAAATATAGTTTCATATGCCGAAAAAGTTGACCCAGTAAAATGCATAGCCCAACGTGGTCTCTGAGTGCGTAAGTACGAGGCCGTGCCTTCTAAGCAACTTTCTCACCAGGAATAAGCCCTGTGGAGTGATTGATTGTTAACCGATTCTGGTAGTGATTCACTCAGATGACGGCCGGACCAGCCGAAAGGTTGGTGTAGTCTCTAATTTAGAATTTCTAAATAAAAATATCCGATTCCTCAGAAACTGAGAAGAGTTATGAGTAAAGTATGCAAAACTAGAATAAAATCAATAAAATAGAGGAAATTCTATCAAGAATTTGCTAAATTTTGAAACAGTTAAATAAAATTGATTTTCTACTACTAAGTTGTCTGCCAAATCTTACCAGTAACTCCCAAATCCACAAGGGCGCCAATCTTGAAGTATCTTTTAATTTCAATCATTGCCTAGTTTAAAAACTAAGTAGAATGAAAATATTTAGAGAGGGAGGATCGACACCTTGGTATGGAGGAACGAGATTCTACTGAACAGGAATGATCTTAGCTTAATCAGGTGACATGGGGGGAAAATCAAAGTCGCAGAGTAGTATCGTAAATATAAACTGAACGTATATATGCAAACTGTACGAATTCTGCAAGCAGCTATTATGTTCTGTGATTAACTGAAAGATATTCGGAATTATTTGCTATATGGCTATCGTTTGTGTCGTCAGGGTGGATGATTAGTTGCTAAGTTCAATTACGATAAATGTTAACCCACAAAGTGAAAATACAATCTATTACTTTTCACGACACACTATCTTCACACAAAATTCTAACATAATAAGGAATGACTAATGTATTTATCGTTATATAAATAAATTGAATATCTTGTAGCAAAATTTACCACTGGGCAAATATATGCACGGATGTCCTATTATTTATTCATATTAACTACAATATACATATATATATCATTAATATTATCGTCACTCACTTATATATATTTTTATTCATTTTCTATAACATCGATTTATTTTCACACACCCTATACTCTACCATTACTCCCAAGACTGTTTGGAGCAGTCTTATTATATATTAATGTCAACAAATTATTATAGTACTTTAATTAATACGCGTGATTTCATATGAACTGATATTAGATTCTGTCAAAGCAAACTACAGTATATTTCACTCCAGGGCTTCGAACTATTTTATATGCAATGAAAGTTCAATATTATTAGCTATTCTCTTAACTACATGCAATCATATTTTCTGAGTGTCAACAATGCTATCGTTCAACTAACGTAAGGAAGAAAGAATTTTGAAACTGCAGCCTGACAATAGAAAATGCCATAGACAAACTTCAGGTGAAGGAAGAAAGCAAAGTTTACTATTATTAATAATTTTAGTACTGGACTATATAAATGATTGTGATTTTTAGAGATACCGAATTACAATGTAATTTGTCTAAATACCTATTCATATGGGCGAGAACTAATATTCACTCATCAATAATCACAAAAGAATAGTAATTTTCGGATCGACTGAATCGTTAAGTTTTGGAGTAACAGAAAACTAGCGGCGAATAGTTCTCAACCTCACACAAGATGGCATTAATAGTACGGAAACTAACTTTACACTATTAAGTAAAGTTTGTACTCTGTCATCGTTAAATATAAGGAATATAATATGTAGTTACGGTACGGTATTAACTATAAATTTTTATTATGAATCCATGTACTTATTACGACGGACCAAAAGAGATGAATAATCAATAAACAACAATACTGCCCTTAAATAGATTAAGTTTATATACACATACACACACATGCTACATCCCACATGAATTAAGAAAACAAATATTAATACATATCGCTACAAATGTTAAATTATCTTATTACACAGTTCAACTATACGTAAATCAAACAAATTACTGAACTTCACCATCCTAAACCGGCTCTATTCACTATGAAAAGGAAATGAAATGATCAGAGTCCAATGGCCCTCCTATTATTTAAATCATGGTTTTCGAATTACAGAATTATTGTCAATGTCCCAGTAGGGACATATTGAAACTAATAATGGTAAGGGTCCCTTACCTGAAGGGTAAAGAACCCCTATGAATTTTTGACTTAGCCCATTATCATTGGAAGCTGTGATCAACTCAAGAATAAGTAAGAGTTCCTGTGCTAAATTACACTGACATTGTGAAATTCAACTTAGCTACAAGGAAGCCTACAAATACCGCCATATTAATAATATTTATTAAAAAATCACATATGCTACACATGCAGAACTATAAGTAGACAGGCTATCGTACCGTATACGAATTTGGAGGGTAAGAAGGATATTCTAAATGTTTTAATTCACTGAATCTTAAACTGGGGAGCTCACGACACGAGTCCACAGCAACTTGTTAATAGAAACATGGCGTCCTTGACTTGAGATTCCAAATATTACGATTTTCTAATAGTTTCAGTGTGAAATTTTGCTCACTTGAGATTCTCAGGTGCTTCCTCGCTATTTAGTCCTTATTTGAAACTAATTTTTACCTTGATAATACTGCTTTTTCCATGAAAAATCCAATATATTTCGCAGTGAAATTAACGTGATCCAGTTTCAAGATTGTTCCAGGTAGAGAATGGCAAGGTACGCGCCTTAATACTAGAGCATAGGAAATAGTTCCAATCAGAACAAAGAGTTTTGGCGGCGGAAATTATAAAGCTAAAAGACAATAGTAAAAACTGGATGAAACCGGATTTTGGGAGGATATGGGCATTTCAGAGGGACGAAGGGGGTCTAAATTATTTTGCCAAATATCATATTGGTAGATAACTTCAACAATTTCGGCCAAATTGCGGGCCCATGTTTCCGTATAGCATTAAAGTGTATAATTTCAATACTCATCCATTTGAAATGCCCATATCCAGGGTTTAAAATAAAATAATGTATAAATAATGATTTTATTCCCCAGAAATGTAGTTCCTACTAGATTATTCCGAAGATTCCACTTCAATTTTGATCTGAATGAGGAACAACTGAATTTACTACATGAACCGAAAATTATGTATTAAAAACTTACAGTACGCGATGTGTTCGGAAATTATTGGATCCCTTCAAACAAAATTCCATTACCTTGATTGTAATGGCACATTACATATTTCTCAGATAATATATATATATATATATATATATATATATATATATATATATATATATCGAGAGAGATAGAGAGAGCCGGTTGTTAAAAAATTACAATAGCACCACTGATTACACCTATACAAAAACTACAAATATAATTGTCACTATCAAAAGTAGAAAATTAGCATTGCAAAAGAATAAACGTATCAATATAGTTGAAGACAGTAATAAGTACAAACTCTACAACAAAATGCCCGTGCTTACTATTCAGCACGGTTTATGCTTGTTGTGCTGTAGTCCCAAATTGTTAAATACATTAAAAATATATAATTAAAAAAATAAATACATAGGCCAGAAACGATTACGAAATATGCGAAATCATTATTTTATAAAGTTTGAATTTTTACAATTATGCTTAGTAAATGATGTTTATACTGATATTTATGTTATGGATGGGTGTTGAAAGCTGATTGCAGTAACAGCAGTCTCGAATGCAGTAACAGCACTATAACAATCATAGTTTCGCTACATAACTTACATATGCACACCGCAGAAGGTTTACATATGTTGTAGTAACATTCAGGAGATAAATCTGGAGACTTATTTTTTGCTATAGTATTGTAAATGCAAATTATATACAGATCAAGTTCTTTATTTGGAGTAGGTTAGATTTGGTTTTCTTTACCTATGTATATATTTTTGAAAATGTAATACTTCACATTTAAAGTGGAATGAGTTTAACAAGTGGAATAACCTAACGATTTGCACCTACTACACGTTTCTTGTTTTAGTTCACAAAAGCATTTTGTTATGCTTTTAGTATGATTTTACATTACTTTATCAAGAGTATAGTACAACCAACCAAATAGAAAATCGAGTGGTTTTAGAACAGATTATTCTATCTGCAGTCTTGCTGTATTAAAATTGTGACAAGAGTAAACCAACGGTTCTTCTTCCAAATTTGGCATACATTAGATGGAACGTTAGAATGATAGTTTAACGATTTTGGTATACGAGTTTCACAATTTACACACGAAATTTTTTACACAGCATTTGTATTTTGTATTAAAATTGTGACAAGTGTAAATCAACGGTTCTTCTTCCGTAGTTGGAGTACCTCTTAATTGAAAAATTATAGCACACCAACTATGGATGTTTAGTTGTAAACAACATCCCACTTTAACATACCAAATCTGTTTAGAAGCTGAGTTCCGAAAGCTGTTGCAATCTTGCTATGAAATGCTTACACTTATGTCTACTATGCACCAGGAGCATCTATCAAAGATTTTGTAGAAGGAACTTTTCATATCTCACCACTTAATATGCATAGTCTGAAACTTGGAGACATGAATTGGTTATCCTCTAAGAGTAAAGTAGAAATATTCCGCGAAGTTACATCATTAAATTTTTACAATTGTCTGCTCGAAACTACGTTTCGTACTACCTAGGTATAATACTATCTCTGATTCACTTCTCGAATTAATCTTAGCTTCTGACATTGATAGAATTCTTCATTTTGGTGAATTTTCAGTACTTGGCATTTCGATTCATGATCTTATCTTTGTTTGCTATTTTATTAAGATTTCCAAATTCTAACCAAAAGTCGTTTTATACAAACATTTATTATTATTATTATTATTATTATTATTATTATTATTATTATTATTATTATTATTATTATTATTATTATTATTATTATTAATTAGGTATTCTGCAATTCGGAAGGTTCTGGGACTAATGAGGATTTTTTCATTTTTTCAATTTTAGATTTGGCCTGGAAATGTTTCTTCCACTTTTGTCCATCTTCTTCTTCCTCCTTTAACTCTCAATATTTTCTCCTATCTTTCAAATCATCGATCAGCTATGTTCTTTTTCTTCCTATTCCTCGATTCCCTTTCATCTTTCCTTCTTTAGCTGTGTGAAGAAGACAATTTCTTCTGAAGATGTGTCCAATCCAATTTTCCGTTCTACGAAGAATGGTGGCTAGAAGTGTCCTCTTCTCTGCTATCCGTTTTAATACATCTTCGTTTATTGCTCTCTCTGTGCATTTTATCTTCTTCATCTTCCTCCAACACCACATTTCGAAGTTCTCCAAATATTTATCCTCTTACTTCCGTAATGTCCAAGTCTCTGAACTATACAGTCCAATGCTCCATATATAGCACTTGACCAACTTCTTTTTAAGTCCAATGTTGATCCTGCTAGTTAAAAGTGATCTTTTCTTGTTGAATGCTTCTTTACCTTTGGCAATTCTTGACCTGATCTCTTTGGTGCAGTAAGCGTCTCTCGTCAAAATACTTCCCAGATACTTGAAATTATCGACCTCTTCAAGTTCTCTTTGTTACACTCTGACCCGTAAGGGTCCAGTGTCAACTATTTTTTCAGTCATCTCCTGTAGTCCTCCTTCGATTTTAGCTATTATAATAGTATTATCTGGATATCTGATCTTGTTAATGATCTGTCCTCCAATCTTGAAGTCTCCAGTTCCCATTAATGCTTCCATCATTAAACATTCACTGTAAATGTTGAATAATTGGGGCGACAAACTACAACCTTGTCTGACTCCCGTCCAATCTCCACACTATTGATTTCTCCTTCATTCAAGCGCATCTTCACCCGTTGTCCTACGTACAGATTTTGAATGAGTCGTCGATCTCTCCAGTTGACTCCGATTTCTTTAAGTATTTTCAGAAGTTTCGTTCAATTGACTCGGTCGAAAGCTTTGACTCGGTGAAGCACAAACACAACTCTTCCCTTACATCAAGAATACTTTCTGACATAATTCTCATCAATCCAATAGCATCTCTGGTGCCTTTTCCTTTCCGGAATCCAAATTGATCTTCTTCTAACCTCTCATCTATCTTGCTTTCCAGCCGCCCGTTCAGTATGCGTGCAATGATCTTTCCAGTGTGGGAAATCAGGCTAATGGTTCTGTAATCGCTGCACTTCTTTGCTTGATTTTTCTTGGGCAATGCAATCATTGTAACATCAAGAAAATCCTTTGGCCATTCTCCACTCAGGTAGATCTTGTTAATAAGTGAGGTCAGTACTTTCATTGCATTGTCTCTTAATTCCTTGAGCAAATCTACTGGTATGTCGTCGTCTTCAGTGGCCTTTCTCCTTCGCATGTCTTTGATTTCTTGTACTACTTCATTTTTCAATATACTGGGTCCTTTTTCATCATCATCCATCTCTTCGTCTGCTTCGATCGCAATATCTTTGGGGCGATTCTTCTTATCATACAGATCTTTTATGTATTCCTCCCAAACTCTAAGGATTCTTTGATGTTCAGGGATTACATTACATTGTTGATCTTCGATGCCGAATGTTCGTATACTTTTGTTAGCTCTCCCACCTAATTCTTGTGTTTTCTGGTACATATGGTCATATCTGCCGCACCGTTGAAGTTTCATTATTTCTTCACGTATCTGCTTCATGTACATTTCCTTGGCTTTGTCCGTTTCTCTTGAAGAGGAAAATAATAATAATAATACAGTGAAACCTCTGAATAACGCACACATGGGACGGGAATTTTCGTCCGTTACTGAGAGGTCTCCGTTACAGAGAGGTTACAGAAATTTAATTTCTCTCAACGATAATTGTATGCAGTAATATAAAGTAAACACATTATGTATGACTGTAAATACGTAAAATTCAATACGAAAATACTCTATTTAGTACGTATTTGAATTACTGGGACGGATGACGGAGATATTTAATTCTGTTAAGTAATATTATTGCTGGGGTATGTATTAATATATTCGTATACTGCAAAAGATAATGGGTGTATGGTAATTTTCTTAAGTACATGTCTTCAAGTACATGTCATCACCCTGTAAAAGATCCATTAATTCACATACCACCTATACTAAAAGTAAAAATTGCTTTATAAAGTACGCAACATTATTACTAAATACTGAAAATGTGGTGAACAAACTCACCAACTATGAATTCCTTGGGGAGAAGTCTGCAATAGTTGTCTGTCGTGTACATCCTATCGGCACTACTTTCCGTTCGAAATTTGCTTGTAACTGTTGGATCAATTGGATAACTTCTGTTTGAACGCGATTAATGGCAAGTTTCTTTAATTGTTCAACTGTTTGACACGCCAATTTGTACAAAAAATTTTGCTTTTTTGCTTTTTGTTCGTTGAAAAATTTTACAGCGAAACAAGTTTTTTGTTATCTATGAAATTGTCGGGAAAGATGCAAGACCCACAGGAAAAGGTACTAAATTTGTTAGGGAAGGGAATATCTTTCGCATAGATTTCTTGGCCATACGACTGACCCTGCATGAGTGTTATTGCTTATTGGAGGTTTTCTAGGATTTCCACCGGAAAGCAGTTTATTGCTGGCAGAGAGAAAGAAGATTTCAAGTTCAGCTTGAAGCTGTTCTGTTTGATGGTTCACCAGTCTAGATACACTTGTGGGGAAATGACTTTTCTGTATACTGTAATATATCGCAGAACCATTAATAATTCCTGTCCGTAATGAAGAGGTTATTGAAATGTTTTGGGGAGGGGGGAAGAACTGTCCGCGTCCGTATCTCAGAGTGTCTGTAAAAGGAGAGTTTTGTTCCGTAAGAGAACATATATGTTTGCCGGGACAGAAAAATCTGTCCGTATTATAGAGGTGTCCGTTAAGGGGGTTTCACTGTAATAATAATCATAATAATCGTGAGTGGGAACGGGGAGTCGTTATAAGTTTGCAATCTTGTAAATATGATAGTTAAGCCAAAAACGAAATTGAAAAATAAATAAATAAATGTGTTTTGAAAACTCTTGCTTCATATACAGATGGTGATCAGAAAAATGGAAACACCTGAACGAAATTGCAACTTACCAGATTAATATGGTGTCGGGCCACCTTTCACATTCAGAACAGCCTTGATGCGACGTGGGATGGAGGCATAGAGGTCGTAAATGGTAGCAAGTGGAATTTTACACCATTCCTCGTTCAGGGCATCGGCCAGTTCTGTGAGAGAGGATGGAGGTGGAAATCGTCGTCGGAGTCGTGTTTGCAAGACGGACCACAGATGTTCAATTATGTTGAGATCTGGGGATTGGGCGGGCCAGGGGAGGTGTTGAACTTATTCCGGTGTTCCTCAAACCACGCTGCAACAACGCCAGCTGTGTGAATTGGTGCATTATCATCCTGGAAGATGGCGTCATTGTCCGGGAACAACATCCGTATCATAGGATGCAAGTGGTCTCCTAAACTTGCGACATAATCGTTGGCAGTGATTCGTCCGCTAAGTGTGACCACAGGACCCAATGAAAGCCATGATATGGCGGCCCACAGTATCACCAAGCCGCCGCCATGTTTCGCAGTTGGGCGGAGGCACTGCAGATCATAAGCTTCTTTGGGCGTTCTCCACACATAAACGCGGCCCGTGGTTGGGAATAGGGTGAGGATGACTCATTCGACCCTATCACACGTTTCCAGTCCTCAACGGTCCAAGTTGCATGGTCGCGGCACCATTTGCGGCGTGCGAAAGCGTTATAGTCCCTGATGAGCGGTTTGGCCCGTGCAACACGACCCCGTAAGTTCATGTCATGTAATTCGCGGCGGACTGTGATTGTCGAAACAGGGTGGGGGAGGTGCTGGTTGAGTTCCTCCGTCACTTGTTCCGCAGTGGCACGACGGTTCTGCGTGACAATGCGCTTTAATACCCGGCGTGACCTGACACTCGTGGTTTTCTTCCGCCCACTGTTCCGCTTCCCCGATGTGGTTTTCCCGTGTGTTGTGTAGGCCGTCATCACCTTCGACACTGTCCCACGCGACACACTTAACACAGTAGCCACTGCCGTCACACTCACTCCACATAACCACGCACCAACAATTTGCCCTCTTTGAAACTCTGAGAGATCTCCCATTTTACACTACTTCCGTCTGGTGCAGCCACTGGACACTGCTGTTCCACTGGAGACCGATCTAACACACCACCACCAGCGGTCCGGCGCTGCGGGCGCCACGACACCACTGCCAACCCATACATCTGACGTGTTGCCAACTACAGGTGTTTCCATTTTTCTGATCACCATCTGTATATGTTTTAGACTTAACTAATTCATAACGCACTTCCGAAGAGAAACATCTAACCAATTTAATGACCGTGTCTATAGCGACAACCCCAGTCACGACCCAAAAAAAGAAGAAATGAAAGAGTGCGAAAGAAGATAAGTCAGCAGGAGAAAGGAGGAAAAGAAAGGAGGAAGGAGAAATGAAGAAGAGAACTAGTGATGAAGGATTGCCGGATAATGATGGAAATATTGTAAAGAAACCTGAATCGCTATTTAAAAGATGATTCATATTTGAAAGTCATTACTCGATGATCAATTCTGAAGTGATCCCGTAAAGACAAACGGGATACTATCCCGAGCTGGATTCAGGCAACTGCACAAGTGGGAGTTGCCCAAACCAGCCCAGGAGACGTAAAGTTTTTATTTGTTTGTCTATTATTTCGAAGTGTTAAATAACCTGTATCCAGTATATCCATTTTTGTAATGGAGATCGAACAACACTTGAATCAGGCAAGAAAAAAAATCAAATTGCATATTTTCCACAAATTAAAATTTTGAAATTTCAGAAAAGAGCTATCACTGTTCAGACTCACTCTATTATTTTGGCCTTCCTCCCAGAGCCGATTTAAACTACTTTAGTATTGGTTATCTTTCATGACCTCCGTCATACACTAATACATATAAATCAATATTAAATACTACCAGTTAAAACTAAATTTATCATTCACTCAGGCACATTCTCACATACATACAGGACAGCGTATTGACATGGGTGAAAATAGTTTTAGAACAAGCCATGTAACTACAATTTGGTGAACATTTAACACATCTACTGAGAAATTGAACACAGAATTTTATAAACATGCAATAAGTATACATTTACATGGGTCAATCCACATACGAAATTGCATAATACCAATGTAATAGTATATACGCTCTCTCTCTCTCTCTCTCTCTCTCTCTCTCTATATATATATATATATATATATATATATATATATATATATATATATATATATATATATATATATATATATATAATACAGCTTTAAAAGAAATATAGAAAAAAGTTATATTCTTTTTTAACTTCTGGTGAAAAATTATATAGATTTACGAATAAGTATAGTATACAATATGATGAGTGGAAAGAAAAACATTTTTTAAATGAGGGTTAATAATGAGTCTTTATATCACTTATGAACATTTTGAAAGTAATTAAACGAATCCTCTCTCGTAATTTCAAACTATCTATAATATATGTATTATCGAAACAGCCCTTTCTGGTGTCCACACGTTTCACTTTTAGCATTTCTTATATTCACACATTAGGATGTATATATGTTAATCATAACCAACACGTATTCGGTAAAAATATTTACTAATACACTTCTCCCGTTTCTGGGGTAACAAATCAAAGTCTTCTCACTCGCACCACGATGACTATGTTACTTATTCAGTCGTTAGCTTACTGTCGCATTCGCTATCTCTCAATGAATATCGCTTTGTGTTACTAATTGCACATATTTATCACTGATTTGCACTATGTATACAATATATATATATATATATATATATATATATATATATATATATATATATATATATATATATATGGAAGAGAATTTTCCAACCTCAGAAGGACTGTTATTTGTTTTGTAAACACAACTATTGAGGTGGAAACCTTGGTTAAATTTTAGGATTCGTATGGGACGGATAGTAATCGAAATGTAGTTCTCCATTTCCATTCACTAACTTGAGGGTTGATTTAAGGACACATTAGAGTTACGATGACCTGCCTAAATCCCATGCTATGTGTAGTTAGTATATTACATACAATGTTAGTCGATACGTATATTACTTAAGAACATTATACGGTTTGAAGTGAGAGTTTCTTAGGGTCGTCGAAGCAGTCGGACGTGATTTTCTTTAGCTCCATGGTGCATTCAAGCGTGGAATGGGTATCTCAATAACCCTCTGGAGATGCAGAATAGGTTTGTTCGCCAGTGCGGCAATAAAAAGGACAAAAATAAAAGTGCTACATGCAGCCACAAATTCAAACGTGCTGTATGCCTACGGTTTGGTAATCGCGACATTTCTAATCATTTCTGGAGTAGAACAAAATCCGGGACCAACTAATTCTCAAAAGAATGATGTAACAGAAATCAAAGAAATAATTAACTCTCTACGGGGCTCTAATGAACTCTTAGTGTCTGAAGTGCGACAATTACGGGAAACCATGACGACGTTAGTGAATCGTGTATGTGTACTGGAAAACGAACTCGTACTAGTGGAAAGTGAACTAAATAATCCTCAACAGCACAATTCATTACTACAGAGTAAACTGGATGATCTGGAGAATCATAGTCGAAGGCAGAATTTGGTGTTCTATGGCGTTGAAGAGGAAGAAAGTGAAAATTGGAGCAGCACTGAAAATAAAGTGCGTAATTTATTACGGGATCGTTTCCAGCTGGACTTATCAGACGAGGACATTCAGAGATGTCACCGTGCAGGCAGAAAACTTCCAGGCAGGTGTCTTCCAATAGTGTGCAAGTTCTTAAGTGATAAAAAAAGGAATCAATTCTACAAAATAAGAAAAAGTTGCGTGGATCAAATATCTATGTAGAACAAGATTATTCGTATGCAGTGCGAGATGAGAGGAAAAGTCTTCGATATTTTATGTCACAAGCTCGCAATCAAGGAAAAGTTTCCTATATAAGTTATCGCTATTTATACATTGACGGGAGAAAATACACACTTTCAGAAATGTTAGAAAAAGAAGGAAGGCAACGTGTTGAAAGTGAAATACCAGATGTGACCGCACCCCCTACTGCTCTGCAAGAAACACCGAATCGTACTGATAATTCCCCCGAGGCACCTGTCATTCAAAGTGGAAAACAACAGAATTCCAGAACCCAACCCTCCTCCTGCTCTGCTTCAGTGAAGCGTAAACCGACCAGAAACCAGTGAGTATTGTGTTCTCAGGAACTGCAACATGTAAGTAGAAGAAAACAATTGATCACCTGTAGCAACCAAAGTAGCGTTCCTCCACCAAAAGAAATTCCAGGAAATACTGAGTGTAATTCGAGATCCGGATTTTGTAAACATAACATGCATGAACCCTCCTCTCAGAAAGTTAAGTCACTGAACCAAATATGTATGTTTTCGGTGTTTTATGAAAACACTTTTGGTTTGCGTTCCAAAGCTCAAGAATTTTATACAAATGTACTCTCAAATAATTATGATGTTATTATAATCACTGAAAGTTTCTTAACCGAAAATCATTTCGATACAGAGTTCTTTGATAATAGATACAAAGTCTTCTGCCAGGATAGAAATCTCGAACTGTTTAATCAATGTAAGTGAGGGGGTGTAATAATAGCAACACACTATAATCATAATATATATCTTGTTAATTCGTATGACTTGTATTTTGAATGTGTTCTTGTCAAACCTGTAATTCACGGTTTTAAATTATTCATATGTGCAGTGTACATTCCTCCTGAATCAAGTTTAGTAATATATGAGCAATTCTATCAATTTATTGAGACTAATTGCCCAATAGGTAGCAATATTCTCTGCATAGGGGATTTCAATATTCCTGAAATAACAGGTTGTGTTTTTGATTTCTTATCATCAACAATAAATTGTAAAAAATTATATAACTTTATGTCCTTATATGATTTAGCGTCATTTAATAATATTCGTAACAGTAACGGACGAACTTTAGATTTGGTATTATCAAATATTGATAAGGTTCTCGTTAAAAGAGACTGTCCTCTTGTTACTAAAGAAGACAGACACCATCCCGCAATAAGTGTCTCTATCCCATTAAACGTTACAAAGAAAGAAAACAGAGAAGCTAAAGTATCTGGTTTCAACTTTAAGAAGGCTGATTTCAAAAAAAATATACGTGGAACTGCACAAAATAAACTGGGGCTGTCTTTCGCAAATGAATGATATCAATAATGTGCTATCCAACTTTTACTACATGAATAATAATGTATTTAGTATGTGTATTTCCCGTAAGAAACATGGTAATGGAAATTATCCGAGCTGGTTCACTTATAGTATAATTAGAAAAATAAAATCCAAATCATATCATCATAAAAAATGGAAAAGTGGAATAACTGCAAGCTTATATCATCGTAAAAATTTCATGAGTTACGTAAACAGATAAAGACCGACATATCAATTGCGTATAAAACATTCATTCTAGAATCTGAACTTTCTATTCATAATGATCCGGGCCAACTTTGGAGTTTTGTCAAAAGCAAAACCAAGCATATGTCATCAGCCTCCTTTACTTACAATGGGAAAGAACTAAATAAGGACAGTGAGATTGCTCAGGCCTTCGCGCATTACTTTCAATCTGTTTATAACAATGTTTCAGCAAAATATGACGTAGACAGTTTTATATCTAACAAGACGGAATCCATTAGCCTGTTGGACAACTTTCAACTTGGAGAAATACAACTGCGAGAAATTCAAGTGGCTATAAAGGCTCTCAAACCAAAAGCGTCATGTGGACCGGATAGTATTCCTCCATATGTTGTCAAAGGTTGTATTGATATATTCAAGCATCCATACTATATTCAATATGTCCATAAGAACAGGCACTTTTCCGGACTTATGGAAAGAAAGTTTAGTGTGTCCAGTGCCAAAGTCTGGAAATAAAAGCGAAATAAAAAACTTCAGACCTATAGCTATATTATCTCATTTTGCCAAAATTCTTGAGAGTATTTTATATACACGAATTCTGAATCACGTAAAGCCAATTATATCTAAACATCAACATGGTTTCTTACACAATAGGTCTACTGCAACAAACCTAGCAGCTGTAACAAATTTTATAGCAACGGAGTTAGACAAAGTCGGCCAGGTAGACGTTATTTATACCGATTTCAGTAAGGCATTCGATGTCGTGGATCATGATGTTCTAATGGCGAAATTAACAAGCCTAAACTTTTCAAAGTCAGCAATAGAATATATTGTATCGTATTTATGTAACCGGAAACAATCTATTCTATACAAGGGGCATGTCACCGAAAAGTTTGTTACTCTGTCTGGGGTTCCTCAAGGATCTCATCTGGGTCCTCTGCTATTTCTCGTACTTATTAATGAAATTCCACTTTTTATTGAAAACTCTGAGATTCTCCTATTCGCTGATGATCTCAAATTATATTCTAGAATTAATTCAACTGAAGACTGCATATAACTACAACAAGACCTACAGCGAGTTCAAACATGGTGCGATGACAACACATTAGTAATAAATGTATCCAAGTGTAAATTTCTGTCTTTTACGAGAAAAAGAAATCCTATCACTTTTGACTATACACTGAAAAAAAACTAAATTGTCTAAACCAAGTACTGTCAAAGACTTAGACGTTATTTTTGATCCTGAACTAAATTTCAATCAACACATAGATATGATAACAAACAGCGCATATAGAAACTTAGGTTTAATTTACAGAATAGGGCAAGATTTCTCCAGTGGGACAACATTTACAACACTTTATTTTACATATGTCAGATCAAAATTAGAATATTGTTGTACAATATGGACCCCCAATAATAAAAAATACGCTCAAGAAATAGAAAACATCCAAACAAAATTCTTGAAAATGCTTACATACAAAAAAACTAATCATTATCCCAAATATTTTTCCTACAATGATCTAGTAAACAGCTTTAATTTTCAAACTCTACAAAAAAGAAGATGGATGTTGGACTTGTTATTCTTATACAATATAACGAAATACTTTAGTTTGTATAATATTTACCTGTACCGTGGGCAAAAAGTGCTCATAAATATGTAATATACTTAGTAGAATGTTCATTTTAAATTAACAGAAAAGAAGAATGTTTTTAATATATGTAAGAGATTATTATGGGATAGTTGTGGCTATGTACATGTTATGTGTTGACCTAGTCAAGTAAATTTATGTATTTTACGGTCTTAAAAAGAATATTTAAGACATATCAAGCAATAAAGGTGAGACTAATAATCTTTGAATATCTGAGTTGATTTTTGCATAAAGAAAAGTAATTATCGCTTCGTAACTTATATTTTACCAGACGGACCAGGTTGACGACGCTTTTCTATAGAGTCGTTATAAAAATTTGGTTTACCAAACCCGGGACTTTTGAAAATTCAGTTCCCGAAGAAGGAAAGTAGGGCTGAATTTACTTGGATATTACCATTTATGAATACGAACTTAACCGTATTACGAAGCGGTAAGGTCATCAAACGAAAAATGGATAGTGAAATAGTGCAACAGGAATCTAATACCAGTAATCCAGGTGAAATTAGTGCAACACCAAGTTTGTCATCTGAGGATCGACTTTTGTTAGCTGTGCAGCGACAAATTATGCAAATGACGACTGAGATAAAACAAACCATGGAACAGAAGCTCAATGAATCTAACACAAACATGGAACAGAAGTTCTATGAAGCTAACCAGACCATGGAAAAGAAGATAGAACTGAAATTTAACGAAGCTAGCAAGCAGTATGAAGAATTAAGTAAACGAATAGAACGGATAGAACTGAAATCAGACGATACGAAACAAACAATCGTCCAGGTGATGAACGACATATCCTCGCAGTTTGAAGAGAAGTTAAAAAGGTTAGCCGATGAGTGTCAAGAAAAGCACGATCATCAAAATCATGAAATCTGTGCTGTAAAAAAGGATTTAACGTTAATAGAATCTTCCGTTAAACATCAAAAGATCCAGTTGGCTACTATGCAGGAAGAAATTAAAACGTTACAGGCTAGAGATAACATTTATCGCAATAATCTGGGCAGTGATCGCTTCGAGTTTCCCCAATCACCGGATATAAATACGCCTTCGCCGGAATCTGAGGAGGATATTATATTAGAGGAAAATTGTCCGAAGATCACTGATGAACGAAATATAAATGGTATCATGACACAGCACGCTACGGACCGGAACAATCACACCACAAGAACAAGGAGTGAGAAAAGAAAGGTAAAGCTAAGTGTCAAGATGAGCGAAATCAAAGCCATGAGTAAATTTAGTGGTAAGTGCAATGAAAATGCTAGTTCTTTCTTAGAGAAATTCCAAGACGAATGTAATATAATGTCTATCGACCGATCACAATACATGAAATTAATACCCCATGTATTACTCCCACCTTGTTCCTTATGGTTTAAGGCAATACGTGATCACATTAGTACATATGAGGAATTTAAAGCGGCATTGATCGCGAATTACGAAAATGACTTTTTGCTGGCCAACAGAGATGCCACTCTTAGAAATCAACATTTCAATCCTCGATTGCACAAATCTATTGTAGAGTTTGTTGTAAATGTCTATAATGAATTAAAGATCGTTAATCCCTTGCAATCGGAATCAAGAATAATTGCATCGATTCGCAATTTGCTTCCATTTAAATTACAGCAGATCTTATTTTCCACACAGTGTATGAGTTTCAGTCATTTATTAATGCTTGTACAATGCTACGAAACTCAATACCATGCTATGAATCTAACACAATCAGGAATGGGTAAAAATAAGAATAATTCAGATCATTTGGTCCCTGTTCGGAATTTGAATATCCGAAGTGTGAATAATAATGAACCGAACCTAAGACGAGTATACTCTAGCAATCAAAATGAACAAAATAGACAAGGTTATGTAGGGAATCCGCCTAACCTAATTAATCGTAATAATTCCTATGTTAGACCATATAGTCAAAATAGGTTTAAAAATAGACGAAATGTATGGAGAAATTCCACCAACGCAGCGAACTACGTGGATAGAAGTAATGGAAGGATAAGAGATGGCACTTCACATCAAGATCCAGGTATTGAAGTAATTTCTGTACAAAACAATAATACAGGACATAATCATGATTGTGCTGTACAGTGTACCCTATTGGAACCCTACTCGAGTATGAATTTAAACTAATTGCGGCTGATATGGTAGGGGTTAAACCCATGTCAGCTGTAGGTTCTCATGAGCATTTATCTAAAAATTTAAGCGATAATTTCTATGAACATTTATCTTCCAATTTACCGGTTCATGCTAATTATGAAAATGATCTTTCTTATGACGTTTCTGTGAATAACTATTCGGAAAGGAAAATTAATTTTCAAATGATTTTTATTCTTTCTTGTTCATGTGAAGAATCATAATTCGATTTATAATTAATTAAAGCAAAGATTATTTATATCAGATTGATTTGTGTTTAATTGTCAAAGATTATGTTAAGAATAAGATCCATTCTATAAAATCCATTATTCAATAACTACCTTGAATGAAATTCTTCTTTATTTATGACATCTTAGTGCTACTATGTATACATTACAATTGCAACATCTAACTTATTTGTTATACAATGCGCCCGAAAAGAATAAATATTATTTGTCACATCATCGTTTGTAATAATGATCGAAACTAGTAATCTTGATAATTTGTGTTTCACCCTCGTTAATTATATTTCTAAGCGACGATGTTTTTAATGATAAAGAATAAATAATAATGTAATAAAAGAGAAATATTAATGAAATCAAAGATTTATTGTAAATGTATTTATGTGAATGATAATAACTAATATTTTATATATATATGAGGGTTAACCAAAAAAAAATAATGAAGATATATACGAGGTGTGATCAAAATATAAAGAACATATGTAATGTACGAACATTAATCTAATCAGACCAGTGGTTCTTGAATATAAAAGCCAAGCCTACTCATGACTTTTATATTCAGTCCCTTTGTCGGGCGACATTTTCTATAACGAAATACTTTAGTTTGTATAATATTTACCTGTACCGTGGGCAAAAAGTGCTCATAAATATGTAATATACTTAGTAGAATGTTCATTTTAAATTAACAGAAAAGAAGAATGTTTTTAATATATGTAAGAGATTATTATGGGATAGTTGTGGCTATGTACATGTTATGTGTTGACCTAGTCAAGTAAATTTATGTATTTTACGGTCTTAAAAAGAATATTTAAGACATATCAAGCAATAAAGGTGAGACTAATAATCTTTGAATATCTGAGTTGATTTTTGCATAAAGAAGAGTAATTATCGCTTCGTAACTTATATTTTACCAGACGGACCAGGTTGACGACGCTTTTCTATAGAGTCGTTATAACAAGTTATTAAACAATAAGATTGACTGTATGGAGTTGGTCTCGAAAATATCATTACGGATTCCCACTTGCAAAACCAGAGTAGAAAATACAGGGACATTTTATTGTGCAAAATCCAATAGCAATATATTATATAAATCCCCTATGTGAAGGCTGTGTAAATTATACAATGATATTGTAAATAAGCTTGATAAAGTGGATGTATTTAGTCTTTCAGAAAACAAGTTCAGATCATATGTGAAACAAGAAATTTTCTGTAGTAATAATTAAGAAATTTATATATGTAACGTTTGCTGTATGTACACAACACTGTAATTGGGTATAGAACAGAAGTAATCCTAGCAGGGATTTGCCAATTTTTTTAAAAAAAAAACAAATAAACTAAATTTTGTACTAGTAAGTTTTCTGCCAAATCTTACTAGTCGTTCCCAGTCCGCATGGGTTTTAACCTTGTGGCGCCAACTAATTTCAAAACACTATATCTACTAGAAGTAGAAGGAATGAAAATCCATAGACATTGGGGATTTTCAACGCCCTGTTACGGTAATACGAAAGACTACTGTAATAACTTCTTCTATATTATTCGATCCTATCCACTTCGTTACCTCTGCGGACAATAATGAACTTAGTTTAATCAGGTGACGTGGAAAAAATTTAAAGTTGTAGAGTAGTATCGCAAAGGTAAACTGAACGAGTATATTTAAATTGTATCAATTCAGTAAACGGTTATTCTATTTTGTAATTAACTGGAAAATGTCCTGAATTATTTGCCATATTACTATTATTCGTATCGTCAGGCTGGTTGATCAGCTAACTAGTATGTTTACTATTTAATGTTAAGAAACGAAGTAAAATATATTTTACGTGAAAATACATTTTATCCATTATTTTTACGTAACAAACCATGCTCACAGAAATATTCTGGTGTAATAATTAATGTACTGAAAAGTTTACCATTATATATACATACAATCAATAAATTGTAGCAAACTTTACCACTGGGCACATATATACATGGGTGTCCTATTTTTTATTCATACTTTCTAGCATACATATCTACATATCATTTACATTATCATTACTCGCTTATCCACTATATGTTTATTTTTTCTGTATAACGTCAATTTATTTTCAGATACCCTATACAATATGAATACGCACGTGACTGTTCAAAGCAGTTTTACTATCTATATTAAACTCAGCAAATTCTTATAATACATTAACTAACACGCGTGTTTTTATATGAACTGAATATGAATTTCTTTCACAACAAACTATTGTATATTTCACTTCACGGCTTCCAATTTATTCTGTATACAACAAAAATTCAATATTATTCACTACATGCAATTTTATTTCTGAAAATGTCAACAATGAAATCGTTCACAGAAAACAAAGGAAAGAGAATTCGTAACTGCAGCCTGGCAACAAAAATAATGCCACATAGACAAACTTTGAGTTAAATGGAAACGCGAAGTTTAATATTATTAATAACTAGCAGCGTTCACCCCGCTTCGCTGCGGTCACCCCGGAACGCAATAAACTTTGTTACTTAGATAATTTTTACTTTTTCGCTTTCAAGTGATATGATAAAAACCATAGAAGATTGCAGTAAATGTTAACATTATATCGCCTGTCATTTATGTTAACCCGCCCCGCTTCGCTGCGGTCACCCCGGAACGCAATAAACGTTGTTACTTAGATAATTTTTACTTTTTCGCTTTCAAGTGATATGATAAAAACCATAGTAGATTGCAGTAAATGTTAACATTATATCGCCTGTCATTTATGTTAACCCGCCGAGTGACACGGTCATGTGGGTTGCATATAAATACGTTTATTTTTACCTATGATGAACTAACAAAGGATTTGTACGTTATGGACACTTGAATGGTCAATTATCTCAAGACACTGGTAATTAAAAATTAAAGTGATATGATAAAAACCATCTAGGGTCCAAATCCTAATAACCCCCCAAAAATGAAAGAAATTGGTTCAGCCGTATTAGCGTGATGAGGGAACAAAGGATTTGTGCGTTCTCTTTTATATATAAGACTAGCAGCGTTCACCCCGCTTCGCTGCGGTCACCCCGGAACACAATAAACTTTGTTACTTAGATAATTTTTACTTTTTCGCTTTCAAGTGATATGATAAAAACCATAGAAGATTGCAGTAAATGTTAACATTATATCGCCTGTCATTTATGTTAACCCGCCCCGCTTCGCTGCGGTCACTCCGGAACGCAATAAACTTTGTTACTTAGATAATTTTTACTTTTTCGCTTTCAAGTGATATGATAAAAACCATAGTAGATTCCAGTAAATGTTAACATTATATCGCCTGTCATTTATGTTAACCCGCCGAGTGACACGGTCATGCGGGTTGCATATAAATACGTTTATTTTTATACCTATGATGAACTAACAAAGGATTTGTACGTTATGGACACTTGAATGGTCAATTATCTCAAGACACTGGTAATTAAAAATTAAAGTGATATGATAAAAACCATCTAGGGTCCAAATCCTAATAACCCCCCAAAAATGAAAGAAATTGGTTCAGCCGTATTAGCGTGATGAGCTAACAAAGGATTTGTGCGTTCTCTTTTATATAATAGATTTGATTACTTGACTATATAAATGATTGTGCTTTTCCCGAAAGGTAATTTACGATGTGAATTACCTAAATGCTTATTCGTAAGGACCAGGACTAATATGTATTCATGATTTATAACAAAAAGGGGTCATTTCGTGTTGAACAGTTCACTAAGTACTGGAGTAACAAAACACTACCAGCGAATAACTCTCAACTCGGATGAGACGGCGTTGCTAGAATGAAAACAACCTTTGCACTACTAACCTGTTTTGCACTGTCATCATTAAATATAAGGAACATATTATGTAGATACGGTACAGAATTAACTATAAATTTTAATTATTAATCTATATGCTTACTACAAGGGACCAAAGGACATGAATAGTCAATAATCCACAATACACTGTCCGTAAATAAATAAATCATACTCTCACTTACATGTTACTACAACCAAATGCTAAATTATACTCACACACATGCATGCTACATACCACATCAACTAATAAAACAAATAGTAATGCATAGCACTACATACGTTAAATCATGTTATCACACGAATTCACTATATGCACACTAAATTAATTACTGTTTTCACCATTGTAAAACGGGTCTATAAACTGGGAAAAAAGACATATTAAAAGTACTAATGGTAAGGGTTCCTCTCCTGAAGGGAAAAGAATCCTAACAAAAATCGTTCAACCCATTTGTGTTGGAAGCCTTAGTCAATTCAGAAATAAATGAGTCCCTATTAGCGTTTACACTGACATAATAAGACTCATCCTAACTATAACAAAATCATATACCGCCATGGTAAAAAAAAATACATAACCTACATACACGCAACTATACGTGGACAGGCCTATCGTAATCTAACTGAATTGGGATGGGTAAGAAGGATATTCCAATAGCAGGTCGCATTGAACAATTAAAACTAAATTAAGCTTTCAGAATGCGATAATTGACACAGGGAGTGCGGCTTCCCTCTGGACAGCTGAGGAAGTTCCCTCTGGGACATGTCTAATTCCATTTCAAAAAATAATAAAAGGAATTTCAGGCAATAACATTCATTTGAACCATATTTGAAATAAAATTTAAAATAGGTCAGACAACATTCACTCATTACTTTAGAGTAATCGACAAGATTATGCCAATAATTACAGGAATTGACTTTCTCCAACGTTCACATTCCACCATCGACTTAAATAAAAATACAATCTCATTCTTTAAGCGTCCGAGGAAGCCCCAGTTACCAGCGCAAAGCAGAGAAAATACATTATCAGCTTTTATGACTCAGATAGTATCGCAGACAAACCAAAATTGTTTATAAGTGGCGAAGCAAATAACTTTACCTCCTCATTCTCATACATTTATAGAAGTAGCAGGAAAGAAAAATTGCTGACAGAGAATATTTATAATTATCACTGCTTTCTGGATTGCGCGAGAAATAGAGGTTAAATGCCCTCGATCAAAAGATAGAAACAATTAAATGATAACTTTAATTTCAAATCCAAATGGCAAAAGTTTAACTATTAAAAGGAATACGCCAGTGGCGGCTCTTGAGGAAGAACACGAAATTTCTATTAACGTCCTAGAAGAACCAGATTTTTTGAAAAAGCATATGAGTTTAAGACAAAAGAGGAAACGGAAGAACATCTAAAATACACAAAAGACTTTTCAATAAAGACCTCTTGGACGTTAATCCCAACCTGGGCACAAAGCAAAATCAAGCAGTTTATGACTTGTTATTTAAATAAGGAGACATATTTTCGTATGCCCCTGATGACATCGGATATTTTAGGGGATACGTTCATAAAATTAGAATTTCTAAGTCTGCCGTATTTCACGACCGCTCCCCACCTATTCCATTAAATATCAGAAGTCAGGGGTAGATAAACAGATTCAAGACCTTATCAGGGCAAACATAATCAGGCCCACAGACAATAACGAATTCGTCTCTCCACTTCTGGTGCTCAAGAAGCCCAACGCACAAGAATCACGGATAGTTCTCAATGTGCAGAAGTGTAACAGTTACACTAAGTTTTTATTAATGTCATTTCAATCAACAGAGGACGTTCTAAACTCTATAAAGGGGAAAACTTTCATAACAACGTTCGATCTTTCGAATTCCTACTTCCAAATCTTCTTGCATCCTAAGAGCCGTAAGGACACCGAGGAACGCCGAAAGAAGACGGACCTCACGGAAGGACGCGAAGAGCACAAATAAAAGAAGGACCACCGAGGGACCCAGGATCTGTCGTCCAACTGACCAAATCACCTACACAACCCTGAGGTCACTAGGGGTACACCTATCCTTCCCGAGGTCGCACTGGACTAGGGGTCCTTTCTACAACCAAGCCTCGCGAAGCTGCCTTGAGCTGAGGGGGCTATCCTTCAAGACTCACCGGAACCTGCAGGTGCCTTGGAGACTGGCTTGAGAGAAGGGGGACCGTGCAAAACACCTATTCTCCTCTTACTTGGACATTAACAAGATAGACACTATCTTGCTTTTTGTAAATCAAAGACGTTTTGAATTTATCAAATTTTAATAAATTGGTAAAGGGGATAAAATCTCGGTCCATTATTGACTCTACCAAAATCATTACAATATTATTCCCGAAATATAATTTCTACTGGGCTATTCAACGTTTCCACATTGATTTTTATTTAAATGAAGATCAAATGAATTTACTACATGTATCGAAAAATATATTTAGAAAAATCGTATAGTTCAGTAGGTTCAAAAATATTGGGCTTCTCCAAACAAAAAATTCATTACATGATCGTAATGGTACATTTCACTCTTCTCAATTCATTATTCAGCCTTCTGTATTCATTGATGTCCGTGTTTTTTGCCCTTCTGCGTTCCTTCATCTTCTTAAGCATTGCTTCAGGTGTCCATGGTTCTCTCGGTGCTCTTTCCATCCTACCAATGTTATTGTGGAGTGTGTCAAATAGAATCTGTTTAACTTTTTCCCAACTATTCTCTACTTTGTCAACCATATCTCCCATTGCACAGAATTTTTCTTCAATCTCTTCTTTCACATCATCGTCGATATTTCTTAGCCAATCTAAGTTCGATTTTCGATTTCTCCTCCCATTTTTCTTGATCAATTTTAACCAGGTTTGCACTTCCGCCACCAGTAAATTGTGATCCGAATCAATGTCCGCTCCTGGCAATGTCTTTACGTCTCGTACACTATTCCTGAAACGTTGCTTCACAAGAATGTAATCGATTTGGTAGCGTTTCGTATCTCCTGGACTTTTCCACGTGTACAGCTTGGTTTTTCTTTTCTTAAGCCACGTGTTCATCACCACAAGATCATGTTGCCTACAGAAATCGATAAGCATTTGATCTCGTTCGTTTTTTCTACCTAGTTCAAATGGTCCCACTACCTTATTAGCAGCTCCTTCTCCTACTAAGATGTTGAAGTCTCCCATTACTATGGCGTTGACCTTACCTCTTCTTTCCAAATGCAATATGTCACTGGTCTGATCATACATTACTTCTCCTTCATTATCATCATGGTCGATTGTTGGCATATACACTTGTATTATCACAATATCCACTGGCTTTGCATGCAGTTTTACAAACATCAATTGGTCACTGTAGTATTCCAGTTTGGTTACACTTCTTGCTACTTCGTTCTTCATTGATATCGCGACACTATTCTCGGCCTTATCGCCACCAGAATAGTATATTCTGTAATTTCCCGATACTATCTCATCTTTCCCTGGCCATCTCACTTCACTCTAGCCCACTATGTCCACTTTACATTTGTCCATTTCCACTTTTACATCTGCAAGTTTTTCCCTCACGTCGTCAAGTTCGTACGTTCCAGGTTCCCATGATGAAATGAAAGTTATTATTTTCTCCTCTTATGATTCTTCCCGGAGTAGTACCCACCCGAAGATCCGAACCGGGTACTATTTTACCTCCGGAATTTTTTACCTCAGGAAGAACCACCATATTTATTTATTCTCCTCCTTCGTCCCTCCTGGAAAAAAGATAATAAGGAAGCACTCTTGCGTAATGCTGTGTTATTGCCTTGGCATTTAACAAGGTAGGTGACCAAATATCTTGTTTAAATAAGCTTATTTTGCATCTTCACCCTGGATTACAGACGAAATTCGGAGCTTAATGGCTTCTTGCGATAGAGCGTATACTAAATTTAAGAAACCGCATAAATTAAATCTCCCCAGTTCAAATGACATATTTACGGAATGTAGGATCCTTGAGGTAGATGTAATCAAGCTGTGCGTAATGCAAAATTAAAATCTTCCTAACACCCTGATTGAAAATTGGAATCCCTGCCGTGTTTGGAGAAAGTAACTTGGCATTCATAGCAGTAAAGGTGGCCAGTTTGATGTAGTTACTCTTTTCTCTGCTGATTATCTCAATAATTATTTCTGTAGAATTGATACTTATAGCTCAGAGATTAAAAGAAAATATATGATAACACCGGACAAAACCCTAGGCCTGAAGAAAATGTTGTTTTCTTTCACTTGTGTTACGCCACAAGATGTAATGAAAGAGATTGAGAAGATAAAATCTCTTGATATAGATGCATATGAGATAAGCTTAACTTTGATTAAGAAAATATTACCTTTCATATTCACCCCAGTCTAGTGGAAAACAACACTAGTGCTGCCTCTCCCTAAGATTAAGTATGTACGTTCTGGGGAAGACTTAAAGTCTATTTCAATATTACTCATTCTATCTAAAGCTCTTGAATATATTGTAAGTGACCAAATACATGAGTACCTTCGAAGTTATAACCTATTAGACACCTTTCAGTCTGGGTTTCGTGAACTTCGCAGCACTTCTACACCCTTATCAATGTTACTGATGAATACGCTCTGCTTTGACAAGAGGGAGATAACCATATACACCTTACTGAACTATAGCAAAGCATTCCAGTCAGTAAACCACGAAATTTTTCTGCAGAAACTTGTACAAAAATTTAGCCTCTCTACTTCAGCTGCTAAATGTGTCCAAAATTATTGATGTTACGGAAAACGGTATGTGGTAGTCACCGACTTAGTTTCCGGTTAGTGAAATATCTCTTGTGTGGTTCCTCAAGGTAGTGTTTTAGGGCCTCTTCTTTTCTGTCTTTACGTTAATAGGTTACCAAAATCTCTAAACCACAGTAAGACTCACACTTATGCGAACAATATTCAATTGTATCTATTTTTTCACCAAGGCAAATAGATAAATGTATAACAGAGATTAACCAAGATTTGAGTAATTTGGCTAAATGATCATCAGCATATAATTGCTTAAAAGTGAATCCAGTCAAATCAAAGTTAACTTTAATTGATTCCAAACGTACGATTACGTTAATAGATGCTTTAGTTGTTTCCAATATAACTTTATGCCTCGTAGATATCTCCTTCTCTTCCTCTAAAAATCTTGTCATATTTAACAAATATTTAACTTGGTCTGATCAAATTAATACATCGTGCAAAAAGGTTTTGCAGCGGGTGTAAAATGCTTGCGTACGTTTTATTTTTAACTTAAAATTCTCCGATCATGTCACACCATTCTTTGAAAAGCTACAACTGCTGAAAATGCAGCAACGGTGTAAATTACACTCGTTGGTACTGCTCTGAAAAACATTTACTTTTACATAACCTTCTTACCTTCTAAAATACTTTAATTCCTAAAGTGATTTCTATGACAGGGACACAAGATTACGTTTTAATGGCCAGTTTGCAATTTCTCTCCATTGATGTACTTATTCCTCGAAATCGTACATAATCAACATCATACCTGTTCTGATTGAAATGCTTTGCCAACCTCGATATGTGAGTCAAGCTCTGTAATTCTTTCAAAAGATCAGTTTACAATTTATTGTAATCGAAGCAGGGTTGAATGTATACAGAGGCAGAAGAGCCAATAGAGAAGCTCGTCAATAGGATATAAAACTTAAATTACGTACTGTAATACGAGCCATACACTGACGTATTTTTCCGCCGTAGCCATAAAATTTCATGCGCTAGTCTTGTTAGCAGCTGTCAATACATTTGTATATGGGACCTGGCGTAAGTTTACGCACCGAATTTTCATACCCTGGAAAAGTCTGGCTGCTTTTAACTTCGAGCGTAAATACGGCGCGTAAAAACGGCTCACATGAAAGGGTTTTTGAGCATTCATCCATCCATCATTCCAATCTAGTTTGCGCTAGTCTTTCCATACAAGATACGGTTTCGGCTAAACTAATATTTCCTATTGCACAAAACGATACATTATTTCCTAATTAAAATTCATAATTAATTTTGAGTGCACAGAGAAAAAGGTATTTAAATCCAATACTTCCTAATCTGAATTCGCAAATTATGAGAGCTCCTCCGTGGCTATATAGTCAGCGTATGCGTCCTCTGTGCGGGCGCCCTGGTCGATTCTAGGCGGGAGCTCATGCGGTTCGGGTTCTACTTCTCATATAGGCTCGCTAAACTTATCGAACCTGATGCCTTTCGACTAGGAATTTAAGATTTAATTTAATATTTGGACATTAGTTTTTTTTTCACACAGGTAAAGGCGCATATAAAGATGAAATCACACCTTCAGAGTTACCCATGTTGTGATACTGAAATGAAATGTTTGAGTTTAACTTCCCACGTTTATGTCATTTAGACTAAATAATACAATAATTAAGGCAAGTGAGTGATGATGAGGGAATTGGTGGAATGAAATGTGTGAGGAAACGAGAGTACCCTGAGAAAACCCACGGACATGATGTTGCCCACACACACTTATTTGCACGGGGGTTGAATCAGGGACCCCACGCACCAGAGATAAGTGCTTTAGCACTGAGTCGCTGTGGTCCTCTGTTGTGATATTTTAAAAAAAGTATGACTGTCAATAGCATTTGACCCATTCTTGCCGAATTGAAAATTATCTATAAATCATATGTTGCTCCCACTATTGAGTATTGTTCTCCTATCTGGTCTATGGCCTGCCCTACTCATTTAAAAAATTAAATTCCGTAATTAATTTCTTTTTAGCCATTGTATCCTACCGAGTACCTCATCTCCGAACACTTCCAAAAAATAGCGTTTTAAAATATCTCAGTATCAAACCTCCCCTAGTGAGAAACAAAATTGCTGACCTAATATTTTTGCAAAAAATTGTAAATGGCCACATATCATATGTACAGTTGTTAAGTCAGATCAATTCTCGCGTACCCGCTAGAACAACACGGTCTAGTGATCTCTTTTACACTCGAGCGGTGAGAGTTAATATTGTCCAAAGGTCCCTTCTAAACAAAATTATCAGTACCTATAATTTTGGAGAAACTGTAGACGTTTTATCAAGTGAGTATACTTTCAGATCATCTATAAATAAGCTATTTTTGTAATGTCGCTGTTGTCTTGTACCATCTTGACCTCAAATTCTTATTAAATTGTTATCAAATTGTTAAAATTTTTCAGAGTAAAATGGCCTAGTGCTGTATCTGAAACCTGTTATAAATAAATAAATAAATGATGCCACGCTATTTACAAAAGCGGAAAAAGAAAAAGAAAGAAAGAAAAGAAAAAAGAAAATTTAAAGATAAGGTTAGCGCATCCAGCATACTTGCGGGAACTTGGTTGCCTCCGGCCGAACACAAATAAACCTGATCCCAATAACAAATATAAATTACATTTCATTCTTGTGCAGGACACTCCTTCACCAACTAATGCATTTTTTTTATCCGACGCTTCCCTGAAAAAATTATTCGAAGAAAGCATCACCAGCATTAAAGCTATAGCTACCTACGAAGTAAGTTTAAATAGTAGCCTAGTAATCCTGACCTTGAACAAGATACTATCCGATATTTCCGTGATAACGCAGAGCAAATAATTGAGTTCGAATATCGAAATTCGATGACGATTCTTGCCATTTTGACAATGTGCTGCTTGTTATTTTAAGTACTTTCTCAACTTTACAAGAATTTATAGCGAAATAGGTTCAGAAAGTAACTATTTTTCACGTGATCTTGACATTACTCCGGTAAAAAAAGAATTAATAAACCACAAGATATAATGTTTCTTTCTTCGTATATTTTTCCAAACCTCAGTTTGTGCAAATATTTAAATCTAATAATAATCCTATTTCACCATTAATGCTTACATACTAAGTCAAATAGCAAATCGTTGTACAGCTTTTTTGTGTGTGGTTGGTTCCCAGCCGTAAAAGTTCTGGTTCAATTCGAGGTACCGGCCATGTTGAATATTTTTCAACATTGTATTATATCTCATCATGATGGGGATATGTTTACGAACACTTACCTGAAAAGTACAATAGATGTAAGCCCAAAAGAGATCATAACTAAGACCAGAATTGAAAATTACACCCATTTACAGGAAATACACTCATAAATTTATATTAACTTATTAAAGCATTTCTCAATCTCAGTGTTGGGAGTACTATCAAACCTTCCTAGATAAATGTCAACTTGGTATATTGCCATAAAATGGAGGTATATTGCCATAAAATATTATGTAACACTCAATACTTGTCATTTAAATAATTTATTTCACTAACAACTCAATCGTTTTACTATGTTTGTAAGTAGTATATGCATCATTATTAGGAGAATTGACATAATTGACGCAATCTGCTACTTAATAGTGTATATTTTTCATAGACATTACATATTGAATATAGTAGAAACTCATCTTCAAGGCTGCTTCGAGTGGATGTTTCTATATTGCAGGCTAGTAATTAAACATTTATTTATGAAATATGAACTATCACCTAAGGCGTTTTTCAGAAATTTGAAACAGATTCTCCCTCAAGAGTAAACTACCTGTTGTGGATCTTTTCAGGAAAAAATAGTTATGTCATATTGTACGGTTATTAATAAACCATTTATTTATCAATTACGAACAAAATTAACTGACTCGTATTTGAGAAAATATCTCGAAAAAACTCACAGGCAAGAAAGAGTAAACTAACCTTTTTGTATTTTTACCACAGAAATAACTTATGCCAGATAATAAAAGTGGTAATGAAATATTGATGTACGAGCAGAATCGTTAGAGTCATTTTCGATAAAATCGCATTTGTCTTTTTATTTTCATCTATCAGTGAACTTCCTTTATTTTGGGGGATAGGAAGAAAATTCGAATACCTTCCCTTGGAAATCTGATAAAAGTATTAAGTTTAGAAACTTATCACTCGAATTTAAAGAAAATTATCCGATGTTGAGTTCACCCTTACTACTACTCAATTGATTTGTATGTATATGTGGAAACCCTCAAGTTCGGGTGGATTTTACCCTCATGTCACATACCCAAGAGCAAGAGCGAAGAAAAAAGTCATTAAGTGTTTAAAACATTTTTTTTAATACAGTAAATTACTAAAGACTACATTTAAAGAAAACATGAAAATAAACAGTGATAAACTGGCAATAAACGAAAACCAGAGTAGAACTGAATTTAACCTGACCCCGCATGCTAACACCGAGCGGCGGTAATTTTGTCACCGGAATATTCGTCACGGTAATTTCGTCACCAAAATATTACCATATAGGTAATTTCGTCACCGAAAATAATGTCACGATAGTTTCATCACCAGTGTCTTTTAGAACATAATACAAGTACAATGAATGAACTTCAAAAAGGTTTTTGAATTTGTTTTCTTTAATCTTCAACTGAAGCAAAACTATGCAGCATAATCAAAATAGATTATTATTATTAAATAAAGAGTTACATATTTTAGATATCGTATTTGAGACAAAAGATAAAAGTTTCCAGTAATTCTATCACAGAAAAATTGTCATATAGGAAATTTCGTCACGGTTATTTCTTCACCTTTGTTGAATTAAATAGGGACAAAGCAAACGATCAAATAGCTTACGTTATTTTAATAAAACTTAGAAAACAATTTAGTTGGTGTTGAACTCTGCAAAATTGAAGTTTCTGGTACTCGACGCAAGAACAAGCACCAGTAGAAAAAAATAATGTCTGCTTGAGCAAATGTTAAAAGCGCAGGCAACATGGGGTACTAATGGGTTCATTATTCGCTATTTACAATTATTAAATTTCGCGAATATCAAAATTTCAGAACAGAAAATAGCAAACAAATATGGGAAGATACGCCAATCTGTTAATTTCCCCGCAGAATAGACGAAAATTTTCATCGTTGTAGTACCGTTCTCTGAACCCAAACTCTTGGACTTTCCAAGTTAATAGAGTCATTTGAAAAGAGTGGCCTTTTTTTTAGGAGCTATTAAAAGAATTATATTATATTTCAACTCTGAGTAAACATTGGCAAATTGTTATTGGATATACATATGTGAAGAGAACAAATTTCTATAAAGGAAGAAAAACTTATAAATATTTCTGGATGTTTCCTTTAAATATAGCCTTATGAAGCTATTAAAAAGTGAAACATGGATGGTGAACGCCAACTTTTCAATGGCTCATGAAAATAAAAGTGTATGTTATTTGAGGTGAGACTTCCTTTACTAGGTATACGCCCTAATGTAGACCAATTCATATGAAGAACTGTCTCGTGCGGTGGTGCATCAGTGCAGTGAATTTAGTGAATATCCGGACCTGTAACTATGGTAATGGATTTTGATATAGCGTAAATGCTGGCTGTAAATGCAACTTTTGGAGATTCAACTCGTTTATAGCGTTACTTTTTTTCACCTGACTCAGTCGACATGGAGGAAGGTCCAAGAGCTTGGACTCTTAGAACGGTACAAGAGCAATGAAAATTTTCGTCTATTTTGCGAGAAAATAAACAGATTTGCGTTTCTTCCAAAGCAGATGTGCATCGATTAATACAAGTGCAGATGTGCATCGAGGAAGAACTGGAACTTCTGGACTATTTTGATAGCACTTGCGTGTCAAACACGTATCGCCGTGTTAAAGGTCGGTCTGGGAATATTTGTTTGAGTAATGTGCCCCGTCTATATCCCCCAGACAATTGGAATGTTCACCAAGCTACCTTTAACAGCAATTATAGGATAAATAGTATTTGTGAATTGTGGAAATAGAAGTTTCATCATCTATTAGGAATGTCCCACGCAACTATTTGGAAGCTTATTCATGAAATTCAACAAGTTGAAGCAACGGTTTCAGCTGTGCTTCATCAAGATGCTGTGGGGCAACCACCCAAACAGCAAACTAGAAGAGTGTTTCAAATTTTTCAGAAACGGCTCTAGTCTATGTGCTTAACGTATAACACTGGAACTAAATGTTTGAAAAAAACATTGCTTGTTGTTTCCTATAATGTTATGAATAGTAGAAAATGAACATGTAAACCATTTATTGCATTAATACAAGTTATATTTTGTTTGTTAATTTTCTGTTCTGAAATTTTAATATTGCCAAAACTTAATATTTGTAAATAGTGATAATAAATCCATTACTGGCCCATTTTGCCTGTGCTTTTAACATTTGCTGAAACTGACATTGTGTTATTTTACTGCTGTTTGTTCTTGCTTCGAGTATCCGAAACTTTGATTTTCCAGAGTCGAACAACAACTGAATTGTTTTCCAACTTTGATTAAGATAAAGTCAGCTGTTTCGGTCGTTTACTTTGTCTCTACTTAGTTCAACAAAGGTGAAAAAATGACCATGACAAAATTTCCTGCACGCTAATATTTTGGTGACAAAATTACAAGTGACGAAATTACTATGTCGAAATTTTCGGTGACGAAATAGCCTACATGCTAATATTTTGGTGACAAAATTACCGGTGCCGAAAATTCCGGTAATGAAATTACCTAAGTCCGCTAACACCCAAACTTTCAATAAATAAATATTTAAATGATTTTTAACAACTAGATAAAAACTAAATGGCAAGATAAACTTTGAAATAAAAAAGGTAGGTGGTAGCAGCGGGGAGGATCCCTGCAACTTACAAAAGCCGAGGTAACAAGGATCAAACTATTTCTAAAGAATGGGGCTGGAGGTAGTTGTATAAGTCTTGTTTTTCCTTTCTGGCCTATTTTTGAGCTGTGGATAAGTTAGTAAAAATTGGTATCCCGTGAGGGGATAATTTATTCTATTTGTTACTACTATATTATTCGTTAATTTTGTAAGAAAGAAAAAAACGAAAGCTGCAACCATTAATTAATCATATTTTCTTTAAATTCAATTTATCATTCAGTAGCCCACTTTTTAACGACCAAAGGCAACAGCCTAAAACATCGTATAATAAAAAAATCAATCAATTATTCTACTATCGCTAAACTCCCTTATTCTTTGTAAACTGCAGTTCCAAACAATAGGCTTATTTCGGAAGGTAAGAGGAAACCACACATCAAGCTCGTTCAGATTGTATTAAATCATCATTGTGTCTGTTTAGAAATTTAAATGTTTGCAATCTATATCGTAAAAAATTGAATATAACTTTTTGCCTGTCCTGTGTCTTCCTCCTTCGAAGTACGATTTATATAAATATTTAGTGATCTCAGATCACTAAGTACAATGATCTAAGATTGTACCAAAAATAGGCCAAATGGATTGAGCTGCTTGGACGTAATATAGATAAATGTGAATTTTTAATCCTCTTCGGCGTGGCTCCCAGTCTGTTTCTTCTATGCTTTCTTTTTATTCTTTTACTTAATAACACAATGTTTATAGCACCTGCACTTAAAGCCATGGCCTCAGGTAGATCCATCTTGTTCAAGCAACTTGAGTAAACTGGAAAACGACCATGTGCTCAAACAACAGGCAAGAGGAAGAGCGAAAAATGACCGCTTCTTTTTCTTCTTCTTTTACGCGCCTATTTTTACGCTAAATGTATGGGCCAACTTACGGACCGAAATTTACGACATCATTTTACGGACCGAAAATGCGCGCTGAAAATACGCTAGTGTATGTTGGCCTTAACACGTATGTATATAATATACTATATACCATCATAGAGAACTATAATATTTGTGATGTGTTTGTGTATGTAAGTGAGCATCAAACATATATAATAATTTTGTAATTTTTACCTTCGAATTTTTCTTATAAATTCTTGGAATTTTGTATCATATTAGGTGGTAGCTAAAGCTTCTTATAACCTTAACTTCGACATGTAAAACAAATCGAAATAAATAAATAAATAAGCTGCAAGACGTGAAACAATCCAAAACCTCAAAATCTCACCCTTCAAGGGGAGTTTAGAGGGCTAGGACAAAATCACATATTAACACAAATTGTGTAAACGATTAGCAATTTACAGCGTCCTTCCTGTAAACATGGAAACTTTCACGTCTGAGTAATTCAAAAATACTAGTTTTAATACATAAAGTAGTATATTTCTGTAAACGGAGAAATTTGAAATTCCACATAAGTTTAGATAGGCCTACTATGTGTAAGTAAAGGTAAAAATCCAAATAAATGTCTACTTGAAAATTTATAAAGAATAATAAGGACACAAATACGTTAAAATTGCATATTGAGACGCTGAGTGGAGTCACTGAAAACCAGCAAGTAAACTTATAAAGTACTTCCTATAAACGAGGAAATCTGTAGCTTGACAGGGAATAATAAGGATTGAGTATTGGAGTGAATCGAGACTACCGAATTTTCAAATATTCATTTCTCATAGTTCGGAAAAGTTGCGTATTCGCATGCTGATAGAAGTAAAGGTATATGGAAAAATTCTATATTTTATTTCAGTTCGCGCAAATGGTCTAACGTTTGATAAAAATATCCTACATAAAACATCAATTATTGCTTTAACATTCAAGTTTTAAGGAATAAATTTTCCGACTTCTAATAGTATGAAATTGCTCTAACTTAGTTGTTTAATACTGATAAAAAAATTTAATGGTAACAGGGGTATTCAAACTTTAAGATAAGAGCATTAACTTACAGCTCTTCGTCCAGATTTCATCATGTGGAGATGGCTTGAATTCGAGCCCAATCCACGCCCTCCTCAACCATCCAACCGCACAGAGTACGTTAAATTATGTTGACAGTTGGAGATACCGTCCTTTGACAGCACCGAAACTATATAAGACTTGAACCTACAGCTTACAGTAGTACCAGAGTACACGAACTTCCACTGGGAACTTTTGTCACCGACGCTAAGATGAATACCATACAGCCACACAACCATGAAGGAACTTTTAAATTATGTAGTTTTACCAATGTCAGTCAAGGCCGTCATCATGAAATCGAATTTGCGCCAAATTTAGTGTTATTCTAATATAGTAACACTCTATTCTAATATAGTAACAGGCAGAATCTGTCACTCCTATATTCTAATATAATGGAAGAACAATACATATCATACTAGTAAAATCAGCAATCTGCCACAAGTTTAACGTACTTTTGCACTGTTTGAGCATGACAAGGGAAGTTTATAAGTTCATACTCAGAGTTTTATTTTGCGTAAGTGAAAATATATTTTGTAATGTCAAGCTATCCTCCATCGGAGAGGAAGACATGTTAGATTTCATCCAAGCAATGAGGTCAATATAATCCTTAACATTAGGTATATTAAGGGAAGAATAAAACTGTTTCAAATACCCTTCGTTTGTTGAATACTAGCTTTCACTATTGTTCTCTAAATCAATCTCCGTATTGTACAGGTGTGAAATGTCAGTTCAATTAGCTCAGATATTGACTTATAATTTATAATATACTCATGATTTATTATAAATTACTCAAGCAAAGGGATGTAAATGGGGATATAAACTGAAACTCACACGTAACTAATATTGTGGAAGGTTATGGTTCACTGCATAAATGAAATTCAACAATTTTAAATGTACAAAAAATTCTAAATTGGTCAGAAAATAAAAGAGGGAGAGAAGAACTGGTTTGAAGAAAAAAAATGAATTTTTCCTGACGACGTGATTTTAGTAACTCTTCTCGGGCTATCAGCTTCGTGAAGGTATTGGCAACCGATGTTTCGAATGCAGACATCGCATTCATCTTCAGGGATTGTAATGAAGGGACCGAAAAAAGGAATACGGAAATAAATTGAAGATAAAGAGGGCCCCTTAGCAAGGAAGATCGTTTCCTTGAGTGACGCACCATCCTATATCTACATGCACCTCCTACATGCAGTTAGAGATTTGAAGCAGCATGTCGAATGTTGTCTCACACCGAGGTTTTTATCCTAAGACATTTACTGGCAGTGTGTAGTAGAGAAGGAAAGAAGAGTAAAAAAGAAAATAGGAAAGCACGTGAAGAATTTTAAACCTCAGTATTGGCTTGGGTAGTAGCAGGAAAAACCCTGGAAACAAATGGAGTCCAGGAAAAAACCCTTTTTCTGTCATG
This sequence comes from Thermobia domestica, assembly GCF_964235325.1. Taxonomy (NCBI): domain Eukaryota; kingdom Metazoa; phylum Arthropoda; class Insecta; order Zygentoma; family Lepismatidae; genus Thermobia; species Thermobia domestica. The sequence continues at coordinate 184,365,542 of NC_137460.1, read as the reverse complement.
CACATTCTCAAGTTATTTACACGGTAAACCACACAAAGAAGGGATGGGAAAAACATATAAAACCATATCTTACTGTCTGTGTTTTTCGACAACTGGGTGCGAATTTAATTTGATAAATGTCTGTATTTTGGTTGGTAAGTTTGGTTAGTGGAACAAAGTGTTATTTTGTAGTATCTTCTTCTTCCCCTTCATCCCGTTGCCGCCTGGTTTGGTTTCGTAGTAGCCAGTTTTTTCTCTCCTTTATTTGGATGCTATGTATTGTGGACCTAGGATGTATGTGGAGTGGATCCATCGGAGTTGATGATTGCCTGGAGGTGTGCGTTTGATATTTTCAATGTTGCAATTTTAATTTCTGTTGCTAATGGCCTGCTGTTTTCCTGATTTGTTGCATTAGTGAGTATGCTAGATACCCACACGAAAGATATTATCTGTGTCAGTTTTGATCGCTTGGTCCACGTAGTGCTTGATGTGATCTTGTACTTGAGTTGTCTTCTGTTCAGAGCTTGCCATTTCCTTCTGCTGAGTTTGCGGTTGTGTTTGTGTCTTCTTTGGTTGTTTCTGTTGGGTGTTTTTACGCTGGTAGAGTATTCTTGTGGACTGAGTCAGTTCTGCGTGTTGTGGGAGTTTTGGGCAGTTTCCGCTTCCGGTTCTATGTCCCTCCATGGCATAGGTTGCGCAGAAGTTCTTGCTGAGAGGTTTATTGCACAGCTGGTTGTGGGCTTCCATACAACGGAAACAAACTCTCTGTTGCATAACTGCCTCCAGTGCCCATATTGGTAGCATTTCTAACATGAGTTCGGGCTTGCCTGCCCTTTAGGTGCTTCCACTCTATAGTGCATACCGTTAACATGCACTCTATGTGTTATAAGATAATAGACCTGGTCGGATTTAGTAGTAAACACCCGTAGAAGTGGGAGGGGTCCAGAAGGTGCTTGCATTCTTATAATGTTAGATGATACAATGTTCTGGTTTCGTAAGTCAGTTATGATTGGCTCTAATTGTTCATCCAATTGTACCCCTCTAATTACAGATGCAAATGTTGGGGATGTCTTCTGCTTGTTGTCAGTGCCATTACTTCGTTTCTCTTTATGGTCCGGGCCTGATAAGGGCCTAGTTCTCCGTAGGTTGGGACCCATTCTTGGCTCTTCTCTTTTCTACTTGAATGAAGCCTTCTTCTTTATGTTCTATTGCTACTTCCTGGCTCTCAGAAGGACAAGTATTTCGATTTTTCTGGGTTAGTCTTACTTCTGGTTTAGTACTCTGCGCCGTTTTCGGGCAACTTTCTGTTGAATTCTGTTAATTTTTCAGCGCAAGTCTGGCGTTCGTTTAAGTTCTACTTCTGTTGGTCTTCTTTTTCGAGCTTAGTTTTCTTACTTGTGCTTGGTGTCTCTGTGTGTGCGTTCAGACTCCTCACCTATGAGGTTTCTGGAGTGTGAGTATAGGTGACTGGCTCTGAATAGGGCCAGTTTCTTCTTCTTCTTCTTCTTCTTCTTCTTCTTCTTCGGAACTCTCGACATCCTGCTGGTTGTCAAACGTCGTTCGTGGACTGAAGTTGTCCTCCTCAAAGATGCGCAGAAATGTTTCTCGAGCTACATGAGTCGGGAAGGTTATCATCTATGTTCTTTTTCTGGGATATATAACTTCCATCTCGGAAGCGTCCCTTCTTCTTTATGTGCCTCATAATGTCCTCGTGGGTCTTAAGTTTGGAGCCGATAGAGTACGTCAATACTGGTAGCGGTTGCAGTTCACTTTGGGTAAAGTCTACCTCTGGATCAGCTACTAGGCCTTCAACTGGTTCTGGATGCTGCTGCTGCTGTTCTTGGCTTGTGAGCTTCTTATTCTCCTTCTTCTTGGTTTGATTTTTCTGCTTCGGTATCTTGAAAGAATTTTTGTATTGTCTGAGGGTTTGGCCGGATTTTGGATTTTGGGCCTAAAGAGAACCGTTTTATCTATAATTTGTATGTTTTTGTCTCTACAGCGCTCCAAGAGAAATGTATTGCATCCACGTCAGTCGACTGTCGGCATAGCATGTACAACTTATATAGCCGGTGCGAATCTTGGTCCACAATAGGAGGACAGACCGACGCAGCGTAATACTATTTCTCCCGGTTTATGCTTGTGTAAGATGCCGTGTTTTTAAGTTCTCTTTCTTATTAAGGAAACCTATCTCAAAAACTATTTCCTTTCTGTGTTTTTGATTTTAACGGCACTTTAATTAACACCGCAAGGTTTACTAGTGTGTTACACTGTCTTCGTTCTGCCGTTGAAACTTCATTCGGCCGGTGAGATGTTCTCTGCCACTGAAATATTCTCTGCGCAGTAACACGAACTCAAGAGCTCTTCTCTGTACGTCTTCACTAAATCAGATTCTCATATCTATCTCAATCCTCCGATGAAGTGACCGGAGACATGAGCATGTATATATAGAATATTTGGGAGCAGATCCATGAATGGGCTTGTGATTGGCTGGGGGAAATGCTTGCTTTTGATTGGCTGAGGGATGCTGGTTCCTGATTGGCTGTTGTTGTCTCTCAAATCTAGTGTATACCGTATACCATGTGAATATGGTACAGCATACATAGGACAAACTGGATACAATAGACTTAGATAGAAAAATGATTTTACAAATACCATCATAGTAGCCAAGTGCAGCATTTTTGGGAAAAAACAATAAAGGACGCCTTTTCTATTTCACCTGAAAGGAACAGTCTCAATAGATACAATGGGTTTCAACTCAGCCCTATCTGATTATCAGGAACAAAAACAGACATTCGACATAACATTTCCGTCATTCAATCACAATCCCCCATTCATAGATCTGCCCCTAAGTAGTCTCTGTATATACATGCGAACGTCTCCGGCCCCTTCATTACAATTCCTGAAGATGAATGCAATGTCTGCATTCGAAACGTCGGATGTCAATACCTTCACCTGGCTCATAGCCTAAGAAGAGTTACTGAAAGAAGGGATTTAACTATTATGATAGGAAATGTGCATTTACCTTAATTATCCTTCTTTCTTGAAGATGCTGTAGTGGTTCCAATTGATGAAATGACTGTCCGAAGTGCTGCGAAACTTCCTGGCTTGTAAGCGGTGGAACCAAACTAATGTTGACAATTGGATCTCATATCTCGTCAAATCTTCCAGGGTGATTAATGTATTGTTTTAACTCATTTCGATGGGAATATGTGGATGGTGGCCTGGGTTACTTTCATAGGATGTTTCTGCGGTGATACTGCATTGGCTACTCACCGTGCTCGTGGGTTTTCTCGGGGTTCTCCCGTTCCCACTTTCTTCAGTCCACCATTTCATTCATTTCTCATCATCACCGTCTCCTTTAGCCTAACCGGCATAACCGTGGGACGTAAAACTCAAAAATTTCATTTTTTTGCATTGGCTACTTCTGCATAATGACATTTCTTCGTATTGCATTACTATAATTTATATTATTAGTAGTAGTAGAAGGATATAATGTGTCACGATGTCGTGGCAATTGAGTAAAGTGTGTCGTCAATCAAAAGACTGAGAACTATTGCTTTAAAGAAAAAGGTCACGATCTCAAGAGGGACATTAATATGACAGTTGATGAAACTGTGCTAATTTTTGTTGCAAACTTTTACAGGAATTTATGTACGCCCTGTACATATAAATCTGTATAAAATGTTTGTCTTCTCTGTACCACTTTCTGCTTTTTAGTTTCGAGAGACGAGAGGAGATCGCTGGAAAAATCGAATTCGAGATTTCAACGGATTCACATGTTTCATGACCCTAAGATACCAAAAAACTGATATTTTGACATCTGTCCGTCTTCTCGTACATGTGTCTGTTCAATCCCTTGTCGTGACGTACACTCGCCTAGAAGCTATACCATTCATCCTAAACCAAAGTTTAAACTTAAGATTTTTCTGTGAGCTTATTTTTTTTTTGTTTTGAATAGTTATTCCTACTTCCTAAAAGTAGGGATACTTTACTGAAGGGTGAAAGTTTAAAAAAAAAAATGCGACTTTCTCAAAAACGGTTCTAACGGTTTTGCTTCTATTTCATAAATCAATATTTCGTTAACAACCTTATGATGTGTTATAGGTAATTTCTTTGGGGAGAATCGACAAGTGATAGTTTACTCTTGGTTTATTTCGGACGATTGTGTTCATATTTCATTAACAATCCGACAATATACCATACCTCATTTGTCATCAAAATATAGATGAGAGTTTATTCTTGGGATGAGTTTTTCGGATGTTTTTATTGAAAACGACTCTAATTTTTCATATTTCCTAAATAAATATCCCATTAATAACCTTACAATCTGGCATAATTCATTTGTCCTGAAAAATCAACGAATGCTAGTTTATTGCTCAGGGTGAGTTGTTGTGGACGATCTGTAAAAGGACTCGAATGATTTTGTTAATATTTCAGAAACAACTATTTCACTAATAACTTAACAATGTGGCATAACTCATTTGTCCCGAAAAAATTTACGAGAATAATTTATTCTTGAGTAAGCTTTCTTTCTGACTATTTTCTCAAAATGACAATACATTTTTTTGGTTCGCATTTTATAAATAAATGCTTCATTAATAACTCTAACAATTGACATAATTTCTTGTGCAAAAATCTACAATTGTTATTGAGCTTTTCGGGGTGAATTGCGTTTAAACGATGTTTTTAGAAAATGCTACATAATTTTATTTATGTTTCAGAAAAAATGTTTCACTACTAGCTCTAGAACAATATGATTTCTTTTAAGGAATTAGAATGAGAAAATTAAGTGCGGTGGCCGGTACTTTTTTTGGGGTTCATTTCAGCTCTACGTCCCACAAAAATAATGCAAAGAAGACGACAAAAAGCAAATTGTAATGATGACACAGATAATTAAATGATAGCAAATAACCCTATTTTAGATGAGACTTCAATGTGCAAGGCATGTCTTGAGGTTCCCAATACACTAACAAAAACCATTTCAATATTAGAATTAAATTTGTATCTGAATGAGTTATTGAAAGTATTATTTAAAAGATTGTAACGTAACTAAAGGCTACACTGAGAAAAAATGTAAGTGGCGTACTTAAAAAGATAGGTTACACGCGTAATTCCTGTAGTGTTTGGACTTAACGTATAGCAGACATATAACTCAAACGCATGTTTTATAATAGTTTCTGTATAAGTGTTCAATCTATACGTACTTTCCGTATGAAACAATATTGGCGTTCAGGATCTCACATGCATATGGACGTATATAACATATAGCTGGCAAAGGTAATATAGTTATATGCATGTGATATACGGAAAACTGTGAAATGTCAGACATCCTGCAACGGCATTATGTAACATCTAAGGGCAGTGCCTGTGTAGCATACGGATAACGTATGTTCCGTACTGATTTCTATAGTAAGCAAGAAGATACCGTATATTTGTACAATATACCGTTGTCCGGAGAACGAATTTTTTTCTGTGTAAGTATAAGCAAAGCCTACGGCAATATATATCAATGTCTTTTTAAAGTTCCCAAATTGACTAAAATTCTAAAATTCCGAAATTCATACAACTCGGGATGTGTTTCTGAATTAGTATTGCATTTAAAATGGACGAATGTTTTATTACTTTTGATCTTTATCCTCCAATTTTACAGATAATAAAGACGTTGGACAAAACATAGCCATAACAGCAAGTACCAAACAATTCAAGAGTGTGCAAGAGGAAATAATAAAACTGATTCAGAAGTGGTACGATGAAGTTAACTACTATGCTTGGCCACCAAACAACAAATTTATGTTTCAGTATGTATAAAAATATTATACTTTTCATTCATGTTGAACAGTGGTTCCGGAATAGTGCAGTATTATGTGTTGGGTGTCATGTGACAGTTCAATACTCTACATTGAGGTAGGACTATTAAGAGAAAAGGAACATTAAGAATGAATAATGAAACCCAAATTCACATTTTCGTTGTGTGTACTTACTAAAGTAAGGAACAAGATAAAAATTTGCTTTCTCTTATACAATTGTGTACAGAAGATTTTGTGCAACACAACTATATTTAAATCATAATTGATTCTAACATAATTCGGTATTTTATTCTTTATATTTTCTTGTATTTCGAAAAATAGAATCTTGAGCTTATTAAATAATATACTACAAAATAATTTTCAGCATTTAGAAAGAATGGAGTACAGGAGCTTGTTACAGGAAAGTAAGAAGTAAATTTTGAAACTTTGATGCATCAATAAAGCCAAATAACACCAAGATATTATGTATATCGCTAACAATAAATCATGTGATACTGAGATAATCACTTCAGAACTAAAATATTTTTAAATTTTGTAAACCGTTAAATAATCCACCACTCGCAAGCAAACGTCCTCATCCAATAATCGGGTCATAGAAAGGGCATATATATATATATATATATATATATATATATATATATATATATATATATATATATAAGGATGTCCCTTATATAAGGTAATTTCGTGTTACAATACGCATACCCGCGAAATGTAATATATGTGACCGTAAACATACATTAGTGAAATAACAACTCCCTACGAGAAGGTTAACCGGTGCCGACTTGACAAAGTCATGACATGACGTTTCCACATTATAATATTAGTATGACTGGAACATGGGTGACGGAGTATGGTACTTTTTATCTTTTGTCGATTGATTTTTGTATTGGGATGTGTTCGTGTTATTTAGTGGATTTCGAGTATTAATTTGCTGGTTTCGCTTATACTCGATTGTCCAGTTTTGGTATTCTGCCTATATAATTATTTGTATCAACATAAAGACTTACGAGTATCATGTTAGAGCATAAACATTAGTAACTCTTTCTATAATGGTAATATTTATGTATATCACTAATATGCGTTCAGATCTTTTCCTTGATGTGTACACAATATATTCATCAATACGTAGGTAAACATGATACAAACAATTTTCACGAATCTTGTATAATTTGCTTCCACAGATATATTCCTGACTACTTTGCCACAGCAAACATGGTAGAGTAAGTCAACCTTTTCTGCACAGAATACCCTAACGATTCGCCTTATTGATGTTGCTTTAGATTACACTTTATATCTTGTCTTCGGGACAGGTAGAAGGGTCCTATAATTCAGCTCCTTTTGAGTGGATATACTTTGGTGGGAAACGGTATCTTACATGATTAGTCTGTGCTCCAACCAACTGTCGCGGAGAGAAGTTGTGGATAGCAGCCCTCGTCAACGGTAGATCCCGTCCTTCATAACCACGGTCTGGTATGAGGATGAATAACGAATATCGACTTTATATCTTGTAATGTTTTGCGATTCAACTTATCAATGTCCACTCCTTTGATCACTCCAATAGTGATAATTCAAAGTGAAATTTGGTTGATATACTGTAAATATCGATCTAAATATAAAACTTATTTTTTTCTTCATTTTAGTTCTGCCTATGGACATTATACACAACTTGTATGGGCTGAAACAAACCAACTTGGTTGTGGAGTATCCAGGTACCGAGACAAGAGAGGTTCGTATGTCATCCTACTAGTGTGCAATTATGGTCCCTCTGGAAATGTTCAATTTAGCAAAATGTACAAGAGGGGATATGCATGCAGTTCTTGTTCGCCATTGCAATGCAGCAAGAAATACACAGGCCTTTGCGGTAAGAACAAATACCTCAATGCTAGCAATTTGCGAGCTACGATAGAAGAGATGTATGGTGATTGTAAAAAGATCGAATTCAAGATTATAACGCACTCATTCGTTTTACGAACCCTATATACCGAAAAAATGATTTTTGGATGTCTGTTCTTTTTATCCGTTCGTTCTTAACAAGTTGGCAAATAAAACACCTGTTGGCAATTTGAAGAATTTCGTATTATACAATTGACTTATTTGGTTTAACATTTTCTTAGATACCCAGTTGCTGTAACTTATCAGTTCTTTTATAGACTTGACGTATATTTTATGTAGTTTCCTATCTCGAAATAAATTGATATATTTGTTTAAAGCTTCTTTACTTGTTGCAAGTGATCACACTTCACTTTTGTTCCTTTGATATTCCTAAACATTTTGAAGAATCTTTAATGAAAAATCGGGGCATTGTACCACTGACGAAAGCAGAATAGAGGAGACGTGCAAAGTTAAAACAAGGACAGACAGAAGAGGCGTTTTAGTTTTAAGTAGAGCATTGGACGCAAAAGCATTTGATACAAGAGCGTCATATAGCCTCGCTGCTGAAGGGGATGCAAAACTCAATCAACTCAACTCAACAAGACAACAAACAGATTGTGGAGATTAATAAGAGAATAATAAAACAAGAGCAAGGCAGTGACTAGTTAGTATAAACTTTTTACTATGTATAGTATGTAAATTTGACAAATTTAAGATTTTTCTAATAGTAAATGTCAAAGGGAAGTAGATTTTTGATACCAGAGGGAATATATTGTGTACCGTGTACATTAGTATTTTTCCTACCGGTGTCTAATACTTTTCGTGAGAGTGCGAAATCATGAAATCGAAGCGGGAGGAGACTGGAGAACTGAATAGTAATAAAATAAATAAATAAATAAATAACAACTATACAAAATTAGGTATTACAAGTATACCGCTGACCACAAGTTCACCTAATAATTAAATATGAAATACAGGTTGATTACATATGGATTACTATAATTATTTTGCAAACTTCTGACATCATTTCACTCTATTGTCCTCCAGCAAGATTTTAGTGGGAAGAATTTTGTCAAAAATATTTATTGAGGGAATTCCCTCGTTCCCCAAGAATTTCGCACCCTGCTTGTCATCATAAATTCCAATATTTCAATTCGATAATAAATAATGAATTTAATGTAGAATAAAATCTCATACATTAAAATATGTATTATAATGCATTTTTCTCTTCTCTAATCACAGACATTATTCATTTTGGTAGTATTTATCATGCTATTACTATTTTTTTAGTACTATTTAGTACTGTTTATCATGCTACTTTAGTTAAATGGTATATTCTAGGGGAATAGTTATGCCAAAAGTAGCGTATCTTACAGATTTTGACCATTAAACTTTGATTGAAATGCGTATTCTAAGGAAAAAAAGAAAGGGACTCGAGCATTGTTCAAAAACTTATTTTTCCCGCGTGAAGAAGAGACAGTTTTAGACGTTTACCTTCTTATTTGCTCTTTCAGATATTTTTAGATGCTCTTATTTGCTGGTGTAGGTAGAATTTGAATAGCTCCCCTAGAGAATGTCATATAAACTCTAAGATTAAAATTTGGTCTTGATAATATGTCAAACAATGTGGCCTCTGTACATTTCGATATGTGAACAAATAGACGAACAGACATCCAAAAATCATTTTTTGACACATACTGTATTTTTCAGAAAGCATTACTTTCTTTATTTATGTTGTTGCTCGAGATCTGAAAAAAAAAAATAAAACAACAATCTAGTAATCAATGAAACGAGTGTCTTTTCTATTTTCAGTTAGTTTATGTGCTCCTATTTGCGATGCATCAAATGAAGAATGACTTGAAACTTCAGTAATCTTTGACAGTTATATTTAAGATTACCGTATTTGTAAATCGTAACCTATTATATTTCGTTAAGCGATCAATGAAATCACAAGTTTCTTGTCGCCTACTCGATCAACAACTAGCTTATTAAACTGATCTCTTGTAAATTTACTTTTCTAAATTATATCTTTACGTTCCGTTTCTTCATGAATGTTGGACAAATCGACTTGTTGCTTTTGATGATGAATAGATGGACTGAATATTCAAGAGACTTAATGTATTTAACAACATAGTTTCGTCAGATTTTTTTATTTAAAAAATCTTGAAGGAAATGTCGTTATTATAAATTGGAACATTATGAGAAATGACATGGATTTAGAACATTTTTTTAATTTAGCTTCCTTTGTTGATAAATTTGATTTTTTTAATGGAACAAATATAATTATAAAGGTAACCAAGAAAGTTCTATCGCTTTTTGTGGAGATCTTTGTTCAATTGGTCCTCATATCGTGAGTTGCATGCGAATGGAGATAAGGCGAAGGTTACTTGTTACCGTGATTATATCCAACATACTACCTGGTTGTGGCAGTTCAGTTACACCATGAACGTGCTTAAGGATAGAGTGAAGTGTAACCCTCAGTTACAGCATAGGTAGTATCATTTTTTAAAAAATTCCGGTCCGAATAATTTTAAGCCATACCGTATAACAATACTATGTATGGTCATGTTTAACTGTATAAGTCTTTATAATTTACGTACTAAATCCGTTTTGTTTTCGTCCAAATAGAATTATACCTAATTTAGAAGTTTCAGAATAATTAAGTATGTAGGTTTTCGGGAAATAATTTTCTCTGTTTAAATATTATTTTTCTCCGTAAATATTCGTGTATGGGCATCCCATTTGGATAGTTATAAAGTATAAATTATTATTTCGATGTAATTCATATGTGAGTACTTGGATAGAATTTTCTGAATTTTACACTAATCCGAAATCTGGTAGGACACTTAGGACCCTTGTCGTCCGGTTGAGATACCCATACCCTGTCAAAATTTTTTTTATCCAGTGTTTACATTTTTTATTCGTTTTGTAATCCCACCGTGCGAAATTTCTGCGTTGTGATTGGGAACTAGATGCAACCTTAGTAATTTGGCGCGTCCCTTCGTCTTTGTCTCAATAGCCTTCGTGGGGTGACATCACACATCACCGATGTAAAAAAAAAAAAAAAAAAATCACCAATTTCGCAGAAAACTACTGAAAACACAGCTAATGTTAGTTCAAATTGTTACATGAACAACTTGGAAGCTTATGGAGTCCCGGCTTATTGGAAGTTCACCTGAAAAATAAACAGAAAGATATATTATATATGGAGTCCCACATAACAGAAGACATGTTTGTGAATACAAATAGTTATGGACAGGATTTGCATTGAAGTGAATTGGTTTTCCGGTTGTGTGAGTTTTCAAACTAAGAGTTGGAGATTCGAAAGCCGTTTCGGAATTTTCCCTTTCCGTTCATTAAAGTTAGATCCGATTGCCTGTCTATGCATAGTTTTGTGTGTGTAGTATATTTGTAATTTAGGGAAAAACATGACGGTATACTTAGTTTTCGAATAAATGAAATTAAATATTAAAATGTAAGAGTAAACTTTAATAGGGACTCCTATTTACTTTTATTTGGCCTAGCTTCCAAAACCTCGGTATGGGTTGAATAAGGACGTCAAGATTCCTCTCCTTCCAGAAGGGAATTCCTTCATCTTTTCTCTTCCTTTAATCAAATACAGTATTATAATTTAGAAAATGGGTTAGTTTCAGGTACAAGGACCACCTAGTCCTAGGAATAATAACAGTTTGGTCCAAACACTCAAGAACTCCGATTTGTTGAATATATACTTATCATCTGGATTTTTTCTTCCCTGGCTAACTCAAACACGTCCTTTTTTTTTTACTGCATAAGATCCTCTAAATGAATGAAAATGATTTAATAGTCAGAAATGACAAATAAGACAATCAGTTTAACACTGTTCATCATCTGGGCTGGGTCAGGATAACTCCAACTTGTGCAGTTACCTGGATCCAGGTCAGAGTTGTATGAATAATCATGTGTCTTACCATGAACAGTCCAAACTCGATTCTCAAGTAATAGGACGGGAATATAAAGTATCTTCTGTGCCTATTTAAGCTTCTTTACTATATTTCGATAATTATCCTGTATTTTCATCCCTATTTCTTCTTTCCCTTCCTCTTTCATCTTCTTCTGTCTTCACCATAGACTATCCAATATCCCTTTCCTGTAACGTTTTATTCTTGTATTTTACTATCTCCGACTTAATGTAGTTTCATCAGAAAACCTTTCTAACCCCGTTTATCTCTTTCTTCCATTCTCCCTCTTCTTCTTTTTCTACTTCCTTTACCTTCCCCTTGACTTTCCTATATATCCTCTCAGACTTTCTCTATTTTAATTTAAAACTAAAGGGAGTCGTGACTAGAAGTTGTCGCCATATGCGCGGTCAATAAATTTAATCCGTTTTTATCTTTGGAAGTCCGATATTGAATAATCCTGAAAGAAATACATTTAAGATATTAAATTTAGCAATCGGATTATTACATTTGTTGAATTGATGTATCGATGGTAGAGTATTCTTTCAGTTTTAAATTGGCGACCACTTCTCCGTTGTTGCTTCCCCTTCAACATTGGATCTCCACAGAGCGTCATAAAGGCGTATATGCTGTACGAGTTCAAACTGGGGTCAAACGCCTCTGCAGCGGCGCGGAAGATATTCCAGGCCTTTGTTGAGGGTGTCGTGACTACATGGACAGTGCAATGGTGTTTTAACAGGTTTACGGACGGTGGCGAAACTCTGGAAGACGCACTACGTGCCGGGAGACCAACACATGTACACACCTGTTCAAAAAAAGGTGGAAACTCGTTCAGAAACTAAGTCCGAAAAAGTGAGCCTAGATCCGTCACAATTCCCGCAGATCTATAGACAGGGAATTGCATTTTCCCTCCGTTCTTTATACAGACACTAGCTGCAAACCGTACTGTCATCCGAGTGATGTGAAAATGTAAAAACAAAATCAAACTACTTATTTCTGAGATTAATATTGATTGCACACTTCATGCACAGTTCCAATACGCAAAAACAATCACTATCTTAAGTAGAAATTACTGAAAAAGACCGAAAATGACTATTTAAAACTTCAAGTGTCAACCTGCGCTTGGAGCGATACAATTATCAATATTATAACGCATTTCCTTCTAAGTGCTTCCGTAGTCAGTTCGCGTTGAGACACGGGCCGGCCCATAACATCGGCTCTCTGTTCGTACCTGTGCTATCGTTCCTGCCTTGTTTTTCGGATAGTGTAGTTTTCCTTTTTTTCTGTGATTTAGTGAATTGCTGAATGTGTACTGCAAGTATTTTGTTTCACTTGTGTGCAACAGCATATATATATATATATATATATATATATATATATATATATATATATATATATATATATATATATTCTGTAGTTGACGTGTAACGTCGAGTGTAAGCAATATGAGAATACGCTCAGAATTAATTTCGTAACTGTGTGTCAAAAGCGTACATCTATTCATATCCATGAATGGATTAGAAGTGTTTTCAAGTTAACTATTGACCAAGTGTTAAGTATAGAACTGGACTTTATTCGTAAACTTTTATACATCAAACTAGTTAGTAAAGTGCTATGTAAACGTATTCTTGCCGGCACCAACGGCACCGTGACTTATACTATTACTGATGGAAATCATGTGTTACCCATTGATTTGGCAGACAACTCTGTTGTTGTTGTAAAAGTATCTTTATGTCCAATGGAACTTAATGATACCCAGTTAAGTCGTGTACTCGCCCAGTATGGGGATACTCAGAATATTGCTGATGAACAGTACACTACTGATCATATTTATCTTACGCGCACGGGTCGCAAACTAATCAAAGTGACTATTAAACGTAATATTCCATCGTTTGTTACTGTTTGTGGTTTACGTCTTTTTGTCAGTTACGCCGGTCAAATCCAGACCTGCGTCGTCTGCAACTCTCAGGACCATTTTCTACAGGATTGTCCTAAGAAGAGAACTCTGCCTTTACCCAGGTCTACTTCTGTGTCTCCAGGTGTCCGCATGCCTTGCAACCTTCCAGTGGAAACATCAGCTCCTGATACCGGTTGTTACAGTGCATTTCCTGTTCTACAAAAGCATACCCACATTCCCGCACAATCCCCGATTTTGCCACTTGGCAGTGCTGTATCTAGTGCTTCCGAAATTCGTCCCGTCTACCCTTTCATTGCTGACAGCTCACATAGTATGGAAGTGACACCTACTCCCGATGCTGACGAGACAAGTGTTCCATCTCCAGTTCCTGTGACTGATCAGCCACTTCCGCTAAACTCTGAGGTAGGTGATAGTAATATAATAGAGGGGTACGGTGCTAACCCCTTCCAGCGTTCCTCTCGAAGTTGGTTCCATTAACACCATTGGTTTGAAGATGCTACTAGTGATACCATAAGTAATTTCGATCTCAGCGTAGCATCCTGTGAAAAGCGCAAGTTAATTCAACTTCAGTTTAACAGTAGTGCGGTGTCTAAAAATTCTAAAGATAACCGAAGTGCTGAAACAACAAGTGGTAACTACGTTAGGAAAACACGAGCTTCGACCAAAAAGTTAAAATCGGTTGTTCAATCAAACGGCGAATAGTGCTTTGCCCACCGTTGGTATCAATAATGTATCTTATTTATATATTTCTTTCTTTTTTACACTTTACACATGTTCTTGTTCCCGCATTGCTTTACATTCATGTATTTACTTTATATATTTTTTGTAATGTTATTTTTCGTTTTGCCACAGTCAATTTAAATCGTCTTACTTCCCCGGTCAAATTACATGCACTACGAGATTTTATCTGTTTGCGCAAGAGGTGGCAGTACCGATTTTCTAGACTTTCCTAATTATTCATGTGTTTCCCGCTTCACTGAAAATGGTTTAGAAACTGCTATTCTATACCGGAGTGATATAGACTTTCAAGAGGTTCTCCAAATGCCTACTGAACGTATCACCTTAGGAACACTAGAAAATATACGCCTGTGTACAGCCTATGCTCCGAGTTGTTCGAATCATGCACAAGAGCGCAATAGTTTCTTTAATAATGAGCTTGCTCAAGCGTTACATAATGGTTCTTCTCCTTGTATATTAGCCGGAGACTTTAATGCTGTTTTGGCACCAATAGATATAACCCCAAATTATACCTTCTCAGCCAGTCTGTCCAATTTAATTGCCACCTATGATCTAGTGGACGTGCGGTGACACTTATTTCCAACTACGCCTGGCCATATTTTCTTTACAGGGACGAGTTCCTCAAACTTGGATAAATTCTATATCAGTCGTACTCTTATTCATCAGGTTCAACACATGGCTGTGGTCGTAGTCTGTTTTAGTGATCACCATGCTGTACTCATGACCATCAAACTACCAGCCCACAAATTTCTCAAATGTAGCCCATTGTGGTATTTTAATACGTCAATTTTACGTGAGCCCGAATATGAAGCTCTGATACATGCTGAATGGGAAGGCATCCTTCATATGAAATAACGCTACAAAGGTTCTCTCCTGCATTTTGGGGAAAACCGTGTTAAACGAACTCTGCTCTGTGACCAAACAATATTGTCGCACAAGAAACGCTTTATCATTATCAGCAATATCAGTACTATACTGATCTATTGAGGGATTACATGATAGAACAGCAACGCGGTGGTCAAGTACGACCTGAAATTCAGCAGATCAAAGCTCATTTATTAACGCTGCATAAACGACGTATGCAAGGGTTTATGATTCGTAGCAAAACACGTCAATATGATTACACTGAACAGGCTAGTATCCTCCAAATACGCAAGGAGCGCACACGGGGCAGACAAAAATTCATTTCTAAAACTGAGGGTGAAGATGGCTGTATGCATCAGGGTGTAAACGTCATGACTTGTTTCTTTTTGATTATTATAAACAATTATATGCTCAACCGGTTTGGGTACAAAACCTCGCGGCCAGAACCTCGCGGCGACAACCTCGCGGACCAAAACCTCGCCTCCCAAAACCTCGCGGTCCAAAATCTCGCCGGGCCGAAACTTCGCCTGGGCAAAACCTCGCCGCCCAAAACCTCGCGGGACAAAATCTCGCCTGGCCAAAACCTCGCCACCCAAAACCTTGCGGGCCAAAATCTCGCCGGGCCAAAACCTCGCCTTGCTAAAACCCTCATCTTCCGAAATCTCGCGCCTCAAAATATCGCCATACCCAAAATCTCGCCTGACCAAAATGTAAATGTTCCAACAGATGCTAGGATCAGAAGAAGAAGTTCACGGTATTTGACCAAGTCCTGCGTTCCCATATGAAAATTCTATTTTTGTATTAGAGGATTTCAATGTGAAGTTAGGGCGACAGGATGTTTTTAAACTGGTTATAGGGAAAGAAAATCTGCATAAGGAAAGTAATGACAACTAACGGGGTTAGTTTAGTGAACTTTAGAACATCCAAAAACTTAAAATTTTAACAAAAATCTAATAATATTTATGCAAGTATGAACTAATATATGACTTTTTACGATTTCCCTTGATTATGTCCTGTAGGTTAAAGGAGACGCAGATGACCAGGATTGAGGAAATGATCGAATAAAGAAAGTGGGAGGAAACGGGAACAACCCGAGAAAGCCCACGCACACGATGTTTTGTATCTTCTTCTTCTTCTTCTTCTTCTTCTTCTTATTATTATTATTATTATTATTATTATTATTATTATTATTATTATAATTATTTGTAATGTAGAATTGCATATTAAGAAACTCATTAGGTAAATTTTAAAGAAAAGTTTCATTCGCGGCGAGGTTTTGGCCCGGTGAGATTTTGGGCGGCGAGGTTTTGGCCACGCAAAATTTTGGGCAGCGAGGTTTTGGCCACGTGAGGTTTTGGCCGGCGAGATTTTGTCCGTATCCCGCTCAACTTCCTACTTGTTGTACTAATTCTTCTATACTAGAGTATATTCCCTCTGTTTAACGGACGATTATCGAGAGTATCTATCGGGTCCGTTCACAATAGACGAGGTCAAACAGTCCATACGATTAGGCAAACTAGGAAAATCCACAGGCATTGATTCTCTATCACTAGAATTCTATGTTACATTTATGGATATTTTAGCTCGCTTTCTCACCGACCTTTTTAATGAATACCGCACACATTTGTTTTAGGCCAGTCTCTCCGAACGGGCATTATTATTTTGGTCCCCAAACATTCATCAGCAACTAGTGTTACACATTATAGGCCAATAAGTCTCTTGTGCACGAACCTAAAACTACTAACTCGTTGTCTGACGATCAGAATGAAAACATACCTTAAGACGCTGTTAAGTCCTTGCCAGCACGGTCTTGGCCACAGCAACCCTATTTATAAGGCCTTATCAAATCTCAGAGATGTTATTTCCTTTCATGAGTCTGCCGATCCTTCTTCGGTAGCAATTTTATCCCCAGATTATTCCAAGGCCTTTGACAGAATTAATCACAATTATCTCTTCCAAGTTTTAGCTAAATATGGATTTGGCGACCTTATCATTTCTCTTATCTAAGGAATATATACGAAACGAATTACAAGGTTTAAGTGCTCTCATCTCTGTTTGTAATGGTATTCTACAAGGGGACACAATGTTTAGTATTGTATTTAGTTTATCTTTAGTTCCTCTTGTATATGCGGCACACCGCCTACTCCCTGGTGTTTCTGTGTATAACAACAGTCTCACGGTGCAATCATACATTGATGATACGCACTACCTATTACGCAATGATGCAGATCTGGAATGTATACAGAAGCTACTAAGCCTATATCAACACGCTTCAGGAGTGCAACTTAATAAAGCAAAACAAAAATATTGTGTTTACATGAAAAATATCAGTCTCTGTATAGTAGAACGTTTGAAACTGTTCCATCAATTAAAATACTTGGTATTGTATGGTATCCTACTTTACAGCGGACTATCACGAAAACATATGAAGTCATAGCCTCTAAGATCCGAAGTCTTTTAATAACACATAAATCACGTAATCTTAGTCTTTTCAGTAGAAATTTGTTTCTTAAAACTACTGTGTTTACAGTCAGGCGTTGTTTTTTCTCTGTCATAATAAAGCTTTAAGAGTAGCTCAAACACAACTTCATTTGCCTGCTGCAAAAGGAGGAATAGAGTTTAGGGATATTGGAATTCAGTCACGTGCTCTGCTTATGCATAGAAGTTGTCGTATGGTTTGTTCCTACCCCGATTCTATTACTGCTACGGTTTTCAATGTCTGTGTTCAGTTTATTGACCTTGTGCTTCCAATTCCTACCTTTCCTTGGGCGATTAAATGTCCTCACCTTTGCGATGTAGTACTAGATATGCTGTATGCAATAGTCCCTCGACAGCAGATCGAAATTAGGTGAGTCAAAGAAACATACTGGCACTATCAGAGCACTGCGTACCTGTTATGCCACACGTAATGATCCACGTGCCATGCAAAAACGAGTAATATTTGGAAAAACAACTGCCAAGTTTCTAACTCACAAACAGACAGAAATATGGTATTTTTTGTTAATAATGTTTATGAAACGTCTGATAGGCTCCTTAATCTAGGAATCACATCTACAAACGTATGCTATTATTGTAATCAGATAGACACTCTTGAACATCGATTCCATTACTGTTTAGACATACCATCCATTTGGCTGAGTTTTAGCACTATACTTAGTAGAATATGTCGTATTTCTCCCAATGTTTTTATTGTACATAACATAATTTTATTTCCAGATTTTCGTTACTTTCCTAGCTATAAACATAATGCTGTGATCTGGTTTACTGTACAAATTATCATGTTTATTCTTGTAACAGCACGACCATTGTGTATTCAAATGTATGAAATGTAACATACCAGGATATGAAGCTCTCTCCTGCATGTAAACGAAAGTATTTTGCCAACTTCTTATCTGCAATAGCCTCCCACACTTCCTTATGATATAACCAACAAACACAAATGAACTGAACCAGTGAGTTTTTTTCTTGAATAATGTTTTACACTTTCAGTGAGGCTGGGAACTGTAAATATTCTTGTAACATTCTCTGTCTTTCAATGCCAATAAAGTTCTTAAAAAACGTACCAAAGCGGGTTTAGTAATGCTGATTGAAATTTCTGAAACAAATGGCGACGGTTCGAGCCTCCGTACTGAGAGTTCGTTTTTATTTCTTCCCATTTTTAAATATATGGGAGCATTGTTATAATATAAATTTCTACTTTGAAGTGCTTGGAACAAAAATGTAAATTATTCATGTTCCTGATATATATAGTATATATATATATATATATATATATATATATATATATATATATATATAGGCCTATATATATATATATATATATATATATATATATATATATATATATATGTATGTATGTGTGTGTTGTGTGTCACACAACCCTGTAACACTTTTTTTCGTGAGAAATGCTGAACTATGAAAACATGACGTATGCCTTGTCGCAGCAGACGAGTTTCTCCACTTAAGCCTACGAGTAACGAAATCACCTACAGCCAAACAGTTGCAATTCATTCGTTAGTCATGGCTCATCGTGGTCAGAATGTTCGCGAGCAGCTTACTGCTCTTGTTGAATACGACGGTATGAGTGTGAGACAAGCTAGCGAACGTCTTGATGTTTCCTGTTCTACACCATATCATTGATGGAAGAAATACTCAGAAACAGGTAACGTGTCTAGGAAACCTGGCACTGGCCTTCAAAGGGTTTCAACCCCACAACAAAATCGGGCCCTAGTTGATGTAAGCCGTCGCAATGCTTTCATGTCATCCCGGCAGTTAGTGATAGCGTCTCGTTTTCCTGGCTCGTTCCTCACCGCTTGGCGACGCCTTAAAGATGCAGGGCTTCACGCATATCGAACTGCGTGTAAGGAGTAATTGAAGGATAGTCATAAAGTTGATCGACTACCATTTGCTGAGGTAAATATTGGTCGTAACTGGGATCATGTAATCTTCACAGACGAAAAGATATTCTCTTCAGCGAATGATAGTTCTCGGCTTGTGTATAGAACCACAGGAAAACTTTACGATCCAAAATACATGCACCGAACACATCGAATGGGGTATGCTACTACTCACTGCTGGGGATGGCTGTGTAAGGATACAGTTGGTGAATTACACCATATAGAAGGCCGATTGAACAGCCAGAAGTATCTGGATATTGTGCAGTATGGCTTGCTCCCCGCTGAGAGAAATTTATTTAAAGACGGCATTGTAGAAGTTCAACAAGATCATAGCTCAATACATGATTCCCATCTAGTTAAAACCTGGTTTCAAGAAGAACTCAATGTTGAGCTAGTCGACTGGGTTCCAAGAGGATCAGACTTGAACCCAATAGAAAATCTATGGGCGGAAGTTACAAGAACTCTACACGAGAATTGGCCTGATCCCCCACTAAGGACAGCTGACGCACTTTGGGAGCTAGTTTCTGACGCGTGGAAAGAAATAACACAGAGACATCAATATGTCGCTAGCTTGGTTAACTCATTACCAAGAAGATTAAGATGCGTCATCGAAACTAACAGCGATTATACGAGACATTAATACCTGAATAAAGATTTGTCTTCATACCCAGGTGACTTTCGAGCACTTTCAAGAGCTCACTAAGTTTTTCCATTTTTCGTTTAATATTGCTTTTATTGGAACGTTTGCGTTTCGTCGGATTGTGCAATATATATTTATTTCTGCTCCCTTTGTTTAACCTACACAGATAGTCCAGTGGCTAGCATGTGTGTCTTTGGTGTACGGGGTACCGGGTTTTATTCCCGCTGGAAGAGGCTTCTGTGATAATTCTGTATTCGTGCCCCTGTTGTTAAAGAGGTACTGCTAAAACTATAAAACCGAGTAAAACAATTACAAATAAAAAAAATCAGTTACTGAGGAACGTTCGGTAAGTCAGTTTTGTTTTAATATCTAATGCCTAGTGCGTTCGTTGTTGGGTCTTATAGTCGCAGGTTCAATTCCCGTTAAGGATTCATTAAAATTTTACTTGAACTAGAATTTATTTGCATGAATCACCCTATGTCTTCTTTGTCCTAAAGGACTTAAACGTTGAGAAAAGTATACGGTAAAAATGAAATAAATAATAAGACAGTAATTATGCTATTAATCTGTATCTATCTACATAGGATATAAATGAAAAAGATGTCGTCTATCAGAACAAAAAATGGCTTAACCGTTTGAAATGATTTTTATTAGTTAACACTTTCACCTACCTCTGACTCATGGGCACCCGAAGGGGGCAGGGTGGGCCGCCAACTGACTCACGAAATGTATACAAACAGAAATACCAAACATAATACCACCATGAAGATAGCTCATCCTAGAATATTTTATGGTGTTATGCGCGGACTGGCTTGTTGCCACGCCACTTTTATTAAGATGCGTATCCTAACTGAGGAGAGGAGTTACAATTTATGCCAAAAATAGAATATCTCACATTTGTGAGATGAAAATTGACCCCATGACGTTAACGTCGCCAATATCTAGTGGTCCACTTGCAGGTAAATGTCGGTCGTCGAGATAGCGACGCATCGAAAGATTGCCGCTAGTGTGTCCCTGGCAGCAGGGTTTCGTCGATTCGAAACAGGCATCTAGAGTAGGGGTGTTGCAGTTACCACCACGTAGCGGCGATGACGTCTTTTGATTCGTCGCGGAGAATCAGCGAAGGGACCGAAACGACTTATCGCCAGTCATGTGCATGCGTTTATTATATATTTGTTTTTCCTGACGAATGTTCCTAAAGTGAGTTCCGGGGTCAAAAGTAACCCATGCTTCTACATCACAAGGTTGCTGTTTCGTGCCATTCCGGGAGAACTTTATATATATATATTGTAAGTGCTTTTTAGACTCATCTCAATGTAAATGAATCATGCATATAAGCTATTTAACATATTTTGGTGGAGTAATTTTGTAATTCATTGGCATTTCGTCGCGTCTCTGCCACCGGTGGCCCACTGGTGGTATAATTTTCCAAACGGAAGTGGGGCCACCGAAGATCGTTGCAGTGGGGCCATCAATTTTTGGCGAGAGGTCGCTAGTTAGCTATCGATGGTCCACCGACGCTTACGGCACGGGATAATCTAAATTTAATTTAATTAGGAAATCACTATAATTGGTATAAGAACTAGTTTTTGAACTTGGACTGTGTAATATTGGTCTTTTGAGGCAAACATTTTCTAAGTTCAACTTCCAATATCTTCGGGAAACAATAAACCAAAGATGATAGATTCGAACCCACAATCCAACGTTCAAAATCGAAAACATTCTGTAAATCTGTATTTTCCTTTTTTAAGCGTAATAACATATGTTGATCCGTTATTAACTATACTGTAGAAACAATTCATCATTGTAATACTTAAGGATAAAGTATTTCGAAATTACGTATACATGGGAGCACATGGTAGTTGCCTCAATCCAGCTACAATCAGTGCCCTCAATTTCCTTCGTTAAGTTCAAACCGATTTTCCTTCAAGCTGTTACACAACGACAATTAGTCTAGTTGTCTACGTGTCCAACTGCTGAGTCAAAGGACGAGGGATCGAATCTCGGAGATAGACATGTAAATTTTTATTACTTGCAGAATTCTATATTTCATCCATATTAAAATGAGCATAAAAACAGTTTGTATTTCAGTGGAAAAGTAAGAATTAATTTCAAGTTAAACTTGTGAGCAGTAAAGCAAAAAGAATTGAGTTCATGGTTGTCCGAATACCTGACGATTTGAATAAATCATACGACACGGCTTTAGTATGGAGTTAAAGAACTTTCTGATACGTATAAAAAATCTCACTGACCTAAAATCCATTACGAAATAGGACCTACCAGAAGCTTCAACACTACGTCTGCGTCACTTCGGTGAACGCTGTATCGAAACTTCCTTTATAAATTTCACTCACTTGTCGTCTAGTCAGTCGACCATACTTGGTTAATTAGCTAACTATATTGAAGGGGTATAGACGAACAATATGCAAAATCCATTTTTCAATTTTGTCAGGAAACGAAGAAAATGTGACGCCCTTATGTTTCAGGATTATTGAACTTTTTTTGGAGGGGGGTAGATTTCACTAATCTGCTGTAAGTATTGACTACTGCTGTTAACCATTGCTTTCTTTCATTTTTCATTTACACATCTTATCCTCTTTCAAGTTCGGTTCCACATACCATTCCATTTAGTTTCATATATTCTGTTCGATTAAATACACATTCCTTAATCTCTTTGTCCAAATTAACAAAACGGTTCTCTTGCTTTCTTTCTAATAATGATGATTTATATTTCAGGAGAGTTAATTTTAAATAAACTTGCAACCAATTTGTTAATTACTACTAACAGTGAGTTCTTCCTCGTTGTTTGTTTATATATATTCTTCAGTGTTTACATTCTAGTAATAATAAATATTTATGCCAAACTTAGATATACTTGCAGTATACGAAGGTTAAGTGGGTAATAAAGCAGTTCAAGCCAATAATTTACTTCAATCTGTAACGTAGATTACAATTGAATATTCGCATCCAAAATTGATTTAATCTAGGAAGGATGGATAGGGCTGCGCACGAGACAAGATTTGAGGCCGTCTGGTCTCGACAATATGCTGTAAAAGTGATGTCTCGACTC
Source organism: Thermobia domestica (assembly GCF_964235325.1). Classification (NCBI taxonomy): domain Eukaryota; kingdom Metazoa; phylum Arthropoda; class Insecta; order Zygentoma; family Lepismatidae; genus Thermobia; species Thermobia domestica. Next base: position 184,342,316 of record NC_137460.1, on the reverse strand, counting down.
GACAAATGTATATTTTTCTATTGGAAGATCTGTGTCCCGACTCGAATTGTGTCAGGAAAATTCTGTCTCGACTCGACTCTGCGCATCCCTAAGGAAGTACAGTTTGAAGAGCCCAGTATTCCAAAGCTTGCGGGGTAACCAATTACACCATTACGCAACATCTATTTCAGATACAACCATTATTATATACTTCATTTTCACAAGCTGCTTCTTATAATAACTATATCGATTTTCTACTTAAATTCAATTATAAATAATTGTTTCTTATGTAGCAGCTAATATTCATGCTATACAGTATAAAACAAGTGCACATTCAATGTAAATAAATACAAATGTAAGATATTACAGATTACTGGCATTGCGATTTAATCCGATTTTAAGCAGTACATATTTTCTAAATAATTATTCAAATTGGTTTATAAGAATCCAGATTATGAGATACCCTAAGTTTTTGTAATACAAAAAATACAAGCACCCCCCCATATATATATATATATATATATATATATATATATGTTGCTTTATTTTTTGTATTACAAAAACTTGTGTGTGTATTTTAGTGGACTTCCGGGCTTGATCCCACCCCTCCGAAACTTTATATGTATTTAAACAAAATAGTGTAAAGTGAATGAAATGTCTTGTAGAATGTTCACATTTCCAAGAATGAAATTAGCAAAGCCCCCCGACATATATATATATATATATATATATATATATATATATATATATATATATATATATATATATATATGAATAATTTTCATGTTAGACGTGTGGTTTTAGGTATTCAACTGTGTTCACATTTCTCATTTTAGCGTTTTCGTATATGATTTATGGACATGGCGGGCTAGTAAATGTGGCAGAGATTTGAAAAGTGACAGTTTGTCGGATAATGTGTTTCCAATCACTTCACAGTAGAAATTTATATTTATAAAAAAGTTCTCATATATCTTAAAATAGGAAGAGAAACTTTAACTTTCCGCACGGAGGCTCGAACCGCCGCCCATCGTTTCAGAAATGTCAGTAGCAGTATTAAACCCGCTTGACCACAGACGCAACTTACTAGAGATTGTGTTATAATATTGATAATACAATCGCTCCAAGCACAGGTTCCTACTTCGAGGTTTAAATATCCATTTTCTGTCGTTTTCAGGAATTGCTACTTAAGATAATTGTTGATTTTGCATATTGGAACTGTGCATGAGGTGTGCAATCAATATTAATCTCAAAAATAAGTAGTTTGATTTTGTTATTACATTTTCACATCGCTCGGATGACAGTACGGTTTGCAGCTAGTGTCTATATAAAGAACGGAGGGAACATGCAATTCCCTGTGTATAGATCTGCGGGAATTGTGACGGATCTAGGCTAACTTTTTCGGACTTAGTTTCTGAACGAGTTTCCAGCTTTTTGTGAACAGGTGTGTACAAAATGAAGATCTTCAGGCAGCAATTCAGGTGAACAGACATGTGAGAAACTGTAACTACTATTCAGTGTGAGTGGAGAAACTATTCGGCAGCACCTCCATCAGCTTAGGAATCAAGTTGGATTGATGGGTCCCACATGATTTGACTTCGGGCCAGAAGGCAACACGAGCCAACATCTGTGTTTTTTTGTTGTATCGTCTGAGAAAGAAGCCATTTCTGGATAGGGTATTGAGATGTGATGATAAGTGGGTCCTGTATTAAGCTCCACGGCGCCATCATCATTGGTTAGCATCCAATGAACCGGTTCCAAAACAGCCGAAACCATCACTGCCCCAGAAGAAGGTTTTCCTGTGTGTTTGGTGGACTGCTCGCGGCATCGTGTATCGGGAATACTACCAGCTGGTCAGAGCATCAATGCAACTGTGTACTGTCAGCAGTTGAGCCGCGTTCAAGAAAACTCAAAACTCAGGAGCCAGCACTTCTGAATCGCAAAGGATTCCTTCTGTTACAGGACAACGTTGAGCTCTACGTGGCTAGGATGACCCGGGACACCATTCTACGCCTTGGATGGTAAACACTATTGCATTCGCCATACTCTTCGGACATTGCACAGTTCGATTATCACCTGTTTCATTCCTTGCATAATCACTTTAGAGGACGCCAGTTCAAATCCCTAGTAGAGGTGCAAATTGTACTTGGTAACTTTCTTCACTTCACGGCCGACCAAGTTCCACCGCAATGGAATCCATGGCCTTCCAGAACGTTGGCAGAATGTCGTCAATGCTGATGGGGATTATCTTCCAGGTACGTCTTAGATATGGATCAATTTATGTGAAGAGGTTCACAAATGGTGAAAGTGGTCGCTCGACCATCACCGACAATTACAAAAAATTGAGTGTGATGAACCTTGTGTATGAGAAGGTCATAAACACTATTCACGCTGTCGTATGTACAAGTGTTCCTGAATGGTGGCCATCTTTGTTATTGGTGGAGTGCCAATTCTTGCATTTCAAGCCTGTACGAAAACTGTAGTTGCTCAGGATGTACGAATCAGATGAACACCAAGCAGAAACGAATGTTACGGGAGAGACTGGGGTACACGGAAAATATACACTATTGTTCCTAAATAAATATCAGGGCTGCAAACCAATACATGGATTCACCAGAAAAAGTACAGAAAATTACACTTTTAAAGCGGCTGCATGTTGGAATGGAATAAAGTGTGAGGTTCATAAGTTTTGTGCTGAATACTTTTGCATGTAAAGAGTCTGCAGAAATATCAACAGTTATGATACTACGGCCACCGTAGATTTATGGGGCTCGAAAGTTGAAGTTTTTGATTTTGATGCTATTTCTGATGCGTAATATCTCAGGAGGGCAAAGTGCTAAAAATTGCTCCTTAGGCCACTAAGTAATTATGTATGTAAATAAACTACTGCAAAAAAATCAGGGCTGATATTAAATGGAAAAAAGTGAGGACACGGGTGTGACGATAGTCGTAGCCAGGAAAAATTTAAATGTTTGGATATTTTTCATGTTAGATCTCAAAAACGACGTGGTATTAAGGCACTCAATATATCAGCAAAGTGTCATTAAAATCCAATCCCAGTTACGGGTGTTAATGTGTTCACAACGTTCGCAACATTGTGAACACATTAACTTCCGTAACTGGGATTGGATTGCAATGACACTTTGCTGATACATTGAGTGCCTTAATACCAGGATCCAGTTAGACGATGGGTCCCGTAGATACATGGGAGAGCTAACCCCCTCTCCCATATAGACGTGGCAATGATCGTGGAGCTAGAAAGACGGAACAAACGCCACTCATAAGCTTTGTCTCACCTTAAATCAATCGAAAGCGGGCCTAATTGCTGAACCATGCGTCGTTTCTGAGATCTAACATGAAATATATCCAAACATTTAAATTTTTCCGGGCTAGAACCATCGTCAAGCACGTGCTTTCTTTCCGTTTCTATCATGTCCTCACTTTTTTTCCATGTAATAACAATCATGATTTTTTTGGGAATAGTTTATTCACATGCAGAATTACTTTGTGGCCTAATCAGCAATTTTTAGCACATGGTCGAGCAACTTGCTATGGACCACTTCGTATGGATTGACCCATATCGATGTTCGAAGGTGGTGGGTGAAAAAGCGACAGAACTTTCTTGGTTACCTTTATACTTTTTCACAATTTTCCATAACACATTCAATGAAATGTTCATGCAAATGAAGTGTGAATTACAGAAGTTCTATGGAATAACAACTTTATGTATGAAGGATAAATAACTGTATTGTATTAATGCACTATATGATTTTTCCTCTTTATTAATGCTGCTCGTTTTGCATTTCCATTAGGTAACTTGGAATCATCGATGTTGCCTCAACATAAACCTTCTACAACAGTGGCTGCTTCTACTAGAAAAACTACGGCAAAGCCAACAACAACCAGACAACGGATGCCTACTGCTAACTTAACTACTACTAAAAAGAAGACTATTAGTCTTCAATTTGTCACTCTTAAACCTTTGATATCGAAGCTGACAACTTCGAAATCAACATACAAAGGAACATTACCAAAATTTAGTGCAAAATCTAACCCTCCAAGTTCCATAATCAATGTAACACTAAACAAACCAACGAAGGGTAAAATGAATGTGGCAACTAATGTAAATCTACCTATTCCTAACATATTAATATCTCTATCTAGATTTAGTAGAGGACCACAGTTTGTGTCTTCAAAAACTAAACCAAGATTCGTAGACATTCTATAAATGATCTCAACTAATACAGTGGGAGGAGATAGGTAAACAACTAAGTCAAAGAAACACTCGAAATTAACAACAGCAAACGCGCCAATGAGCAGAAAGCGTAATATGAAACTTTCAAAACCAACAGCTAAAAAGTCATCAATAGTAATGGGAACTGATACAAGAAGAATAGAATCGTTCTCGCGTAGGATAACAGCAGAAAGAAATATGAAACAAACATCAACATTAAAATACTCGGTTACGTTGAAACCCACCACGTCTGTGTCTTCTGTGAACTTGATGGGAATTAAACATTCGAAATCCAGAATGTTCAATGAAGAACGTTGCTCTGCAAACATAATACGGATTGAATTATCTCATTTTTAAAGACTTAAATGTTGCTAAAACACACGAAAACTTGCGGTGAAAATGAGGCAACTTTGTTTCTAAACATTTACCGGTAACATTGATGAATGGGCTTATGAGTAGTGATGGATAATGGAAAATTAAGTACAAGAAGTGGAAGAAAAAATTAAAAAAACGGGAAAAGAACGCACCTTTTCTTTGCTTTATATTTTCACTTCTGCTAATTATAAATTTACTTTTCTATCTTGTTTGCGAGAAATTCTGAATTTGAGCATAACCTTTTGTTAGTTTTAACACTACGAAGTGTTCGTCAAGATGATGTACTGAAAAAACAGAACTATCGAGGTTTGCCCAACGAAGCATACAGGTAAAAGTGTCTCTAGATGATCGATGAACCCCTGATTTCAACTTCCAATGTCCCTTATCCACAAAAGTAAACCATGACTAACAGTGCTGTTTATTTTTTATAGCAAGCAGTAAAATACAATTCTGTCCAGACTTCGTATCACCGAACATATAAGCTATAAACCGACGAGCTGACTGAAGATCTTATTCTGTAATTCTCTTACTGAAACTCTGTAGTAATTTGGGTTTGTACGTACGTATGAAACTAAATAAATTGTTGTAGAAGATGATGTACTTAATTTTTAATTGTTGGCTTAACTTTCCTTTTGCCTCTGTAAGTGTATGAGTTAATTTAAGGCGGTCTCTAACCCTTGGAGCGAGCTAAGTTTCTTCCTATCTAAAAGCATGTAAAATTTGGTCATGATTATTTCAGGAACTATTGTACGTAAAACATTGTAATTATGAATAAGTGTTTCAATGGAAAATCTCAAGAAAATGAGTAGTCAGTTTTATAGATACCCCGTTTCCTTTTGCGGTTGATTTTGATCCATTACATTTGACTATCATGCAATGAGATCCGCTGCTGCTAGCCAGAGCTTTTTGCTTCTACCTTTTGTCACGTTCATTGTAACTCAAGAAACGTGTCAAAGCTCCGCGTATATTTATATGACCGCCCGCTAGAGTCACTCGGTCTCCTCTCGCTCTCTATAGAGAATGGAGCAGGCGGTGTTTATAATTTATTTCTCAACACTTTTTGTTTCATGTTTTATGCTATAGAATTCACCAACACTAAACGGCGTGACAAACATCTTGGCATTTGAAGGCGGCGCTCCAAATTCCCTTTAAATGCTGCTAGCAAATGAGAGACCATCGGTATTGCCACGTTTATCTTGTACACATCCACGTCTACCGTCTACCACCTGATCGCGCTGTAGTTCGTCTGCTTAGCCATAACCATGCTCCTTAGCACTCGGCAACATCGCGTCAGAGCTTGCGTTTAGCTGAAATGCCAAGATGTTTGTCACAAGCTTTAGCAACAGCTGTAGGTTTTGGTTTCACAAATGCAGCTGCTAAAACAATCGACTAAAGGAAATGTATTTCTTTCATAAAACAACTCAAATTGAATTTTGTTTAGTCTTTCTTTACTGTGTCTTACGGAGAGGTATGAGTTTGAAATAGTAACAATTCGCTTTGGAGACATTCTGTTGCCTTCGGTGCTCTTCCCAATCCACCGAAGATTGAATGAGTCATGCTCTTGACTTGCGATGTTTTATTTTTTCTTTTTATTATTGTTTGCTATTCTAAACGATTGTTCTCGTTATTTTTAGAGTGCGCGGACAAGTTTTGTTACACACGTATTGCTTATATACAAGGTGTGTGAGAAAAGAAACGAGTGGCAGCACTACAGACGATCTGGCAACGTTGTGTCTACCGGCCTGTGCTAGACCGTTTTGTTTATCCCTTCCACTTCCTCAGTCCAAGTTACAACTCCGTACAGCTAACACATTATTTTTGACAGCGCCATCAGTGAAGTTGTTTTTGTTGTGTGTTACAGAAATGGAGCATCGGAATTTAGAGCGACGTTCTGCATAACCTTTTGTTAGTTTTAACGCTACGAAGTGTTCGTCAAGATGATGTACTGAAAAAAGGAACTATCGAGGTTTCCCCAGCGGCATCAAATTTTGACAGACGATTTGAACATGCGAAAGATTTGTGCCAAAATGGTGCCGAAAAACCTCACAACTGAACAGAAGGACAATCGAAAAAACGTGTGCGTTGATCTTCTTGAGAGGACTGCCAATGACCAAGAATTCTTCAATTTTGTGATCACAGGTGATGAATCCTGGATATTTGAATACGATCCTGAAACATAGCGACAAAGTGAAGAGTGGTACACTCCTTCATCTCCTCGGCCGAAGAAATGTTGAATGAGCAATTCAAAGATTAAGACGATGCTGATTTGTTTTTGACAGTAAGGGTATCGTGCACAAAGAATTTGTTCCACCAGGACAAACTGTCAACCAAGTATTTAATAAAAGTGTCCTTGAAAGGCTCAGGAAAAAAGTTATTCGTGTGAGACCAGACATTGCAGACAAATGGATACTTCATCATGATAGTGCCCCGTGTCACACGACCGTTTCCATCAGTGATTTTTTTTACCTCAAAACGCATTACTGTTGTTCTTGAACCCCCTATTTACCTGATTTTAGTCTTTGTGACTTTTTTCCTTTTCCCGAAATTGAAACATGTTCTAAAAGGAGGTCATTTTGGAACTCTGGAGAAAATTCAAAAGACTGTGACTGACCAGTTAAAAGCCATAACCACTGAAGACTTCCAGCGCTGCTCCAAGAGTGGGAACAATGATTCCGCCGATGTATAGCTGCCCAAGGGAACTACTTTGAAGGGGATAACATTGTTGTTTGAAAAATATAAAAGCTTTAGTTGGTACAAAATAAGTTTCATTACACACGTCCTAAATCTCCGAGTTTCGAAGTAAAGAAAACAATGTGTGTGGCATTAATTTTTGTGCATATTGTTTTCGTAAATAATAACTCATGTTTGGTAGCATGAGCGATATTGAAGGTTCGAAGGTAAGACGACGACGAACATGTTACTCTCGGCTTCCCAAAAATAATCCCGTAAAGGGTACCTTCTCAAAAAGTACTGGAAAACTCGACGAGAATCTGAAATGCACACGTAAGCAAAATGAAAGACTGCTTCTTTCAAGTATTGGATTGGTGCGATTGAAATGCCTATCTGACGAGTGTCACTTTCAAAGGCAAGAAAATCAAAACTTTGTTATTCGAACTAGTCTGCGGTTGCAGCCACACACTTTTGCCATCTCTCTGCCAACAATTAGATTCCACCACGATACACGTTTTAAACCTGCAGTGGCGGAAATATAGGGAGATCAGATCTCCCTTCCTAGTAGCGATCATGTTACTATTAACTGAAATAATGAAAAACAGTAAAGGTCGGGTAAATATTTTGTGCTATCAAACATTCAAATGCAATAGCAACTTCTGATAACCCTAGATAGAACACATCAGAGAAATATCACTAGTTTTGAGTTGTCCACTAGAAAAATATAGTTTGTGTAAGCCAAATATAAATGTTTAGAACCCAGGACAGCTAACGCTAAATCAACGAGATGACAATGGAACCGCAGCCGCGCGATATACAGTATATATACCTCTGCAATACTTGTACACATTTCATTCATTTCGGTCCATTTCTTCTTGTCTTTCTTGCGTTAACTTTCAAATTTTTGAGTGGGAGCTTTTGCCCCCCAAAAACCATTTACTCACAGAAAATAGAAAAACGCGTATTCGTTAATTTTTTGCCTATTGTTCATACAAAAGTTTCGTTCAAATTTTTCATTTACTTTACAAACATCTGACATACTGTTAATAGCACTTTTGACATTTCGTGATCAAAGATTTCAAGGGGTCCGTGCCCCTTCTAACCATTTCTTACAGGAAGATACGAAACGCGTATTCCCTCAGTTTATATCTGCAATATCTGTGCAAAATTTCATTCACTTAGGTTAACTTCTTCTTACCTTTCGGGAGTCAACTTTAAAAATTTTGGGGTGGGCTCTTTAGCCCCCTAAAACCGTTTTTCCGCAGAAAATAAAAACAACAGTATTCGTTTGTTTTTAGCGTATTGTCCACACACAAAGTTATGTTGCAATTCTTCATGTCCTTTACACACATCTGACATACTGTTATTAGCACTTTCGATATTTCGTGATCAAAGGTTCGGTGCCCCAAACAACCCTTTTTCCCAGGAATATACTTAACCCGTATTCCCTCATTTTATGTCTACAAAATCTGTGCACAACTTCATTCACTTTGGTTCATTCTTTTTGCCTTTCGGTGTCAACTTTCAAAGTTTTTGGTGGGGGACTTTGCCCCCTAAAACCGATTTTCCGCAGAAAATAATAAACAGTATATGTTTATTTTTTTGCGTATTGTCCATACACAAATTTATGTTGAAATTCTTCATGTCCTTAACACACATCTGAAATACTGTTACTGGCACTTTTGATTTTTCATGATCAAAGGTTTAGATGGTTCGGTTTCCCACCCAACCGTTTTCTGAAGGAAAATACAAAACCCGTATAATCATTTGACGTCTACTTTTGATGTTTGATGTTTCGTGATGTTTCGTGATCAAATGTTTGGAGGGGCCCATGCCCCACCCAACCGTTTTTTTTATTAAAATACGAAACCCGTATTCCTTCATTTTACGTCTGCAAAATCTGTGCACAATTGCACTCATTTCGTTTCAGTTGTTTTTGCCTTTCGGGTGTCAACTTTTAAAATTTTGATTTGGGCTTTTATATTAAACCTTTGCATTATATAACTCTTTTTCTTAAGAGATTCTTTTTTGGGTGCGAAGGACAGAAATGGTTTCCTCTGATATCTGTTTCTTGCCATTCATCTTGTTTGAACTGCTTAAGTAAGAACATTTTGTAACTTGTGATGTCATCCAAATCCGTCACGATAATAAAATTGTCATTCTTAACAATTTGTTTTATTCTCTTATTTGCAGTTTGCCACACTGACATATTTGTTACAAAATTGAGGTTTGGTCCAACGCCTTTCGAATTCCCAACCAACCGAAGCGCGGAGTTTTTGGGTTGCCTGCTATTGCAGCAAAAGGAGAATTGCAGGTGATAATGCACTTTTATAGTCGTGTATACATTAATTCTACTGTAGAATTTAAAGAGATAATATAGTTGTTTTAGAAATGAAATGGAATCTTTAAGTTTTATGTCCACGATTACGTCGGCTAGGCTAAAAAGACGGTGATGACGAGAAATGAATGAAATGGTGGAATGAAGAAAGTGCAAAGAAACGGTAGAAACCCAAGGAAACTTATACACACGGTGTAAGTCCACCACATAGCTTACTTAGTTGTTTTAGAAGTATATTAACGTGAACATTTTACAAGCATTAAGTGTAGAACTAGATCATTACACAAAACAATTGCTGTAAAATGTCCTGTGGTTACATCCTTCCATGTTTCGGTATATAAAGGAACGAAAGCCAGTTCCTAGAACAAAATATTCCTGCTGGGAGTAATCTTAATGATAAATTCTTCCCTGCGAGAACCCATTCTAATATACTTCATTTTGAAAACATTGAGTACTTCACATTTTACTTTTTTCAGTAAACACATTAGATATAAATGTAAATATAGGTTACTGTCGAAACACTGTCATCGGTGTTCAAATACTGGGGAGGTGAGTGGAACACCTGCCTCTGTAAAGAAAGAAAGCTATCGCATGGAAGAGAGTTTCATGTGAGCTGCAAAATACGTATACTGCAACTGTGGTAATTTTTTCTACAGTACACGTCATTCTTATGTAGAGCACCCATACTGCGCAAATTGACTATACCAAAAGTAAAAATAATATAATACGTAAAAACATCCAATATTATTATTAGATGCTGAAAGTCCATTGTGGATAAGGAAAATAAATAAATTTCAACTTGAAATTGTTCTGGATGCTACTTTGACAAGTTGAATTACAATACATTTTACGAGAAAGGAATAGACTGTCTGCTGTATTGCATCACAGATTTACTACTTTCAAATTATGCAAATTCTTTCCGTGTTAAGTACGAATGAAAGGAGGATAATTCCTCTTCATTATGAAGAGATTTATATAACTATGAAAGAAAAAAAAATGTACATGTCCGTAAAAGATATAGTTCTCTCCCGTAGTAACTAATAGGCTATAATTTTGCCGAAAAAATATCCATTCCTCGGTTATTGAAGTGAGTGCAGCGAGGTTTTATGATTCGATTCGATTGGAGTTTCTGTCTGTCTGTTTTACGAGAACTCTCGCAAAACTTACCTAATTCAAATAAAACTTAGTATAAGCTATATCTTCCTCTTAAAGGTTGCACTTTTTTCAGGTGTTTCCGTTAAACTGATAAATATCTATACTTCTTCTAACGTTTCTAAATTGCTAAAGGTATGTCGTTCAGTGATATATTCTTATGGCCCATTTTAGTAGTTTAGTATTCACATATATTTTATCCATCCTAGCAGTGGCGTATTTACGATTTTGTTTCGGCAGGGCTTCGCTAATTTTAGTATTGGAAATTGAAAATTCTCCAAGATATTTCATTTACTTGCAGTATAGTAAATATAATAAATTCCTACTATTCCTACTGTCTCAGAACCTCTGAAAATTAGAAACATGAATTTGAATTTGAACGTCCCATTGAAAATAATTTGATACGTATTTCATCGTTTTTTTCGTAATTGGAACTGAAGGGAAGAAATGGTGCGGAAAGGAAAATAGATGGGATTTACAATTATAATTATAATATGTTAAATCCCTTAATGTTAGAGACTTGAAATATTGTATTTGGACTTCATATTTGAAATAATTTCACATATGTTTCAGCATTTTCTGATGTTTTAGTAAAAAGGATAAGAAAAGAGATGGAAAAGGAAATAGGGTGTGGCGATTGCAATTATAATAAAGATGTTATCTCATAATCTCTAAAGGTTAGAAAATGAATTTTACTATTTTGACTAAATACTATTTTGTCATTTAAAATAATTAGATGGGTATCCAATCGTTACTTTTACATATGGCCTACAAGGGAAGAAAAATGGGTGAGGATTACAATTATTATAATAAAATGTTCATAACTCAGGATCCTGAGAGGTTACAGATATGAAACTTGGTGCTGAAACTGAAATTTGGTGTGCCTGCAGGTTTATGAAGTGCAAGACCGTAGGCCGAGCAAACTAAAATAGAAGGTCTGGGTACTTGAACTGAAATTCAGTATATCTCAGGATCTCGGAAAGTATGCGACATGAAACCTGGTATTAGAATTTTATGTAGTACATACACTATTGTGTACAGAGGTTGTTCAGCCTACGTTTGGCCGATTTCGTTCCTCCCTCATTGGGCAAAATGGACTCACCCGACCTGGCTCGTAGCGTCCTGCAGTGTTGTGCAGTGGCTTCCTGGAAACGGAGTTGTTTTTCCGCGCGGACGACAATAACGCAAAAAAAGCAAAATTGTTGTGAGTGCTGTGTTAAATTTGTTTCCAAGTGCGTGGGTTTTCGCTCTGTGACCAAAATGCCGCCCAAACTAAGCTGGCTTTGGGAAGGCTATGTTGCTGCTCTTTATGACGCCCACTTTAGTGTTTCTGTCATTGAAAACAGTGCAAGAAGAATGGTTGCAACATCAGTTTAAGTGGAATAAGAAATATTATTAAAAATACAAGGGTAACGAAGCTCCACCATTTGGATCACCAACGAAGTTGCCTAGGAAGCGGAAATGCACCAAGGCCACCTCCACCATGCAGAGGAAACTTCGCAAAATGGCAATGCATGAAAATCTGTCAACACAAAGGTGTGTGGCTAATAGTCTTAACGTGTCTTTGGGGACTGTGAACCGGACTTTACACCATCAACTCAAGCTTTAAAAAGTCATGAAAGCTCGCGGCCATCTTCTTACGGATGTCCACCAAAAGGAACAAAAGTGTAACGCCCGGAAGCTGTACGAACGGCATCTGGCAAAACAAAGGCGGATGTACGTCGTAACGCTCAATGAGGCATGAATTTACCTTTCCGACTGCGGCAAACCGAGAGTCATCATGTACCGAGAGAAAGGCGCCAAGAACTTCAGAAGGTTGGTCCATGTCTGTAAAGAATCCTTCCCAAAAGGGTTCATAGTCGTTACTGGCCACTTTTACCGACTGAAACATCGTAGGGTGGCGAAGAACTGCAAAATAAATTCGCAGTATTTTCAGGAGCAGATCATGCGGCCGATCTACGAGCATGAGATTCCAACAATGTACGGAAATGACGCCAATCTGGTGCGCATTCAAATGGACAAGGCCTCATCACATACCTCACGATCGCCCCTCGCATTCTACAAGAAGATGGAGGAGGCAAGTGTTATACAAGTGTTACCTATTATTTTTCCCCATATAAATTTAGGAATTTCTTTGGACTCACCCCCTAAAATGGTTCCATATTTAACCAGATTAAGTCAGGAGAAAAATTAGATCCATTGAATAATTTTAAATGGTTCCCCAAACGACCTAAAATTTTGAATGCGTTTACAATACATAATGTATGGGGAAAAGCTGGAATAAATTCTCGTAATTTAGAAACGGCTCAAGGGAATGAAAAGATATCTTGGTAATGGAACAAGAGGAAGAGACCAACCTAATCTTGTATATGTTATCATGGCGGCCGTCTTGAAGTCCGCCATCTTGAATTTAGATTAAAATTTTTAAATAGGAAGAGGGTCATGTGACATATCTTTTTCAGGTTGCATTTCACCAGATGCACAAATCTGGTATTATTTTCAAGTTACCTATATTCATGTAAGAGTTATTATGTATGAAAAACAAAATGTTTCATGTAATGCTATTTTATTGCAGTTATGGAACACAGATATGTAAGAATTTTGGAAGTCTTTTACATAAACTGAAATAAACTGCTTGTTTCTCTTTTGAACTAGAAATAAGTTTTTTTCCATCAAGATGATTCATAGACCAGTATGACGGAAAAAAAATTATAACTTGGAAGGAATTGAAATATCCCTTATTTATGTAGTATCTTTTTGGTAAGTTATGAATCTTATTTGCTACATAGTTCACTTTGTCGCGTATAGGAAAAGATTGTCTGTGGGCCTTTATTATCTGCAAAAGAAACTGTGTTCCTCATTTTTCGTAAGAACGTTGTTGTAATCTTCTATTAGTTACACTCCCCTTTCTGCACACCGTTTGTTACGTGGGTGAATTAAACTATTGTCTTTCCTTGAAGATAGTCATTGTTATTTGGTCATGAAGTCGGATCACACTCAAGAAACCCTTTGGGTATTTTAAATCTCTCTAGGAAAATTTGTTTGTTGTAACAAAATCACTGATTTCTCTTTTCACAAGAATTTTTATGGTATCATCTCTTGCGTCAAGCATCTTTGCTGCTTCACGGTTTTCCCTTATAGTTTTAATTCTTTCAACCATATTTTGCTTTTCCATTATGGTAACTCCATCATCAAAAAACCCCAATGCTACGTGCTCCTCCGCAAAGTACCAGAGCCGGCGTGAAAATTTAGAAAGAGCCACTTCAGATAATTCAGCATCTATTTGTCTTTAACTGTACAAATCTTTCAGAAATTGTAAATCTTGTAATGGTGAATGGGATATTTGATCACATTTAAGCCAACTGTGAACATATAGTCGGATCAGAAAGTGCATATTCTCCGAAGACCCGTTTCTATTTGCTTCGTTAAACGAAATTGTTGGCGAAAGAGAAATATTTTAAATAGTAGCTTGCTTTTCCCATCCACCTTACATTGCTCCAGGTAAACGAAAGAAAACTCCTCAAGGAGGTATGCCACCCAAGAATATGATGGTCAGTTCTAAAAATTCCCTGTAATCTTCTCTGCAGTGTCCTGCTTCTATAAGTTTGATAGCAAAATTCAGCACTTCATTTCTTACATCGGAAATATTGTTTGTTACATCATCATCATCAATTCCTGGAATAAAGTTAGTGCAATCTATTCTAGACCACTCGTTCTGAAAACTTTTCAATAGGAGAACGTCCAGTCCAGATGCAAACGAAACACAACAGTTATCAAATACACATTTTAAAACTAATTCATAAATGTGGTGTCTACAAGGAAGGTATAGGTTATTTTGGAGCTACTGCTCTAGCAGAATGCAAGCACCGTTGACAAGATCCATATTGCAAGGAGTAGTATCACAATAAACTGCCTCCACGAACTTTACGAAGTTCCATTCTTCAAGCGAATGTACTATAGTAGAATCAATATGTTCTTCTCTTGATGGCAACAAAATGGGAACACCAATTAGACTCTCATGACCATCTCCTGTAATAATTATTGATAACCTGCCGGCAGTCTCTCTGCCAGTCAAATTCAGCAGTAGTTTTCCGTTACAATGCACAACTAACGCACTTGATGCACCCTGAAATTGTTTCTTGTAGTTCTGTGCAACTTCACTACAGGTTTTCTCTCAGCATCGGTGAATGGAAGACCCATTTATTGCTAATTCCTCTACATTATGGCCTAATGCCTCTGCCTTCGCTGTCAGAATATGTATTGCTGCTCTATGAGTGATCTTTTTATAGATTAAGAGCAACACCAGTCTTTGAGTAATAAAATTCGTTTTACCCCTTTTGCATCCCTTGGACGATCCGTGCACACACGCATTCGTATTTACATTTTTTCTAACATTCTCAACTAGGTCTTCTTCTTCATTACTTGAACTGCTCCATGTCTTTTGGCGTATAAAGTTCAAACAAATTATTTTCAGAAATGCATTTTCTTTCGCGTTCCTCTTTCGTTTGAAGCCGTGCATATCCCTTTCGTTCTTTTCACGCCAAACTCATGTCTTTATTTTTAGTCGTGTAAGAATTATAGTAGGTAGTCAATGTATGTTCTGCAGACAAGTTTCTCCTCAACCCCTAACTGCCAAAAATTACAAACCCACCACTAACCATAGTACTTTAACAAAGAAGAATAGCACAAAGTAGATTGGGTAATTGCACTGCATATAGGTATTTATGACATTTAAAATCAAACAAAAATGACCTAACTATTTTGGATATTTTATATTTAATAAATCATGAAAAAGTGTAATTTGTGGAGAATTAAAACAATATCAAGAATTTGCTCGAAATGGAAATACAAGACGAGATGAGTGTAAAGCATGCCGGAATAAAATGAGCAAACAAAATGATGAAACAGGTGCGTTTGCTTATCATGTTGTAAATCCTGAACAATTATCTGAAAAAGAATTTATAGACTTACAAAACGAACTGAATGATATCAAACTAATGTTTTTAGAATTTTACATCGACTATAAGAATGGAAAAGTTCAACTCGATGAAAGAGCAAAATATCATAATAAAATACACGAGCTGTGGAATAATGCATTACCCTATAGGAATTTAGACTACTATTTCAGTTTTAAGAATCATCATATCTTTATCAATCATATTAATAATAATAAGTGGATTGATTATATAAATGCATTTTTGAAATGGAGGGTAAGGATAATGCCTTATTCAAATTGATAAGTAAACTACTGTTTTATGAAATTACCCATTACCCCATTACCCTTACATCTAAAACTTATAACATATAGTGCTGTCTTTGATTGAAAAAATAGTTTTTGTTTGGTGCAAATCGGTTCAGAAATAGCTGAGTAATACGAAATTAAAGTTTAGTATATCGCATATGGTTGTTACATGTATATATCCACACAAAATTCTAAGACTTTTCTAAAGAATAACATTTTCCCGAAACTCAAAAATAAACCCGTAAAATATTCCCGAAATTTTGAATTTGTTATAACTTCATCAAATATTAACCGATTTTTAAAATTCAAACGACAATCAATAGAGAAATAAATTTACTATCTATCGAATGTCTTGTAAGTTGCATAACTCTAAGGATATAATTACAAAAACTCAAATAAATCCCTTATTCATACATATATCTTTAAAATTCAAATAACATAATGTTCTGTATATCCCAAGGTCTTAGTTTTTATAGTCTTGATACTATAAAAACGCTTATACACTTATAACATACTTAAAATTACAAGTTCGGATATTCATAATGAAACTATAAAAACACTTATACACTTATAACATACTTAAAATTACAAGTTCGGATATTGATAATGGAATTTTCTGCTAAGCTCGTTCTCTATAGGAAATAATGACTTATTAAACTCTGTCCACTGATCATAATTCAAGCTGAATAGACAGCCGTTAATATCAAAAACAATTTGCACTTCGGTTTGCACATTTTTCACAATTACATTGAAATTATTAGTAAGTATAAACTTTTTTGAGGATCCATTCTAACCACTCAATTTTTTACTTCTGACGACATATTTTTGGTCATTTTTATTATTTTTTGGATTCACAAAACCGATCCTCATTTGAAATTTACATACAGAACTCAACAGTTTGGATAATTATCTTTTAAACCAGTGTATTTGATTTTTATTCCATCTTTAACGATCTCATCAATCATTTTATCTGTTAAGTGTTTTGTAAATCTAGGTGGAAGAAATACCTTAAACTCTTCACATTCAACTAAAATGCTCTTTCCAAACTTAGTTTTAATCTTTTCCATTTTCACAATCTTATATTCTGTATTTAATTCTAATCCTCTTAATCCAATAACTTGTTTTTGCTCAAGACTTCCAAGTTTATTTAAAACCTCAATATGACTCGCCATCGTATTTATTATATAGAAAATTAATTTTTGTCTTTATTTATAAACTTTTTAATTATTTTTGTAATGTTTATGGAGTTTACATATGATCCTAAGAATGAGAAAGTAGTAGAAGAGTTTTAGATAGTTACATGTATTTTTTGTAATGTTTATGGAGGTTCTCCATAAACATTACAAAAAATACATGTAACTATCTAAAACTCTTCTACTACTTTCTCATTCTTAGGATCATATGTAAAGTTCTTTTGTCCAATTAAAATCGCATAACATATAGTATTAGCAGCCACAGCTTCTACAAAGTCTACTACAATTTTTATGTTTCTTTTCTCATTTACCGATACATTTTTCCTCTTACTACAATTAATCACATACATTGGTCTGTTATCTATAAACTCTTTAGGATCACAGTACATTTCGGTATTGCCACATGTTATTCTCTTAAACGCAGTATAATCTTCGTACATCTTAAAATAATCCCTGTTAGCAATATCTATGTTTCTTGATTCTTTTGGAAATACCTCATTCCTTCCATTCTTAAGATATATATTCTTTACCTTACAATGATCGAACTTACTTGTATCTGCTGTTTGTTTACCTCTTCTATCAGTTTGGAACATTACAACTACGAAATCAGGCATATCAAATTGTCTAGAATTAAATTGAGTAGTAACATCAAACTCCAAGAAAGAACCTACAACAGTCTTCTGAACACATTGATAAGTATGGATTGAAAACATGATTTTAGGTTCTTTAAGAATATTCAACTTTAACTGGCTTTCATATTTAGATTCGTATTCAACAATAGGCATTCTTATCTCCATATTTTTTATTGTTATTTTTCAATCATGAGGAGCTGTTGCACCTGCTTCTATTCCAGCCCATTTGTACAAGACATCGTTATTGTTGTTAGCTTTTGTAAATGTTATTCTCAATCCACCTTTCCACATAACCTCTTTATAATCACTTAAGTAGCCTGGAATTAATCTTAATGAGTACAAAACACTAAAGTCCTTTCTTAGACCAAGTTTATAATCTGTTTCAAATCCTCCTTGTTTTAGATATTCAACTTCTGGTTTGGAAATCTTTAATGTTCCAATAGCTGTAGATGTTATTCCAGGTAGTTCAATCTTATCTATAACAACTCCATGCTTTCTAACCTCAATTTGAGAAAAGAAGAATGGTAAGAACTTATCTACAAGTTTTATAGTATCAATTGAACCAGATGTTCCTCCAACTGCTGCAGCAACAACTTCAAAAGTCATATGACAATCTGCTTTGTGTGGATGTATAAAGCCAACCCCCACATCGAAATCAAACTCAATATCTTTGTTAGCTTCATTCAAATTATTAAATGTTCTTGTGTTAGCTTTAAAACTCTGTAGCTCGTAACTCTAAATACTACCCATTTATTATAAAGAAAATCTTGAAACAACGCTTTTATGACATAAAAGAATCATACATAAAATAATATTTAAAAACTTATAATCTCCATCTTAACCTAACCTTAGCATTCATAGCAGTACCAACTCCAAAAGCAGCTAATCGTTCATCAATTGACGCATCACTACTAAATGCTCTATTCCATGCTTTAGTTTCTAGTTCCTTATCTGCAATATGTCTTGACTCTGTATCTTTATTGTCTCTGTAGTATATATCGTGTTCTTTACAAGCCTCATCTAATGAGTTAATACCTTTATCACCTTTTTCTAATCTTTCTTGTAGCTTAGTTCCCGGACCGCAATACGAAAATCCTGGAATATGTAATTCAAATGGGAGTTTATTAATCAAATCATTTACTAATCCTTTTCCAAGCTTCTCATCATTCCAGAATCGTGGTGGTAATATATTTAAGATCTTAATCAAATAACCTATACCTTTCGGATCATTAGGAGTAAATTGTGAAAGCTTCTTATTAATCATACTCACTATACCTACTTTCTCATTATAAAAGTTATTATTACCAGCCTTTTCTTCTCCATCTATAACGATTAACCGATCAATTAACTCTCTCACATCATCCATCCATTTATATTCTTTAGGTATCTCTGTATATTGTTTAATTCCTTCACCAGTCTTTTTAGGAGTTGGAGGTAAAGATGATTTAATATAATTATCCCAAATAGGCTTGATAATATTAATGTACTTAGAACCTCTATTAGATGCTACTTTTTTATATCGATTATATTTTTGGAAGGCGGCATCTGATTCTATTATTATTTCCTTGTACTGTTCAAAATCATCATCATCATAATCTTCAATGGTTTTATTAGTATTCATCGTTAACAATTCTCATAGACCTTCTGTTCCTTTATAAGTTTTACCATTAATTATCAAATCATCACCACTCACTTTAACTTCAGAATTTCCTATCTTATTTATTATTTTTCCATCTTCTTCTACAGTTTTTATTCCAAATACACTATCATTTCTTTTACTATAATATTTCGCTGCAATCTTACCAAATGATTGTGCTGTTGTTAAAGGTTCTACTCCTTCCATTTTGTCTTTAATTTGTTTTATTTCTCCTGTTATAGGCGTATCACTACTACTTGGAGAACTATCATTAGTTATCTTTTTAGGTGTTTCTAGTAGACTAGGATCTATTGAGGCCGTCTTATGTACAACTGGAACTAGTTCAGTTATTAGATTTTTATTTTGTTCTGCTACTTCTTTGATTTCACTACCCAAATTTTTAATAGCATCAATTACAGGTTGTTCTTGTGTCTTAAATTTGTCATATATACCTGCTCTTTCTTTCTTCCAAGATTTGAAGCCTTTTATCAAGAACTCCTTTAACTTAATATTCTTATTAATTTCTTTCTCATCCATTTATTATATAGAAAATGAACAAACGTCAAGCAACGTCAAAGAACGTTAATAAACGTGAAAAAACATGAAAAACGTCAATAAACGTGATAAAACGTCAAACGTTAAAACGTAAAAACATGAAAAAACGACAATAAACATCAAAAAACGTCAATAAACGTGAAAAACGTCAAACGATAAAACATAAAACGTCAAAAAACATCAAACGTTTTTAAAGTGTTTTATCTTGTTCCTATACTTACCATTGTTTACCTTCCTTGTCATATCAATTACTATAAAACCATAATCTTCTTGCCAACATTTTGAGCATAACTCTTTAAATTTATCATAAGACATATCTCCTCCAACAAACTCATTATACACATTTTTAAGATTAGTATCATTTTGCCTAAATACACATAGGAAGTTAACGTTATCTCTTATAAGCTGTTTAGGTACTTTTGAATATGTTTGTGCAAGATAGAAACAGTCTAAATGTCTATGCCTACCTCTTGTAAAGTAATTTCTAACAGTATCTTGATTCTCTAAAATGTAATCATCAAACACAACTATAGAATATTTTTCACATTCATCAATAGGTACAGTACGATCATTACCGCTTAAGAACGTCGCTATTTGCTTCTTAAACTTTAGTTCTGCTTTTTCAAATCGATCTTTTAATTGCTCATACTTTTGCTGATTCATGCTTTTAGAATATATATAGAAGTAATTATTGTTTAACCAACCTGGCTGTAACAAAAAAATAAATAACAAAAAAGTTTGACCACACCCAGATGGACCTATTATAAGACATCGAATATCATCAGGTATAAGTTCTCCATTTCTTTTCTTAACTGTTGTTTCTTTTATCATCTCTTTCACATCCCAATTAATAGTTTTCTTACTCATTTATTATAGAGAAAATCATCACCTTTTATGATCTTATATTTTTAAGTTGTTCTCTGATCTTAAGCAACGTATCTTTTATATATTCGTTATCCATTTCACCATTTAATGTTATTATCATCTCTAACTGTTCTTTAAATGAGTTAATACAAGTGACAATGGTTTTATATTCATCTTTTCTTTTGCTTATGTTTAACTTAGAAGATAAACCTGTTATTATAGCACTTCCAGTTGCAAGAGATGTTGTTAATATTAAGTAATTTGTTACCGGTATAAAAATATTAATAAACCCAGTTGTTGCAGAAAGTATAACTGATAACGTGATCGAAGTGTAGTATGCATATTTAACAATTCGTAGTTTTCTCTTTTTCTTCTTTAAACTGTATTCTAACTTTTGAATGATATCTTCTATTGACTTGATTACTTTCTCTCTTGGAATATCTATAGGTAAATCAAACTCGTTCATTTATCATATAATAAATGGCTAATGTATTTAAGTTAACAAGTAATACTTCTGTTTTAAAGAAGAAACTTCATTACGAGTTAGACAACAGTAGCAACTATTTAAGTATAGGACTAGTTGGGTTTTACACAACATACTTAACTCCAAACATTACTGAAAAAATAATAAACTAACATTTTGTGACTTTCCTGGCTTTTCTAATCTTACAAAACAACTTATAGTTCAACCTGGTCAATATAATTTAAAAGAATTAGAGGAATATATTAAATCAAATCTTCCATACACTGGTGATGCTTTTAAAAATATTAAATTTACTGAGGACAGAGAGAAAAATAGAGTTAAAATGTTTAGCGGACCGTGTGATATAACCTAAGACACCATTAACACTGTATTAGGTTTTAGTGAAAAAAACTTAGCTAGAAACACAGAACATGTTGGAGATAAGATACCAAAGTTTCATCCGTTTGATACAATTAATGTTCATTGTAATATAGCAGATGGTATGTTTGTTAAAGATACTGAGTACACACATAGACAAACAGGAATTATAGCATCATTTAAAACAGATGCCGAGTTTAAACATAGTATTATTTACGAACCTACTTATCCATTATTTTTCCCTCTATCCAAAGACAAGGTTGATAATTTTGAGATAAGGATAACAGATGAAAATGATTCCTTAATTGATTTTGGTGGAGCAATAACAACTGTCTTTTACAAACCAAGATTTTCTCTTAAATAAATAGGAAGATGTGTTCTATTAAAGGTTGTATGTTTAGTGTTCCTTATAGCGAACTAAAGGATTTAAATATCGATGATGTATTAACGAAGAAACAACTTAGCGATAAATCTAAGAATATTAAAGAAGGTAAAGGAATGGATTTAACTTTAACTACTGCACAAATGAAAAAGATTAAGAAAGAGCATATGGGTGGTTTTATCTTTACAATTCCAGCCATTTTAGCAGCTTTAGGAGCAGTTGGCTCATTAGCAGGTGGTGCAGCAGCGATTACTAAAACTGTACTGGATGCTAAGAAGAATAAACAAGAACTTGAAGAACAAAAAGGCACAATATGGCTATGGAAGAAAAGCAGGGGGCAGGTAAACCAAAGAAGTCAAAAAACTAAAACCATTGACCAACTTCGATATAGAGAGGTTGGTTAAAGAATTAAAGATAAAACGATTTAGAGGTGTATTTATGAGTGACGAACTTCCACAAAAACCCTATGTAAATGAGTGTGGTATAATTAACCTCGATAAATCAGAAAACATTGGTACTCATTGGATATGCTATTGGAAAGATAACAACATAAAGTACGTGTTCGATTCTTATGGTGGTGTTCCTCCTAAACAACGTATAATTTCTTGCTACCGAAAACTTATTTTACAATGATGAACGAATACAAGACTTTAATTCAGTTATATGTGGTCATCTTTGTGTTAAGGTTTTAATTCTTCTAAATCAAGGGTATTCTTTTAGTGATGTTATGTATATGATTAAAAATGATTAGGTTTAAGTGCTTTTATGGTATATCCATAAAAGTTTTGTTTTAAGATAAATATGGAAGCTATACACAATAGATTTTTAGATTATTATCAGAAGCATGAGGATGAACTAGATGCACTAGTTAAATATAATTTTTATCGGTATTTTCAGTATGTTAGTAAGATAAAAAGATAAAAACAAGGTATATACAGTTATTGATTTCAGGAAAATGTTTATACCTAAATTTTTGTACACGGAGGAAGAGTTGAAAAAGTTATATCCAATAATTACCTTAAAGGACATGTTATCAAATTATAACACCGGACCATTAAAATGTAGTAATTGTGGTAGTAAGTCATTAACAAAAAGTATAAGCAGTTACATTTGTGATTATTGTTCTATAGCGAATGGTCGGGTTTTCAGTACTAATGAAGGAATGAGAGCTGCTTGCGTAAGAGAACCATGGTATGATACTACAAAAAGATTTAAGTTACAGCTATCTCGTTTGCAAGCTTTACAGGATAGAATTATTCCTGAAGATGTGTTCAAGGTGTTAAATGATGAATTTAGAGATATATCAAAAGATTTAATATCAACAAAAGATGTTTTAGAAGTACTAAAGAAAAACAAATGCACAAAATATTATGATGATTTCTATTTAATACACTATCACCTTACCGATCAAAAACCATTAAACTTACGACATATGAAAGAAACACTTATAAACAACTTCGAAAACTTATACGAAACCTTTAAAGAACTGTATCCGAAAAGAGCATTGTTTATTAACTTAAAATGTGTTTTGTACTATCTGTTGAAAAAGCATGATGTTCATGTTGATATTGATTTTAAACATTCATCTAAACAAATAGAGATGTTAAAGAAATGTGAAAAATTAGGATGGGCATTTTCTTTATAATAAATGAGTACGGATATATTTGGTAATGTTAAAGGTAGAAAAGATGATGTTGATATTAGTGAAGAAAAATTAAAATTGTTGGAGAATTTAAATGATGTTGTTAGCGTAAGTCAACTTAGATCAATAGAAGCTCAATTAGAGAACGATAGAAAACGATTTGAAGACGCATTAGAAACGTTACAAGACACATACATAAAGAAAGAAGATTTTCAAAAGATTAGAATGGATACTACTAAATTGATTATGCAAAAAGAAACTATACCTGTATTATATCGATTAAGAGCTAAGAACGTTAAAGACACAATCTTTAGAATATTTAATCTTTCTAATGGTTACAAATTTCTCTATAATGGGAAAATAAAAAAAATTAAGTTTGGATAAATACTTTCTAGAGGTATATTTGGGTGATACCTTGATTGAAAATTGACCTTTTAACTTTAACAAGAATGATATAATTACAATTAAACCAACTAAAAATTCAGCTATGGAAGAAGGGCAATTATTGTTTGTTATAACGTACATAGAAAGAGAGGTTTCCTAAAGACGTTTGCTATATAATAAATATGGATATTTTTGGTAATGTTAAAAGTATAGTATTAGGTAGTGATACATTTTAATTATTTTCTTGATTTTCTATATAATAAATAATGATAATGTATTGTGTTAAATGTAAGAAATCAACAGATACATAGAAAATTACCATAAGGATAGAACAAACAAAAAATGGAAAATATTTAAAGAAAGGTATTTGTTCTGTATGTGGTGTTACTAAGTCTCAATTCGTTAAAAAGCCCGATTCACTAGAAGAAGGTAAGTTATTAGAGAAGACATTATAGAAGACATTCATAAACCAGCAAGGAAAAACTATCCTAGACTAAGTGTTGTGATTAAAGGTATCGATGATCTTTGGCAAGCTGATCTTGTTGAAATGGATAGTGGAGTATTAAAAGGTGTTTCCAAATTAAATAAAGGTTATATGTATCTGCTAACGGTTATAAATGTCTTTTCAAAATATGCGTTTGCTGTTCCTGTTACAGATAAGAGTGGTAAAAATGTTACAGAAGCATTGGAATCCATATTAAGAATGAGAAAACCTAGTAACTTACAAACTGATCAAGGTAAAGAGTTTTACAATAAAGAGTTTAAGAAGTTAATGGAGGAAAATAAGATTAATCATTACTCAACTTATAGTGGTATGAAAGCTTCTGTTGTTGAGAGATTTAATAGAACACTTAAACAAAACATGTGGAAAAGGTTCACAACACAAGGGAATTATAAATGGATAGAGATATTACCAACATTGGTGAGTGAGTATAATAGCAGAGTACATAGAACAATTGGTTTAAAGCCTATAGAAGTTAATAAGAAGAATGAGCGAACAATATTGGAGAAAGTATATAAGAAAGAATATAGGCGTGTTAAACTCAAATACAAATTAGGTGATCATGTTCGTATAAGTAAGTCGAAAGGGTTATTTGAGAAAGGATATACACCTAATTGGTCAACAGAAGTATTTGTTATTAGTGAAGTTATTCCATCTAATCCACCTACGTATAGAATTAAAGATTTAGAAGAAGAAGATGTGCAAGGTAGATTTTACGAACCAAAACTATTAAAGACGAAACATAAAGATGAATACTTGGTGGAAAAGGTGTTAAGAAAGAAAGGTGATAAAGTATACGTTAAATGGCTAGGATTTGATGATTCACATAATAGCTGGATAGATAAAAGTAATGTTGTATGTAAATATAAATGTTGTCTTTTATGGAATAATAACCATAAAAGGCTCGAACAGATTAAAGGTAATTAATAATTAAGGTTACGACTTTTATGATATAATAGTCATAGAAGGTAATTAGTTAAACATTAATCAAACCATCTGTTGTAACATTGAATGCTAAATTCAATATACTACCTAAATCAGAATTATTATGATATTTTCTTATTAAAACTCTCCAATCCATAAAGTGTCTAAATACATATATAAACTCTACAGAGAGGTCTTGAAAAATTGAAATGTTATCCCAATAAACGCGATCTTTGAACTCTGCAATAAATTCTTCTGTTAAATTTTGAAACATCGAAATCATTTCTCAATCTACTTTGTCAGCGTAATCTCTTATAAGGTTTTCTGATAATTGCTGAGTCCTACATAAGCTCCACCAATCAACTCTATCTGCATGTTTTCGTATAAAGGCTTCAGAGAGTTTGCTTCCATAAGATATAGCAACAAAATCAACTTTGTCTATAAACTCATTAATAAATTCTTCAGATAGGTTTTAATTTAACGATACTTCCTTCCAATCAACTCTATCTGCAAATTATCTTATAAAGTCTTCTGATAAGTCTTGGCTTTCCGAAATATTCTCCCAATCAACTTTATCAGCTAATTCTCTTATAAACTCTTCTGATAACTTTTTCCATGAACATATTTTACTCAAATTAACTTTCTGCAGATATTTACGTATGAAGTCTTCTGTAATGTGATCATAGTTATATTCCTCCTCATAATCATCATAACCTATAGATAACCATTGTTCATCAGTCAGTGAATCTAATATTTCATCAGACAAATTCATAACGTTTACATAGAGAATGTTTTGTATAAGAAATGAGTTGTTTTCCTTAGCGGCTTTTTGGAACAAATGATCTAACATACCTATGGACACGCTAAAATTTATTTTGTCTTCATCATTATAACCACCAATATCTAGATGTTTACATACACAATCAAATATAGGTTTGTAAGATAATATTTCCTTAGCACTAGTCATATTCACCTGTTCGTTTTTATTCTTAGATGTTTTAAATTTATCTCATTTTAGTTGGTTTCTATATAATAAATATGGAGAAAATATGTGATTTATTACATGATAGACTTAAACTAATTCATCATGATCTTAAACTCTTAGCAGCACTATTAGAGAAACAAATACTGTTAAAGGAAAAAGAATTATTAATAATGCAACAAAAAACATCTGGTTTGAGTAGTGATGATGAATATAAATATGGTAGTGATGATTATGACGATGATGAGTAAGTTTACAAAAATGATTTAATTTTAATATGTGTATATGTAACTTTGATGGGTTATTCCCATGAAAGTCGTGTTCTAATACAACGCGTAATATGTAGACAATGGCAGGAGTGTACAATGTTAAGTGTTGTATTAGGATAAATGGAAGTAAAAATAGTACAAAAATGAACAGAAATAATCCGGCGAAGATAAAAAATTGAGTAGTAGGATTTTCTATATATTAAAAGATGAGTGATTATATTAGATTTACTGTAGTGGAGTTAAGGCGACGATGTAAGGAGAAGGGGATAAAAGGTTATTCCCGATTAAGAAAACCAGAACTTATTGACAAACTTATTGAACATGACAACCTTATACAACTACCATTCTACAATGTGGAAAACTATAGTGACTTGAATGTAACACAGCTTAAACAAGAAGCGAGAAAATTAAATATACAAAATTATAGAACGTTAAGAAAAGATCAACTTATAAGAAAACTAAACAAGAAAAATAATAGAGACATTTTTCAAAATACAAAGCTAGAACAACAAGAACCAAAAGTAAAAAGTAAACAATTAAAAAGGATATTTCCATTTGAAGATGCTGTGATTGAAGAATCAAAACCAACGCGTATACCTATAAAAGTAGAATTAGAAGAAACTGCATTAAAGAAGAGTTTACAAACTATTAAAGTTGAAAACACAGGAGGATATAAAGACCCAATAAAATTTTTAGATACAAGTGGAAGAGTTGCTATTAACAAAATCAAAGAGGAATTAAAATTTCACCCTGTTAAAGTTAACCTTGTTTTCGTTTGTGATTATATAAAAGATAAAGAAATACAAGAACGCAATTTCAAAACATCAAACGAGAGAATATTAGAATCCACTGACTTAAATGAATATATATCTTATGCCAAACAAAAGCTTAGTAGAGAAATGGAAGAATTTGAAGGTAGAGGATCAGGATGGACATTGCATCAAATTAAATATTTACAAATCAGATTAAACAAGTATGTACCATTAAGAGCTTCTTCATATATTGAACTTCCTAAACCAATTAAAGATAAGAAAGCAGTGATTAATAACTAACTAACTAACTAACTAACTAACTCTATGGCTTATGGAACCCGGAGGTTCAGTGCCGCGTTCACAAAAGCTCTCCACTGACTTCTATCCTTAGCTAATTGCATCCAGTTTCTACTTTGTATTCCTATCTCTGCGAGATCCATCTTAATATTGTCCTCGCATCTGCGCCTAGATCTTCCTAATGGTCGTTTTCCTATGGGTCTACCAGTCAAGACTTTGAAAGCGTTTCTACTTTCTTCCATTCTAGCTACATGACCTGCCCACCTAAGCCTCCTAGACTTGACGACCCTAACAATGTTGGGTAAACCGTATAAACTATGTAGTTCCTCGTTATGACGCTTCCGACATTCCCCATTCTCGTTCCTCTTGGGTCCGAATATTCTTCTCAGGATCCTGTTCTCAAATACTTTCAGTCTATGTTCTTCCCTCAGAGTAAGCGACCATGTTTCGCAACCATACAGAACAACAGGCATGATTATCGTTTTATATATTTTAAGCTTCAAATTCCTCGACAGAATTCGCGACGACAAGAGATTTTGAACCGAATAGTAACACGAATTCCCTGCTTTTAGTCGACATTTAATTTCTTCGTGAATATGATTTTCGTCTGTTAATATTGATCCTAAATATTTGAAAGTATCCACTTTATCAAAAGTATTATTTAATATTTTAACGCCTCCACAATTTGCCGTATTACGGTCCCGACGCACTTAAATGTATTTAGTTTTCTCTGCATTTACTTCTAAACCCATGTCCCTGCAAGCGTTTAATAAGATCTCTGCATTTATTTCTACTGTTCTCCTATCATCCCCTATTAAATTTACATCATCAGCATATGCCATAACCTGGTGAATGCCGTTCAACTCTAGGGCCTGGTTGCTATCTTTGATTTTCCTTATGGCGTATTCCAGCACAAAGTTAAATAATAATGGCGACAACGCATCTCCTTGTTTCAGGCCATTTTCGACGTGGAAGCTCGTGGACAAAAATTTTCCTACCCGGACTTTACTTTGGGATTCACTTAAACATATCTTAATTAATCTAATTAGCTTTCTCGGTATTCCAAGTTCTGTAAGAACGTTGTATAATGTTTCTCTCCTAACCGAGTCGTAAGCCTTTCTAAAATCAATAAATAGTTGATGTACCGGGGTATTGTATTCCCACTTCTTTTCGAGTATTTGGCGAATGGTAAATATTTGGTCGATAGTTGATCGATTTCGTCTAAATCCGCACTGATAATCTCCAATAATTTCATCTGCGTATGGGGTCAGTCTTGCTAACAGAATATTTGAAAGGATTTTATAGGATGTTGACAGAAGAGAAATGCCTCGATAATTATTACAGTCAGTTTTGTCGCCTTTCATGTGAATTGGAACAATGATTGATTCTTTCCACTCTTGTGGCAATTCTTCCTTGTTCCAGATAAGAAGAATGAGTTTGTGTATCTTGTTCCATAATTTTTCGCCTCCAGCTAAAATTAACTCAGCCGGAATTTCATCTACACCCGGAGATTTGTGTTTCTTCAATTTCTTTATAGCGGCTTCCACTTCTGTTCGATTGGGTTCTGGAATATACGGTTCTGCGGTGTGTATCTCCTTTTCTCCACGCACATTAGTTTTTGGCTGCGTGTTCAGCAAATCGTCAAAGAAATCTTTCCATCTATTTAAGAGGCTATCCGTATCGGTGAGAACTGTTCCGTCAGATTTCTTTAATATATAAGCACGAGGTTGATAGCCTTTCTTAAATTCGTTGATCCCCTTATACATGTCCCGAATATTTTTATTTTTACTATTATCTTCAAGTTCCTTAATTTTAGCTTTCAAAAAATCCCGTTTCTTTGTTCTAAAAGTTTTGGAAGTTTCCCGCCTGATATCTGTGAAATTTTGTGTAGTTATTTCATTCGGATTTTGTAGCCACCGTAATTTTGCCTGTTTTCTCTTCTCTGCTAGTTTAATGCATTCTTGGTCGAACCGTGGTTTTCTCCTACGTATTTCCGCGTGTCCCAATTTTTCTTTTGCTGAACTTTTAATGCTATCTCTAATTTCAATCCAAGTATCCTCTACACTAGTGCACTCCGAGTCTTCTAAAACCGCGAATCTGTTCGAAACTTCAATCTGGTATTCCTCTCTTACCTGGCTCTCTTCTAATTTCTTTAAATTAAATCTCTCTATTTTCGGACATTGAATATTACCTTTATTCAACGATAATCTCTCCCGTATTATCGCTACTACCAGGTAGTGATCAGTGTCACAATCAGCCCCTCTAAACGACCGGACGTCAATTATGCTAGATTGTCTTCTTCTATCTACTAAAACGTGATCAATTTGATTATGTGTTTTTCCCTCTGGTGATGTCCAAGTGTATTTATGAAAGTCGCGATGTGGGAATTTTGTACTCTTCACGATTAGGTTTTTGGATGTTGCAAAGTTCACGAGTCTAACACCGTTGTCATTACTTTCCTTATGCAAACTTTCGTTTCCTATGATCGGTTTGAAAATATCCTCTCGTCCTACCTTCGCATTGAAATCCCCTAATAGAATCTTCATATGGTATCGCGGGAGTTGGTCAAATATCCGTTCACCTTCTTCGTAAAAACTATCTTTTATATCGTCACCCTTATCTTCAGTTGGAGCATGTACATTTAAAACAATAATATCACACCACTGTCCCTTAAGAGTAATAAAAGAAAGTCTGTCAGTAACAAATTCAACCCGTTTAATTGCTGGTAATATTCGTTTGTGAACGAAAAACCCTGTTCCTAACTGGTGATTTTTATTTCCTTCCCCGTAAAAGAACGTAAAATTTCCGGAATTCTCAGATCCATTTCCTTCCCACCTAACTTCCTGAACTCCTACTAAGTCCATCCTGTATTTCTCTAACTCACTCGTTACAGATTTTAATCACAGTAAAATATCAAAAGCATGAACTAATGAGTTTTTGTTACTATGTCAAATATTCAAATGGGAACTATAAAGCCCCTGTTAGTTATATAGGTCTAGATGCTGCAAAAGTATTTATTGAAATGTTGCAAAAAGAAGCAATAGAAATTATGGAAATATATAACACGGTAGTTGATATGACCCCGATTAGTGAGGAGGAAATAGAAGCTTATAACAGTTCGGATACTTGTCATATATGTGGGAAAAACTTGAATGACTTACCACCAGCTGTTGAGAAAAAAATAAATATATTAAAGGGGAAAATACAGTTCTATAAGGATAGAGATGATATGAGTGAAAAGATAAAAGGATGGAAGCATGACTTAAAAAAGTGTTTGTATAAGATAAATAAAAATAAAGCAAAAGTAAGAGATCATGATCATTTAACTGGAAAGTTTAGAGGTGCAGCTCACAGTTATTGTAACTTAAGCTATCGAAATCCTAATTTTATTCCAGTATTTATTCACAACTTAAGTGGTTATGATACTCACCTGTTTGTTAAAGAACTTGCTTATGATAAGAATGAAATAAAACTAATTGCAAACAATGAAGAAAAATATATAACATACTCGAAATATGTGAAAGTTGATAAAAAGAATGGGATTAATTTACGATTTCTAGATTTATTTAGGTTTATGTCAAGGAGTTTAGCAGAACTAGCAAATAACCTTAAAAAAGAACAATATAGAGAAACGTCAAAGTATTTCCCTAATGATTTATTAGATTTAGTAATTAAAAAAGGTGTGTACCCATATGATTATATTGACTCAATTGAAAGATTAGAAGAAACAAATCTACCTTCAAAAGAAATGTTCTTTAATAAACTTACTAAAACCCACATCAGTGATGAAGATTATGAGCATGCGAAAAATGTTTGGAAGTCATTCAATATTAAAAATCTAGGTGAATATACAGAACTTTATTACAAGACAGATGTATTAATATTAGCTGATGTATTTGAAAGTTTTAGAGATGTGTGTTTAAAAGCATATGGTTTAGATCCTGCTTGGTATTTCACTGCTCCTGGTTTATCGTGGGATTCAATGTTAAAGATGACTAAGATCAAACTAGAAATGTTAACTGACTATGACAAAATATTAATGATAGAGAAAGGTATAAGAGGTGGAATTTCACAATGTAGTAAGAGATATGTAAAAGCAAATAATAAGTATATGAAAAGTTATAACAAAGACGAACCTTCAAAGTATTTAGCTTATCTAGATGCAAATAATTTATATGGATGGGCTATGAGTCAATACATGCCTTACAAAGACTTTAAATGGGTTCAACCTTACATAAACATAATGAATATTCCAGATGATTGAGAAACTGGCTACATATTAGAAGTTGATTTAGAATATCCAGAATACTTACATAATAAACACTCAGATCTGCCATTAGCTCCAGAAAATATGTGTCCACCAGGATCGAAACATTCAAAATTACTAACAACGCTTTACAATAAAGAAAGATATGTTATTCACTACAGAAACTTAAAACTATATATGTCACTTGGGATGATGCTAAAGAAAATTCATAGAGTATTGGAGTTCAAGCAATCAAACTGGTTAAAGGAATATATTGATCTAAATACAAATATGAGAACAAGAGCTAAGAATGATTTCGAGAAAGATTTTTACAAGTTAATGAACAATAGCGTATTTGGTAAAACAATGGAAAACATTAGAAAGAGACATATATTACCTTAGAATGTGATCCAATGAGGGTGGAAAAGTTAATAGCGAAACCGAACTTTGATTACAGAACAATATTTACTGAAAATTTGTGCGCGATACATATGAAAAAAGAAAAATTGACCTTCAACAAACCAATATATGTTGGTATGAGTGTGCTAGATTTGTCAAAACTATTAATGTATGACTTCCATTACAACATTATGAAACCTAAATACGATATCGATATAGACTTATGTTACATGGATACTGATAGTTTTATATATTAAATTGATACAGATGACTTCAACAAAGACTTAAAGGAAATGGTTATTCTATTTGATACAAGTGAATATGGAAAGGATAATCAATATGGAATACCACTAGTAAACAAAAAAGTATTAGGAAAGACGAAGGATGAAAACAATGGTAAAATAATGACAGAGTTTATTGGATTAAGATCAAAGATGTATGCCTTTAAAGTTGAAAATAAAGAGAAGAAAAAGCAAAAGGAATAACGAAATGTGTACTAGCAAAAGAGTTACAATTTAATGATTGTAAGCGAACCCTATTCAATGATACGAACACATACAAAAATATAAATCTAATTCGAAGTTGTAAGCATGATGTGTATACCATAGCTGTAAATAAGTTAGCATTAGATTCGAGTGATGACAAAAGATATATACTAGAGGGTGGTGTAAGTACATTAGCTTGGGGCATTATAAGATATAGTTAAAATGTAATTATGTGTAGTGTAGTTGATAGGTGTTAGTGAGTAATTATGTGTGGTTTAGTTTTAAGTAAAATTTAATTAACTTTTATGTGTAGTGTAGTTGATAAGTGTTAGTGAGTAATTATGTATAGTTTAGTTTTAAGTAAAATTTAATTAACTTTTATCTGTAGTGTAGTTGATAAGTGTTAGTAATTATGTATAGTTTAGTTTTAAGTAAAATTTAAATAACTTTTATGTGTAGTGTAGTTGATAAGTATTAGTGAGTAATTATGTGTGGTTTAGTTTTAAGTAAAATTTAATTAACTTTATGATATTTTTAAGTCATAAAAGTGTTTTTGTAATTTTATCCTTAGACATATGTAACCAGTAACATGAAAATAATTGTTTTAGTCAGTATTTATACCCCTTTTACATTTCTTTAATACATTCTTAAATAGTGGAGATATTTGATTTTTTGTAACTAGATTTAGTGATTTTTTGTAACCAGATTTAGTGATTTTTCATTTTTGTAACTAGATTTAGTGATTTTTCGTAACTAGATTTAGTGATTTTTTAAATTTGTAACTAGATTTAGTGATTTTTGTAACCAGATTTAGTGATTTTTTGAAGTCAAAACCGGTTATAACCAGATTTAGTGATTTTTGTAACTAAATTTAGTGATTTTTCATTTTTGTAACTAGATTTAGTGATTTTTTTGTAATTTTGTAACTAGATTTAGTGATTTTTTGTAATTTTGTAACTAGATTTAGTGATTTATTGTATCCAGGTGTAGATTGTTTATTTGTTTTTCAACATCATGTGTGTTGGCTTAAAGTGTTCTATCTTATTCACGCTTCTCATCTATATACTTTGCGCTATGTATAGTTAGTTGAACCTTATGTTAAATGTTCTGTGTTTTCTTGTGTGCTGCTCGAAAAATATTGGGAGGGGAAAGTTGTCTGCAGAACATACATTGACTACCTACTAATTCTATATCTGAAACGGAGAAATAGTTTCACAGGTAACAATTTTTACACTACTAAAGCTATCTTTAAAATAGTGCCAGATTTGTGCTTCTGGTAGAACGATGCCTCAAAACGATATTTCACATTACCCTCTTTCTATTTAAAATTTTTGACCTGAATCCAAGATGGCGGATTTCAAGATGGCCGCAATGACAGTACTATACAAAATTAGGTATGTTTCTTCCTCTATTATCCAGGGTATCTTCGCATTACCTTTAGCCGTTTCTAAATTACATGAGTTTATTCCAGATTTTTCCCATATACTATGTACTGTAATCGGATTCAAAATTTTAGGTCGCTTGGGGCACCATTTAATAATATTCAATGAAGCTAATTTTTCTCCTGGCTTAATTTGATCCCATATAGAACCATTTTAGGGAATGAGACCAGCCTGATCTGAAAATCAGTATTTATGGACCACCCAAATATTTATGGAGAAACTCTATAAATCAGAAATTAGCCAAAATGAGATAAGAAAAAATTGGACATATATGTGTCATGCTCCACCTTCGGTTAACTTAGTATACGTCTATTCTAAAATGACTTGAATAATCGCGACTTGGTACTGTCAGTATATTTGATTCATACTTATGCTTGGTAGGATAAAAACTCGCCTCCTGAAAACTTTTTTTTTTAATTTATACTGTTTAGATATAGTCATTGCTGCTCTAGTTCTACCACGTGCATCTTAGGGACAGAAAAAGTTGAAAATAGGAACGGTTGAAAACTGATATTGAAATTTAGTCGGAACAATACAACTCTCTCATATGTGACTTCCAAATTTTGTAATTACTTCTGTGTATTTTGTGGATTTACACTAAATGTGAATTATTATACTTATTAATAACAATAATGCATATAAACTGAATTGGTGTAAGCATTTCCCTCTATACCTTTACTTCAGGGATAGAGGTGTGCCAACACATTTTCGTAAAAGGGAGAAACAGAGGTTGTTCAGTCTACACTTGGCCAATTTCGACTTACCTAAAAATTTAGAAGAATCCATGGCGCCAGATCCGTAAGTGCTCGATGTGTTTCTTTTGGTTCCTAACAATAGCCCGACAGCGTAATTTCCACTGTAACGGCTTCTCTAAAGAACTGAGAGAGGAATGTTGTCCCATTCCCTTTGCACAGCTATCCAAAGTCCTTCCACAGTTGTCACACGCCGTTTTCCCAAAAACCACTTCAGCAATCCAAATCCACAATAGTCCATAGGATTTGCATCTGGAGATTTAACAGGTACCTTATTGAAAGGTAACACTTGTATAACACTTGCCTCCTCCATCTTCTTGTAGAATGCGAGGGACGATCGTGAGGTATGTGATGAGGGCTTGTCCATTTGAATGCGCACCAGATTGGCGGACTTCAAGATGGCGGACTTCAAGACGGCCGCCATGATAACATATACAAGATTAGGTTGGTCTCTTCCTCTTGTTCCATTACCAAGATATCTTTTCATTCCCTTGAGCCGTTTCTAAATTACGAGAATTTATTCCAGCTTTTCCCCATACATTATGTATTGTAAACGCATTCAAAATTTTAGGTCGTTTGGGGAACCATTTAAAATTATTCAATGGATCTAATTTTTCTCCTGACTTAATTTGGTTAAATATGGAACCATTTTAGGGGGTGAGTCCAAAGAAATTCCTAAATTTATATGGGGAAAAATAATAGGTAACACTTGTATAACACTTGCCTCCTCCATCTTCTTGTAGAATGCGAGGGGCGATCGTGAGGTATGTGATGAGGCCTTGTCCATTTGAATGCGCACCAGATTGGCGTCATTTCCGTACATTGTTGGAATCTCATGCTCGTAGATCGGCCGCATGATCTGCTCCTGAAAATACTGCGAATTTATTTTGCAGTTCTTCGCCACCCTACGATGTTTCAGTCGGTAAAAGTGGCCAGTAACGACTATGAACCCTTTTGGGAAGGATTCTTTACAGACATGGACCCACCTTCTGAAGTTCTTGGCGCCTTTCTCTCGGTACATGATGACTCTCGGTTTGCCGCAGTCGGAAAGGTAAATTCATGCCTCATTGAGCGTTACGACGTACATCCGCCTTTGTTTTGC
Organism: Thermobia domestica; assembly: GCF_964235325.1. NCBI lineage: Eukaryota > Metazoa > Arthropoda > Insecta > Zygentoma > Lepismatidae > Thermobia > Thermobia domestica. The sequence goes on along the minus strand of NC_137460.1, from coordinate 184,306,048 downwards.
CAGATGCCGTTCGTACAGCTTCCGGGCGTTACACTTGTTCCTTTTGGTGGGCATCCGTGAGAAGAAAGCCGCGAGCTTTCATGACTTTTTAAAGCTTGAGTTGATGGTGTAAAGTCCGGTTCACAGTCCCCAAAGACACGTTAAGACTATTATCCATACACCTTTGTGTTGACAGATTTTCATGCATTGCCATTTTGCGAAGTTTCCTCTGCATGGTGGAGGTGGCCTTGGTGCATTTCCGCTTCCTAGGCAACTTCGTTGGTGATCCAAATGGTGGAGTTTCGTTACCCTTGTACTTTTTAATAATATTTCTTATTCCACTTAAACTGATGTTGCAACCATTCTTCTTGCACTGTTTTCAATGACAGAAACACTAAAGTGGGCGTCATAAAGAGCAGCAACATAGCCTTCCCAAAACTGGCTTAGTTTGGGCGGCATTTTGGTCACACACTTGGAAACAAATTTAACACAGCACTCACAACAATTTTCCTTTTTTGTGCGTTATTGTCGTCCGCGCGGAAAAACAACTCCGTTCCCAGGAAGCCACTGCACAACACTAAAGGACGCCACGAGCCAGGTCGGGTGAATCCATTTTGCCCAATGAGAGAGGAACGAAATCGGCCAAACGTAGGCTGAACAACCTCTGTACACAATAGTGTATGTACTACATAAAATTCTAATACCAGGTTTCATGTCTCATACTTTCCGAGATCCTGAGATATACTGAATTTCAGTTCAAGTACCCAGACCTTCTATTTTAGTTTGCTCGGCCTACGGTCTCGCACTTCATAAACCTGCAGGCACACCAAATTTCAGTTTCAGCACCAAGTTTCATATCTGTAACCTCTCAGGATCCTGAGTTATGAACATTTTATTATAATAATTGTAATCCTCACCCATTTTTCTTCCCTTGTAGGCCATATGTAAAAGTAACGATTGGATACCCATCTAATTATTTTAAATGACAAAATAGTATTTAGTCAAAATAGTAAAATTCATTTTCTAACCTTTAGAGATTATGAGATAACATCTTTATTATAATTGCAATCGCCACACCCTATTTCCTTTTCCATCTCTTTTCTTATCCTTTTTACTAAAACATCAGAAAATGCTGAAACATATGTGAAATTATTTCAAATATGAAGTCCAAATACAACATTTCAAGTCTCTAACATTAAGGGATTTAACATATTATAATTATAATTGTAAATCCCATCTATTTTCCTTTCCGCACCATTTCTTCCCTTCAGTTCCAATTACGAAAAAAACGATGAAATACGTATCAAATTATTTTCAATGGGACGTTCAAATCAAAATTCCATGTTTCTAATTTTCAGAGGTTCTGAGACAGTAGGAATAGCAGGAATTTATTATATTTACTATACTGCAAGTAAATGAAATATCTTGCAGAATTTTCAATTTCCAATACTAAAATTAGCGAAGCCCTGCCGAAACAAAATCGTAAATACGCCACTGCTAGGATGGATAAAATATATGTGAATACTAAACTACTAAAATGGGCCATAAGAATATATCACTGAACGACATACCTTTAGCAATTTAGAAACGTCAGAAGAAGTACAGATATTTATCCGCCTGAAAAACGGAAACACCTGAAAAAAGTGCAACCTTTAAGATTAGTATAGATTGCAATGCCTTTCACTCTCTGATACAATGTAGAATGAAGCCATAGAAGTCGTAAATTATAGTAAGTGGAATATTACACCATTCCGTGTTCTATCCATCACTCAGTTGCGTTGCAAAAGGAGAGATGGAAATCTGCGCCGAATTCGTGGCTCCTAAACGGACTATAAATGTTCAATTACGTTCAGTTACTGGAATCGGGTTGACCAAAGGCGTTCAACTTGACCTGAATGTTTCTCAAATCACACCACAACAGCTTTTGCTCTCTGAACGCGTCCTGGAATAAGGTGTCATTGCGCGGAAACATTATTTGGACCATCGGATGTACACAATTTCAATAAAGGAAATACCCACAGTCAGTGGATTTTCACATCCAGCCTTCTAACTGTGAAAACATTTACGTTCACTTCAACTCCAATCATTTCATAGATTTCACTTGTTTTATATGTTATTATGACGTAAAATAAAATATGATTTGTGCAAAAAAAAAAAAAAAAATGTTCACGGATTGCAAGAAATGTACGTAACTTCCAATTATTTTCCGCAAACTCAGTCGTATCTCACTGTAAAAAATAATAAATAAAAATAAATAAATAAATAAAAATAAAAAAAGATAGTACGAATCAATAAAAAGAGTTTCCAGGTAGTATAAGAATAAGCCAAGCAGTTTGGGTCAGTAGGTTGTTAGTGCGGTTAACATCTTGTCAAAAATTTAAGTGTGAATTCTCCAATCAAAAATAAATATGTTTTATAGATAGATGGATAGATATGCAGTCATGGGAAAACTAACAGCAACTCCTTGGAATTATACGCATTTATAAGGATTTCAAAGAAGTTTCTACCTAAATATGCACAAACAAACAATGATATATACATCAAATTAAAGGAAATTTTATGTAGAATCCTAATCTACTCACAGAAGTACGTGCCTTTACAGCAATTGATGATATTCAACAAAATGTGTGGGAAAGGAAACACAAATACTTCATGCTAAATGTTCATTTAATGGATGACTCGATGTTGCTTTCAGTGAGGCCTGCGCTCAATAACGTAATCCACGTTCTAAGCTTGTATGGTTTATGCTTTCTTACTTGTTGTGTCGATGCCCTGGCCCTGGGACATCGACATGGGTGAAACGTGTGAAATTACACCTCAGAAGCTACTAGAATTAAAACATAAAGTGAGTGTGGCAAAACTAATGCTGAAATAACCCGGATTATACAACTGCATAAAAGTACAGTGGGTAGGCAGTTGGCAAAGATTCGGGAAGCAGGGTGCATAAAAAGTGGAAGAATTGGCGGGTATATCGCATTTCAGGGTACACATCTCTTGTCGTCATTTCCATCAGAAGATATACTTCTCCGGAAATCGTTCTACCTGACCAGTTCATCATATTTTACTTTTCCCCACGTAACTGGTTACGTCTCCTCCTACTCGTTTGACATGATTCTTATCAGCATCATCCTTTAGACTTAGGCTATTTGAGAAAGCGTTACTTCCTGTAGCGAACGCGGCCAAGGTGGCTATTCAGTAATTTTACTTTCACCAGAGTAGTAAATCATACTGTGAACCAGTCAGTGTTTCCGGATCTTTTTGCCAGGTCCAGGTGTGTAATAGCAGAGTTCCAATACGCTGCACAAACCATCTTCCAAGCAGCTGTTTCTTGCTACAATCCCTTTGCCTGGCAACACGTGTTTCCTTTTTTTCCTTCCTTTTGAAATCTTTTAAACAGCAGGCGGTCCATTGTTCCGAAATGCACCAAATACGCTCGAGCTGACGTTTTCTCCGCGTTTTTATTGCTTTCGCGTTTGTGATTAGCCATCTACATTTAAATACATGGTCAGTGTATTCCAAGCGTATGCATGAGGAATAAATACGCTTTGCGGTCGCCTCAAATAGCCGGGTACTAAGGCTGTAAGACTTACACAATCTCATTTCATGGGTACAAATTTTAATAAGTTGTCATGGAATCCCATCAATACAGTTTTGTTAATATAGTCTTTCAATAATCACAAGGTTATATTCTGGATTCGGATTTCTAAATGACGACACTTTTATATTAGATAATACTTGTTTGGCTGGCAATAATATGAATTAAAGATAAGTTTAAATTTTTAATTGAAAAATGAAATGAAATATTTGTTTTGCGTCCCACGATTATGCTGGTTAGGTTAAAGGAGACGGTCATGATGAGAAATGAATGGAATGGTGTAAAGAAGAAAGTGGGAGGAAATGGGAGAACCCTGAAAATACTCACGCACGGTGTTTGTCGACCACAAAGCTCACTTGGCGCGAGCTGGGATGGAACCAAGAACGCATGCACCAGACGTGACCCAATTTTTAATTAAAATATTAAATTAACAGTGACGCTTACAAAAATTAGGAAATTCAAGTGCACTGCTATGCGCTACAATTACTCTTAAAAATATACATACTTCAAGTGCATTTCCCATCATCATTTTTATTTTAAATGTGATACTATAAAAAGAACTGTATTCAGAAATCTTAATTAGTTTCTTACCAATATATTTAATTTATGTAGTACTTATTATTCTAATAGAAAAAACAAATTTAGATTTTTAATATGTGTTGTGTATAATCCAGTTTTCGGTAAGTTGTTAAAAAAAAGTCAACTATTCATGCTCAATGAGGCTTAATGGTAAAGCGCTCATCTCTTGAGCATAGGGTTCCTGGTTCGATCCTGGATTTCACTAAGTGTTTTCTGTGGTGGCAAGTATTGTGTGGGGAGAAATTTCTAGGAATTCTTCCGTTTCCGCTCATCTTCATTACACAGTTTCGTTCATTATCATCATCCTATTTCCCCATGCATAACGTTAACTAAAAAAATCATCGTGTTCGTGTGTTTTCTCGGTTTCTCACTTTCCTCTCACATTTTTAATCTATACCCGTATGAATGAGCTTCTAATCTCGATCCAAATCCGCATTATGTTTTATAAAATGTAGGAATTCTTTACGAAATTACCGTGGAAACATTTTATTTACAATCAAGAGAGATTCACTTCCTCGTTACTGACATGTGTCAAAATAGAACCATTTTACGTATGTAATTATGAAAACATTTTTTTTTTTTTTTTTTTTTACATTGGTTGAAGGGGGAGATAATTTTACTTTCTAGTTCTCGATCAATTTTAAATCCAGGTAGTGGAAATAATTGTGAAGCTTCAAAAAATATGCACCATATTCAGATTCTTTTTTGTTTTATTAAAATTATCTTGAACCTATGTAGCTTATCCTGAAAAGTTGTTTTGTATGTTTACAACATGGGGTTCCTTTGAACCACCTTTTACCACTTTCTGGGGGTATTTACCCTACACTAGAGCTAATTCATCGTCAGAGAGGGTCTAATCAATCTCTTTATTCTTCACTAATTTCAGCTTCTCCCAGAGGGACTGGTAGAAAATATACGCCATCTTTCATCAAACATTTTTCAAGACAAGAAATATGGTGGAGTACATTTTTTTTAATGAGGTATAAATTTACTCTTACATTCTTGGCAAACTTTAGCGACAAACTGGCGTATCATCGGAATCCTCTAAAGAAATTTTATTTTCTATATTACGTTTTGTCAAAATCGAACATTTTTTACGTATCTAATTCTTTTCTTTCCTTTTCTGTTTCTTTCTTTCTTTCTTTCTTTTCTTTTCTTTTCTTTTCTTTTCTTTTCTTTTTTCTTTTTTTCTTTTTTTTGTAGATTTACAAGATGAGATAGCTTTTATCCTACATAGATTGTAACCCTAAAAAATAAGCCTATTTAGGAAAGCTGGAGGAAGATATAGCTTATACTAAGTTTTATTTGAATTAGATAAGTTTTGCGAGAGTTCTCGTAGAACAGACAGACAGAAATTCCAGTCGAATCGAATGATAAAACCTCGCTGCACTCACTTCAATACCCGAGGAATGGATACTTTCGGCAAAATTGTAGCCTATTAGTTACTACGGAACATATCCTCCTTTCATTCGTACTTAACACGGAAAGAATTTGCATAATTTAAAAGTAGTAAATCTGTGATGCAATACAGCAGACAGACTATTCCTTTCTCGTAAAATGTATTGTAATTCAACTTGTCAAAGTAGCATCCAGAACAATTTCAAGTTGAAATTTATTTATTTTCCTTATCCACAATGGACTTTCAGCATCTAATAATAATATTGGATGTTTTTAAGTATTATATTATTTTTACTTTTGGTATAGTTAATATGCGCAGTATGGGTGCTCTACATAAGAATGACGTGTACTGTAGAAAAAATTACCACAGTTGCAGTATACGTATTTTGCAGCTCACATGAAACTCCCTTCCATGCGATAGCTTTCTTTCTTTACAGAGGCAGGTGTTCCACTCACCTCCCCAGTATTTGAACACCGAGTACAGTGTTTCGACAGTAACCTATATTTACATTTATATCTAATGTGTTTACTGAAAAAAGTAAAATGTGAAGTACTCAATGTTTTCAAAATGAAGTATATTAGAATGGGTTCTCGCAGGGAAGAATTTATCATTAAGATTACTCCCAGCAGGAATATTTTGTTCTAGGAACTGGCTTTCGTTCCTATATATACACCGAAACATGGAAGGATGTAACCACAGGACATTTTGCAGCAATTGTTTCGTGTAATAATCTAGTTCTACACTTAAGGCTTGTAAAATGTTCATATTAATATACTTCTAAAACAACTAAGTAAGCTATGTGGTGGACTTACACCGTGTGTATAAGTTTCCTTGGGTTTCTACCGTTTCTTCCCACTTTCTTCATTCCAACCCACCGACTCAGTCTGACCTACCGACTCACTCTGCTTACTGCATTGTAGACAGTATCTTCTGAAGACTGGTAAATTTGTCTGCGTTTTACTTTCAAGACCTTCATTTCCCTTCCTTTTCCTTTGTTTCCGTCTACTTACCTGAGATGAGTAGACTATATCTAACAAGTAAAGCTTACGTTTGGGTGAATCGAGATGCTGACTGAGACACATATGAGAAAGTAGTACTAAATGTGGTCAAAATTTCAGTGAAGTTGTAGGTGCGAAGCTCCAGGGGTTTAGGAGATACAGCTACCAGAACATCACATCGAAGTACAGAATAGTCTTCATACAGTTGGAGGTAAAAGCTCTGTAAAACCACTTGTAACGACAAAATGTGAATAACAAATATATGGGTACATATTAGGACTAGAGGGAAGTCATATAGTAAGGGTATACCGGACGGCGGCCATCTTAAAATCCGCCATTTTGAATTAAGGTTAAGTTTTTAAAATAGGAATAGAGTCATGTGATACATGATTTAAGGTGCAAATTTAATCACAAGAACAATGGTGACGTTAATTTTGTTTTACGCGCAATTGGTAAAAAGTTACAGGGAAATTAAATATTGTTGCAGCATATGTATTAGTCCTTTACCCCACCTTGTAAATGTTGTGTTAATAATAATAATTAAATAAAAAGCAGGTGGATAAATATTAGGCCTATGGTAAAAGTTGCCTTGATGGTGGTCATGTTCAAATCCGCCACTTTGAAGTTTTATACAAAACGCATAACAGTGACACCTTATTAATAGCAGATTTTACCATAACTCCAACGGTATGACCATTTTTGCTTTATCATTAACCAGCACAAAATTAAGTGGCTCGCTCCTTACGACTACTGCTTTGACGGAGTTGTTAAAGACAAAAGTGTCAAGTGTAACTCGATTGCCTTTGTCAGGTGTTCTCACTGTGAGCAGAGCATTTGTGTAAGTCATGCACTCTTTTCTGAACTACATATTGATTGTACTAATTGAGGACTTTTCTGGAAGAAAGACCCAAGTTCAATTATAACTCAATTTCACTTTGGTCGTTTTTCCTTAAATCAGCAACTTGTTTATGTGATAACAAATGCTGGTTAATGATAAAGCAAAAATGGTTATACCGTTGGATTTATGGTAAAATTTGCTATTAATAAGGTGTCAATGTTCGCGTTTTGTTTAAAACTTTTGTCTGATTCAAAATGGCGGATTTGATCATGGCCGCCATCAAGGCAACTCTTGCAATAGACCTAATATTTATCCACCTGCTGTTTATTTAATTATTATCATTAACACAACATTTACAAGGTGGGGTAAAGGACTAATACATGTGCTGCAACAATATTTAATTTCCCTGTATCTTTTTACCAGTTGCGCGTTAAACAAAATTAACGTCACCACAGTTCTTGTGATTAAATTTGCGCCTTAAATCATGTATCACATGACTCTATTCCTATTTTAAAAACTTAACCTTGATTCAAAATGGCGGATTTTAAGATGGCCGCCGTCAGGTATACCCTTACTATATGACTTCTCCCTAGTCCTAATATGTACCCATATATTTGTTATTCACATTTTGTCGTTACAAGTGGTTTTACAGAGCTTTTACCTCCAACTGTATGAAGACTATTCTGTACTTACACGTGATGTTCTGGTAGCTGTATCTCCTAAACCCCTGGAGCTTCGCACCTACAACTTCACTGAAATTTTGACCACATTTAGTACTACTTTCTCATATGTGTCTCAGTCAGCAACTCGATTCACCCAAACGTAAGGTTTACTTGTTAGATATAGCCTACTCATCTCAGGTAAGTAGACGGAAACAAATGGGAAAGGGAGGGAAATGAAGGTCTTGAAAGTAAAACGCAGATAAATTTACCAGTCTTCAGAAGATACTGTCTACAATGCAGTAAGCAGAGTGAGTCGGTAGGTCAGACTGAGTCGGTGGGTTGCAGTGGGTCATGGTGGGTGGTGGGTCGCAGTGGGTCAGAGTGGGTCACATGCTGTTGACCCACGACCCACTGACCCACTCCATCTCTGTAAAGCGACATTTCAAATATGGTTTCAAATTTTGCTGTATTCTAAAAATTATATTGGGTTTTCGATCTTCCGAAGTACAATTTCCTCAAGAGGGTGCCTGCGCCCCCTTTGCCCCTCTAATGGGCGCCCTTGTATAATAGTGTATATGAGAAATTGAAAGCCTGTTGTTTTCCATTTAAAAAGGCGTATCAAGACTTCTTTTCTTTTGAAAATACAATGTGAGGTATTGTGAATGTTATTATTATTATTATTGTTCGTATTTCTAATATTACTTAATGTCTATTAAGGAATTACATGTCTGATTTTGTATTTATTATTTTTCAGCGATAAAGTTTTGTTACTTACCTGAAATTAAATTTAAATATCAACCTTAAATTTCTTCTTTAAAAGTACTTTTTGTTCATTTTTTTTCCTAGTAGAATACTTCTTTCTTGTACCGAGTGTTCCAAAATTGGCATAAGAAGAAGTATTTTTATAGAAAACAGGTTTATAATCAAAAATTGTAAATTTTTTATTGATTCATAAAGTATAGAGTATAGGACTATATATGGAATAGCATATCGGGTAATTGACCTCTAAGACTCTGCTGGCACATATGTACTCCTTGAAATTTTCTATGACCGTTTTGCATAAATGTTGCTGAATTTCGTTGATACAGCGCTCAATTTCCTCCTTCAAGGCTTGGGTGGTCATGGGCTTCTTGTGGTAAACCTTAGACTTTAAAAACTTCAACGGTGTTAAATCATATGATCTGGGTAGCCAATTCTGATTACCAAAACGAGAAATGACACGACCAGGAAATGACCCCTGCAATAATTGAATTGTTTCTCGAGCTGTATGGCATCTGGCACCGTCTTGTTGAAAACACATGTAATCCATATCAATATCTTACAATTTAGGCACAAAAGCTGATTTATTATGTAGCGATAGCAAGGACTCAACTGTTACTGCCTGACCAGAAGCATTTTCGAAGAAGGATGGTCCGTTGATGCATCAGCAACACTCTCAAGAACTGCTTTGATGATTTTTGTTGAATGACGACCAGGGTGTTTTAAAGTCACTAACTGATCCAGCATCCCTAATTTTTTTTTAATTAATCGCTTCACAGTTGACGAAGCTAATCTATTCCAATCATATTTGGACGAAAATTGCAACCTATACCTCCCAAACCTTTATTATTTTTTTTAAATATTGCACAATAATGAAAAAGCGTTGTTATTTCGTGTAGTGCTCCAGTTTTAATCCTGAATTGTCAACTCTCACATTGTTTTTGTTTTTCGTTGGCAAGACCTTACCGCACAAATGCAAAATTCAAATCTTGTGTGAAATTTTGGACACCCTTTATATAGCTATACTGAAATACAATATAGTTATATTGATAATCATAGCAAATTACCATGCATTTTTGTCTATAAAATTGGTTCTAAATTAATTTTGAATCTCTATCCACAAGGAGGACGAATTGAAAGCACCACTTCTTTTATGGAAGAAAACAATTTAAGACATATTAAGTGTCACTTGACATTATCCTTCTATTTACTTCAAGTCATTGAATTTAAGAAAGAAAAAGGAATCTTTTGACCTACTATTCAATAACATTAAGCTTTTATTTAAATATTTAATTGTTGATTTCCAAGGATTTGTTCTTTATAACTACAAATGTCAATTGGTCTCTCCATCTTATCACACACACGAGTAACATTTAAAGTAGCATGCTTCCAAAGAATAGTTAATGTAAAAAAGGTTTAATACCCGTAGATGCACGTATACAGTATATATATATATATATATATATATATATATATATATATATATATATATATATATATATATATATATATACATATATTACTGTATATGAGAGGATCGAGAATCATAAATTAAGTTATTAGGTAGAATGAATTTGGACCACAGAACAGTAGGTAGGTAATTTAATTTCGGAAATGTATCTCCAGATAGCAAGAGACGTTTATTTGGTACGTCTCATTGCACTGAATTGGATGAAAATGTTGAACCCTTTTTTCCAGTTTACACGAAAGTTAGAAAATATCCCCCGAGCCGTGCCGTTCATATATATATATATAACAGTGCCATACAGAAAAGGAGCTCATCGTTTAATCCTCTTAACCACGATATGAAAAAAATAAACATTTACCATATTAAAACTTGTATATAAAATTTCTGAAACGGTACAAACTCGGGCGCTTGATGGCTCAGTGGTAGAGCGTTCACCTCCTGTGCTTGGGGTCCCTGGTTCGATCCCACCTCGCGCCGTGTGGACTTTGTGGAGGACAAACGCCGTGCTCGTGGGTTTTCTCGGGGTTCTCTTGTTTCCTCCCACTTTCTTCATTTCACTCATTTCTCATTATCACCGTCTCCTTTAGACTAACCGGCATAATCGTGGGACGTTAAGTTTTAAGATTTCATTTCATTTTTCCTTGGCTGGATCGATCAGAGGTTCATTCTTGACACTGTTGATACCGGGCTTAAATGTCTCTCTGGGGGGCCACTCTTTTTTTAAAAAATGTTTTCCTGTGGCTCTTGAGTCCCAAAGACACAAAAAGCAACAGTATTTTGTAAATTTACCTTGCAGACCAAGTAATATTGCAATAACTTTCAAATCTCCGCAAATTTTCCAACCATATTCTTTGTAGTTAATACGATTTAAAATGAGTGCCAGATTCTCGTAAGGCTCTTTCATCGAAACAGAATGTGCCACAGGAATAGACGGCAGCTTATTTCCATTATGAAGTAAAACTGCTTTCAGACTGTACTTAGACGAATCTATGAAAATACGCCAATCGGATGGTTCATGTTGAATTTCTAATTCATTTATCAGACCATTGATGTCCGTGCATACGCAAAGGGAGCCTTCCATTCTGTAATATTCTAAAAGGACTTGTTCATTTTCCTGTAGTGAGAGTAAGTAGTTCCAGGAGCCAATAAATTCCACTCTTTTAGTCTAGCACCCAAAAGTTGAGCTTTCTATTTCGAAGGTTGTAACTCTCTCACTAAATCATTCAACTCATGTTGTAGGATGAAGTGAGGCTCATCTTTTACGTGGAAAGAACTGTCTCTCGGATCTTCATCTGCAGATATTGAGTTGGTGTCCTCATAGCTTCCTGTAGGCGCTGTAATACCAATAGTTTCTCAATCTTTCGGAGGAGTGGGTACAGGTAAATTTTCTCCATGAGGCACTGGTCCGATCGCGGATTGCAAGTTTGGGTATTCGACGGCACGTTGTTTCTTCTTGTTACCTCCTGTGTTCGTCATACAGAAATAGCAATCATTATAATGCTTCCGGGGTTCTCTCCATATCATCGGAACAGCAAAAGGCATCCTTCGTTTGGTTCCTTTAAGCCAGACAGTCAGAGTCACATAACACATCAAACAACACACATGAGGGACCCAGCTCTTATCTTGATCACCCATCTTGCAGCCAAAATAAAAATAATATGCGTTCCTAACGTCATCATTTATCGATCTAATCTGCGACTTAACCATAAATACGCCACAGATATAACAAAATCTATCCGGTGAGTTTTTACATCCTCTATGGGAAGAACTTGACATTTCGCACAGGAAAGCGAAACTTAGACGCTAGGAAACTTAGAGCAACAGCACAACCACTTATTCCATAAAATCACTAATAGATACTGACAACACAGGCAAACAGTTCTAAAGATACGGTAAAATAAAACTCAAGTTACTGACGTAAAAATTCCAAGTCAATTCTCCCGACAAAATACTTATACACTTGAGGGATTACTTACTGCAATGCATAAGAGCAAGACTGTACCACGTAATAATGGCGCTGTCGGCTCTTTTTTCGCCCGCGTCATCGTGCCGCTCACTGTTGCCACACTTTTACCCATTTTTTAAAGCCGGTTTCAGTGGTCTAAAAACAAACAAACAAAGAAGAGGAGGAACACAAGTGTCAAGCTTTTCACTCATCACCCATTTATTGTTTTATATATACATACATACATACATACCAGAGTTGGCGTGAGTCAATGAAAACTTGACCCACGACCCACTGACCCACCAGTCACCGTGACCCACTCTGACCCACGACCCACCATGACCCACCACCCACCGTGACTCACTCTGACCCACCACCCACGGTGACCCACTCTGACCCACCGTGACCCACCACCCACCATGAACCACTCTCATCCAAAGTGACATATCTGACTCACCAAAATCCATCGTCATCAACTCTAAACACGATCCACGGCCTCTTCTGTACTGACTAAAGAGTTTACACTTGTAATAAAACAAGACTGTGAAATTGTCACTAATCGGAGTTTAAATTTCTAGTCAATCGCTCAAGCACCACTCTGTTAGAATAACGGTGGATCTGACCTTTATGATATAAAATGGTAAAGTGTTTGTCAGTGAGGAAATTGAAACAGTCCGAGATGGGGGGAAATTAGTGTGTGCCTAAAATATACTTGTACAGTCAGCGACTGTAAAAAGTGGAGGTTGGATACATAAGAAATGATAGCTTTTTCCAGTAGCAGAATAGTTTCACTCTATGTCTGATAGTTGGACAACCAACATGACAGCAAATACATGCCCGAAAACATAACATGCCAGGATATTCCTCCATTTGGAGGAAAAAGTATTACTATCTGAGAGCATCACTTAGAGAAACAACCACGAGATAAATCTCCAGAAATTCCATTCGCGTTAAGTTCAAAGAGATAGGAATTAATGCAAAGGAAACGAAAAGAATAATACGCATCATGTAGAGACCGAAAAAGTATGTAAAGCTAAACAAAATGAGAAAAGAAGGAAAGAGGGAAAGGAAAGAGCAAAAGACATGGGAATAAATTAAATTTTAACACTTATAGATAAACAGTCTCCGTCTTTCCCCCTGCCCCCTGTATTGTCTTGGTTTTTCTCCCTTCATAGGATAAATCTCTTTCAGTATCAAACGCGAACATCATTTATAGTTTTTAATTCTTTGAAAAAAAGATGTAACTCAGTCTAGACTCAGACTCGAACACAGAATCCTTAGAACGACAGTCACACACGTTACCCACTTATCTACACATGCTCTATCAACTGCGTTTATAAATAACTCGTTACGCGCGCTGTTATCAAATGTGTTAAATTAACAATTGTCGGTGAGTTACTCTAGTTACACTTGAAGTTTGAATTTTATTTACGTCCTTGAGCCATCTACGGCAACAGGCCCCATGTTTTAATTAAAAGCGTTTGTTCTGCAGATTAAATCAAGAATAAATTAACCTATTATGAATTAATCTCTTGGGTGGACTAACACACACACACACAAACAACTCACAACAGACACACACACACACACACACACACACACACACACACACACACACACACACATACTTACATTATATATATACATGGGCGGCGATTAGGGGGTGCAAAGGATGGCAGTTGCCCCCCACTTTTTTGAAGCAACCCATTAATGTATATGTCGTAGTTTTATTTGGAAATATAAAGATTTTGTATGCATTACTGTTTCATAGAAAAATGGTGCTATATAATATTTGCCGTTGCATGAGTACGTATTGGTTGTTTTCCCGTGAAGTTAAGAAAGCTAGAGGAATTTCGTTTTAAGTGCGACGGAAAACAATCCAAAAATTCGAGCATATTTTCAATCCAGAGATATAGAAGCCAAATCTTTTAAATTCATTTTCAGTTTTGTCAGGAAACGAAGAAGTGATGCCCTTATGTTTCAGAATTGTTGAACAATTTTCTAGTTTAGTGGTCCCTACTTAATACAAATTAATGAAATCAACCACTAAACAAAAAAAGCTGCTCAACAATTGAAAACATGAGGCGTCACTTTTTCTTCGTTCTCAGACAAAATTCAAAACTGGATTTAGCAGGTTTTGCTTCTATATCCCCTTCTTATAAGGGCTCGATATGTTAGTCAGCCGCTTTGAAACTAATTGAGAGAACATTTCGCAAAAACAAAAGTATTTCACAAGTTATTCTTTAATTGAACAAAAATTGACAATTCCTCTTCTTTCTAAAGTAAGGAATATTTTGATTAAAAAGAGCGTAATAAGAAACAACAACTACCTTTTTCATTATTTTGTAATGTAATATACGAGTGAAGTGGTGTGTGTTTAGGGGTGTAAGTGTATATACAATTAACTTTAGTGAATTCAACATAATTCTAGGTTTTAGGATTATTTTGTATAGCAGGAGTGTGGAGTGATTCTAAGTATTGTGTTTTGATGTGTTCCAAGAAAGTTGAAACTGCACCTAATGGCAACGAATATGTTTCGGGAAGCTGCAAAAGCAAATACTGCTTTAAATGTCGTAGCATATGGTTGTAGTATTTACTGTCTTTCATTTTCTAAGAGTAATAACATACGTTTAATAGCATATCTGAAATTAAAAATTAAGTTGTTCAATTACCGCCAGTTTCAGTATAACATCTACAAAACAAGACTCGGTATTCATTACTATGATTAATAATATCCTTTCTATTTATTTGGTTTGCAAATTTGTTATTAAATAATCTGATTACACAATTTTCCAGACAGAATTTTAAGATGTTCATGAGCAAGGAATCAAATCTCTTCTTACACTTTCGTTATTTAAGAGTACAAAGGTCTAGTACCTATTTGCGCTAGCCTTGTCAATTTACTTAATAAAATATGAAATACGATATATCGTGCTTTAACTGAAAAAATATAGTATCCTATTAGTTATACAACCTTTCATCAAAGTGTTAGAAACAACCAGGGAAACTAAGATTGATATACAAATATTCAGATCATGTCTTGCCCCCCACTTTTAACGTCCAATCGCCGCTACTGTGTATATATATATATATATATATATATATATATATATATATATATTATTGATTAAGGATTAAATGAGTTATTTCGTAAATTTTCGAAACGGGTCTTGAAGGAAGTCGTCGCAACAGTAATGACATCTCGTAGCATTGTTACGTAACATACGCAATATAAATAAAGCTTCAAAAGCAGAAGTGACAGGTTGTGGCGTGGATAATTCGGTAAGGTGTCTGCTTCTAGAGTGGGCAGCGCGGGTTCGAGTCTCGAATACACCGATAATTTTTTTCTTTCAAAATACATTTCTATATTTTTATATATGTTATTAATAATTGGTTTCTTGCATTTTTTGTAAATTATCTTATATTAGAGGAATTTAAATAAAGTCAGGAAGGTTAAGACACATATATATGATTGCTTTATCCGTATATGCAGTCCAGAGATGGAGTGGGTCAGTGGGCCACTGGTCAACAGAACGTGCCCACGGCGAACCACCGGGACCTACTCTGGCCCACCGACCCATTCTGCTCAGTGCATTGTAGACAGCTTCTGAACACTGATGAATTTGTCTACGTTTTACTCTCAAGGCATCCTTTTTCTTCTTTTTTTCATTTGTTTCTATTGAAAAAAGAACTTCAGGCAATCTTAGATATTGATATTTGCAATTATAATAATACCAATAGGACTTATTAGTTAGCTTTGAGACGCAGCCTGTGATTTTTTAGAGGAGCTAACTACTGTATAAAAAAATGTTTGAACCGTACCGTACCGAATGTATATACCGTACTTTGCACATCAGGGGTTACTTTGCACAAAATATGAAAAGAGTTTCACAGTCGTCTGTCGGCAAAACCATGAACAGAAAAGAGGAAGTTTCAACTGGCACCGTAAGATAGAACATCTAACTGTATTTTGGCTATAATGTTGGCGGTTAACATCAGTTCTAATTACCGAGAGGGTTCATTGTTGTAGAGGTATGGAAAGCACTCACTGTAAAGGCCGCCAAAATTTGAAAGATATCACGTACGAGATTTTCCGTCAAAGTTAAGTCAGTTTCGTAGAATACTACTGTGGATAATGGAACCTCGATGCAATCAGGGACGTACGCAGGAATTTATTTCGGGAGGGGTCCAAACCTTTCCGGAGGAGGTTCAAACACTATTTCAGGCTAAATTATATTAAAAAATGTAAAATTTCCCCTAAAATTAGACTAAATTTACAAAAAGTCCGGATTTGGGGGGGGGGTCCGGACCCCCAGGACCCACCCTCTGTGTACGTCCCTGGATGCAATAGTTGAAATTGAAATGTGAAACGTTTTAAAGTCATAAAAATGTAAAACTGGGAGAAGGTAGTTTCAGTCTCTACTCGGGGTTCCTTTGCACCGGTCCAAAAATACCGCTTAGATAGGAAATAATTACTACTAGAACCTACTGCATTCTAAATTTAGGTAAATTTCCTATTTAGGAAGATGTTGGAATGAATTTCTTGTTGATAAATAAATTATGAACAGTGGCGGATTCAGAAAAGTAGTTTGAGAGAGGCTTCAACCACAAATATTTCTTTTTTTCTTTTTTCTTTTTAGAAATGACTAGACTTTTTCGGGGGAGGGGGCTTCAGCTTATACGCATAAGAATGACTAACATTAGATTTTGAAAAGGAAAGCATGCAATTTGGGTAGTTTTCATCCTGAAAGTCCCAAATCCCGTAAATGTCCCACTAATTACGGTTGGGGTGATATTCTTGGACATAAGGAACAACCAAGGAAAATCAGTTCACGGGGATTTTTTTCTGTCCCTGAGTTGGCATTTTTGTGGGACATATGCTAAACTATTAGAATGCGGTTCCTGTGCCAGTAGCAGAAAATACATACTTTTCTTTACAAATATCGATAATTCAAACTAAGTACTAATACCAGTAGCATCATTCTAATATTAATATTTGTAGACTGCATGCAGTTTTGTGTAGAAAGTCAAATGTATAAATGTTGAAGGGAAAACATTGCACGGAAACGTTATGTTCGTATGTCGAACATACTTTCTTGCACGTTGTGCAAAGTAACCCCAGCTATGGGGTTACTTTGCACCAAAGTTTATATTTCAATAGCTATGGTTATACTGAATGTTTACTAATGAACTTGCACTAATGTTTTCCTTATATATCTAGCTATTATATGTTTAAAATACAGTGTTCTAAATCATTACGTTTGTAAGTTAAATGCAATTTTCTTTAAAATGGCTTATATCTTGTGCAAAGTACACAAAGTCTTACGGTACTAAGTTTCATCTCACTAACGTGAAGTACTCTATTTGTTATGTATTTTTAACCCTCTCTCCTCTATTAGGATACGCACTTTAATAAATATGACGTGACAAAAATCCAGTTTGAGGTAGGTGTTAAGGCTGTTGCTACCTCTTCGCTGAGTCGAGTTTTCTCCTATCTAATAACATTGGAACTTTTTTCGTGTTTTTCTCAGCAAGCAATGAACAAATCCTTATACAAATTTGCATAGAGTCAGGTTGATAATAAAGGATTTGTTATATGAGCTTATAATTTTACTAAAAGCCTCCAATTAAGTTATTCATTCCCCCCTTTTTTTCATGTGAAGATTTGCAACAGTGCGATCTCTCTTTTTTCCTGTTTGTGTTAGCAGCGTGAGGGAAATTCGGGCTAGCCATTTAAAACAGGTTTTTAAACTCTGTCCATATCACATCTGTGGAATGAAATTTTCTAGCCCTCTCGTCCTTTTCGAGGACAGATTTATGGCACTGAAAAGGAGGGGGCGCTCTTTATTTTCTTTGCTAAACCTATTGTTTTTAGTATATTCGTCTAGTCTCATTCGGAGTTCTTGTGGTTACTTTCAAACATAGCAAGATGCCTCTATTATTATTATTATTATTATTATTATAGGAAATTCTTGGCACAAGAGATTGTAACGAGCAAGGAATATCAGTGCGGCTTGGCACTAGTAATTTAGTTAAAATTTGTGGTCACCACATCGGTTCCTCCTTGCCAGTGTTTCCTTGACCAGAGACTGGCCGCGCTGCCGGCACCAGTGGGGTTTTCACATTGAAAACACCAGCCCTCTTTGACTTTTGTAACCTCTCGGAAACAGGTAATCCAGTGGAGATAGCATTTTGGAATAATTATATATATGTATATGCAGACCCGTATTCAGGAGGATCTAGGGGTTTGCCCCCCTAAATTTTCGCTGGCCTCCCTAAACTTTTCACGGTAGGTTTGCAAATGAAATATAATATGGTGATAAACTATGATATGGTTGGATCGGGCTCCCCTAACTTCAGCCGCCCCCCTACATTTTTGGGCTGGCTACCGGCCTCTGTATATGTATTTGAAACTGTGAATAGTAGTATAGAATGTTTATGCTAAATAATAATAATTTCATTTTTACCACATACGAAGGAAATTTAGAAATAAACTTTTTTGTTACACAAATGTGTTCTTAGCGTGAATCCTGTCGAATTCTATTCCTAATGATGACAGATTTTTCGGTGTTGTTTCAGTATCGTGAGGCAACTGGAAAACTGAAGAACTGACCACACATTACTCTTCTAACAGAGCACATTTGTAGGAAAAGTGAAGTGTAATATCAGGGATTCTTTTACTAAACAGAAAAACATCTATACATAATGAAATATGTAGTGTTAATGTAGATACAAACGTCATTTTCTTGGTAACGTCTTTTCTTGGTTATTACTTTACGAAATATGAATAGGGACTTATTTCTTGGTAACAGAGAATAGGGACTTATTAGTGTTACCTGCTAATAATAACCTTGTAACTTACGCATTCTAAATAAGAAATATTTATTTTCCAGATGGTGAACGCGAAATTTAATCTATAGCTACAACATATATATATATATATATATATATATATATATATATATATATATATAGTACAACACATATTAACAGAATAATTTTAATTTTATGCATTATTTTTTCATGCTTCATTTTAAAATATAGGGCTTTTTTTGTTGAGGTACACCAATTTGTCATTGTCATACATATTAAACTAAAGCATTACCGTATGAGTATAAAAATATGTGATGGAATACTTCGTTACATCAAGCCACAACATTATGTAAATGAAGTTATTAAAAAATAATAAACAAGCAGTATAATCAAAATGCTAAATATCACCGAATCACTATTCACAATTTAAATATCTATGAGCATACTCCAAAATCCCTGGTAAGTTTCTATATTGAAAAAAAAAAAGTAAACAAAATTCACAAGGCCACGCTAAACATAAATACAGGAAAAGTTAAATAAAAAAAATGTTATCAGTAAAATTTCTACTCTTCCCCTCCAAAATTATGTCTCAAATCAAGTAAGTAACTTGCTTAAATTATACTGGTCTACGACTTTTTAATTTTGTTGATAAGTGGTCAAAGTTACACTCGAAGTATTGACTTCAATCAATACAAATAAATCAAAGAAACACTAATATTTCACATTTATTTATACAATGAGTATGTCATAGTTTTTTTTAAAAAACAATTTTCATTTCATGTATAAATTTTAAAGAAATAATTCGGTTTCAAATGTTACTTTCACGCAAAAAAAAAAAAAAAAAAAAAAGAAAGAAAGAAAATATACTATGGTAAATTAAAGTGAGATTACAGTGTTACGTTAGTTCAAATAAGATGTTAACGAAATTTTGCGGACAACTCTCGAAACTTATCTGAGAAGCAACTTTAAAAATTGACAAAAGTTATAGATATACTTCATGAGTGAGTAAAGAAAGAATACAAATGTAGATTAAAAAGAGATCTTTTTAAAAAATCTGCAGTTAACAGGAATATAGTTAACAAATCTAAAAGATTCTATAAAATAGATTTAAACAAATCTTGAATCAGATCAATTGATTCCCTAAATTTTCTTTGTATCACCTTATATATAAATATAAAAAATATATAAAAACAAGAATTTTAGGAATAATCCAAAAAATGGACCAATGATCCAAAAAGTGCATAAAAAGATTTCGATCTTGCCAAATAATTAGTTTTTGGATCAGGGGCCACAAAAGTTAGCAACGGTTCCTAAATCGAGTTTTCGTATTTTCTACGGAATTAGCACATCATACTGAGTAAATTGTTAGTTTGGGTTTGGCTACACTACCTGTAGTTCTCCAGATATAAGGCTACAAGAAAATGTTTGATCGTATGAAATATATTGGGTTTTTTGGATCAGGGTTCACAAAATTTTTGAATGGGCCCTAAATCGAGTTTTCGTATTTTTTACGGAATAAGCACATCATGCGGGCTAAATTGTTACTTTTTGGTTTGGCTATACTATATGTAGTTCTCAAAATATGGGACGTACAAGAAAATGTTTGAATGGGTGAAATATATATTGTTTTTTTTTTTTTTTTTGATCAGGGCCCACAAATTTTTTGAATGGCAGCTGAATCGTTTTTTTTTTATATACGGAATAAGCACATCATGCTGAGTAAATTGTTAGTTTTGGTTTGGCCACACACTTTGTAATTGTCAAAATATGGGGCGTACAAGAAAATTTTTGATTGATGTAATATATTGAATTTTGTGGATCAGGGCCCACAAAATTTTTGAACGGTCCTTAAATCGAGTTTTTGTATTTTTTACGCAATAAGCACATCATACTAAGTTTAGTCATAGTTTGGGTACGCTATATGTAGTTCTCGAGATATAAGGCCTACAAGAAAATTTTTGTCTGAAATAGATTGCATCTTTTGATCCAATAGGGTCTAAATGTATACAATATATATTGGTGTTGTTGTCCATTATTGTTTGATCTAAATCTATAGTTGACTGGTAATAGGTGCTGTTTTGAGCACTATTCGTTGTTACAAACGATACACTTTATTTTAAATTGAAATATAATAAATAAAATACAAATAATACGTCACTATAAAAGTAGCTTTTCTTTTAGCAGTATAGAAGTTTATTATAAATACCTCATATATAGATAAAATGGGCACTGGAGTCAAGAAAGGTGTGTCTCTTCATGTTTTGAAAAATGTAATAATAATAATAATAATAATAATAATAATAATAATAATAATAATAATAATAATAATAATAATAATAATAATAATAATAATAATAATAATAATAATAATAATAATAATAGTAGTAGTGATAAAGTGACATTCGCTTTCGTATACATTAAAGTATCTTTATTCAATAGAGACAGTTCGCTTCTAATTACTTATAACTGTCTATGCTTGACGGGGGGAAAAGCTAATGTAAAGAAAAATGGATCTGTTCTCGCTGTGTTTATTTTTTTCTGCTTTCAGCAAAGAAAACGTACTCCAACGCCTCCTCACTGAAATGCCATAAATATGTCATTGTTGAAAAGGGTCCCCTCACAGCTGTGGACAATGTTAAAACTTCAAAATAACCCTCAGTTACTCGCCGCAACCTGCTAGAAGAGAGAACGCAGTGTCGTCAATGCGTTGTTGCAAATCTTCACATGAAAAAAAGGGGGGAATGAATAATTTAATTGGAAGCTTTTAGTAAAATTATAAGCTCATATAACGAATTCTTTATTATCGACCTGACTCTATGCAAATTTTTGTAAGGATTTGTTCATTGCTTGCTGAGAAAAACACGAAAAAAGTTCCAATGTTATTAGATAGGGGAAAACTCGACTCAGCGAAGAGGTAGCAACAGCCTTAACTATGTTAAAAACTTCACACCGAACGGTTCAACCATTTCCTTTACGTTAAGCAATGTGTTTTTTATTTGTATAATACAGACGTACCCTCATGAAAAAAAAATGCGCGTATACTGTAACAAACGATTTTTCACAATTATTCCATTTTCCTTACGTTTATGGGTAAAATTCAGTTATTAGTAAGTTGAGATAATAGAAAGCAATCCATCCAAGAAGATATTTCCAAAAAAGATAATAAAATAATAAAAATATAACAAAAAACAAAATTATGCTCGGTTTGCAAAGTATGTGTGTGTGTGTGTTTCTTTTTAGAGTATTGACTCTCTCTGTCTCTCCTTTTTTCATATCCACAAGTGCAAGAAATGCAATCATAAGTCTGTGTAAGGAATAAAGAATGCTTTCTTTAAACAAAACTAAATTATACAGCTTTATTTGTGAGGAACACGAATGCTTCCAAAATACGCCATGGATATTAACTATAATCGTAACGTTCTTCTGAATTATACAGTAGCGTGAAAAACTGATAATAAAATGATGTAACAGGCATAATTTCTTTTCTAGCGTGACAGCACATTAAACATAACAAATTAAATTTTGGGGATTACAAATTATCACTTTGCGTGTCGGTGTAGGCCTATTCGTTTTCACATTCGAGCGACGAATGAAGAAAGTGTGGTGATAGTTATAAAAATCGAATACGAAATTTCAATGGATTCAAGTTACATGGCCCCTACATATCGAAAAAATTAGTTTTCCATGTCTGCCCATCTATTCGTCTGTCGGTTCGTCACTGTTTTACATGCACTGAATTAGAGGCCATACTGTTCAATGTATCTGGAACGAATTCTAGATGTAACGTTTTAATAACATACTCTCGTTTCGAATTTTATATCGTTCGACACCTAAAAGTAAGGATAGTTTACTGAAGGAAGAACATTTAAAATAATTCAGTTTTCTCAAAAAAAAAAAAAAAAAAAGCAGCTGTGACGATTATATTTATTTTTATAAATATATATTTTATTAGCAACTCTCCACCGTAGTATCAATCATTTTTCTGAAAAAAAAATACATATGCTGTAATTTATTGTGTAGTATGCGATCTTTTGCACAATTTTCTCAACCAAATTTCATAAATAAACGTATCATTAATAACCTAACAATATGACAACTCATTCGTCATGTAAACATTCAAAAGGAGTAGCTTCCTCCTGATGATTTTACCATTGACGCCTCAGGCAATTGTTTCATATTTCGTAAAGAAATGTTTGATTAATAAACTAACATACAGCATAAATCATTTATCCCGATAACATACAGAAGGAGACTTTTTCTCAAGAATTGACTTATTTGTACAATTTTCTAAGTAATAACTGAGACAAATTTGTTGTAATTTCAGTTAAAATATATTCTGTAATAATCTCACAATATGGTATAACTCACTTGTCCCGAAAAGAGATAGTTTACTTTGACAGTGAAATTTTTCCTGACGATTTGCTTAAAAATTACTCGATATACTTGGTCCAGATTATAAATAATTTACAATATGGCAAAAATCGTTTATCATCAAAATTACAGATAGAAAAGTTTACCTTTGACGGTAAGTTTTTCCCGATGACCTTCCTAAAAAATACTCAGGAGATGTTTGTTGTTCATATTTCATAAATAAATGTTACATAAATAACCTAGCTATATGGTGTAATTCCTTCATCCTGAAAATCTAGAAGTGGTATATTACTTTTGACATTAAGTTTTACCCTGCGATTTTCTCAAGGACGACTCAGGCGATTGTGTTCGTATTTCATAAATAAATGTTTTATGAAAACACTAACAATATAGCATAGCTCGTTTGTCCTGAAAAGATCCACAAGGGACATTTATTCTTGGGGTGACGTTTTTCATGATTTTCTCCGAAATTACTCAGACGCTTTTACTTATAGTCCACATACAATGATATCCTTTATAATTGTAATATATGGCTTAAGTTATTTCTAACGGAAATATGACCAATGGGTACTTTACTTTTATGCCTAAAGTTTCTTCTAACAAGTTTTCCAAAACATTATTTTATTGGCAATTTCCCAAATAAATGTTTCAATAATAGCTGCAGCCTAACATGAGTCAGTGTAAGAAATTCGAGCGAGAAAGTACAGTGCGTTTGCTCCGTACGATTTTTTGAATATATTTTTAAATGTTTCCTAATCACAATTTTCGGAACAAAATCGAAAATTCCTTTTAAGGTTCCTGTGAACTCCCCCTTGTCCGAGCACTTCGCCTTTTCGCCACCAGATGCTCACTTTTTCATTTAGCAATCACTGCTGGTACCTCTACTGGGAAGAACTGAAAGATCGTACCGCTCAGTTTGAATGTGTCCAGGATATCCACACTTGAAGTGGGCGGGGAGAGGAATCCAACAGTTTTTTTTTTCGTGCACCTGCAGTCAGTCAGAGTCTATTTATACAAGCCGTGTTGTTCAGCCGCAGGGCAAAACCTCAACCATTGATGAGTAACATAAAGCTTTTCTTTTTGCAGGTAGGAATAGAGTTTTGTACGAAAAACGGGAATTAGGTTGCAGAGAACGTCATTCACATCGCGTTGACAAATTATCTTTCGTACGTTTATCACATGAAACTCTTTTCTTTTTTTGATTATTACCAGAATATGAGATAAAAAGAACCTAAATGGTTCTTTGTATACAGAAAACAGACAA
The DNA here is from genome assembly GCF_964235325.1 of Thermobia domestica. Lineage (NCBI taxonomy): Eukaryota > Metazoa > Arthropoda > Insecta > Zygentoma > Lepismatidae > Thermobia > Thermobia domestica. The sequence continues at coordinate 184,281,378 of NC_137460.1, read as the reverse complement.
ACAATACTAATATTTTCTTACATATCAGTATTATATGATTTTTTTCTGAAGTGTATGATGCATGAAAAATGGACAAAATGAATTTTGACTTTTCTATTTGTCCCTATCCTTCTGAGTAGAGAGAATGATGTGGCGCAACTAAAGGGCCTGCAGGGCCCGCAACATTGAGAGGCCCAGAACAGAAAGAGGCCCATTTCACTTTCGAAGTTAAACTTTATAATGTTAAGATGTTAAAAATTATGTGATGTTCCAACTATATCTCATTTTTACCTATGAAGACGGTAACACCTGAGCGATTATTTAGTAAATTAAATGCCAACAAAACTTTTACTGACCAGCGAAAACATTATGACCACTCGCTACTTTTTGAACGAAATCATCGGGCTGAGATAAGAGCTACAAGGCATAACACAACCGCGCGCCAAACACAAGAATCTCACTCGATTAGTCAGTGTGATGCTTGTGCCTTGAATGGGGAAGGACGACGATATATCAGGGTGACTAAGTGGCTGGGAGCTTCATTTCGGAAACAACGCGACTTGTCGAGTTTTCGCGATCTGCCGTGCTTATGTATTTCAAAGATGGGAAAAGAACAGTGAAACCAGCATCGAACCAAACAACAAAAAGTGGGACGAACACACCTCATTAAAAATGTCGGATGTCGTAGACTCTCGAATTTGGTATAGCAGAATAGACGAAAACTATAGCACAATATAATAATAATAATAATAATAATAATAATAATAATAATAATAATAATGTGCATTTTTTTGCATATGAGCAAGTTGTGACTCACTAGATAGAACATAGAAAGTCAAAACTGTTCTCTGTAAATTTTACGTGACTCATGAATGTGGAAAGAGGGGGTCCGTTTAACATTTTTGCGGGGAGGCCCATTCGTCCTTACTTACGCTACTGAGAGAATGTAAGGTAAAATAATAACACCAATATATATATATATATATATATATATATATATATATATATATATATATATATATATATATATATATATATATATATATATATATATATATATATATATATAGATAGATAGATAGATAGATAGATAGATAGATAGATAGATAGATAATCCTGGCGCAACAGTCCCTTGTGATCTGAGCCTGCAGCGGGCTTATGTTAGTAGTAAGCACAACCACACCCAACGTCGCCGGCTGTCTAGATTGAAGTCCGCTATCTTTTAGTTTCCCAACTTTTCTCTCGATATTTGGTCAACACAGAAATGTTTGAGTGCCACACCGGGAATTAATCCCTGGACGATGCACACCGTATCACTTTCGCTAATCATTTGGTAAAATTCAGGTTAGGGTGGTACTGAATTAATTTTGGAATATGCCATTTCTCATAAGGTAAAGTTCAAAAGTATTGTGACATAATTAAAAAGCTCACTATCAACCACGTATTCTTGCCTCTAATATCTCTAAAAGTTTTCGAGTTATGTGTCAAAAATGGTTGAAACACTTGAAGTTAGTTTAGTAACTTGAAGAAGATAGTGGACTTATACATACATGATTAGAATAGCTCCAATTTTTATTTTTATTCTTCCTTCTCGTAAAGAAATACAAAATCATAATTTCAACCATTCTGGTACCATTTTCATAATTTGAAGCGCGAACAGCCGGTTTCTTTCCTTACGTTTTGAACTTGGGATTTATATTCTCCTTGTCACTTATCGTGAAAGTCATATAATAACATGGGTCACAAAGCTAGAATATCTTATGCGACAGAGGTAATGACAATTTTTGTCATTTCATCTCTCAAGATCTGTTAAATTTGACATTTATTGAATGATATCGGTTTTATAATACGAATAAATTTTTCGCAATAAGGTGCCTATAGTGGTCGTAAGAAATGGCAAAAGCTACCACTGACCTTTATAGTTTGACTCATGCTTTTTCGATCATGGTATTCCTCTTAAATTTTGCAAAGGACAGTATCATTTTAATTATCTTAACCTAATTTCCTAAAGCATCTCATTCGTACGCTAAAAGAAAGATTTCTATTTTTTATGTATAAGAATTCAAGGGATGCAAATTTATTCAAAATTCCTTTACAATTAAAGACGCCTAAACAGATATTCCTTCGAGATTTCTGTATTTTGGAAACAATTCACGATTTCAGTTCTTTGTATTTACTTGTTTCCATGTTTATTTATATCAATACTGTATGATCAGTTCCCAGAATTATTTTAGTTCCCCGGTAAATCCATTTATAACAAGCTCCAAATACTGCTACAATTTTAATGTGGTTTCAGGAGAATCTGCATATCTCATCCTTTTGTTACTCTCTATATATTCATCTACTACGTAAACAAACATCAGTGAAAGAAAGAGGCTGAGAGCTAACATGTGCTCCGTGAGGAACGTTGTCATACCTTGCACTGATATATCTAGAGAGTCTAGTGTTGCCACGAGACGAAACGAGACAAGACGAGACTTCTGGCTGTGTCGTCTCGTCTAGAAAAGATGTGTCCGTCTCGTCTCGTATCGAATGGTTCTGTCTCGTCTCGTGGCAACACCAGAAAGGCTGAGGCCCACAAAAGAGCTGTTAAACCAAGTGGTTAAAATTATAACTTTTAACCTAGTCTGGTTAACAGAGCACAACACAAAACACGACTGCAATCCTCCAGCAACGACTGCTTAGTTTCCACTGAACCCTAATTACTTCGATAGGAACATTTGTCAATACCGTCAGTACAGACGAAAGGCAAGATTTCCCCATTTATTCTGATATCCTTTTATCAGAACCCCTGGCGCCACTTCAACAAATAAGGAGGCCTATGTAACTTTCCCATTTAAAAAATGGTTTATCTTCGAATAACAGCATAAAAGGATAAGAAAGATAAATTTTATTGTCAAATCAGAATCTTTTTCGAAACTCAGTGTCGAGAAAGGCTGACACGTTTCTGTCTTGGTTCGGAACGAGAAAGACCATGAAACAATAGTTAGTTACTGATAAAATTGCCACTTCTACGCATACTTGTACTTCTATTTAAGGATTTTTATATGTAGATATCTCCACCAGCCCCCGGAATAAAATCTTCTGAAACACTGATCTCAATGAACGCTTTACATTGTATTTGAATCTGGAGCACTATCACAAAATAATTAAACTTGAATCGATTGAAAAATGGAAGTGAAAGCTGTTTGTAAGAATCATTTTTAAAAAGTGCTTTAGGTATTCCCTGTTCTTTGTAGGGTTTGAAACGTTGAATCATTTGGATCATTTGAAATAATAAAAGATGGTATAATTTCGAAGGCAAATAATTTATTCCGAGTTAATAAATTTTTAAGCAAATTCAGAAACTGTGTTTGTATTTTTCGAGGCACGAGACAAGACGTTTTACGAAACGTTTCGTATTGTATCGTGTCTCGCTTCAAAGAGTCCTGTCTCGTCTCGTTGCAACACTAAGAGAGTCTTACGCATTATCTTTCCAAGAAAATGAGCTAGAAACTTGAAAAGCACATTCAGTCAATTGTTATCATAGAATATACTATGGGCATAGCCGCTGATGTGTAGAAGGTGACACAGGCGGAATTTGTTTTTGGCGAGTTGGAGCCGTGGGGCTCTATTATTTGGATTGGAAACATTGGTTCAAAAATATTTTACATTTAGCATACATACATATACACATATCATACGCACACACACACACATACGTACATGTGTGTTACATATACTTTAATTAATGTGTGGATCTAAGGACAAGGTCCGGTTCGCCCACCCAAAAACCGCCTCTGGGAGGTGGATTGGAAGGGCACCCCTGAAACATAGAATTATGCTAATCGTAATCTTCTGAGATAGACTACCCCCGAGGAATAAGTAAATAAATAAAAATAGTTTATTAATGTTTATCTTCCGTATACGATTAATTGAAAAATTTTAGTGTCTCAACAATGAGAGCCATATACAGGTGATACTGCGTTCCTGGCGGAACTTCCCTAGTTGCGGACAAAATTTCATACTACGAGTATAAACTCTTTTCGGCTCTCTCCCTCACGGTAGTTTTTTTTTTTTTTTTTTTTTTATCTATTATCTACTCCCTTGGAGTAACTGTTGCTCTGTATTTTCACGGGCTTGCAACCGTCAGAATGAATATCTTGGCTGCCTTCCCAGCTACCCAATCAGCATGCAATAGATACATGCAATAAGAATCAAATCCCACACAAACTACTCTACCCATCAAATATTTTAACATGGAAAGTTCTTTTACGGAACGTATTTCGTTTGTTTAAAATGGAATAGACCTAAATACATCTTTTTTTTAATGTTCTTCTGGAGATTCGATAGCGAGACCGCTCACATCAAAAAATGAGAGAATTAGTGCTCTGACAATCTGGTAGAAATACAACATGCCATATATACATTACTGTGATTACATTGCTATTTATTCAATGATTATTTTGCTTAGAGTTTTCTTACTCTCCAGGGTACTCTTCAAGGATATACAATTACTCTTCACTTATGTCGCGAAAAAATATTCAGCTTGCAAATTTATTTCGAGAACTTCTCATTCCCTAATACATGTTTATACTCTCAATTTGTGCGTACAACCGACAAACTTACACAGAATCTCAACAGAGTTCAAATGTGAGGTGTCTGCTGTGAAACAAAGGTCAGTTATGTGGGAGGGGATTTTAGAGTGCAGCTCTAGGAACACTGTGGGCTTTTAGAGTGTAATTCTAGGAACGCTGTAGGGGGCCATCCCGCTCCACCTGAGACAAAAAAAAAAAAAAAAAAAAAAAAAAGAATGAAAAGAAATCTGGCGGCACACAACTAATTCACACTGGTTACAAAGCAGGCACAACAAAGTTCTGAATGGAATATGTTTATTTTTTTGCACTATTCCATTTTCCGAACAATAACATTTACCGATGACTTGTTAGCCCCTCCACCACAGCCACCATGAAAACAAATTCAATCGGAATTTGGCCAGCTCGTTTGATCACGAATAATTATCGTTTGATCCCAAGCATAATGACGTATTACACACAATTTGGCTAGGGCTTGTTAGCCCTTGATAATCGGCATGTACCATTCCATAGACATTTCAATCGTAAATAGGTAAGCAAAGTTTCGTTAGTTTCTGGTAGAAAGTATGACAGATAAAGTTGATTGTTTATTTAACAATGGTGGCCTCTAACATTGAAACTAACAACAACAAATGAAATCGACAAGTACCATTTCATAGATAACTCAGTGGTAATCCGATGGGTGTGCAAAGTTTGGTCAGTTTCTGGTACAAAATATAGCAAAGTTGATTCTTTGTTTAACGATGGTGGCCTTCAACAATGAAACTAACAACAATATGTGAAATCGACACATACCATTCCATAGATATTTCAATCTTAAATGGGTATGCAAAGTTTGGCCAGTTTCTGCTAAAAAGTATGGCTGATAAAGATGATTGTTTATTTAATAATGGTTTCCTCTAACAAGAAAACTAACAACAATATGTGAAATCGACACGCACCATTCCATAGACATCTTAATCGCAAATCAGTGTGCCAAGTTTGGTTAGTTTGTGGTAGAAAGTATGGCAGGTAAAGTTGTTTGTTTATTTAACAATTTAGAAATCCATCGATTGTGTATTTAACAATGGTGGTCTTCAGCAACGAAACTAACAACAATACATGAAATCGACACGTAGCATTCCCTAGATATTTAAAACTTAAATTTGTGTGCAAAATTTCGTCAGTTTCTGGTAGAACGTATGACAAAGTTGATTGTTTATTTAACAATGGTAGCCTATAACAATGAAACTAACAACAATTTGTGAAATCGGCAGGTACCATTCCCTAGATATCTCAGTTGTAATCCGATGGGTATGCCAAGTTTGGTCAGTTAATGGTAGAAAGTGTGGCAGATAAAGTTGATTGTATATTTAACAATGATGGCCTTCAACAATGAAACTAACAACACTATGTGGAATCCACACGTATCATTCCCTAGATATCTCAATCTTAAATGGGTGTGCAAAGTTTCTTCACTTTCTGGTAGAAAGTACGGCAGATAAAGTTGATTGTTTACTTAACAACGGTGGCCTCTAACAACGAAACTAACAACAATGTGTGAAATCGGCACGAACCATTCCATTGATATCTCAATCGTAAATGAGTGTGCCAAGTTTGGTTAGTTTGTGGCAGAAAATATGACAGATAAAGTTGACTGTATATTTAATAATGGAGAAATCCAACGATTGTGTATTTAACAATGGTGGTCTTCAACAATGAAACTAACAACAATATGTGGAATCCACACGTACCATTCCCTAGATATTTCAATCTTAAATGGGTGTGCCAAGTTTGGCCAGTTTCTGGTAGAAAGTATGGCAGATAAAGTTGATTGTTCATTTAACAATGGTGGCCTCTAACAATGAAAGTAACAACAATAAGTGAAATCAACACGCACCATTCCATAGATATCTCGATCGTAAATGAGTGTGCCAAGCTTGGTTAGTTTGTGGTAGAAAATATTACAGATAAAGTTGACTGTATATTTAATAATGGAGAAATCCAACCATTGTTTATATAACAATGGTGGCCTTCAATAATGAAACTAACAACAATATGTGAAATCGACACATAGCATTCCCTAGATATTTCAACTTTAAATGGGTGTGCAAAGTTTGGTCAGTTTGTGGTAGAACGTATGGCCGTTAAAGTTGATTGTTTATTTAACAATGGTGGCCTCTAACAATGAAACTATCAGCAATGTGTGAAATCGACCCATATCGTTCCATAGATATCTTAATCTTAAATGAGTCTGCAAATTTTGTTTAGGTTGTTGTAGAAAGTGTGGCAGAAAAACTTGATTGTTTCTTTAACAATGGTGGCCTTCAACAATGAAACTAACAACAATATGTGAAATCGACACATACCATTCCCTAGATATTTCAATCTTAAATGGGTGTGCAAAGTTTTGTCAGTTTCTGTTAAAAAGTGTGGCACATAAAGTTGATTTTTTATTTAACAATGGTGGCCTCTAACAATGAATCTAACAAAAATAACTGAAATCGACACGTACCGTTTCATAGATATCTCAATGGTAAATGAGTGCGCCAAATTTGATTAGTTTTTGGTAGAAAGAGTGTAAGATAAAGTTGATTGTTTATGTAACAATTTAGAAATCCAAAGATTGTTTATTTAACAATGGTGGCCTTCAACAATGAAAGAACAACAATATGTGAAATCGACACATACCATTCCATAGATATCTCAATCGTTCATAAGTGTGAAAAGTTTGCTTAGTTTGTGGTAGAAATTATGACAGATAAAGTTAATCGTTTATTTAACAATAGAGAAATCCAACGAATGTTTATTTAACAATGGTGATCTTCAACAATGAAACTAACAACAATATGAGAAAACGACACATATCTTTCCCTAGATATTTTAATCTTAAATGTGTGTGTAAGGTTTGGCCAGTTTCTGGTAGGAAGTATGGCAGATAAAGTTGATTGTTCATTTAACAATGGCGGCCTCTAACAATGAAAGTAACAACAATAGGTGAAATCGACACGTACCATTCCATTGATATCTCAATCGTAAATGAGTGTGCCAAGCTTGGTTAGTTTGTGACAGAAAGTATGGCAGATAAAGTTGATTGTTTATCTAACAATGGAGAAATCCAACGATTGTTTATTTAACAATGGCGGCCTCGAACAATGAAACTAACAACAATATGTCAAATCGACAGGTACCATTCAGTAGATATCTCAGTTGTAATCCGATGGGTATGCCAAGTTTGGACAGTTTGTGGTAGAAAGTGTGGCAGATAAAGTTGATTGTTTATTTAACAATGGTGGCCTCTAACAATGAAACTAACAACAATATGTGGTATCCACACGTACCATTCCCTAGATATTTCAATCTTAAATGGGTGTGCAAAGTTTGGTCAGTTTCTGGTAGAAAGTACGGCAGATAAAGTTGATTGTTTACTTAACAATGGTGGCCTCTAACAATGAAACTAATAACAATATCTGAAATCGACACGTACCATTCCCTAGATTTTGTAACGTCCATTAACCAGATTATAACCGTTTTTGCTTAATTTTTGAACTGTTTATTTTATATTTGACTAGCAGCGTTCACCCCGCTTCGCTGCGGTCACCCCGGAACGCAATAAACTTTGTTACTTAGATAATTTTTACTTTTTCGCTTTCAAGTGATATGATAAAAACCATAGAAGATTGCAGTAAATGTTAACATTATATCGCCTGTCATTTATGTTAACCCGCCCCGCTTCGCTGCGGTCACCCCGCAACGCAATAAACTTTATTACTTAGATAATTTTTACTTTTTCGCTTTCAAGTGATATGATAAAAACCATAGTAGATTGCAGTAAATGTTAACATTATATCGCCTGTCATTTATGTTAACCCGCCGAGTGACACGGTCATGCGGGTTGCATATAAATACGTTTATTTTTACCTATGATGAACTAACAAAGGATTTGTACGTTATGGACACTTGAATGGTCAATTATCTCAAGACACTGGTAATTAAAAATTAAAGTGATATGATAAAAACCATCTAGGGTCCAAATCCTAATAACCCCCCAAAAATGAAAGAAATTGGTTCAGCCGTATTAGCGTGATGAGGGAACAAAGGATTTGTGCGTTCTCTTTTATATATAAGATTGTTTTAATTTTATTAGTTGTATATGTTAACATTGGTGACGGTGGCGCCATCTATCGTTTTAGACACAAACTGTTTGGACGTTCTGAATAACCTTAAATGTACCTTGTTGATTCTGGATTTGATTTCCAGTGAGAGCTAGTGTATTTTTGTCCAAGAGATGTGACACGTCGGTGCAGAGAAAAAAAGTGTTTAAATAAGCCAGACCAAGCTAATCAATAATACAAAGAAATAATATAATGTTACGAAATTATGGAAGAAACGTTGATAATATTAGGTAGGTGCAACTGAAATGTCCAAACGATTATTGTCAATTTCAAAGGTAAAAAAGTGAAAAATTCAATGCCAGGTTAATCAATGGCCACTCACTATCCTACGAAGAAGTGACTGAGATACCAAAAAATGTTGTAATCGCTAGGAGACATGTTAAAAGAACACAGAGGGAGAGAGAGAGTTTAATAGTGCAAATCATGGATAGTCTGCACCTTCGTTTGAGGGCGAGTATTGAAGTCCGTAGGCCTACATAGGTTAACATTGAAATGAACATTGCAACACAATACCTGTTTAATATTGATCGGGGCTTGCTGACAGGTTTGCAGGGTATTTGACGGGGTTTGATATTGTAAAGAAAACGATCCTTGTAAACGACTGTGCCTTCCCCACTGTACACTGTAAGTTAAATTCGTGCTTAATTAAAACTATATTTGTTTAAATTTAAAACTGTTGACCGTTATCACCTGTGCATCACGGACAGCAATCAGCCAATAATTCTTTGTTTCCGCCCGGCGGGAGCTCATGTGGTTCGGATTCCACGTTAATCAGTAGGTCCACGTCTCATATAGCCTCGCTGCTGAAAGAGATGTTAAACTCAAACTCAATGTCTTTGTTCATAAGTTTCTTTGTGTGTGGTTTTGCATATACGTGGCGTGGACATTAAATTTTGATTTCTACGCCATATGTATCTAATTACATACACACCTATAGAACGAACACAACAAACTTGGAATATATTATTTGTGTATAGAAAATCATCACGCGGCGCTGCATGGGAGAGCCGTGTGTATGGAATACCATACACATGGCAATCGTGTTGAAAAATGTATAAATAATAATAATAATAATAATAATAATAATAATAATAATAATAATAATAATAATAATAATAATAATAAATAACAGAAACTCGACAAATATTCTTCCAAATAATAGGAACAAGTTTGCGTCACACTGTTCACTTTGCTGGACACACCAGTGTGCCGCGTTATACCGATTGTAGCACACTGGAATATAGGGTATGGCTTTTTATTTTTTCCGAACTATTTCAACTGCTTCGATTGAAAGGGATCTATAATAATAAGAGTGTAAATTTAGTCTTTTTATCCTTCGACTCAGAAATAAGGTCCGCAATAATTTCATTTAAAAAATAATATACTCAGAATTTTATATAGTAGTTTGTTTTATTCGAAATTAATATGTCCTGCAACTGTTTTTTGATTGAAATTATTTGAAATGAAATCTTTAAGTTTTCACGTCCCACGTTGATGCCGGCTAGGTTAAAAGAAACAGTGATGATGAGAAATAAGTGAAATGGTCGAATGAGGAAAGTGGGAGCAAACGGGAGAACCCCGAGAAAACCCACGCACACGGTGTTTGTCCAGCACAAGGTTCACTTGACGCGAGCAGGGATCGAACCAAGGACTCCATGCACCAGAGGTGAACTCTCTACTACTGAAACACTGCGGAATCTGAAATTATTTAAAGGAGAAAGGGACTACTTTATGAAAACTTGATGACGAACACATTTGTTAAAAAAATATCAGCTTTTCGTGAAATATTGCTTATAGGCAGGGGCGGATTAAGGCTTTTGGGGACCTGGAGCCGACTATTTTAAGGGAGCCCTATGTTAAGAATAGTTTCAGCTCATAAATTTTCTTTGCTGCCTTCCACTGCCTCATAGGCTTATCGAACCACCGAGAACTATGCTGTAATATTTTAATGTGCTCCGAGTTTACAATAATTGGTTTAGTTACATTAATTATTAACAGTTAAATAATTATATTCATTATTAACAGTTAAATACTGCTGATGGATAAACTTAATTCTAGCGATAAAGCGAGCGTAACGAGCCGAAAGAAATTTAGCATAGGTCTGTCTATAATATAAGTTTAATGTTATATTTTAGTATTAAACAAAGGGATTTTAAGGGGCCCCCTGACTTTGGAGTCTCGGAGCCTGGGATCCATTGACTGCGCCCTTAATGCGTTAATGCTGATAGATTCAAGGGACCGGGCCTATCCGAGCTAAAAATTCCGATCCGTGCAGATTTCTAGCCCCTGTGTATAAGCTATCTTGGGAAATACAGTAGAGTTTCGCCGGAGGCAGGCAGAACGCCGGAATTTATGGATGTGTTAAGAAAAGACCTATTAAAAGTCAAACTATGATATAATTTTACATATTGCGCATCTAATAATCATGTTTTGTAAGAAATAAATATAATGCATTGAATCAGGGACGCATCGAGCGTGAGGTCCTGGAAGCTGTCCCCTTCCAAAACTCAAGCACTTGTTGAACCTTTTTCCCTTTTGAGGTTCTTTTATATCAGATTACATTGAGGAAGTGTCCAAACTGTGGACAATACATTGTTGTTATGATTCTAAGAACATACCGTAATGCCATTGTAACTAGGTGGAATTAAAGAACACTTTTAAATGGGAAAAGAAATCTGTAAGTTTTACGTCCCACGCCTATGCCGATTAGGTTAAAGAAGACGGTGAAGAGGAGAGATGGGTGAAATAGTGGAATGAAGAAAGTGGGAGAACCCCGAGAAAACCCACAAGCACGGTGTTTGTTTACCACAAAGTCCACACGGCGCGAGCTGGGATTGAACCAGGGACCCCAAGCACCGGAGATGAACGCTCTACCACTGAGTCACCGCGCCTCCACTTTTAAATGGGATTACAATTTCGATTCCGGTCTGTTTATAACATTAATGTATTAGAACGATACACTCATTGCCATTTGCTATTTTTGTTATGATAGCCATTTGCCATTTGATATACGTAGCAGACAGTTTTCCTTACATGTGTCTCAAAAATATTTTTTGATTTCGTTTGTACTACAATGCAGTTTGTTTGAAGTAAATCGGTTCATAAGTGAAAAATAAGAAAAAGTTTAAGAGAAATACAGAACTGTTGCATTATTATTATTATTATTATTATTATTATTATTATTATTATTATTATTATTATTATTATTATTATTATTATTATTATTATTATGGATAATTTTGAAACATTAGAATTATGTGCTTACGAGGATTCATGTTGGTCCCCTTCTGAAAAGAAAACCTGCATACGTGCCTGCACTGAATGATAGACGTATGAGTCATGGTGTAGACAGGCATGCTAGGCGATAGAGTCCAGAGCATCAAAAACAGAGTAAGGGGGTGTGGTGGCTCCGTGGTAGAGCGTTCACCTCTAGTGCTTGGGGTCTCTGGTTCGATCCCAGTTCGCGCCGTGTGGATTTTGTGGTGTACGAACACCGTGCTCGTGTGTTTTCTCGTTGTTCTCCCGTTTCCTCCCACTTCGTTCCAACATTTCACTCATTTCCCATAATCACCGTCTCCTTTAGCCTAACCGGCATAACCGTGGGACGTAAAACTTAAAGATTTCATTTCATTTTTCTCAAAAACAGACTAAGACCACAACTTGCAGTTCTTCTTGCCGATTGATCCTACTTTTAACCTGCAATGATATGTCAGATGATACGGTATGTGGAGTAAACGAAGGTCAGTAACACGATTTGATTTTTTTTTTAAAGAAATGTGATGATTTGTGTCCGACTGCCACTTCTGTTACATCACCATATAATATACAACAGGTTCACCTCAGAAATCAAATTCATTTACCGTAATATGAGTCTCATCTCCTTCCCTTCAGAATAAGCCTTAAATCTGCCCACCTGAAGACAATTCTGCTCCTTGATCCTCCACAGTGTTGCTTTTCAACTGAAAAATATTTTGAACATCTCTTAAAAAAATACGGGAACGGTCTTACTCGCCCCCCACCCCCAATGGTGAAGACAGATTTGCGCCGCTGGTGTAAGGCTTCTCGACCCTAAACTTTTTTTTTTTTTTTTACATTCTGAAACATTGAAATTTGTTATACCAGCACGAATACACGAATACAAATTGCTCATAGGTACGTCGAAAACGAATGTCAAGTAATGTTAACGCGACAAGTAAAGTTCGATGTGACTGCACTGGCCCCAGAGAGTACTGACTGTTGTGCGGAGCGAGTAAGGCGGCACGTTTAGAGAGTGGCAAACAACTGAAAATAAAAGCTTCTACGAAGTAAAATCTGAAACTGAATTGAAATAGGCCTTCCTGAACGTGTTCAAGATTCCAATACCGACTCACTAAGCCTTTTTTTTTTTTTTTTTTTTTTTTTTTTTTTTTTTTTTTTTAATAGTATTCCGTACAACCTACCTTACTCTCTAAAACCGCGAGTCAAGTCAGATAGGCATGTCTACTGCGATAGCAGACGACAATTATAATAGAAAATACGATCTTAAGACAGGTTTAAAATGACGGCGTGATTTTCCTAACTTTCACTAATCGTTCCCAAATAGCCCTTTAAGAATGTTTTTGACAGGGAAAGTGTAGAACAAAATGGAACTTGGCATTTTTTAATTACGACCGTATTTACTATTATGATTCGACCTAGTAATAGCGATGCTATGATTGGCTCCAGAGACAATAACAAAAGCGTGATGAAAGAAAATGTTTTGGCCGTCGCGTCGCCAGGTCGTGTAGTGGGTTTAAAAAATAAAACTACAGAAAAGGTACTGAAAGGGACAGGGAAATGTGCTTCTTAGTTGACCATTGAAAAAGTAATCAAATAATGGTATAACTCGTGAGAGTAATTTTCTGTTTATTGTTCAGCAACATTTTTTTTTATCTCTATACTGTTTCAAGTGTTCTTTTTTCTGTCTGATGAGTTAGCCAAGTAGGTAAGCTGTTCGACTTCTAACTGGGTAATCCATGTTCAAATCTCCCTGCAGCTAACTTTTTCTCCCACTACCGAAATCAACACTGTGTGCTGTGTTGATTTAAAACAAAAAGTGGTAGTCATGCTGGGTCATCGCATTGTGTTGAACATAGGCGGAGTTAGGAATTGTCTGCTGGGAGGCAGACCTTTTGCTCGGTCTCGGACCTGTGGAATACTCCCTAGAGTGTGGAATTAATATAAATAACTCATTTTTGTCAAAAAGTTGGGGGACAATGCCCCCCATAGCTCCGCCCATGGTGTTGAATCAACACAGCTATTTTTTACTGTGCAGGACATGCGTTGTAAACAGTAAGGTTAAGGACACATACAAAAGTCATCCAGGGCTTCACAGATCAGCCAACTTCTGGAGGACAATCAGAGCCTCACCACACCAACACATAGCCACCATAGGAACGGCCAACCCAAGAAGACGAACTTACAAGATGCCGCACCCCTAAAACGCACAACCACTAAACTGACATAGGAACAGCAAAAGAGGAGCGCGACAGTTGCGTCCTCTCTCACAACAAATACGCACGCAAAACAAACGACAGTCAACAACACAAATGGAAGGCAAGGGCCCAAGCCCGGTACTTAAATCAACCACAAAAACCGCCAAGAAATCTCTGCTCTGCTGCTCTGCTCATCCAGGGCAGGGGTTTGAATTCACAAAAACGGGAAGAAATTTCATTTCCTCAGTCAAAATTAAATGTGTTGTAAGGCATCTTTACTATTGACAATAAAATGCAATGGAACCAAAATTAAATTTCAATTATAAATGCCGGACTCAAATTACTGTAGGAAATTAAGTAGTATATACTAGAAACAGCCGAAAAATTAAACATGAAGAAATAATTTAATAAAAACAAGCTAACAAAGCTATTACACTTAACTTTATTAAAAAAAAAAAAACGCAGAGCAAACGCAACGGTTTCAATGTTCTAACATCTTAATGTGTCATCCGAGTAACATCGAAAATGTTACGTTTACTGCGTGTGTTTTAAATTCAAAAACTGTGTTTGCAATTTCGAGACACGAGACGAGACGAGACATTTCATGAGACGTCTCGTCTCTTCTCGTGTCCCATCTCGAAAACGAGACGAGACAAGTAGACTGCCTCGTCTCGCGTCTCATCCTAAAGAGTTCTGTCTCGTCTAGTGGCAACACTGGAAATAGGTAATTTGAACCACTTCCACCTTGAATATGGAGTTAAGGGATGAGATGGAACCTATTCTTTGGATGCAGAATCAATGGCAGAAAATCACTTTTCGATATCATTTACTTTCTTGCTCTGGTATCTGTCACACACAGGGATGAAACCACTCTATAAGACTTCCGACTTTTATGCACGGCATAGTTTGGAAGTTTAAAACCTGACTAGTTCCATAAATATTATTAACACTAACATATCAATGATACTCTTGTGTATAATTCAAAAAGTCAGCCGTGAAATTTAATCCAGATTGGAAGTAGTTGTGGAAAGACCTCTTGCTATAACATATTTTTGGGTGTTCAGATAAAATCAACATAATCTTTCTATTTCACAACGGGTGAGTAATGCATAGGTCATTTCTACTGTATATCAACTTCACGGACCAAAGCGACTTGTGACTTCATGAAAATCCATTTGTTGGTTCTTCAAGGTCAATACATAAACAAAATAGCTGACCCATTACTTCGATAGAAGAGGAAAATACAACAGACGTGTTTATTTATAAAAGACTAACGCCTCAGGCACTTAGTTGAAGGCTTAACTGGGTGGAAGCAACATAGTAACGTTCTATGGCAAAGAACGCTGTGCTGTGTAAAAAAGAGAAAAGAAAAAAAAAATGCTCTGGGTTGTTCTGTCAGTTGTGTGTATGAAATACGAGTTTGTTTGTGTGTCTGTCTGTGTGCGGCCTGGGAATCAGACGAGTTGACGGAAAGTTACTAAATTTTGGTCTCGGATACCTTTATCCGGGCTCCAGACCAGGACAAAGCGTTTTTTTTTTTTTAATTCGAACCAGTTTCTCAGGGGAAGGGAGCGTTTACCGGGACATGTAAAAATATTAGAAAATGACCGGTATTTGTGTTGAATTCATAGTTATCGCGGTCGCTGAGATCAATGGTGACACTTCTATTAGCGATGACTTTGAAAATCGGCTACCATTGTATGCGGGTCGGTGTCACCCGGGGATGGGGTACCGTAATATATAAAAATATTTCAAAATGGCCAATATTAGTTGAGTTGATTTTGAGTTTAACGTCCCTTATCAGCAGCGAGGCTATATGAGACGTGGACCTACTGATTAACGTGGAACCCGAATCACATGAGCTCCCGCTGGGAATTGAACCCGGGCCTCCCACGCCAAAGGCGCTTACGCTAACCGCTTAGCCACGGAGGAGCACTTGGTCAATATTAGTGTAAATCCTTAGTTTTCACGGTAGCTGAGATGAAAGGTGATTCTTCCAGAGGCGCTGACTTCCAAATACAGCCCAATCACCTGCGGGCGAGAGGAGTTCTTTTAAATTTCGAACCAGGGGGTCTCAGGGGGCATTTACCGGGATATGTAAAAGTAGTAGAAAATGACCGATATCTTCTCGTTTCGTTGTTCAGTTTGTTTACATAGATATTTTATCTGACCCATGCAAAAAGTGGGTATTTCAGCTTGTTATTAATAAATGCAAGAAATAAATTATTAGTAATATACAAGGTGGCCCCAAAAAAAAGTATACAGTACCGTACTGATCAGCTCATTCCATTTTATAAAATTTCTTATTTTTATCCATCAGGTAGACTTAGTTTCTTTATTATTTGTTCTTAATATGTTTTTACTTACTTCTTATGCTTAGAAGAGCCGAAGCAAATAAACTCATAAACTAGAATGTTATAGTTGATCAATACAAAAGTGTATGCCTATTTTTGGACTACGTGAACAGATAGGAATGTATTTTGAAAGAAAAACGAAAGTGTAAACATACATAACCGTATTTGACTTTATATAATCTATCCTAAACCGCGGTCACTAATCTAAGATAGGCTAATGTAGGAAAAAATGCAAGAAAGTAATTAATAATAATAAATATGAGCATATAAAATACATTTTGAAAGAAAAAAGGTCCCCTGGCAGAACTTGTTAGCCTCAAATGTCGAAGCGTTAATCAGAGTTGGAGTGGGTCAGTGGTTCAGCAGTATGTGATCCACTGCGACCCACCACCCACTATGACCCACTCTGAACCTTTGTGACCAACTCCGACCATCCAAAACCCATCGTCATAAACTCTGACCCATGATCCACACTCTCTTCAAAACAAAATAAAATTTACAATTGTAATAAAACAAGGTTGTGAAATTATCAATAATCGGAGTTTGAATTTCTACGGTTCAACGCTCAAGCACCGCTCTGTTACAATACCGGTGGATTTGATCTTTACGATATACAATGATAAAGTGTTTGTCATGGGCGAAATTGCGATGAATTTAAATTTAATTATCATATATAACTATTTCTTTGTTGACTTACAGACATTTTCAGTGGAAAATAGGATGAAATTTGAAAGTCTCAAATCAAGGTAAAGTAGACCAAAGTAAAGAGAAGTCTAAAATTGGCCATATAATTAAGCATCCCGTACAAATTTAAAATTCTCACGTAATTAAGCTTACAGTACAAATTTTATGTCCATTTTCCTCACAACTTTATGACGTGATACCCTTATGCTGTGAACGCTCCATATATAAACACAAGTTTCAGCAGTTGTTATAATAAAACCAGTAGATGTAAAATGCGTAAAACTGTAGTTTTTATTTCTCAATAATTGCTTTCCAATTTGTTTTTGAACTAATATCGATCGTTTTCGATTATTTTTAGAAATCAACCCTATATATAGAAAATGCCCCCCCCCAATAAAAGAGTTTTAAAAAATGATATTGAGATCAGGGCCAAACTATGTATACGCCAAATGTCATTTCAGTTGAATTTGCAATATGATCATGATGATCACACACACATAGTTATATTCAATTTTTTATATAATAATTCATACATTACAGGTGATTCACAATTTTTTCCAGTAGTTAGCTCCTCTAAAAACTCACTGGATGTGTTTGAAAAGTCAAGAAGTAAGTCCTATTGCTATTATTACAAATCCAAATATGGTCAATTGCCTGAAGTTCTGCAAGAGTGCCTGAAGTTCTTTCTTAAATAGAAACAAATGAAAAAACAACAAAAAGAGAGGCCTTGAAAGTAAAAGGTAGAGAAATTCACCAGTGCTCAGAAGAAGCTGTCTTCAATGTACTGAGCAGAATGGGTTGGTGAGTCAGAGTGGATCAGTGGGTCAGCGTGGGTCAGAATGGGTTTTTGGCTTAGAGTGAGTCACAGTGAGTCGCAGTGAATCACATCCTATTGACCCACGACCTACTTACAAATCTTGACAAATTGACTCACTGACTCACTCCATCTCTGGAGTGCACACACGTATAAAGCAGCCATATATTTATCTTAACCTTCCTGACTTTACTTAACCTCCAATAATTTAGGTTAATTTACAAAAAAAATGCAATAAAGCAAATATTAGTGACAAATACAAACATACAGGAATGTATTTTGAGAGAAAGAAAATTGAGGGTGCACCAGCCGAGATTTGAACCCGCGTTGCTCCACTCAAGAAGCAGACATCCTCCCGACTTAGCCACGGCAGAACTTGTAACTTCCGGTTTTGAAGCTTTTTTTATATTGCGTGTGTTACGTAACAATGCTACGAGGTGTCATTACTGTTGCGACGACCTCCTTCTAGTCCTTCAAGACCCGTTTCGTAAATTTCCGAAATAACTCATTTAATCCTTAATCAATAACATTATATATATATATACAATGTATGTGTGTGTGTGTTGGTGCACCCAAGAGATTAATTCATAATAGATTAATTTATTCTTGATTTAATCTGCAGAACAAACGCTTTTAATGAAAACATGGGGCCTGTTGCCGTAGATGGCTAAAGGCCGTAAATAAAATTCCAACTTCAAGTGTAACTGGAGTAACTCACCGACAATTGTTAATTTAACACATTTGATAACAGCGCGCGTGATGGGTTATTTATAAACGCAGTTGATAGAGCCTGTGTAGATAAGTGGGTACCGTGTGTGACTGTCGTTCTCAGGATTCTGTGTTCGAGTCTCAGCCTAGACTGAGTTGCATTTTTTTTTCAAAGAATTAAACATTATAAATGATGTTCGTGTTTGATACTGAAAGAGATTTATCCTATGAAGGGAGAAAAACAAGACAATACAGGGGGCAGGGGGAAAGACGGAGATTGTTTATCCTTAAGTGTTAAAATTTAATTTATTCCCATGTCTTTTGCTCTTTCCTTTCCCTCTTTCCTTCTTTTCTCATTTTGTTTAGCTTTACATACTTTTTCGGTCTCTACATGATGCGTATTATTCTTTTCGTTTCCTTTGCTTTAATTCTTATCTCTTTGATCTTAAAGTGAATGGAATTTCTGGAGATTTATCTCGTGGTTGTTTCTCTAAGTGATGCTCTCAGATAGTAATACTTTTTCCTCCAAATGGAGGAATATCCTGGCATGTTATGTTTTCGGGCATGTATTTGCTGTCATGTTGGTTGTCCAACTATCAGACATACAGTGAAACTATTCTGCTACTGGAAAAAGCTATCATTTCTTATGTATCCAACCTCCACTTTTTACAGTCGCTGACTGTACTAAGAGAGTATTTTTGCAAATGTTACTTTCTGAACGCATTCCAAAAGAAACTTCTATTCGCAGGAAAATACCCCTGTACAATATGAAAAAGTTAAGGTTTCTCAGTTCACAGTATTTTTCTCACAAAAGATTTGAAAAATCAGTTTTTCATAGTGCATAAAGGTGCTCGGGTACCCTATGTGAGAGCATCTTCATAAAGTATGCTCATAATTGTACACTGAGAAAAATCCATTATCCGGACAGCGGTATATTGTACAAATACAAGGATTCGTTATGTTTACTAAGGAAATCTGTACGGAGCGTACTTTATCCATATGCTACACAGCTACTGCCTTTAACGCGCTTGGATGTTATATCATGTCGCTGCAGGATGTCTGATATCTAACAATCTTCCGTATTTTATATACGTATACGTATGTTAAATACTTCAGCTATATGTTATATACGTCCATCTGTGTGTGAGGTCCTGACCGCCTATAGACACCTCTTTCTTGCACCATAGATGACGTCATGAAACAACTGTCGTATGCTTGCGAGCTGGTTTATAAACGAGGTTGTTTACAAACGGAAAAGAATAGCGGAAGGAAAGAAAAGCCTGGGTAAGTGCAATAGTAAATTATCACTTTAGTTAAATATTCCATTAATTATATATTCCTTTAGTATAACTTGCTTTAATATAGTACTAAACAAGTAATGTGATTTATGACCACAATTCTTACTATTGTAACTCGTTAATGGTTGAGGAGAAAGAAATGGGTTAATCTGAATTTTGAGAAATCTTTGAATATTAATGTTCTGTAACTTTTTACATTTCAAGGTACGCAAAATGAATGTTATGTGTTTATTCTTTCCTTTTTATATGTGACGGTTTATTACTTGATGGAGATTTACTACAGGACTGCTTAACATAATTGCTAAGAAACCGTTTTCAGCGCGAACATTTTCTTGTGTAGTGAAGATTTAGGATTTAGATTTCTGGGTTTTCGGCATCAATGACCTTGTTAGCCCGTCACATGTGAGTTATGACGTCCCTCGGTGAGCACACTATCCGGGGAAAGGGAAGGAAGCAAACGGCCTGGGACCTATATGTTGGGTACTACCCGGCATTTGCCTGGTATGAAATGAGGAAAACCCAAGAAAGCCTCATTCAGGATGTCTGGACTTAAAAGCTTTTGATACTTTTTCGACCGAGTGCCCCTACCGGAATCGAACCTGGGTCCGCTCGTACCGAAGGCGAGAGCGTTAGCAACTACGCTACGCGGAGCCACTTGTGTCTAGGAAACCTATTTTTACTAGGATATTTGCAACAAAATTTATTTCCTTTCTTTCTTTATTTTTCTTTTTCTTTTTGTTTTTTAACAATAAAACAAAACATATTTTACAGCCTCACTGAAATTTAAAAACAGCAGTCAGGGAGAGCTCACGTTTAAGATTCTTTTTGTTTTGTTTTGTTTTGTTTTGCTTGTTATGTTCTCTAGTTAACTAATGTTTGAGTTCCTGAGAATTACATTATTATTATTATTGTTTCATAATTTTCGAACCAAAAATTAGATGTTTTTCTTTTTTTCCTTGTGTTGACGTCATTGTGGCAAGTTGGGGTGTTTGTATCGTACCTTGGCATTAATTTGGTTACTAGCACATAGTTTCAAGGTCATAAGTTGTAGGCCGCTTGAAACAGCTATTACACAGTTGAGTGTCAGGCGTTTGACTTGCAGCTTTCGTTACAGCGTCTAAATTGCAGTATTGGATTGCGTCCAGCTTCTATGGCTGGTAAAAAAGTTATATCGCTTTCGTAATATGGTAAGAAATACAATGTAACAGTTAGGTATAGTATATATGACTAGTTTAATTAGTCGGAAATTACTCTGTTTCCTTGTCTTATTCTTTCGATTATGTTTAAGTACTGTGTCTTCATAGTATTGTTTCACTATTTCTAGAAGGAATTAAGTATTAACGAAGTAAAGAATAAGCAGAAGCCCACTTTGACGTTTACTATTTCTCATACTTCATTGAGAATGTTTTGATCCCCAATTGCGCAAACTTCTAATATGTATGTGTGTTTCTTTTTGTTGTTGTTGTTGTTGTTCTAGTATGTATGTGTGTTTCTTTTTGTTGTTGTTGCTTACACTGCTATAGATATGAGCTCCTTCATGGCTAAGCGGTTAGCGTACGCGCCTTTGGTGTGGGAAACCCGCGTTCGATTCCCGGCGGGAGTGGTTCGGAGTCCATGTTAATCAGTAAGTCCACGTCTCATACAGCCTCGTTGCAGAAAAGGATATTAAAATCAACTCAGCACTGCTTTACAGATGGAGTTGTTTGATTCAGGGTTCGAATGAAGCTTTTTACGGGAAGCAGGCACGTAGCCAAGGGGTGGGTCCAGACCCCCCCCCTTCGGATCCAGAAATGAAAAATATTAAGGAAAGATGAAACAGAAAGAAACAGATGAATCAGCCTCAAAAATATAAAGCTACAATAAGCGTTTTGGTTACTCTTTCTTACGAGGAGCTTTGTGTGGAGGAAACGGGAGGGGGGGGGGGCGGATCAAGTTGAAATTGGATATTATTATAACGGAACATTCCGAATTCCATCTAGCTCCATGTTAACCGTATGCAGCGGCGCAAATCTGTCTTCAACATTGGGAGGGACGGGTAAGACAGTTCTCATAATTTTTTTAAGGATGTTCAAATTATGAAGTTGAAAAACAATGCTGCGGAGGATCAGGGGAGCAGAGTTGTCTTCAAAATTGTGAGGTGGGCAGATTTAAGGCTTATTCTGGGGTGGGGACATCAATTTCATCTTACTTTCCTTTGTGGCAATCGGACACAAATCATCACATTTCTCTCCAAAAAACGCATTTCAAATCGGATTATTGAGGGGAAAGTCCCCCCCCCCAGTTCTAAGATTGGAGGGGACATGTCCTCATCCCCCCGGGACTTGCGCCAGTAACCCTATGGACTACAAATGACGATCGATAAACCGGTTCTTTCAGATAGCCTGTCAGAACTTAAGCAATGCCCAGAATTACCAATAATATGAACCATTTTGAATTTCGCGGCAACACTAATCCATTTTATAGGATGTCTTTACTCCAGAAAGAGATCTCGTTGCTATCCTTGACGGCATTGAACTAAGATAAGAGAAATAGAAAGAAGACGAGAAGAACCGAGTTCGAATGACCTTGGAAGACTATGTCTTTGTCAATACTTTTTTCTATTCTTTTACGCAAGATTTCTTCATAATTCTTTAATTAAAATACTTACTAACATATCCTCATTTTATTGTCCTAACAAATCAATATGGATATGTTGTCAGTAAAATAGTTTAGATTGATCGAACCCCTGGTGTGATAACCACAGTATTTCGTCACAGACCTCCCGTATTGCGAAATCGTGGCTACGTGCCTGCGGGGAGGGGGCGACTTTTCAGATATACAATCCAAGCCTTTTATTTCTCAGTGATGCAAGATATAATATATAGTATATAATATGTAAAATATGAAATGAGGGAACATATTTTCCCGGCAAGGGAGAAATTCTTTGGCGAGTTGGGGAAATTACTTGACGAGAGGGAAAATCTTCATCCTCCCGTTGATTCAAATCTTGATCGAAGATCATGCGAGTAGGATTCCATATTATGCTGTAGGTGTAGGTAGTACACAGTCTTGACGCTGAATAGGACGCTAAGCTTCAAGCCAACCACATGTCTGTAATAACCTATTGCGATTGAATGGTAATGTAACGTAATGTACGATATGTGCATTTTCTAGATGCCATAAAATTATAATTTTAATTGAACATTCCACGATTATATACTTCAGGTTAAAGGAGTTTGATGATTAATTGAAGTGAATAATCGAGGCAGTGATTCTCAATCTTCTTGACTTACGACACACTTTAGTAAACCCCAATGACATCGATATATTTGTTTAGATTTTGGATTGCTTTCCAACAAGTCGAGCCGCGCCAAAGCTGTAGGCTTACTAAGTTAAGTGAACTGATCCTAATCTAAATCCATTGTTTTCGGGGGCGCAGAAATGGACAGTGACACTTCCGATACTATTTAAATCAAAATTCAGCCAAGCAACTTGGGGAGGGAAAGAGGGGAGACGGATCTTACAAATGATCGAAAATAACCGATATGAGAGAGCGTTTCGTAATAGTAAAAAAAGTGACTGACTAACGTAACATACATGTATTACTGGTTTTCTTATTTTCACCCAACGAAGCAGGTAATTAACGCTAGTACTAGGTATGTGTAGACCAAATGAGGTGATTTGCTTCGTGACCCTTCGAACAATGTACGAAGCGGATGCAAGCAGTTAGTACATGGAGTTAGCTTACCTAAATTTAGATTTCGCTTTCCGAAATCTTAATGGATGTATTAAGTGATTTCGTTACTTACACTCTTAATCTCTAAATACAAGGATTCAAAACACATTTTCGATTCCAAACTATGACTCTGCTAGACAAAGAAAGCATAGTCCAGTGTATGTTTTACTTCATTTTCATATACGTGCTCGTAGGTTTTCTCGGGGACTTGGTTTCCTCCCACTTTCTCATTTCACCAAATATTCCATAATCATTAACTTGCTTTAATCACCGACTCCCTTAGCCTAACAGCATAATAGTGGGACATTAAACTCAAAGACTTTATTTTTATTTTCAAGTAATTACTTTTCTCTCCCTTATTTATTTTTAATTTAATTTCTCTTTCAATTTCCCTCTTTTAGGAACATCAACATAATTTACAATTCTTTCTCATTATAATAACACTATTAAAAGTCCCATATGCAGCTCACCACGTTGGAACCCAGCGGAAACAGATGAACAACGAATATTGTCGAAAATATGCATTGCTTACAGCGGCGTAGCGAGCATTACAAGATTGGGAGGGGGATGAAACTTGAAATTGCCAAGTCTTGATTTTTATCTTAAAAAAATGTCAAGTCTTGATAAAAAAAAAAATGCCAAGTGTTTCGAAAATCTTACAAACCCTATGAAAAACTATTACAGCAACCTTATTTTCATATTCGTTCCATTCCATGCCCCCCGTCTGAGACACGAATAAGATCAGCCCTTGTTCCGCTCTCGAGTCCAATTTAACATCTAACCTCAGGATCATTATCATCACCCACGAAGCACAACTGTTAATTTGATAACTCATGGCTATGTTAGGTAACCTCCGCCAGCTAATCTTCACGAGAACCTTTAAAGTTACAATCAGTTGTAGAAATGCATTTAAAAACGTAGAATAAGGTAGGTTATATTTACTGTTTGTGATGTAGAAGTGCCTAATTTACATATTAAACATTCAATTGAGGGGTTCAGTGAGAGACCAGGCTAACTTACATCCAGGTCAAGATTGAGATTTTGACGGAACAGCATACTAATGTCATTAATTGACCTTTGCCTCAACCACTTGTCTGTGTGGCTTGTCCTGAGACAGGGGGGGATCCAGGGAGGGTCTATCTCCCCCAAGAAGAGGAAACTTTGTGTATTTTAATATAAAATAAAACCCACCCAGAGTTGAATCTCTTAAAAGTAGCTCTATCTTGTAAGTAGTGGCATTACAACCCACCGCCCCCCAGTAGTCCATCCTGGATCCACCCCTGTTGTATACTAAACCAAACTATGAATATCAGTCGTATCCTTTGAAACGTGCTGTTTTCATTTGTTTCCTTTTCTTTCAGAAAGTTAAAATTGTCAGTTAGCCTAGTCTCTCGCTAAACTGTCAATTGTGACAAAACACACCAATAATTGTTGATGCCAACTAAAACATACATATCCAAAGCCTACAAAATATATCACATTATTTAAGTTTTTTTTTTTTTTTTTCAAAATTGCTTGCAATGTTTTTCTTCGTGCCAAGCATCCGAATGTCATCTTGAATTCTGACCTCATTTCACTACAATTCTTTGAAGTGTAAGACTGCGCAGTTTTTTTTCCCCTCTCTCTCGCTCTCTTCAGTCCTTCAGTCTCCCTCACTTTGATTTCATGATTTCGCACTCTGATGAAAAGTATTAAACACCAAAATGGAAAAGTACTAATATATAACCTCTCTTTTAGTAGCCCCTCCAACCACACGCCCGGGGCACGTGCCTTGCTTGCTCGCCCATAGCTCTGTGAGCTATATAAGTAAAATACAATGCGCGCGCATATGTAAACTTGGTGCCAGCTTTGATTCTCGCTGAGAGAGTATACATATAATGTTGGTTCGAATTCCATCAAAACCATAGGCTCATTTTTGTGTAACCTTGGTACTGAAGAAGACAGTAGACTTCAACAAATATTCCTGTCGGGCCTCGATGGCTCAGTGGTAGAGCGTTCACCTCTGGTGTTTGGGGTCTTTGGTTTGATCCCAGCTCGCGCCAAGTAAACTTTGTGGTGGACAAACACCGTGTGAGTGGGTTTTCTCGGGGTTCTCCCGTTTCCTCCCACTTTCTTCATTCCACCATTTCATTCATTATATCATCATCAGCGTCTCCTTTAGCCTAGCCGGTATACCCGTCATTATTGATACAACTATTATATACAGGATGCATCAGAAGTCCCTTGTCATCCTTTCTGAAAACTACAGGGATGTAGTTACATTGATTGCGAGATAAGAGATACACATTAGGCCCAGAGGGATACTTTCGGATTACATCACGCGGACGGTCGCCATCTTAGATTCGAAATTGTAATACGGACGATAAGTGGGTAGTGTGATACATGGCCATGCACTAAAATGTTCTGAGGATGTCAAATATGCAATCAGATATCATGTAACTTATTCTGGTGAAATGTTATTGGCAGTGAACCAAGTGAGACTATATGTAGTGGTATGTCATACCCTTCTTTTTTTTTTTCCAGTGATAGAGACATACCGTTTCTGGTTTTTTAGTGATCAAGATAAACCTTCACGGAAGAATAAATGCTAAATACCATTAATAAATCCCTTTTTTATACGTATTGACGAATAGCTTTGCACATAAAAAGATTTTATTTCTTATGTAGATTCTAAGTTGACAATACTGACATTTTTACCTTTTTCTACCTTTTGTTTGTAAAATGAGGTGTTTTCAAAGAAGTTCATCTAGTTTATATTTTGATGTGCCGTATTGAATTGTTTCTTTCGTATGTATGTATGTGTCGTCTTGTCTGAATTCTTATAAGCGTCGTATTTTGAGAATGGGCGGATTTAGGGGATTGCTGTGGGGGCAGATCTTACGGGAGTTTGAAATACCCCTCATTCGAGTGTGTGGTCCAGGAGTTTTCCCGCTGGAAATTGTTAATATTGAAAGTCGGTTTTTGAGCACTTTCGTGTATAATTCTCTGATACAAGGTAAGGGCTATTTTTATTTATTTTTTTCCAGAAAGTTGTTCACGATGGATGGATCAGTCTCTCCGTTTTTTCTCCGTAACTAAAAGAAGCTTTCCAGTGGTTTTCAGACATTATGTAAATAGAAATGCAATCTTGTAGGCTTCACACCTCACTGCATTTGAACATTTAGATAGCCGATATGTCGAGTCAAAATCGTAATAAAACACACCGCCTCTGATTTTTCCCACTTCGAACACATTTCCCTGTTATAGTCAGGGGTAAAAGCGAGGGGGAACGCGGGGGACGCAGTTCCCCACCTCGAAAAATATGTAGGACGTCCCCCAGATCCTAAAATGGTACAATGGGCAGAGATAGGCAGGAGGAACGGCGTGGAGTGATGCCGCTACCTACCGTCCCCCCACCTTTTCAGGTCCACTTTTACCCCTGGTTATAGTATATGTTCTACATGTTCCTACTGAGCAATAAACATTTGCAGAAGCTTCTTCCAATTGCTGTGGACACAAAGTAGGATATAGGGTCAAATTTGTGCACAGACGATGGCGATACTTTGTTCTAGATGATAAAAATTATGAATATTTACTGCACAAACCATAGCCTTAACTTTTCCACTTAGCTAGAAATTGAACTGCGTTAGGTCCGGTGATCGAGCAGCCATTAAACTGCCTCTCGTCGATCAACCCATGTTCTAGAAAATTGTTCAAGTAGTGACGCAATACGAATCCATAATGAAGAAAGCGCCATGGTGTTGAAAAAACTGCGAGAATGTACCATCCTCGGGCATCGCAGCTCGCAATATCTATCCCTGTACGAGCGTGAGGTATTATTCCGCAGTTAATTTTATGGAATGAAAAAGTGACTGATTAGACGTATTCCTCATTTGTCTGCCAACAACATAATTAATTTTCTTTGCGCTGGTCATGTTGGAGGGGTCTTGCACGCGGGGTTGTCAGGTGACCAATTGTGCATGTTCTGCCTATTAACCTTCCCATTTACGTAGAGGTCAGCTTCATCTGAAAAGAGTATTTGCATAAAAATGTTAACCATAATTACTCACTGCACTTGGCGATCAACATCGTTCTCGTGGAGATGTTGCTTCATTTGCACCTTGTACGGATGCACTTATACACGCGCAGACCCTATGACTCAACCCACATTGCATTAATAAATGACGTGTGCTCCTCTGGGGCCACATCCAGAAAGAAGTCAGCACTGCCGTAGGCGTTGCTTCATCTGTAGCTCTCTACGATCGTCCGCTACGACGTATGTTCACGAATGTGCCCGTCTCCTCAAATTTAGTTAATTACTGTGACACTGCAACATGTAACACAGTCACATTGTGGATGATTCTGTTTGCAATCGGTAACCACTGTACAGGCACTCCTCCCGCTCCACAGTTTGAATATTTCGATGCATTCCTCACGTGCTAACGGTATGGTTCTACATCTAGAAGAAAGAGGTAAATACAACGTTCAATTGGCAATAACTTTTCACCAAATTAAGCTCCATGGAATCTGATTGCATATTTGACATACTGAGAAAATTCTAGCCTGTGGCCATATATATATCACATTACCCACCAGTTTATAACAAACAAATTTAATCCAAAATGGCGGCCGTCTGTGAGAGTATTTCCAAACGGCCTAATGTGTATCACCCATCTCACATTCAATTAAACTACACCCGTGTAGAATTTAGAAAGGAACTTCGTATGATGTATACAGGGTGTTTCGAAAGTCCTCTGACGTTACAACAAAACGTAAGAGGAAAAACCATTTCTAAATATGTTGTTTTCATTCTAAAGTGAACACTTTTTAAATCGGAGGAGCCGTTTGGGCTGTACTCTTTATGCGCCCAATGTGGAATGAAAATGCAATGTTACCATTTACCTGGACCCACAACATATGTGAATGAAGTTACTGTTTGAAATGGGGGCTAGCCATCGACATGTTAGCGTAAAAATCAGTAACTTCATTCACTTATGTTGTGGGTCCAGGTAAATGGCAACGTTGCATTTTCATTTAACATTGGACGCATAAAGAGTGTACAGCCAAACGGCTCATCCGATTTTGAAAATTCCTTCAACTTACATTGGAAACATCATATTTGGAGACGGTTTCCCAATTACATTTTGTTGTAACTCTGATAATAATCGAGTTACTTAATGTCAGGGGACTTTTGAGACACCCTATATATCTTATGGAATATATGTTTGATGTCCCTATAACTGTAGTATAATTTAGTTTGTTTAAATTTACAAGTTATTACAAGTAGATTCTGACTTACATGCGTAAGAGTTTGTATGTAACTAACTAATGAATTCTATTTCATGAAATTTACATTGAAATATTTAACACAAAATCTTTTATATTCATGCTTAACTTAGTGACTTGGCTTTGGACTGCAACTGATTATTGTACCCCATTATTGCTTGAGAAGAAAACCGATGTCCGAATCTTCATTTGGAGAAACCAAAGAACTATTGGAATGCTGAGGATTGCAATCATTAATTTCTACACTTCAAGGTGCGTAAATTATATCTAGGTATATTCTGTGTTTATTGTTATAATTACTATTACTATTATTGGGTTTAGAATCAATCAAGTACTTCATGATATTTTAGAGGGATCAAGATGGCTGCCAGATAGATAAATATTTGAGCGTCAGGCCCTTATTTCTTTTCAATTTTATATTTAATCAATGTCTATTTCCCCCCCCCCTCATTATTCCACCAAATCGTATTCCAAGATCATCAATTTTCAATACTCATTTGTGACTGTCAGCATACATAGCATAACCGTAGGAAGTAAAACAAAGATTTATTTTTATTTTTCGTTTTCATGTCTTTTCTCCATAGCTGTGAAAAATAACGACTTCAACATCATAAATTTGTATGCTACTTGCCTGCTTTCGAGCACAGTAATCAACTATTTGGACATTACGAAGCAAAGCAGGTCTACGTTGCAGTTAGCATACTTTTGAAAGGATGTGACATAATGATATTGGTGTTGCGATGTTCAGCCTAAACAGTGCAAGTAAATAAATCTGTAACAATTGTATTGGTGTTTAGCTTACATGTCCTCCAGACGGGCCAATTTTTTTTTTTTTTTTTTTTTTTTACATCTTGTTACTTCTACTCTATATGAGGGGTCGCGGTAGCTCAGTGGTGGAGCGTTCACCTCTGGTGCTTGGGGTCCTGGGTTCGATCCCAATCCCCGCCAAGTGAACTTTGTGGTGGACAAACACCGTGTGCGTGGGTTTTCTCGGGGTTGTCCCGTTTCCTCCCACTTTCTTCATTCCACCATTTCATTCATTACTCATCATCACCGTCTCCTTTAGCCTAACCGGCATAATCGTGGGACGTAAAACTCAAAGATTTCATTTCATTTCTACTCTATATGAAGTATATTCTGAGGTTGTGTTTTTGGGGACGTGGTAGCTCAGTGATGGAGCGTTCACCTCTCCTGCGTGGAGTTCCTGGATCGATCCCAGCACGTGCCAAATGGGCTTTGTGTTGGACAAACACTGTGTGTGGTTTTCTCGGGGTTTTCCCGTTTTCTCTCACAGTTTTCCTTCTACTATTTCATTCATTCTCATGATTATAGTCTCCTTTAGCATACCCGGCAAAATCGTGGAACGTAAAACTCAAAGATTTCATTTCATATAAACTTTGGTGCAAAGTAACCCCATAGATGAAGATATTTTGCACCACATACAAAAAAGTATGTTCAATATACTAACATAATGTTTGTCTGCAATGTTTTCTCTCCTGTATTTATACATTTCACTTTTTACACAAAACTGCATGTGTAACGAATTTTTGTTACGAAATTCGAGACGAGACATAGCTCTTCCAATAGAAACAGATACAGTTTTCGAGACGAGACAACTTTCGCGACACCTTTGCGAGAGGTGACAGTCTCAAATCATTTCTCGTGCGTACCCCTAGCCCATATCGTGCGTTATCAAAAAGCATGTTAATGAGAAATAACAACATGTAAATACAATATAGGTAGTTAAAAACATTTTTGTTTTCATTCTTCACTAATGCATTATTATTAACCTCAGTATTTTATTGTCCATTCTTAATCTTAAGGTGATATATAATTAAGTTTTGAATTCGGTTAACTTATTTTGTTTCTCAAATTGTATTAAAATTGTATGTACAAACATGTTTATTTTCATTCTTGAGTGCTTAAAGTCACTATAGTTATTAAACATAGTAATTAATATTGTACTCTTAACGTTAAAATAATATACAGTTAACTTTTGAATTCAGTTAACATTTTTCTTACTGAAATTGCTTTAAAAAGTATGTAAAAACTTTTTTATTTTCTTTCTTGAGTGCCAAAAGTGATGCACAGTTATTAAGATTAGTACTTTATACTCTATTCTTAATTTTAAACTGATAAACAGTGCGTTTCTGAATAAATTATGTCAAGTTATTTGAGTGACGAACACTGGTACAAAACCCTAACTACCACTGGAACATTTCGATTTTGAGATGACTACTACCGGTGCAATACAAGGGATTTTAAAATATTGTTTTTCCTTCAACGGCTATTCGATTTTGAATTCTGACTACATGGTCATATATAGGAAGGATCAGTGTCTCTTTCCAACTATGGTACAGCTCCGACCGATTCACGGTGCTCACAGAAGAGACAAAAGAGTATGTTTTCAACCTTAAAGTAACGACCACTGGTGTTTTTACCCTGGTATGCAAAAGTAAGTGGGTACCCCAATGGGGTAGAGGGGTACTATGCGGTACCTAATTTCTGCATTTTAGATATATGGAAATACATGTGTCTAAAATGTAAAGAACTGATATTTGTTTACCGAAAACTGCAACTCGGTAAGCCTTACGGATACCGAGACATGGGAAAATAAAGAGCGACACGATATGTATGTGGGGCTTGCATACTTGAAGGTACAATTTGGAAAATGAATTCAAATATGACTAACGGCTATCAAGATATTGTCAAATAAAGAGAGGACCAATACAGGTATGGGATTTTCGTATTAGATGATAAAATTTCCGAAACCGGTCATGGAAAGTTAATAAACACCAGTAGCAATTCCATCTTCAAGTAATTAGATATTTCCATGGGGTGTTAGAACATCTTACAGTCTACCAAGATTAAATTTTAAAAGCTTTTGAAAATATAACTTGACATTTGTAAAGAGTATTAGAAATATGTATTTACCTAAAACTTGCAGCTAGTACATCTAACATATAGAGAAACACCGTGAAATAAAAGAGTATGAGATGTTGAAACTTCGGAAAAATTATTGGTCCCAACAAAATTAAAATAAGATGGTATTTCTATGGGTTAAGTAAGTACCTCAGTACAATTTCGATGGAAAGATTAGTTCTAGGTTTTCTTCAGGCAGTTCCAAAGGTTCATCGAGCTGTGTAAAAGAGTGAAAATTCCCTGTGAATATCTAATATAGTAACCAAAATATAACGAGTCATTTATTTTATGACGTAAAAATAGAGATCTTTAAGGATTTGTACTTCTGGGTCTTTGCTATAAGAAAGAAATTCAAAAACCTACTGTATATACCTTAATATGCAATTAAATCAGTGAGGACACAGTAACTTAGTGGTGAGGACACAGTAACTGCACAATCTAGTACGCAAAACTCACACTTCTATGGTGTTGTCCTTTATTTTCCCATACCTCGGTATCCATAAGGCTTACCGAGTTGCGGTTTTCTGTACTAAACAGATATCAGTTCTTTACATTTTAGAGACATATATTTCCACATATCTAAAAATGCAGACATATTAGGTACCCCATGGTACCTCGAACGCCAGTGGGTACCCACTTACTTTTGCATAGTAATACATTTCGAGTTGTTCAGCATCAACAAACACTTTTTTTTTAATTCATCATTTTTCTACCAGAAACCCAAAAGTCCATACCTGACCGAACAGATTTTGTCCATTTAATCTAAAAAATGTTAAATATTTTAAAATGTAACATTTTAAATATTTTTGGATTTTTGTTTCAGGTATTTCATGTATCAAAACAAAACCAGGATTCTGCATGAAAGACAGCGAAAAGAAGCAGTGTAATTTGTGGCTAAAAGCACGTCCTTTCTGAAGACAGACCCGATTGTATTTACATTCTTTTGTACAAATATGTAACCTTAATAAATATACTGCTCCGCAAATTATTTCTTTCTTCCATAAATTAGAATAAATGTATGTCTGTTTAAAGAAAATGTTTGTTAGTTAAAGGTCTTTTCAACTCTTTTTCTCTGTAAATAAGAACATTATACCTTGCAACATTTTTTTTTATCATTGTGCAATTCCGATTGGATAAAGTAAATCTGCACGAAGCACTATTATTTCAGTCATACATTAATAACTAATGTATTGTTCTGTGAATAAGGCAATGGTATAGTGAATATGTTTTAACATAAAATCTGTAACTCAGCTTTTCAGTAGTCAACTTTATTGAGAATCCGAAGAAAGAAAGAAAAAATGTTGGACTTAACGAATTTCAAAATTATTTTTGTTCGAATTCTGGACTAATCCAAATTATCCAGAGAAATCATTTATGTTGCTCTCTACAGATGTATCCTTTCTCCAAATCGTATGAAAAGGAGACTTCATACATCGCTATATTTTGTATGTACTATGTTTCGTATTTATTTAATCACTTTGTACCTTTCTCTAGTGTTGACAAGGCCGCAAGTGTCAATCGAATAATTTAGTGTTTCACTCATGTAACCTTGTGACTAACGTACGTCCTGTCGGTATATATATGTTACTGGGTTCGGTTAGCGACAAACAATTTTTAGTGTTAAACAAATACAAAAATCTACACGCAATGAGATACGATGATCTCTGCCTCATAGACAATACCAAGCAACTAACGGTACTGAGTGTGGTTGAGTTTACTAGTGGTATTATCTGGCTAAAATCAATGTTCCGAGAGCTATACTTCTTTTTGTGCTCTGAATGCAAACTTTGATATAACCGTTTTAAATTATTGTACATCTATCTATCTATATAGCTATATCTATATCTATATCTATCTATCTATATATGTATATAATTGTAAACTAGAAACTTCCGAGTAATTCTGAGAATCATCGCTCTTTCTTTAAATAATGTATGAGACTATTACACTGCTCGTTACTTAAAATGTTGAACTAAGAAGGATACATCCAGGAAAGTCCAAATTTGCAGAATGTGTAGAGCAGGGAAGGATAAATATGTTTGGTCGATGGCTGCACAGCTTCTCATACCTGTGAACTCCGCCAGCTACAGTTGATGAGCTGTGGCATTGGATCGTAAGACGCATGGCTTACCATACCAGAAGAGAACATCCTCTCGATGTCTCGCTGTGTTACAGTCGTTCTGGTTGTCAATGTTGGGTCAGTTCTGCTCTGCTATCACCACGTTGTCACACAGCGAATACAGCGGTAAGTTTAACCCTTAACGTAGCAAGCCTAAGTCGTCAAAGTTGTTTACCAAGCTGGAGTCTTCTGGGGACCCCAAGTATTATTTTAATTTCTCAACATAGTATTGCAGAGGGTTACTCCAACTATTATTTTTTGGATGTCTAGAAGCATACTTAAGTTAAATGAACATTGTTGACGTCAAATATTATGTATATTTGAACACTATTCAGTTCTTCATACAATTTCATACTTGTGTGTTCGTAAATCTGAAACACAGGTTTAACAATGAAGTTTTTACATTTTGAAGTGTGTTTTTATTTTTTGTATTTTTTAAAGAAACGCATCGTTGATCTAATCATGTAATTGATATCTCAAAGGGTTGCAGGATACATATAAAAATCGAGAATAAATTGATTCTTATAATTGCGGCAGTATCACCAAATATCACTCTCTGGGGTCCCTAGAGTACCCCGCTTGGTATGTTAAGGGTTAAGCATATTCGACACTTACTATTAGATATCGGCTTGGGAACTTTGGCGTAGCTACCCTGTCTCCTTGAAGTTGCATTTTTAATGGGGAGTACTGTTTAGGAATCATCTTGTGAGGGAAAACGTTTTCAGCTGACACCATGTTTTTAATTATAGCTTCATTTAAAAAATAACTTATCTGTTAATTAAAATGTTCATAGAAGTTATTTCTGGAAAATCCTATTCACGCCTCTTGTGGTAACAACTGCATTTTGGAAGAGGATATTATTAAGGAAAAGAATGAGGTAAAGTCGTCTGTATATAGTACACACGGAAAAGAAAGTATTTGACAGTTGACAAATTTTCTTTTGCCAATAGGTCGGCAACAAATTAATTAATTTGGATCTTTTTGTTGTTATTCTTCGAATAGTTATAACTTGACAACCTGCCAAAGTCGGTACTCTGATAGGTTAATTTATTGTTGAGTTTTTAGGAAAACAAATTTTGTTAACTGAAGAATATTTTCTTTCGTGACTGTACAAGAAATGGATGATAACGGCTTAATAAATGACTGTACGTAAGTCTTTTTTGAGTTTGAACATAGGATTGTACATGGCTGTGAATTTTGCATTATTATTGAAGTGCTGCAACTAAGTTATTGCAAAAGGTATGATAAATTCTTACAGTAATATTGTCACATATTGATTTACTCTGTATGAAAACTAAAATAGTTTAACATATGGTTACCCTCCTTTGTGCCAATAATTTTAAAATTAACTCTTGTGCCACTTTTCAACACTTGGCTTTGCAGTAGCTTTCCAAAGAATTAGCAGGAAGTCCAAACTTACACCCTGCAGATAAATACATTTCTCTGGACAGTTTCACTGCTCCAAACTAAAATTTGAAAAGTGTAGTATTTTTAATTTTATTATTATTGGCACAAAGGAGACATATTTTAAGCTATTTTTGTTTCCATACAGAGAAAAACAATATGTGGCAACATTACAGTAAGAATGTATCATGCATTTCTCAAAATGTTGCAGCACTTCAATAATGGTGCACTATACGTACAATCTAGATCCTGAATATGTCCAATTCATATATTACAACAAGGCAATACGTATGCGATACAGGTAAAATCCGTATATTTCATATGGACAATCTACAAGCTACATACATCCAGTCCATACATTACATATGGCCAGCCTGTACGCGACATACGTGTAATCTATATGCCGCATGCAGACAGTCTGTAAGCTGCATATGTGCACTCTGTATGGTGCATACGGATATTCTGTATGCTGTATCGGGACAAGCTGTGTGCGACATAAGGAAAATCTGTATAATACATAGGTACAATACGTACACTGTATCTAGTCGTACGTACGGGGCACAAGTACAATATAGATGCTGTCTCGGGATTGAACGCAAGAAACACACGTACAGAACGTATATTGCATACTTCTTGAAATTACGCTCCGTTCTGATAGTCAGTGAGTGTCGTCATTATTAACCCACATGCTACATACGATCCTGACGTCACAAAGCTAGATATTACCTCCGTATATACTTGTTACTGTAGATGACGTCACATGAATGACGTCATTGCACTTATGTAGACAGTACGTATAATACATACTTTTTCAGCTATACGTTTGCTGCAGGATGCTATATACGGTTGTACGTTAAGTCCAGAAACTACAGGAATTACGAATGTAACCTACGTTTTTAAGTATGCCACCTACATTTTTTTTTCTCAGTGTAGTTTGTGTAATCACTAAAACACCACGTTAAATTTAAGTTACAAATCTGCATAATTGCAATTATTATGAATATTGATTCAAAGTAGTTTATCTAAAGCAAAGAAGAGACTTACTAAAAAATAGGTACAAAGTTGAATGACACAAATAAGCCATTAGTAATACAAGTATACATTTTCTATAACTCGTAATTTTCCACCTTAAAACAAATCTGAAATCGGGTTTATTTCCTGTTGGTAACTTTTACGTGGTAAACCATCCACAGCGGAATGATATCCATCCTTCAGCCAAGAAATAACTAGCTCGTCTACTTTGAGCTTGTCTAGCGGTGGGCCATTAGCATTGATGAACAACAAGTTAGACAATGTTTGAGCACTTAGTCTATTTCTAATGTCAGTCATCTGTAAATTCATATGGGGAAATCCCCGTTCGCACTCTGTCGTGGAGATTGATAATATTTCTACCCGATTTCTGCAATTCCTCATCGACAATCTGCTTGTTAGACTTAAGTCTGATAACGAATTTTCTTGGTCAGTTTTTAAATACTCAGCAAGAAGTATTCTATCACCATACAACATCTTTTCCATATCGACCATGTCAGTTGGCAATGTCGACTCATGGAGAACAGAAACTTCATCTACCACGCCCTCGATAGAGAATCTTGTGAATAAATTATCAATTAAAGCCTGATAAACTGCTGATTTCTTATTTGTTTATAAATTTAATTTTTGTAATTACACATGAAGATTTGATGCCATTACCAAGTTCCCTCCCCGTCTAGAAAGCGAAAGGGAACGAGTTCCTGGAAAGTGTTCAGAGGTGAATGGGAATTTCCTTCCTCCTTCCCCTTCATTTACCACACTACTGTTTGCCATGTGCCAAATTACGATGAATTTAAATTATCATAGTATAATTATTTCCTTGTTGAATTATCAATACTTTTCAGTGGAAAAAAGGATGAAATTTGAAAGTTCCAAATCAATGTAAGTAGACCAACATAAAGGGAAAAAAGTGTAAAATTTTCCATATAATTATGCGTACAATCCAAACTTAAAATTTCGTGTAATTAAGCTTACAGTACAAATTTTATCCCTATTTTAGTCACAAGTTTTTGTGTTGATTGCCCTGTGCTGTAAGCGCTCCATATAATAAACATAAGCTTCAGCAATTATTATAGTAGAAAGCAATCGATATATGAAGACAAGCACTGTATTTTTTGTTTCTGATATTTTTTCTGAAATAACATCGATCGTTTTCGATCCTTTTTACAAACCAACTCACTACCAATTTTCCATATATAGAAAGTGCCCACCCCCACATAAATGAGAATTTAAAAAAATACTAGGACACATTCTGTTTATTTTCAATAAAGAGTTAATACGCTGAATTTCAGCTCCGTAAGATTACCGGCTTGCGAGATACTCATTTTTTTCGCAAGAATTCGGATCCTCACTACCTCCTTAGGATATTATGTATTATAATGAAAGCAATATAACATCCCAGTTTGGATTAAGGCCTAACTATATACCAAAAGTCATTTCATTTGACTTTGCAATTTAACCATGATGATCAGGCGCACATAGTTACATTCAATTTTTTATATAATAATTTATATATTACAGTGATTCAAAAACGTATTTTTCCAGTAGTTAGCTCCTCTAAAAACCCAGAGATCTCGAAATCCAAGTAGTAGTATAAGTCCTATTGCTATTATTACAATTAAAAATATCAAAATCCAAAAATGCCTGAAGTTCTTTTTTCACTTGGTTAGATATACTCACCTCAGGTAAGTAGACAGAAACAAGTGGAAAAAGAAGGGAAATGAAGGTCTTCAAAGTAAAACGAAGACAAATTTACCATTCTTCAGAAGATACTGTTTACCATGCAGTGAGCAGAGAGGGTCGGTAGATCATACTGAGTCGGTGGTTCGCAGTGGGTCATGGTGGTGGGTCGCAGTGGGTCATGGTGGGTGGTGGGTCGCAGTGGGTCACGGTGGGTGGTGGGTCGCAGTGGGTCACTGTGGGTGGTGGGTCACAGTGGGTCATAGTGGGTGGTGGGTCGCAGTGGGTCATGGTGGGTGGTGGGTCAGAGTTGGTCACATGCTGTTGACCCACGACCTACTGACCCCCTCAAAAACTTGACCCACTGACCCACTCCATCTCTGATACATACATACATATATATATTCTATATATATATATATATATATATATATATATATATATATATATATATATATATATATATATATATATATATATATATGCCGACAACAAGGGAGTCCTATCTGTCCGACAACTGAGTGAAATCTAATTTATTTCTTACTCAAATAGCATTGTCAGACCGGTTACTTCGATGACAATTGAAGCTGTCCCTACAAAATGGCAAAATTGGCTTCAATGCATAACGCCAAAATACGAGCTAATGTAGTAAAACGGCTATCAATTTCGAATTCAGCATCTTGAAGTTAGTCAGAATCAGAGGTTTTTCTTTCTGTAACTAAACTGACGTCGGCCAGTGTTATTGAATCTAAAAAGCATGATGTCAACATGCTAAAAACCAAAAAGGATGCTTAAAAAAAGAAAAAAAAAACATGTTGAATATAACGCGGAAGCTGTTACACAAAGATCAGAAGAGCAGCTTAAAGTAATTTGGAAGGACATGAAAGCGAAAGCAAAGAAAATGAAAGCTAAATGTAATCGAGAACAATTCCAAACTGGCGGTGGAGTAGCTGAGACGAAGATCGATGATATAAGCCTAATGGTTGTTGATATGATCTCACAAGTTTTCGAGGGGAATGCAACTGAAGATAATGTGGTCCTCTGAAGCAACATCGATGATTATAACTACTCTGAAGAAAGCAATGAAACTGCTGGAGGTGAAACTTTATCCCATAGTCATGACCCTCGGCTTGCATTCTCTAGTGGAAGCTTATCAGAAGATGAGCCTATGAAGAAAGGCAGAGAACATGCGGCTGTTGTGAAGAACAGGAAGTTGTTGGAAAAAGCAGACGAACTTCATTCGTTGAAAATGCGCCTAATACGAGAGGAATACAAAGCGAAAATGTTGTTAATTAAAAGACAAAGAGAAATCATAGAAGAAGAGCACAACCTTAAAGTGGAAATTTTGAAAAAGTTCAAGAACGAAATGGAGCAAACTTCAGGTTCCGGTTCTTCAGGCAATGTGCTCGAGAAATTTATGTTTTTGTAAATGAATAGTTTTATATGTATGTAATATATTTTATTTGTTTGATGTTTTTTTCCAATGGTTAATATGTTTTTGCTTTTTACATGACATAATATTTGTGTTTATTATTTCAGCATAAGTAGGCCTACATAAAATTTTTCTAATTGCCACATTCTAATATTTATTTGTATTTGCAAAATTATAAAAGTAGACATCTTGTTTTTGCTGAAGTAAAAAAAAAATAAAATGTAAATATTAATCCCCTAATCGCAAGAAAAGAAGAAGAAGAAGAAAAGAGAATCATAACTATAAAATTATACATGAATAAAATGGGTCACATTTCACTGCAAACGTGACAATCCAGTGCCTTATTTATCCAATTAAAAACGAAAAATCTTTACACTAACTTTTACTAGCAATTTGGTGCAATTTTAATTAAAGTAATTAAGTATTATAGACGTTCTGACAGCTTGCCCTACAGCATCTGCTTCTGGCTGAAATGCATATTGATTGATATCATTCACATCCACAGGATCAGGGTGAAATACATTTCCAACTTCTATTCCAAAGTTGTGCAGAACTGTAGCAGCCACAATAATATTCCCACACTTGTTTGGTTTATGTCGCATTGTGTTGGTGAGAATTTGGAAACGTTTCTTCCAAACATCGAATGTACGTTCTATTACACACCTTGTAGCAATATGGGCTCTATTGTAGCGTCCGTCGGCTCCTGTGTGGGGTCGAAACACAGGAGTCATAAGATGCTTGGAGAGAGCATATCCGCTATCTCCAACAAGCAATCCATCATATTGTCCATTTTCGAATTCTCCAGCAACTCTACTATTGTCCCAAATGCGTCATGCGAGGAACCCGGCCAACGGCATACCACGTTCAAAATCTTCATATTGGCATCACAAATGATTTGTGTATTGATAGAAAAGAAATTTTTAGGATTTCTGTATAGTTCTGCATGTGCTCCAGAAGGACAAAGTATGGGTATACGTACACAATCTATGGCCCTTATGATATTTGGAAATCCACTAATTCGATAGAACTCCCTTTTGTTCCTTGATATATTTTCTTGGTTCTGTGGCATGGACTACGTACAGGGGCATTAAGGCAATTAAACTGTTTATCACACTGTTGAGAGCTCTTCTAGCAGTAGTACGATGGATGTTAATGAGATCCTCTGCTACGATTTGATAAGTACCAGTGCGAAAGATTCGCAATCCACAAAGAAGTTGCAGCCTAGGGGACAAAGCACGGTTCCTATCAGAATTACGCTGCAGTCACGGTTCCAACATACCAAGCAGTGACTTAAAAGATTCCTTACGAAACCCAAACCGCTCTTTGAAATCATTGTCGCTATACATCGAAAATTAGTCTCTTCTCTCCATTCTTGGGATGTTTACCTCTTCCTCCATCTCCATATATTCTTCGTAGTACACGTAATCCATGGGATTCGATATTTAAGACGCAGAAACCAAAGAACACACTGTACTCTATAACTTTACTCCTACTACTGCTTAGAAGTAAATTTTGGTCTTATTTACTCCTTAAGTTACTAGTGTAGTAGCGTACTCTTTGATGGTGCTCTCCACCAGTTATGGAGTAAATAAATTTACTTCTGTAGTAAACGAAAAATTTACTCCTGTAGTAATTTACTCCTTTAGGTCAGTACTCTCGATTGAAAGTCACCAATTTCCTTCTCTCTTAGTAACTTACTACTTTAGTTTCACTTACTCTCGGTTGGTGCTCGCCACCGTAAGCTCCTTAGCTCGAGAACTACAGAACTTATCGTAACCGGGTCAGGGAATTACAAAGGAATTAGAATACACTCTATCTAAATATCCATGTTTCAAAATCCTCTGGTACCAGCACAATGAATTGTATGGAGAAAATTGGGTATAGGAGAACAGTTTTAAGTACTAATTTTGGCTAAATTGCAATATTCAAGTAAATTACATTTAAGCAATAGCTTTCGTTCTCTATTAGTAATCGAAAATCACTAATATCACTTTTGCCTTTCATGTAGCAGTCTGTATTATTTTCAAGACTTGTGCAATCACCCAGCGTACTTTATCTTCAAAGACAAGTTTTTGATATAAAGTGGAATCAAATGTGGATAATAAAATTTGACATGATAGCATTTCTAAGGATGCATTTACCATCCATTTCATAAAGATAGACCCCTGACTTCGCGGTGCTGCCGTGACGTTCACTCAAAACTTATATTGCATTGTCGTACCTCGTTGGGATTCCTATAATGTTGTCTTTTCAATACTTAACACATAGAAATTCTTTTTGTACTATGTAGTGAAAAAAAATAGAAATTAAATGAACAAGTGCGTATTTTATAGTACGTTTTAGGTAAATCAATGTTTATAGGAATATAACTCGGAAACGAGATCACGTGAAATAACTTCCAGTGTAAAATATGTAGATGCATCCCTTAACTTTAAATGGTAAAATGATCACGTTTCATCACTTGAAACTTCTTGTGTAATTAATATAAATGTTTGACGCTCTGACCTCCTTTACCGTGGTAGGTAGAGAAACGTACAAAACACAGTTCGAAAATTTGGAACTCTAGCGTTCTAAATATTTGAAACTTTTAACAAAAAGGATTTACTTGGTAAAGTATTTACTTTTTAGTGTTTATTCCAAAATATTCTGTGCGTAAAGCGGAGAGCAGTATACATGACACCACGTTACACACATGCTAAGAAAAGAAGGTAGGTCTTCAACGACTAATTTTTTCAATTTTGTTCAAAACTCTACGATTTGGTATAAATATGTTGTTAGGCAACTTCTCAACAATATGACTTATGTCATTCTTCATATACTATATTGTTGAGCACTGTTCCTAACTGCTATATACTTACGGCTATATCTTCGAAACTTCTGCAAATATTTTAACGAAATAAAGCTCAAATTGAAGAGCATTGCCCCCTTTATGATGTGAGTGCAAGCAAAGTCCCTTACCATAGAAGGAGAGTTACCTTGTATATATATCATATTTTGTACTGTTTAACTCATTTTACAGAATATAACAGATTTTATCCCATAATATGTCTCATTGCCTCTTAACAATATGGCTGACCAATGACAACCGAAAAATAAGTACCTGTTCCGTTCAGAACTACATACAGCGCACTCGCTAATTGGTGTTTTTTCTTTATTTCTTGATGAACAATCAATAATTTTATACTATTAAAAGTTGGAATTCTGCATCACCCTGTATATTTTTTTACACACAACTACCAAATATACTACCTAAGTGTTGCACATATTATAACGGGAAAGAAAATGTATAAATTACTACAAAAAACTTTAAAAAATAAAGTTAGTACCTGTTGTTATACTTGAGACAATTTAACCCTCGCAGTATTGATGAGACCACGTGACACACATCCTAAGTAGAAAAAATATGTCTTCAATCAATAATTTCTTCAATTTTGTTCAAAACTCTACGATTAGTTATAAATAGGTTGTTAGGCAACATCTCAACAATATAACATATGTCATTTTTCACATACTACGTTGTTGAGCACTGTTCCTAACTGATATATACTTACGGCTCTATCACCGAAACTTCTGAACATATTTTAACAAAATAAAGCTCAAACTGAAGAGCAGAATCCTCTTTATGATCTGAATGCAAGGAGAGTCCCCTACGGTAGACGGAAAGATATCTTGTGTATATCATATTTGGAGGAATTATTTATTTTTACAGAATATAACAGACTTTGTTCCATGATTTGTCTCATTGCCTCATAACAATATGGCTGACGAATGACAACCGAAGAATAAGTACATGTACAATTCAGAACTACATACAGCGCATTCACTAATTGGTGCAGTTCCTTCATTTCTTTAAAACACAACATACTTTTTATGCTACAGCTTTCAATATTGCATCACCCTATTTACTTTTTCCATAGAACAAATAAATATACTACCTAAGTGTTGCACACATCATAAACGAAAAGCAAAAGTATAAGTTACAACAAAAAAGTTTTAAAAATGAAGTTAGTACCTGTTGTTATAAATGAAGAAATTTAACCCCTGCAGTATTGATAAGAATACGTTACACACATGCTAAGTAAAAAAGCCACTTCAACCACTAATTTCTTTAATTTTGCTCAAAACTCTACGATTTGGTATAAATATGTTGTTAGGCAACTTCTCAACAATATGACATACGTCATTTTTCATACAATATATTGTTGAGCACCGTTCCTAACTGCAATATACTTACGGCTTTATCTCCGAAACTTCTGAACATATTTTAACGAAATAAAACTCAAATTCAAGAGCAGTACTGTCTTTATAGTCTGAATGCAAGCACAATCCCCTACCATAGACAGTAAGTTATCTGGCGTATATGATATTTGATAGTTTTTATTATATATATATATATATATATATATATATATATATATATATATATATATATATATATATATATATATATTTTACAGAATATAACAGATTTTGTTCCATGATTTCTGTCATTGCCTCATAACAGTATGGCTGACGAATGACAACCGAGGAATAAGTACATGTACCCTTCAGAACTACATGCAGCGCATTCACTAATTGGTCCACTTTCTTCATTTTTTGAAAACAAATAATACTTTTTATTCTACATTTTTGAATTTTGCATCACCCTGTTTACTTTTTTCATGCAACATCTAAATATACCACCTAAGTGTTGCACACATCATAAGGAAAAGGAAAATGTATAAATTACTAGAAAAAAGAAATAAAAAATAAAGTTAGTACCTGCTGTTATAAATGAAGCAATTTAACCATCACAGTATTCATGAGACCACGTGATGCACATCCTAAGTAGGAAAAATATGTTTTCACCAATAAATTTCTTCAATTTTGTTCAAAACTCTACGATTTGGTATAAATATGTTGTTAGACAACTTGTCAACAAAATAACATATGTCATTCTTCATATACTATAGTGTTGAGCACTGTTCCTAATTGCTATATACTTACGGCTATATCTCCGAAACTTCTGCACATATTTTACGAAATAAAGCTCTAGTTGGAGAGCAGTACCTTCTTTATGTTCTGAATGCAAGCAGAATCCCCTACCGTAGACGGAAAGTTATCTTGTGTATATCATATTTGGAGGCTTTTATTTCTTTTTACAGAATATAACAGATTTTGTTTCATGATTTGTCTCATTGCCTCATAGCAGTATGGCTGACAAATGACAATCG
The DNA here is from genome assembly GCF_964235325.1 of Thermobia domestica. NCBI lineage: Eukaryota > Metazoa > Arthropoda > Insecta > Zygentoma > Lepismatidae > Thermobia > Thermobia domestica. The sequence goes on along the minus strand of NC_137460.1, from coordinate 184,236,581 downwards.
AGGAATAAGTACATGTACCGTTCATACCTACATACAGCGTATTCACTAATTGGTGCAATTTCTTCATTTTTTTTCAAAACAAATATTACTTTTTATACTACATGTTTAAATTTTGCAACACCCTGTATATTTTTTCCACACAACAACTAAATGTACAACCTAAGTGTTGCACATAACATAAGGGGAAAGAAAATGTAAAAATTACTACAAAAAATTTTAAAAATGAAGTTAGTACCTGCTGTTATAAACGAGGCAATTTAACCCTCAAAGTATTGATCAGACCACGTGACACACATCGTAAGTAGAAAAATATGTCTTCAACCACAAACGTCTTCAATTTTGTTCAAAACTCTACGATTTATTATAAATTTGTTGTCAGGCCACTTCTCAACAACAAAACATATGTCATTTTTCATATAATATATTGTTGAGCACTCTTCCTAACTCCTATATACTTACGGATATATCTCCGAAACTTCTGCACATATTTTAACGAAATAAATCTCTAATTGAAGAGCAGTACCCTCTATATGATCTGAATGTAAGCAGAGTCCCCTACCATAGACAGAAAGTTATTATATGTATATCATATTTGGAGGATTTATTTCTTTTTACAGAATATAACAGATTTTGTTCCATGATTTGTCTCGTTGCCTCATAAAGTATGGCTGACGAATGGCAACCGAGAAATAAGTACATGTACCGCTCAGAACTACATACAGCGCATTCACTAATTGATGCAATTTCTTTATTTTTTTTGAAAACAAACATTACTTTTTATACTACAGGTTTGAATTTTTCAACACCCTGTATATTTTTTCCATACAACAACTAAATATACAACCTAAGTGTTGCACATATCATAAGGAGAAAGAAAATATATAAATTACTACCAAAAAATTTAAAAAATAAAGTTAGTACCTGTTGTTGTACATGAGGCAATTTAACCCTCGCACTATTGATGAGACCACGTGACACTCATCCTAAGTAGAAAAAAATATATCCTGAACGAATAATTTCTTCAATTTTGATCAAAACTCTACGATTTGATATAAATATGTTGTTAGGCAACGTCTCAACATTATAACATACATCATTTTTCATATACTACATTTTTGAGCACTCTTCCTAACTGCTATATACTTGCGGCTATATCTAAGAACTTCTGCACATATTTTAACGAAATAAAGCTCAAATTGAAAGCAGTACCGTCTTTATGATCTGAATGCAAGCAGAGTCCCCTACCGTAGACCGAAAGTAATCTTGTGTATATCATATTTGGTACTGCTTATTTCTTTTTACAGAATATAACACATTTTGTTCCATGATTTGTCTCATTGCCTCATAACAGTATGGCTGACGAATGACAACCGAGGAAGAAGTACATGTACCGTTCAGAACTACATACAGTGCGTTCGCTAATTGGTGCAATTACTTCACTTTTTGAAAACAAATTATACTTTTTATACTACATCTTTGAATTTTGCATCACCCTGTATACTTTTTCCACGCAACAACTAAATATACAACCTAAATGTTGGACACATCATTATGGGAAAGAAATTGTATAAATTACTACAAAAAGTCAAAAAATGAAGTTAGAACCTGTTGTTATACATTAAAAAATTTAACCCCTCTAGTATTGATGGAACCACGTTACACACTTTCTAAGTAAAAAAGGTATGACCTCAAAAACTAATTGCTTCAATATTGATCAGTACTCTACGATTTGGTATAAATATGTTGATAGGCAAATTCTCAAGCACTTGTTGAGCACTTTTCCTAACTGCTAAATACTTACGGCTATATCTCCGAAACTTCTGCAAATATTTTAACCAGATAAAGCTCAAATTGAAGAGCAGTACCGTCTTTATAAACTGAATGCAGGCAGAGTCCCCTACCGTAGATGGGAAGTTTTCTTGTGTACATCCTATTTAGTACTGTTTATTTCTTTTTACAGAATATAAAAAATTTTGCTCCATTATTTGTCTCATTGCCTCATAACAATATGGCTGACGAATGACAACGGAGAAAAAAGTACATGTACTGTTCAGAACTACATACAGCGCATTCACTAATTGGTGCAATTTCTTCATTTCTTTGAAAACAAACATTACTTTTTATATTACAGTTTTGAATTTTTCAACACCGTGTATATTTTTTTCCATACAACAACTAAATATGCAACCTAAGTGTTGCACATATCATAAGGAGAAACAAAATGTACAAATTACTATAAATACAAAAAACTTCAAGAAATGAAATTAGTACCTGTTGTTATAAGTGAAGCAATTTAGCTCCTGCTGTATTGATGGAGCACGTTACATACATCTAAGTAATAAAGATATGTCTTCAACCACAAATTTCTACAATTTTGTCCAAAACTCTAAAAACTTTGGTATAAATATATTATTAGGCAACTTCTCAACAATATGACATATGTCATTCTTCATATACTATATAGTTGAGCACTCTTCCTAACTGCTATATAGTTACGGCTATATCTCCGAAACTTCTGCACATATTTAAACGAAAAAAAGCTCTAATTGAAGATCAGTACCCTCTTTATGATCTGAATGCAAGCAGAGTCCCCTACCATAAACAGAAAGTTATTTTCTGTATATCATATTTGGAGTATTTATTTCTTTTACAGAATATAACAGATTTTGTTCCATGATTTGTCTCATTGCGTCATAACAGTATGGCTGACGAATGACAACCGCGAAATAAGTACATGTATCGTTCAGAACTACATACAGCGCATTCACTAATTGGTGCAATTACTTCACTTTTAGAAAACAAATAATAATTTTTATACTACATCTTTGAATTTTGCATTACCCAGTATACTTTTTACATGCAACAACTAAATATACTACCTAAGTGTTGGACACATCATTAGTTGAAAGAATATGTATAAATTACTACAAAAAAATTTAAGAAATGTAGTTAGTACCTGTTGTTTTAAATGAAGGAATTTAGATCCTGCTGTATTGATGAGAGCACGTTACAAACATGCTAAGTAAAAAAGGTATGACTTCAAAAACTAATTTCCACAATACTGATCAATACTCTACGACTTGGTATAAATATGTTGATAGGCAACTTCTCAACAAGATGGCATATACCATTTTTCATATACTATATCTTTGAGCACTCTTCCTAACTGGTATATACTTACGGCTATATCTCCGAAACTTCCGCAAATATTTTAACGAGATAAAGCTCAAATTGAAGAGCAGTACGGTCTTTATGAACTGAATGCAGGCAGAGTCCCCTACCGTAGACGAAAAATTTTCTTGTGTACATCATATTTGGTACTTTTTTTTCTTTTACAGAATATAACAGATTTTGTTCCATGATTTGTCTCATTGCCTCATAACAGTATGGCTGACGAATGACAACCGAGAAATAAGTAAGGCTACCGTTCAGAACTATATACAGCGCATTCACTAATTGGTGCAATTTCTTCATTTTTTTGAAAACAAATATTACCTTTTATACTACAAGTTTGAATTTTTCAACACCGTGTATATTTTTTTCCATACAACAACTAAATATACAACCTAAGTGTTTTAAATATCATAAGGAGAGAGAAAATGTATAAATTACTACAAAAAAATTTAAGAAATGTAGTTAGTACCTGTTGTTTTAAATGAAGTAATTTAAATCCTGCTGTATTGATGAGAGCACGTTACACACATGCTAAGTAAAAAAGGTACGACTTCAAACACTAATTTCTACAATTTATGATCAATACTTTACGATTTGGTATAAATATGTTGTTAGGCAGCTTCTCAACAATATGACATATGTGATTCTTCATTTACTGTATAGTTGAGCACTCTTCCTAACTGCTATATACTTACGGATATATCTCCGAAACTTCTGCACATATTTTAACAAAGTAAAGCTCTAATTGAAGAGTAGTACCCTCTTTATGATCTGAATGCAAGCAGAGTCCCCTACTATAGACAGAATGTTATTTTATGTATATCATATTTGGAGGATTTATTTCTTTTTACAGAATATAACAGATTTTGTTCCATGATTTGTCTCATTGCCTCATATCAGTATGGCTGACGAATGACAACCGAGAAATAAGTACATGTATCGTTCAGAACTACATACAGCGCATTCACAAATTGGTGAATTTTTTCATTTATCTGAAAAGAAATATTACTTTTTATACTACAGGTTTGAATTTTGAACACCCTGTATATTTTTTCCATACAACAACTAAATATACAACCTAAGTGTTGCACATATCATAAGGATAAAGAAAATGTATAAATTACAACGAAAAAATTTAAGAAATGTAGTTAGTACCTGTTGTTTTAAATGAAGAAATTTAGATCCTGCTGTATTGATGAGAGCACGTTACACACATGCTAAGTAAAAAAGGTATGACTTCAAACACTAATTTCTACAATTTATGATCAATACTCTACGATTTGGAATAAATATGTTGTTAGGCAACTTCTCAACAATATGACATATGTCATTTTTCATATACTATATTGTTGAGCATTCTAATTAACTGCTATATACTTACGGCTATATGTCCGACATTTCTGCACATATTTTAACGAAATAAAGCTCTAATTGGAGAGAAGTACACTCTTTATGTTCTGAATACAAGCAGACTCTTTTCCGTAGACGGAAAGTTATCTTGCGTATACCATATTTGGTACTGTTTCTTTCTTTTTACAGGATATAAAATTTTTGTTCTATGATTTGTCTCATTGCCTTATAACAGTATGGCTGACCAATGACAACCGAGGAAAAAGTACATGTACAGTTCAGAACTACATACAGTGCATTCGCTAATTGGTGCAATTACTTCACTTTTTAAAAACAAATAATACTTTTTATACTACATCTTTGAATTTTGTATCACCCTGTATACTTTTTGCATGCAACATCTAAATATACTACCTAAGTGTTGGACACATCATTATGGGAAAGAAAATGTATAAATTACTACAAAATACTTCAAGAAATGAAATTAGTACCTGTTGTTATAAATGAAGGAATTTAGATCCTGCTGTATTGATGAGAGCACGCTACACACATGCTAAGTAAAAAAAAAGTATGTCTTCAAACACTAATTTCTACAATTTATGGTCAATACTTTACGATTTGGTATAAATATGTTGTTAGGCAACTTCTCAACAATATGATATATGTCATTTTTCATATACTATATTGTTGAGCACTCTTCTTAACTGCTATATAATTACGGCTATATCTCCGAAATTGCTGAACATATTTTAACGAAATAAAACTCAAATTGAAGAGCAGTACTGTCTTTATGACGTGAATGCAAGGAGAGTCAACTACCGTAGAAGGAAAGTTATCTTGTGGATATCATATTTGGTATTGTTTATATTTATTACAGAATATAACTCATTTTGTTCCATGATTTGACTCATTGCGTCATAGCAGAATGCCTGACGAATGACAACCGAAGAATAAGTACATGTATCGTTCAGAACTACATACAGTGCATTCGCTAATTGGTGCAATTTCTTCACTTTTTGAAAGCAAGTAATACTTTTTATACTGCATCTTTGAATTTTGCATCACCCTGTATACTTTATCCATGCAACAACTAAATATACCAACTAAGTTTTGGACACATCATAAGGGGAAAGAAAATGTATAAATTACTACAAAATACTTCAAGAAATGTAGTTAGTACCTGTGGTTTTAAATGAAGGAATTTAGATCCTGCTGTATTGATGGGACCACGTTACACACACTCTAAGTAAAAACAGTACGACCTCAACCACAATTTTTTTAAATATTGTTCAATACTCTACGATTTGGTATAAATATGTTGTTAGGCAACTTCTCAACAATATGACATGTGTCATTTTTCATATACTACAGTGTTGAGCTCTCTTCTTAACTGGTATATACTTACGGATATATCTCGGAAACTTCTGCACATATTTTAACGAAATAAAGCTCTAATTGAAGAGCAGTACCCTCTTTATGATCTGATTGCAAGCAGAGTCCCCTACCATAGACAGAAACTTATTTTGTGTATATCATATTTGGAGGAATTATTTCTTTTTACAGAATAAACAGATTTTGTTCCATGATTTGTCTCACTGCCTCATAACAGTATTGCTGACGAATGACAACGGAGGAGAAAGTACATGTACCGTTCAGAATTACATACAGTGCATTCGCTAATTGGTGCAATTACTTCACTTTTTGAAAACAAATAATACTTTTTATACTACATCTTTGAATTTTGCATCACCTTGTATACTTTTCCCATGCAACAACTAAATATGCTACCTAAAAGTTGGACACATCATTAGGGGAAAGGATATGTATAAGTTACTACAAAACCTTAAAAAATGAATTTAGTGCCTGTTGTTATACATTAAGCAAATTAACCCCTGTTTTATTGATGGGACCACGTTACACACACTCTAAGTAAAGAAAGTATGACCTCAACCACTAATTTCTTGATTATTGTTCAATACTCTACGATTTGGTATAAATATGTTGTTAGACAATTTCTCAACAATATGACTTATATTATTTTTCCTATACTCTATTGTTGAGCAATCTTCCTAACTGCTATATACTTACAGATATATCTCCGAAAATTCTGCACATATTTTAACGAGATAAAGCTCAAGTTGAAGAGCAGTACCGTTTTTATGAACTGAATGCAAGCAGAGTCCCCTACCGTAGACGGAAAGTTTTCTTGTGTACATCATATTTAGTACTTTTTGTTTGTTTTACTGAATATAACAGATTTTGTTCCATGATTTGTCTCATTGCCTCATAACAGTATGGATGACGAATGACAACCGAGAAATAAGTATATGTACCGTTCAGAACTACTTACAGCGCATTCACTAATTGCTGCACTTTCTTCATGTTTTGAAAACAAATATTACTTTTTATACTACAGGTTTGAATTTTTCAACACCCTGTATATTTTTTCCATACAACAACTAAATATATATCCTAAGTGTTACACATATCATAAGGAGAAAGAAAATGTATTAATTACTACAAAACTTCAAGAAATGAAATTAGTACCTGTTGTTATAAGTGAAGCAATTTAGCTCCTGCTGTATTGATGAGAGCACGTTACACACATCTAAGTAATAAAGATATGTCTCCAACCACAAATTTCTACAATTTTGTTCAAAACTCTAAAAATTTGGTATAAATATGTTGTTAGGCAACTTCTCAACAATATGACATATGTCATTCTTCATATACTATATAGTTGAGCACTCTTCCTAACTGCTATATACTTACTGCTATATCTGCGAAACTTCTGAACATATTTTAACGAAATAAAACTCAAATTGAAGAGCAGTACTGTTTTTATGACGTGAATGCAAGGAGAGTCAACTACCGTAAAAGGAAAGTTATCTTGTGTATATCATATTTGGTACTGTTTATCCTTATTACAGAATATAACTTATTTTGTTCCATGATTTGACTCATTGCCTCATAGCAGAATGACCGACGAATGACAACGGAGGAATAAGTACATGTACCGTTCATATCTACATACAATGCATTCGCTAATTGGTGCAATTTCTTCACTTTTTGAAAGCAAGTAATACTTTTTATACTGCATCTTTGAATTTTGCATCACCCTGTATACTTTATCCATGCAACAACTAAATATACAAACTAAGTTTTGGACACATCACAAGGGGAAAGAAAATGTATAAATTACTACAAAAAACTTTAAAAAATAAAGTTAGTACCTGTTGTTGTACATGAGGCAATTTAACCCTCGCACTATTAATGATACCACGTGACACTCATTCTAGGTAGAAAAAGTATTACTTCAAACATTAATTTCTTCAATTTTGATCAAAACTCTACGATTTGTTATAAATATTTCGTTAGGCAACTTCTCAACAATATAACATATGTTATTTTTCATATACTACATTGTTGAGCACTTTCCCTAACTGCTATATACTTACGGCTATATCTCCGAATCTTCTGCACATATTTTAACGAAATAAAGCTCAAATTGAAGAGCATTGCCCCTTTTATGATGTGAGTGCAAGCAGAGTCCCCTACCGTAGAAGGAGAGCTATCTTGTATGTATATCATATTTTGTACTGTTTAACTCTTTTTACAGAATATAATAGATTTTATCCCATAATATGTCTCATTGCCTCATAACAATATGGCTGACCAATAACAACCAAGGAGTAAGAACATGTACCATTCAGGACTACATACAGCGCACTCGCTAATTGGTGTTTTATCTTTATTTCTTGATGAACAAACAATAATTTTATACTATTAAGTGTTGGAATTCTGCATCACCCTCTATATTTTTTTTTACACACAACTACGAAATATACTACTTAAGTGTTGCACACATGATAAAGGGGAAAGAAAATCTATACATTACAACAAAAAAATTTTAAAAAATGAAGTTAGTACCTGTTGTTATACATGAAGCAATTTAACCCTTGCAGGATTGATGAGACCACATAACACTCATCCTAAGTGGAAAAATTGTGTCTTCAAACACTATTTTCTTCAATTGGTTTCAAAACTGTACTATTTGGTATAAATATGTTGTTAGGCAACTTCTCAACAATATGACGTATGTCATTTTTCATATACTATATTGTTGAGCACTCTAATTAACTGCTATATACTTACGGATATATATCCGACATTTCTGCACATATTTTAAAGAAATAACGCTCTAATTGGAGAGAAGTACACTCTTTATGATCTGAATACAAGCAGAGTCTTTTCCGTAGACGGAAAGTTATCTTGTGTATACTTTATTTGGTAGTGTTTATTTCTTTTTACAGAATATAAAAATTTTGTTCTATGATTTGTCTCATTGCCTCATAACAGTATGGCTGACCAATGACGACCGAGGAAAAAGTACATCTACCGTTGAGAACTACATACAGTGCATTCGCAAATTGGTGCAATTACTTCACTTTTTGAAAACAAATAATAATTTTTATACTACATTTTTGAATTTTGCATTACCCTGTATACTTTTTCCATGCAACAACTAAATATACTACCTAAGTGTTGGACACATCATCTACTATATACTAATGGCTATATCTCCGAATCTTCTGCATATATTTTAACGAAATAAAAATCAAATTGTAGACCATTGCCCGCTTTATGATAAGAGTGCAAACAGAGTCCCCTACCGTAGAAGGAGAGTTACCTTGTATATATCATATTTTGTACTGTTTAACTCTCATTACAGAATGTAAAAGATTTTATCCCATAATATGTCCCATTGCCTCATAACAATATGGCTGACCAATGACAACCGAGAAGTAAGAACGTGTACCATTCAGAATTACAAACACCGCACTCGCTAAGTGGTGCTTTTTCTTTATTTCTTGATGAACAAACAATAATTTTTTGCTATTAAGGGCTGGAATTCTGTATAACCCTGTATATTTTTTTACACACAACTACCAAATATACTACGTAAGTGTTACACACATGATAAAGGGGAAAGAAAATCTATACATTACAACAACAAATTTTCAAAAATGAAGTTAGTACCTGTTGTTATACATGAAGCAATTTAACCCTTGCAGGATTGATGAGACCACATGACACTCATCCTAAGTGGAAAAAGTATGTCTTCAAACGCTATTTTCTTCAATTTTATTCAAAACTGTACTATTTAGTATAAATATGTTGTTAGGCAACATCTCAACCATATAACATATGTCATTTTTCATATATATTATATTTTTGTGCTTTGCTCCTAAGTACTATATACTAAAGGCTATATCTCCAAAACTTGTGAACATATTTTAACAAAATAAAGCTCAAATTGAAGAGCATTGCCCTTTTTATGATATGAGTGCCAGCAGAGTCCCCTACCGTAGAAGGAGAGTTACCTTGTATGTATCATATTTTGTACTGTTTAACTCTTTTTACAGAATATAACAGATTTTATCCCATAATATGTATCATTGCCTCATAGCAATATGGCTGACCAATGACAACTGTAACGAGTCGCCTTGAGGACACCCCCGACTCGTGACTCAATGGACTCGTCCCATGATGATGACGACTAACGAGAAGCAAGAGAGAGTAAAAGAAACTGAAAATAAGGAAATATAAATACAATATGTTATAGTGTTGTTTAAATCAAGCTAAATTTAACTGTTATATATATTTATTTTTTGTATCTTTTTCTGTTAGTTTTTTTTAAAAAAAAGTATAAAGGAAAGAGTAGGAGTGCGCGAAAACTAGAGTTAATATGGAAATCATTCATATTTTGCTAGCGCGTCACGTGATGGTTTCTTAGCTTCGTGGTATGTGGTTGCCTTCAGCCCGCATACTCTCTTGTGATTCTTCAGCCGAGACGGATCGTGAATTCTCGTAGTTTCTTCGGACAGGATGGAACGTGAATTCGTAGCTGTAGTTTGTCAGCCAGCATGGATTGTTAACTCATGGTTGTATGTGTGGTGACGGTTGTGGAACGAAATGTGTACCAGTCATTGCGTGGTGTCGTTGTTTGTGTCAGAGTTTAGCTATGAAGTTGAACTGGGGCAATGAATGTATTGGGCATTACGGCAAAAAGAGTGAAAGGTGTGGAAAAAAGTGCTTAGTTATATGAGTATAATCACAGTTTCTCAGAAGCTAGTATTTCTGTTATTGTTCTTTCTTATTTTAAGCAGAAAGATAATAGGGATATTGGAGCCGAGGCAGGAATTGAACGGGGGACCAAAAGGAGGTCAACTTGTGCCCGTTTAGGCCTATATGTTCCGAGTTTGTTCAAATAGCCAGGGTAATCTTTTTGATTACTATAATCTTAATTGTCTGGTTACTTTGTGGAGCATTTTAGCCCCAAAGGACGAACTCTGCATTTTTTGGTGGGACAATTATCTGTGAAAAGAAAGGAAAAGAACTGAGAAACAATAGTTACTTGCTCTGATTTAGTAATGCAGGAAGCTTTTCCCTTATTAAGCCCAACTGCTTTTGAAAGTAACTGTTTGCACGCTGAAACTAAGTTTAGTTTGAATTTGGCGAGAGTTTTGAAAAAGGGTTCTAGACAAAAGTGCCGTTTGACCAATATATTTATTCGCTTCGAGTTACATCTCATTCAGACAACGAAGCCAATCCCATTACTGTAACACCACAAGACAAGGTAATAAGAAGACGGAAAAATTGGGTGAGTAAATTTTTGATTTAAGTAGTATATGGGTCACTTTGTGAACAAGTCCAGATTGGTTGTGGTTAAGGTCGTTTCCGCTTTGGTTAGGACGCTATTATCATTTGTATTAAATTGCCACTGTAGGGATCTGTTTCTTAATCTAGTTAAATCCTCCCCAGATTGTAATTTTGAAATTAGTGGAATGATAATCCGGGAGTATAGATCCGAATAATTCCAGAGAATATTAAGAGGATCGAGATTATTTCCTTGTGGATATGTTTATAACCTTACAGCGTAATTTTGAATCGTTAATACGTTCATGTTGCATTCATTCTTGTTGAATGATTTCCATTGCGATTCTGTATCGAGCCATTAAGAGTAAAAAAATTAGGGTTTTTGATAAGTATTGAATACTGAAGGTTTATTGTGCGATATTTTGTGCATATTTAAGATTAGAAATTGTGGAATTAACATATATTACGTTATTATCAAAAATTATCTTTAAGTTGGTACAGTCACAGTCAATAAAATAGGACTAGGTACAACTTTAGTAAAGAGTGTTATAATTCGTATAGGTATTTAATTCTAAAGATTTTTAAAAGAATAATTGTGATATTACTTTCTTAACCGAATTGATTGAAGAATCATTGAATTATTGAGCTGCATTCTTAGTTTTGTACAGTCGGTGACAAAAGTTAATGAAACAAATATTTACTAGTAAACATTGAATTTTGCTTACTGATTACGATAAAAATTCTTTGAATAGTATACTTGAATTGAAAGTTGATTGTCGAGACTGATTAATTTCAGATTTATATTATTATTATTAAAAATTTTGTTAATATTTGATAAAATACCTTCGGACTTTATTTTATACTCTAGCGAATTTGGATTCAAATTGAAATATTGAGATTGTTGTTAGATATTACGATTACCTTAACAGTTAATATTTTTGAATTAAATTATTATAAATTTTGAATTGGATCTCTTACGTATTACTACGCGAAATATTTATCTATATACATTTTTTATTATTATTGTTGTTGTCATTGCTGCTTTGTGCATTTATATTAATCTAACGTATTAGTATATATGCACAACCAACGCTTTGAAATAAAATTTTGTTATTGAAAATTTGAAATCTGGTTGTTCAATTATTTATGATTATTTGCATATCCTATTTATTTGTGTTTACCATTAACATATTCACAAGGAATTTCAATCCGTCTAGTCTGATAAAGCTGCTTTGGGTTTATGTGTCTGTTCGGTCAAGATTCTTCTTTCGGGTTTGCTACTCGAGTTTAAGTCGATTGTTGAATTTTTTTTTAGTAGAGACTCTCGATTTGGATTCGTGTGGCGTGACTAGGGGGAAAGGGTCGTTACATAGTCACAAGAGAGTATCTCAAAAAAATTTGTTTAGAAGGTGTCTTCATCAAACAAAAAAAAATTAGTATAAGAAATATATCTAGTCCTTATTATAACAGTAAATAGAGAATTAATTTCCAAATATTTGATAGTAAATTTTTGTATGTCTATTCCCTTTAAATTTATGCTTCTCCTATGCGAAAAGTTTTGCGATTTATTAGAAATAATTGAAATTAATTGTGATTTCTTGTCTCTTCCGAATATTGAAATTTCGCAGCTAGTTTTTGGTCGATTCGATTTTCATTTGTGTAGTGTAGTAGTAGTCTTAGACTTAGCTTGTATTTATGTTAATATTAAGTAACATTTATTATATATTATTTGTATTGTGTATATGCATATTGAAATTCAGTGCTATGGAGAATCTTAGAGATCATACAGTTATTGATATTCCGGATTCCGAATATTTAACGTTGGATGCCACAGGGAATGTCGATTTAGATAGAACTTTAGAATTTGGTTCTGTTAACATGGAATTAACTCCTCCTACACAGGGTAGTTTATATATAATCAAATACCATCGCCTTTTGTAAATTTATCTAATCGATCCACCCATTCATCGAATGGTACTTTTGGTTTTAGCCGCATGGTTAACGCTACTAGTTTAGATGGTTCTAGAATGGAACAAAGACAAGTGCCCTTTGCTGAACCAATTTTAAATGAAAATAATTCAATACCTTCCGGGAATAATGCTGTAGGTGATGAGCGATTGCGTCATCGATACCTTAATTTAGGAAACTATTACAAAAGGGTTTCTTCTATTAGAAACTCAACTCCTCGAGTGGGTAGTAATAGAAATTTTGTAGGGAATGCCAACTTCCGGTCAGATGATAGAAACACCGAATCCTGTAGACCTAATGTTGTTTTTTCAAACCCAAGTTCTCATGTAAAGTCTAATCGTTTTGATTCTGATATTGAGCATAAGCTAATGATCAAATATACTCATATGCGATCATTGAGTTACTTAGAAAACAGGTTACGAGACATAAAGAATGTTAACGGTAAAAACAGTATTCAGGTTTTTGAAATGCTATTCAGGTTAGAAGAAATAATAATGGATAGCAATTATTCCTTAGGAATGCTACTTTCTGTCTTGATACCTAAATGTGAAGCGGAAGTATTAAAAGTAGTAACTTCAGCATTAAATGAAAACATGAGTTGGGTAGATTTTAAGCGAAATATTTTGATGAAGTTTGTAACTCCCATTATTATTCATTCACTAATAGGAGAACGTGTTTATAGAAAAGAGCGATTAACTGAATTTGTAAATGATTATGTGAAATCAATTATAGTTTCCATGTCTCTGTTGAACATGAATATTGAGGAAGGGGATTTGGTCAAAACAATTTTATGCGGAATGAATCCAAGCATTAGGTTCAAAATGTTGAATTATTATGTGCCTTCGGATAAGTGGGAATTGTTAGATATTTCAGAGAAATTTGTTTCAAGATTTAGAGAACAAATAGAATACAATAAATATTGTGGAATTAACAAAGGCAAACCAAATATGGTATAATCAAATAATAGTTCGATGACTCGAGATATTAAGACGAAAGATAGTGTTAAACCAAATCATAATGTACAACTGAATTCAATGAATGAAATATCTAGGAGTTCGATTGCTTCAGGGTTTCGTTCATTTAAAAATAATCGGTCTGATCAAATATTGAAAAAAAAACTTTAGCAAAATTCCATCTGAAATGGACGGAGTTGTTGCGACCTTTGTAGCTGGCAAAGTGAATAATATTCTGACTAGTGTTTGTGTCGATGGGGGGTCAAGTTTCAACCTCGTTACCATTGATATGGTCAGGTGTTGTGGTTCCGAGAAATTTATTTACGAAGTAGAAGAAAAAACTGTGAATGCTCCTTCGGGTTTAAACTTCGTGACTAAAGAAAAAATTGTGCTAACTATTAATCTTTCCGGATATTTCCAAACAGTAATCTTCAAGGTGGTCGATCAATTGCCTTGTGATTGTTTCCTTGGCATGTCATTTCTTCGTGCTACGTCTGCTATATTAGACGAGAAGTAAGAACATGTACCATTCAGAACTACAAACAGCGCACTCGCTAATTGGTGCTTTTTTTTTATTTCTTGATGAACAAACAATAATTTTTACTATTAAGGGTTGGAATTCTGCATCACCCTGTATATTTTATTACACACAACTACCAAATATACTACGTTAGTGTTGCACACATGATAAAGGGGAAAGAAAATCTATACATTACAACAAAAAATTTTAAAAAATGAAGTTAGTACCTGTTGTTATACATGAAGCAATTTAAACCTTGCAGGATTGATAAGACCACGTGACACTCATCCTAAGTACAAAAAGTGTGTCTTCAAACATAATTTTCTTCAATTTTCATCAAAACTGTACTATTTGGTATAAATATGTTGTTAGGCAACATCTCAACGATATAACATATGTCATTTTTCATATATATTATATTGTTGTTCATTGCTCCTAACTACTATATACTAAAGGCTATATCTCCGAATCTTCTCCACATATTTCAACGAAATAAAAATCAAATTGTAGAGCATTGCTCCTTTCTGATATGAGTGCAAGAAGAGTCCCCTACCGTAGAAGGAGAGTTATATTGTATATATCATATTTTGTACTGTTTAACTCTTTTTACAGAATGTAACAGATTTTATCCCATAATATGTCTCATTGCCTCATAACAATATGGCTGACCAATGACAACCGAGAAGCAAGAACGTGTACCATTCAGAATTACATACACCGCACTCGCTAAATGGTGCTTTTTTCTTTATTTCTTGATGAACAAACAATAATTTTATGCTATTAAGGGCTGGAATTCTGCATCACCCTGTATATTCTTTTACACACAACCACCAAATATACTACGTTAGTGTTGCACACATGATAAAGGGGAAAGAAAATCTATACATTACGACAAAAAAATTTAAAAAATGAAGTTAGTACCTGTTGTTATACATGAAGCAATTTAACCCTTGCAGGATTGATGAGACCACGTTACACTCATCCTACGTAGAAAAAGTGCGTCTTCAAACACAATTTTCTTCAATTTTCTTCAAAACTGTACTATTTGGTATAAATATGTTGTTAGGCAACATCTCAACAACATAACATATGTCATTTTTCATATATATTATATTGTTGTGCATTGCTCCTAACTACTATATACTGAAGGCTATATCTCCGAATCTTCTCCACATATTTTAACGAAATAAAAATCAAATTGTAGAGCATTGCTCCTTTCTGATATCAGTGCAAGCAGAGTCCCCTACCGTAGATGGAGAGTTACCTTGTATGTATCATATTTTGTACTGTTTAACTCTTTTTACAGAATATAACAGATTTTATCCCAAAATATGTCTCATTGCCTCATAACAATATGGCAGACCAATGACAACCGAGAAGTAAGAACGTGTACCATTCAGAACTACATACACCGCACTCGCTAAGTGGGGCTTTTTCTTTATTTCTTGATGAACAAACAATAATTTTTTACTATTAAGGTTTGGAATTCTGCATCACCCTGTATATTTTTTTTACACACAACTACCAAATATACTACGTAAGTGTTGCACACATGATAAAGGGGAAAGGAAATCTATACATTACAACAAAAAAATTTAAAAAATGAAGTTAGTACCTGTTGTTATACATGAAGCAATTTAACCCTTGCAGGATTGATAAGACCACGTGACACTCATCCTAAGTAGAAAAAGAATGTCTTCAAACAAAATTTTTTTCAATTTTCTTCAAAACTGTACTATTTGGTATAAATATGTTGTTAGGCAACATCTCAACAATATAACATATGTCATTTTTCATATATATTATATTGTTGTGCATTGCTCCTAACTACTATATACTAAAGACAATATCTCCGAAACTTTTGAACATATTGTAAGAAAATAAAAATCAAATTGAAGAGCATTGCCCCTTTTATGATATGAGTGCAAGAACAGTCCCCTACCGTAGAAGAAGAGTTACCTTGTATGTATCATATTTTGTACTGTTTAACTTTTTTTACAGAATATAACAGATTTTATCCCATAATATGTCTCATTGCCTCATAACAATACGGCTGACCAGTGACAACCGAGGAGTAAGAACTTGTACCATTCAGAACTACATACACCGCACTCGCTAAGTGGTGCTTTTTCTTTATTTCTTGATGAACAAACAGTAATTTTTCGCTATTAAGGGCTTGAATTCTGCATCACCCTGTATATTTTTTTTACCAACAACTACCAAATATACTACCTAAGTGTTGCACACATGATAAAGGGGAAAGAAAATCTATACATTAAAACAGAAAAATTTAAAAAATGAAGTTAGTACCTGTTGTTATACATGAAGCAATTTAACCCTTGCAGGATTTATGAGACCACGTGACACTCATCCTAAGTTGAAAAAGTATGTCTTCAAACACTATTTTCTTCAATTTTCCTCAAAACTGTACTATTTGGTATAAATATGTTGTTAGGCAACTTGTCAACAATATAACATATGTCATTTTTCATATATATTATATTGTTGTGCATTGCTCCTAACTACTATATACTAAAGGATATATCTCCAAATCTTCTGCACATATTTTAACGAAATAAAAATCAAATTTAAGAACATTACCCCTGTTATGATATGAGTGCCAGCACAGTCCCTTGCCCTAGAATGAGAGTTACATTGTATATATCATATTTTGTACTGTTTAACTCTTTTTACAGAATATAACAGATTTTATCCCATAATATGTCTCATTGCCTCATAACAATATGGCTGACCAATGACAACCGAGAAGTATGAACGTGTACCATTCAGAATTACATACAGCGCACTCGCTAAGTGGTGCTTTTTCTTTATTTCTTGATGAACAAGCAATAATTTTTTACTACTAAGGTTTGGAATTCTGCATCACCCTGTATATTTTTTTACACACAACTACCAAATATACTACGTAAGTGTTGCACACATGATAAAGGGGAAAGGAAATCTATACATTACAACAAAAAAATTTAAAAAATGAAGTTAGTACCTGTTATACATGAAGCAATTTAACCCTTGCAGGATTGATAAGACCACGTGACACTCATCCTAAGTAGAAAAAGTATGTCTTCAAACAAAATTTTCTTCAATTTTCTGCAAAACTGTACTATTTGGTATAAATATGTTGTTAGGCAACATCTCAACAATATAACATATGTCATTTTTCATATATATTATATTGTTGTGCATTGCTCCTAACTACTATATACTAAAGACAATATCTCCGAAACTTTTGAACATATTTTAACAAAATAAGGCTCAAATTGAAGAGCATTGCTCCTTTTATGGTATGAGTGCCAGCAGAGTCCCCGACCGTAGAAGAAGAGTTACCGTGTATATATATCACATTTTGTTCTGTTTAACTCTTTTTACAGAATATAACAGATTTTATCCCATAATATGTTTCATTGCCTCATAACAATATGGCTGACCAATGACAACCGAGAAGTTTGAACGTGTACAATTCAGAATTACATACACCGCACTCGCTAAGAGGTATTTTTTCTTTATTTCTTGATGAACAAACAATAATTTTTTAATATTAAGGGATGGAATTCTGTATCACCCTGTATATTTTTTTACACACAACTACCAAATATACTACGTAAGTGTTACACACATAATAAAGGGGAAAGAAAATCTATACATTACATCAAAAAATTTTAAAAAATGAAGTTAGTACATATTGTTATACATGAAGCAATTTAACCCTTGTAGGATTGATAAGACCACGTGACACTCATCCTAAATGGAAAACTATGTTTCCAAACGCTATTTTCTTCAATTGTATTCAAAACTGTATTATTTAGTATAAATATGTTGTTAGGCAACATCTCAACCATATAATATATGTCATTTTTCAAATATATAAAATTTTTTGCTTTGCTCTCAACTACTATATACTAAAGGCTATATCTCCAAAACTTGTGAACATATTTTAACAAAATAAAGCTCAAATTGAAGAGCATTGCCCCTTTTATGATATGAGTGCAAGCGGAGTCCCCTACCGTAGATGGAGAGTTACCTTGTATGTATCATATTTTGTACTGTTTAACTCTTTTTACAGAATATAACAGATTTTATCCCAAAATATGTCTCATTGCCTCATAACAATATGGCAGACCAATGACAACCGAGAAGTAAGAACGTGTACCATTCAGAACTACATACACCGCACTCGCTAAGTGGGGCTTTTTCTTTATTTCTTGATGAACAAACAATAATTTTTTACTATTAAGGTTTGGAATTCTGCATCACCCTGTATATTTTTTTACACACAACTACCAAATATACTACGTAAGTGTTGCACACATGATAAAGGGGAAAGGAAATCTATACATTACAACAAAAAAATTTAAAAAATGAAGTTAGTACCTGTTGTTATACATGAAGCAATTTAACCCTTGCAGGATTGATAAGACCACGTGACACTCATCCTAAGTAGAAAAAGAATGTCTTCAAACAAAATTTTTTTCAATTTTCTTCAAAACTGTACTATTTGGTATAAATATGTTGTTAGGCAACATCTCAACAATATAACATATGTCATTTTTCATATATATTATATTGTTGTGCATTGCTCCTAACTACTATATACTAAAGACAATATCTCCGAAACTTTTGAACATATTGTAAGAAAATAAAAATCAAATTGAAGAGCATTGCCCCTTTTATGATATGAGTGCAAGAACAGTCCCCTACCGTAGAAGAAGAGTTACCTTGTATGTATCATATTTTGTACTGTTTAACTTTTTTTACAGAATATAACAGATTTTATCCCATAATATGTCTCATTGCCTCATAACAATACGGCTGACCAGTGACAACCGAGGAGTAAGAACTTGTACCATTCAGAACTACATACACCGCACTCGCTAAGTGGTGCTTTTTCTTTATTTCTTGATGAACAAACAGTAATTTTTCGCTATTAAGGGCTTGAATTCTGCATCACCCTGTATATTTTTTTTACCAACAACTACCAAATATACTACCTAAGTGTTGCACACATGATAAAGGGGAAAGAAAATCTATACATTAAAACAGAAAAATTTAAAAAATGAAGTTAGTACCTGTTGTTATACATGAAGCAATTTAACCCTTGCAGGATTTATGAGACCACGTGACACTCATCCTAAGTTGAAAAAGTATGTCTTCAAACACTATTTTCTTCAATTTTCCTCAAAACTGTACTATTTGGTATAAATATGTTGTTAGGCAACTTGTCAACAATATAACATATGTCATTTTTCATATATATTATATTGTTGTGCATTGCTCCTAACTACTATATACTAAAGGATATATCTCCAAATCTTCTGCACATATTTTAACGAAATAAAAATCAAATTTAAGAACATTACCCCTGTTATGATATGAGTGCCAGCACAGTCCCTTGCCCTAGAATGAGAGTTACATTGTATATATCATATTTTGTACTGTTTAACTCTTTTTAAAGAATATAACAGATTTTATCCCATAATATGTCTCATTGCCTCATAACAATATGGCTGACCAATGACAACCGAGAAGTATGAACGTGTACCATTCAGAATTACATACAGCGCACTCGCTAAGTGGTGCTTTTTCTTTATTTCTTGATGAACAAGCAATAATTTTTTACTACTAAGGTTTGGAATTCTGCATCACCCTGTATATTTTTTTACACACAACTACCAAATATACTACGTAAGTGTTGCACACATGATAAAGGGGAAAGGAAATCTATACATTACAACAAAAAAATTTAAAAAATGAAGTTAGTACCTGTTGTTATACATGAAGCAATTTAACCCTTGCAGGATTGATAAGACCACGTGACACTCATCCTAAGTAGAAAAAGTATGTCTTCAAACAAAATTTTCTTCAATTTTCTGCAAAACTGTACTATTTGGTATAAATATGTTGTTAGGCAACATCTCAACAATATAACATATGTCATTTTTCATATATATTATATTGTTGTGCATTGCTCCTAACTACTATATACTAAAGACAATATCTCCGAAACTTTTGAACATATTTTAACAAAATAAGGCTCAAATTGAAGAGCATTGCTCCTTTTATGGTATGAGTGCCAGCAGAGTCCCCGACCGTAGAAGAAGAGTTACCGTGTATATATATCACATTTTGTTCTGTTTAACTCTTTTTACAGAATATAACAGATTTTATCCCATAATATGTTTCATTGCCTCATAACAATATGGCTGACCAATGACAACCGAGAAGTTTGAACGTGTACAATTCAGAATTACATACACCGCACTCGCTAAGAGGTATTTTTTCTTTATTTCTTGATGAACAAACAATAATTTTTTAATATTAAGGGATGGAATTCTGTATCACCCTGTATATTTTTTTACACACAACTACCAAATATACTACGTAAGTGTTACACACATAATAAAGGGGAAAGAAAATCTATACATTACATCAAAAAATTTTAAAAAATGAAGTTAGTACATGTTGTTATACATGAAGCAATTTAACCCTTGTAGGATTGATAAGACCACGTGACACTCATCCTAAATGGAAAACTATGTTTCCAAACGCTATTTTCTTCAATTGTATTCAAAACTGTATTATTTAGTATAAATATGTTGTTAGGCAACATCTCAACCATATAATATATGTCATTTTTCAAATATATAAAATTTTTTGCTTTGCTCCTAACTACTATATACTAAAGGCTATATCTCCAAAACTTGTGAACATATTTTAACAAAATAAAGCTCAAATTGAAGAGCATTGCCCCTTTTATGATATGAGTGCAAGCGGAGTCCCCTACCGTAGATGGAGAGTTACCTTGTTCATATCAGATTTTGTACTTTTTAACTCTTTTTACAGAATATAACAGATTTTATCCCATAATATGTCTCATTGCCTCATAACAATATGGCTGACCAATGACAACCGAGAAGTAAGAACGTGTACCATTCAGAATTACATACAGCGCACTCGCTAAGTGGTGTTTTTTCTTTATTTCTTGATGAACAAACAATAATTTTTTACTATTAAGGTTTGGAATTCAGCGTCACCCTGTATATTTTTTTACACACAACCACCAAATATACTACGTAAGTATTGCACACATGATAAAGGGGAAAGGAAATCTATACATTACAACAAAGAAAATTAAAAAATGAAGTTAGTACCTATTGTTAAACATGAAGCAATTTAACCCTTGCAGGATTGAGGAGACCATGTGACACTCATCCTAAGTAGAAATAGTATGTCTTCAAACACTATTTTCTTCAATTTTCATCAAAACTATACTATTTGGTATAAATATGTTGTTAGGCAACCTCTCAACAATATAACATATGTCATATTTCATATATATTATATTGTTGTGCGTTGCTCCTAACTACTATATACTAAAGGCTATATCTCCGAATCTTCTGCACATATTTTAACGAAATAAAAATCAAATTGTAGAGCATTGCCCCCTTTATGATAAGAGTGCAAACAGAGTCCCCTACCGTAGAAGGAGAGTTACCTTGTATGTATCATATTTTGTACTGTTTAACTCTCATTGCAGAATGTAAAAGATTTTATCCCATAATATGTCTCATTGCCTCATAACAATATGGCTGACAAATGACAACCGAGAAGCAAGAACGTGTACGATTCAGAATTACATAAACCGCACTCGCTAAGTGGTGCTTTTTCTTTATTTCTTGATGAACAAACAATAATATTTTACTATTAAGGGTTTGAATTCTGCATCACCCTGTATATTTTATTACACACAACTACCAAATATACTACGTTGTGTTGCACACATGATAAAGGGGAAAGAAAATCTATACATTACAACAAAAAATTTTAAAAAATGAAGTTAGTACCTGTTGTTATACATGACGCAATTTAACCCTTGCAGGATTGATAAGACCACGTGACACTCATCCTAAGTAGAAAAAGTGTGTCTACAAACACAATTTTCTTCAATTTTCATCAAAACTGTACAATTTGGTATAAATATGTTGTTGGGCAACACCTCAACAATATAACATAATTCATTTTTCATATATATTATATTGTTGCGCATTGCTCCTAACTACTAAATACTAAAGGCTATATCTCCGAATCTTCTCCACATATTTTAACGAAATAAAAATCAAATTGTAGAGCATGGCTCCTTTCTGATATGAATGCAAGCAGAATCCCCTACCGTAGATGGAGAATTACCTTGTTCATATCAGATTTTTTACTGTTTAACTCTAATTACAGAATATAACAGATTTTATCCCATAATATGTTTAATTGTCTCATAACAATATGGCTGACCAATGACAACCGAGAGGTAAGGACGTATACCATTCAGAATTACATACACCGCAATCGCTAAGTGGTGCTTTTTCTTTATTTCTTGATGAACAAACAATAATTTTTTACTATTAAGGTTTGTAATTCTGCATCACCCTGTATATTTTTTTACACACAACTACCAAATATACTACGTTGTGTTGCACACATGATAAAGGGGGAAAAAATCGATACATTACAACAAAAAATTTTTAAAAATGAAGTTAGTACCTGTTGTTATACATGAAGCAATTTAACCCTTGCAGGATTGAGGAGACCACGTGACACTCATCCTAAGTTAGAAAAAGTGTGTCTTCAAACATAATTTTCTTCAATTTTCATCAAAACTGTACAATTTGGTATAAATATGTTGTTAGGCAAGATCTCAACAATATAACATAAGTCATTTTTCATATATATTATATTGTTGTGCATTGCTCCTAACTACTATATACTAAAGGCTATATCTCCGAATCTTCTCCGAAATAAAAATCCAATTGTAGAGCATGGCTCCTTTCTGATATGAGTGCAAGCAGACTCCCCTACCGTAGATGGAGAATACGTATGATACCTTGTTCATATCAGATTTTTTACTGTTTAACTCTCTTTACAGAATATAACCGATTTTATCCCATAATATGTCTCATTGCCTCATAACAATATGGCTGACCAATGACAACGGAGAAGCAAGAACGTGTACCATTCAGAATTACCTACACCGCACTCGGTAAGTGGTGCTTTTTCTTTATTTCTTGATGAACAAACAATACTATTTTGCTATTAAGGGCTGGAATTCTGCATCACCCTGTATATTTTTTTTACACACAACCACCAAATATAACACGTTAGTGTTGCACACATGATAAAGGGGAAAGGAAATCTATACATTACAACAAAAAAATTTAAAAAATGAAGTTAGTACCTGTTGTTATACATGAAGCAATTTAACCCTTGCAGGATTGATGAGACCACGTGACACTCATCCTAAATGGAAAACTATGTTTCCAAACGCTAATTTCTTCAATTGTATTCAAAACTGTATTATTTAGTATAAATATGTTGTTAGGCAACATCTCAACCATATAACATATGTCATTTTTCATATATATTATATTGTTGTGCACTGGTCCTAACTACTATATACTAAAGACAATATCTCCGAAACTTTTGAACATATTTTAACAAAATAATTCTCAAATTGAAGAGCATTGCTCCTTTTATGGTATGAGTGCCAGCAGAGTCCCCGACCGTAGAAGAAGAGTTACCTTGTATATATCACATTTTGTTCTGTTTAACTCTTTTTACAGAATATAACAGATTTTATCCCATAATATGTTTCATTGCCTCATAACAATATGGCTGACCAATGACAACCGAGAAGTAAGAACGTGTACCATTCAGAATTACATACAGCGCACTCGCTAAGTGGTGCTTTTTCTTTATTTCTTGATGAACAAACAATAATTTTTTACTATTAAGGTTTGGAATTCTGCGTCACCCTGTATATTTTTTTACACAACTACCAAATATACTACGTAAGTGTTGCACACATGATAAAGGGGAAAGGAAATCTATACATTACAACAAAAAAATTTTAAAAATGAAGTTAGTACCTATTGTTAAACATGAAGCAATTTAACCCTTGCAGGATTGAGAAGATCACGTGACACTCATCCTAAGTAGAAATAGTATGTCTTCAAACACTATTTTCTTCAATTTTCATCAAAACTATACTATTTGGTATAAATATGTTGTTAGGCAACATCTCAACAATATAACATATGTCATTTTTCCTATATATTATATTGTTGTGCACTGCTCCTAACTACTATATACTAAAGGCTATATCTCCGAATCTTAAGCATATATTTTACGAAATAAAAATCAAATTGAAGAGCATTGCCCCCTTTGTGATGTGAGTGCAAGCAGAGTCCACTTCCGTAGGAGAGTTACCTTGTATGTATCATATTTTGTACTGTTTAACTCTCTTTACAGAATATAACCGATTTTATCCCATAATATGTCTCATTGCCTCATAACAATATGGCTGACCAATGCCAACCGAGAAGTAATAATATGTACTATTCAGAACTACATACACCGCACTCGCTAAGTGATGCTTTTTCTTTATTTCTTGATGAACAAACAATAATATTTTACTATTAAGGGTTGGAATTCTGCATCACCCTGTATATTTTTTACACACAACTACCAAATATACTACGTAAGTGTTGCACACATGATAAAGGGGAAAGGAAATCTATACATTACAAGAAAAAAATTTAAAAAGTGAAGTTAGTACCTGTTGTTATACATGAAGAAATTTAACCCTTGCAGGATTGATAAGACCACGTGACACCCATGCTAAGTAGATAAAGTATGTCTTCAAACACTATTTTCATCAATTTTCTTCACAACTGTACTATTTGGTATAAATATGTTGTTAGGCAACTTGTCAACAATATAACATATGTCATTTTTCATATATATTATATTGTTGTGCATTGCTCCTAACTACTATATACTAAA
Source organism: Thermobia domestica (assembly GCF_964235325.1). Classification (NCBI taxonomy): domain Eukaryota; kingdom Metazoa; phylum Arthropoda; class Insecta; order Zygentoma; family Lepismatidae; genus Thermobia; species Thermobia domestica. The sequence continues at coordinate 184,211,108 of NC_137460.1, read as the reverse complement.
GACAATATCTCCGAAACTTTTGAACATATTGTAAGAAAATAAAAATCAAATTGAAGAGCATTGCCCCTTTTATGATATGAGTGCCAGAACAGTCCCCTACCGTAGAAGAAGAGTTACCTTGTATGTGTCATATTTTGTACTGTTTAACTTTTTTTACAGAATATAACAGATTTTATCCCATAATATGTCTCACTGCCTCATAACAAAACGGCTGACCAGTGACAACCGAGGAGTAAGAACTTGTACCATTCAGAACTACATACACCGCACTCGCTAAGTGGTGCTTTTTCTTTATTTCTTGATGAAAAAACAGTAATTCTTCGCTATTAAGGGCTGGAATTCTGCATCACCCTGTATATTTTTTTACAAGCAACTGCCAAATATACTACGTAAGTGTTGCACACATGATAAAGGGGAAAGAAAATCTATACATTACAAAAAAAAATTTTAAAAAATGAAGTTAGTGCCTGTTTTTATACATGAAGCAATTTAACCCTTGCAGGATTGATGAGACCACGTGACACTCATCCTAAGTAGAAAAAGTGTGTCTTCAAACATAATTTTCTTCAATTTTATTCAAAACTGTACTATTTGGTATAAATATGTTGTTAGACAAAATCTCAACAATATAACATATGTCATTTTTCATATATATTATATTTTTGTGCATTGCTCCTAACTACTATATACAAAAGACAATATCTGCGAAACTTTTGAACATATTTTAAAAAATAAAGCTCAGATTGAAGAGCATTTCACCTTTTATGATATGAGTGCCAGCAGAGTCCCCTACCGTAGAAGAAGAGTTATCTTGTATGTATCATATTTTGTACTGTTTAACACTTTTTACAGAACATAACAGATTTTATCCCATAATATGTCTCATTGCCTCATAACAATATGGCTGACCAATGACAACCGAGAAGTTTGAACGTGTACCATTCAGAACTACATACACCGCACTCGCTAAGTGGTGCTTTTTCTTTATTTCTTGATGAACAAACAGCAATTTTTCGCTATTAAGGGCTTGAATTCTGCATCACCCTGTATATTTTTTTTACCAACAACTACCAAATATACTACCTAAGTGTTGCACACATGATAAAGGGGAAAGGAAATCTATACATTAAAACAGAAAAATTTAAAAAATGAAGTTAGTACCTGTTGTTATACATGAAGCAATTTAACCCTTGCAGGATTTATGAGACCACGTGACACTCATCCTAAGTTGAAAAAGTATGTCTTCAAACACTATTTTCTTCAATTTTCCTCAAAACTGTACTATTTGGTATAAATATGTTGTTAGGCAACTTGTCAACAATATAACATATGTCATTTTTCATATATATTATATTGTTGTGCATTGCTCCTAACTACTATATACTAAAGGATATATCTCCAAATATTCTGCACATATTTTAACGAAATAAAAATCAAATTTAAGAACATTACCCCTGTTATGATATGAGTGCCAGCACAGTCCCTTGCCCTAGAATGAGAGTTACATTGTATATATCATATTTTGTACTGTTTAACTCTTTTTACAGAATATAACAGATTTTATCCCATAATATGTCTCATTGCCTCATAACAATATGGCTGACCAATGACAACCGAGAAGTATGAACGTGTACCATTCAGAATTACATACAGCGCACTCGCTAAGTGGTGCTTTTTCTTTATTTCTTGATGAACAAGCAATAATTTTTTACTACTAAGGTTTGGAATTCTGCATCACCCTGTATATTTTTTTACACACAACTACCAAATATACTACGTAAGTGTCGCACACATGATAAAGGGGAAAGGAAATCTATACATTACAACAAAAAAATTTAAAAAATGAAGTTAGTACCTGTTGTTATACATGAAGCAATTTAACCCTTGCAGGATTGATAAGACCACGTGACACTCATCCTAAGTAGAAAAAGTATGTCTTCAAACAAAATTTTCTTCAATTTTCTGCAAAACTGTACTATTTGCTATAAATATGTTGTTAGGCAACATCTCAACAATATAACATATGTCATTTTTCATATATATTATATTGTTGTGCATTGCTCCTAACTACTATATACTAAAGACAATATCTCCGAAACTTTTGAACATATTTTAACAAAATAAGGCTCAAATTGAAGAGCATTGCTCCTTTTATGGTATGAGTGCCAGCAGAGTCCCCGACCGTAGAAGAAGAGTTACCGTGTATATATATCACATTTTGTTCTGTTTAACTCTTTTTACAGAATATAACAGATTTTATCCCATAATATGTTTCATTGCCTCATAACAATATGGCTGACCAATGACAACCGAGAAGTTTGAACGTGTACAATTCAGAATTACATACACCGCACTCGCTAAGAGGTATTTTTTCTTTATTTCTTGATGAACAAACAATAATTTTTTAATATTAAGGGATGGAATTCTGTATCACCCTGTATATTTTTTTACACACAACTACCAAATATACTACGTAAGTGTTACACACATAATAAAGGGGAAAGAAAATCTATACATTACATCAAAAAATTTTAAAAAATGAAGTTAGTACATGTTGTTATACATGAAGCAATTTAACCCTTGTAGGATTGATAAGACCACGTGACACTCATCCTAAATGGAAAACTATGTTTCCAAACGCTATTTTCTTCAATTGTATTCAAAACTGTATTATTTAGTATAAATATGTTGTTAGGCAACATCTCAACCATATAATATATGTCATTTTTCAAATATATAAAATTTTTTGCTTTGCTCCTAACTACTATATACTAAAGGCTATATCTCCAAAACTTGTGAACATATTTTAACAAAATAAAGCTCAAATTGAAGAGCATTGCCCCTTTTATGATATGAGTGCAAGCGGAGTCCCCTACCGTAGATGGAGAGTTACCTTGTTCATATCAGATTTTGTACTTTTTAACTCTTTTTACAGAATATAACAGATTTTATCCCATAATATGTCTCATTGCCTCATAACAATATGGCTGACCAATGACAACCGAGAAGTAAGAACGTGTACCATTCAGAATTACATACAGCGCACTCGCTAAGTGGTGTTTTTTCTTTATTTCTTGATGAACAAACAATAATTTTTTACTATTAAGGTTTGGAATTCAGCGTCACCCTGTATATTTTTTTACACACAACCACCAAATATACTACGTAAGTATTGCACACATGATAAAGGGGAAAGGAAATCTATACATTACAACAAAGAAAATTAAAAAATGAAGTTACTACCTATTGTTAAACATGAAGCAATTTAACCCTTGCAGGATTGAGGAGACCACGTGACACTCATCCTAAGTAGAAATAGTATGTCTTCAAACACTATTTTCTTCAATTTTCATCAAAACTATACTATTTGGTATAAATATGTTGTTAGGCAACATCTCAACAATATAACATATGTCATTTTTCATATATATTATATTGTTGAGCACTGCTACTAACTACTATATACTAAAGGCTATATCTCCTAATCTTAAGCACATATTTTAACGAAATAAAAATCAAATTGAAGAGCATTGCCCCCTTTGTGATGTGAGTGCAAGCAGAGTCCACTACCGTAGGAGAGTTACCTTGTATGTATCATATTTTGTACTGTTTAACTCTCTTTACAGAATATAACCGATTTTATCCCATAATATGTCTCATTGCCTCATAACAATATGGCTGACCAGTGACAACCGAGGAGTAAAAGCTTGTACCATTCAGAACTACATACACCGCACTCGCTAAGTGGTGCTTTTTTCTTTATTTCTTGATGAACAAACAATAATTTTTTGCTATTAAGGGCTGGAATTCTGCATCACCCTGTATATTCTTTACCAACAACTACCAAATACACTACGTTAGTGTTGCACACATGATAAAGGAGAAAGAAAATCTATACATTACAACAAAAAATTTTAAGAAATGAAGTTAGTACCTGTTGTTATACATGAAGCAATTTAACCCTTGCAGGATTGATGAGACCACGTGACACTCATCCTAAGTTGAAAAAGTATGTATTCAAACACTATTTTCTTCAATTTTCTTAAAAACTGTACTATTTAGTATAAATATGTTGTTAGGCAACCTCTCAACAATATAACATATGTCATATTTCATATATATTATATTGTTGTGCGTTGCTCCTAACTACTATATACTAAAGGCTATATCTCCGAATCTTCTGCACATATTTTAACGAAATAAAAATCAAATTGTAGAGCATTGCCCCCTTTATGATAAGAGTGCAAACAGAGTCCCCTACCGTAGAAGGAGAGTTACCTTGTATGTATCATATTTTGTACTGTTTAACTCTCATTGCAGAATGTAAAAGATTTTATCCCATAATATGTCTCATTGCCTCATAACAATATGGCTGACAAATGACAACCGAGAAGCAAGAACGTGTACGATTCAGAATTACATACCCCGCACTCGCTAAGTGGTGCTTTTTCTTTATTTCTTGATGAACAAACAATAATATTTTACTATTAAGGGTTTGAATTCTGCATCACCCTGTATATTTTATTACACACAACTACCAAATATACTACGTTGTGTTGCACACATGATAAAGGGGAAAGAAAATCTATACATTACAACAAAAAATTTTAAAAAATGAAGTTAGTACCTGTTGTTATACATGAAGCAATTTAACCCTTGCAGGATTGATAAGACCACGTGACACTCATCCTAAGTAGAAAAAGTGTGTCTACAAACACAATTTTCTTCAATTTTCATCAAAACTGTACAATTTGGTATAAATATGTTGTTGGGCAACACCTCAACAATATAACATAATTCATTTTTCATATATATTATATTGTTGCGCATTGCTCCTAACTACTAAATACTAAAGGCTATATCTCCGAATCTTCTCCACATATTTTAACGAAATAAAAATCAAATTGTAGAGCATGGCTCCTTTCTGATATGAATGCAAGCAGAATCCCCTACCGTAGATGGAGAATTACCTTGTTCATATCAGATTTTTTACTGTTTAACTCTAATTACAGAATATAACAGATTTTATCCCATAATATGTTTAATTGTCTCATAACAATATGGCTGACCAATGACAACCGAGAGGTAAGGACGTATACCATTCAGAATTACATACACCGCAATCGCTAAGTGGTGCTTTTTCTTTATTTCTTGATGAACAAACAATAATTTTTTACTATTAAGGTTTGGAATTCTGCATCACCCTGTATATTTTTTTACACACAACTACCAAATATACTACGTTGTGTTGCACACATGATAAAGGGGAAAAAAAATCGATACATTACAACAAAAAATTTTTAAAAATGATGTTAGTACCTGTTGTTATACATGAAGCAATTTAACCCTTGCAGGATTGAGGAGACCACGTGACACTCATCCTAAGTAAGAAAAAGTGTGTCTTCAAACATAATTTTCTTCAATTTTCATCAAAACTGTACAATTTGGTATAAATATGTTGTTAGGCAAGATCTCAACAATATAACATAAGTCATTTTTCATATATATTATATTGTTGTGCATTGCTCCTAACTACTATATACTAAAGGCTATATCTCCGAATCTTCTCCGAAATAAAAATCCAATTGTAGAGCATGGCTCCTTTCTGATATGAGTGCAAGCAGACTCCCCTACCGTAGATGGAGAATACGTATGATACCTTGTTCATATCAGATTTTTTACTGTTTAACTTTCTTTACAGAATATAACCGATTTTATCCCATAATATGTCTCATTGCCTCATAACAATATGGCTGACCAATGACAACGGAGAAGCAAGAACGTGTACCATTCAGAATTACCTACACCGCACTCGCTAAGTGGTGCTTTTTCTTTATTTCTTGATGAACAAACAATAATTTTTTACTATTAAGGTTTGGAATTCTGCGTCACCCTGTATATTTTTTTACACAACTACCAAATATACTACGTAAGTGTTGCACACATGATAAAGGGGAAAGGAAATCTATACATTACAACAAAAAAATTTTAAAAATGAAGTTAGTACCTATTGTTAAACATGAAGCAATTTAACCCTTGCAGGATTGAGAAGATCACGTGACACTCATCCTAAGTAGAAATAGTATGTCTTCAAACACTATTTTCTTCAATTTTCATCAAAACTATACTATTTGGTATAAATATGTTGTTAGGCAACATCTCAACAATATAACATATGTCATTTTTCCTATATATTATATTGTTGTGCACTGCTCCTAACTACTATATACTAAAGGCTATATCTCCGAATCTTAAGCATATATTTTACGAAATAAAAATCAAATTGAAGAGCATTGCCCCCTTTGTGATGTGAGTGCAAGCAGAGTCCACTTCCGTAGGAGAGTTACCTTGTATGTATCATATTTTGTACTGTTTAACTCTCTTTACAGAATATAACCGATTTTATCCCATAATATGTCTCATTGCCTCATAACAATATGGCTGACCAATGCCAACCGAGAAGTAATAATATGTACTATTCAGAACTACATACACCGCACTCGCTAAGTGATGCTTTTTCTTTATTTCTTGATGAACAAACAATAATATTTTACTATTAAGGGTTGGAATTCTGCATCACCCTGTATATTTTTTACACACAACTACCAAATATACTACGTAAGTGTTGCACACATGATAAAGGGGAAAGGAAATCTATACATTACAAGAAAAAAATTTAAAAAGTGAAGTTAGTACATGAAGAAATTTAACCCTTGCAGGATTGATAAGACCATGTGACACTCATGCTAAGTAGATAAAGTATGTCTTCAAACACTATTTTCATCAATTTTCTTCAAAACTGTACTATTTGGTATAAATATGTTGTTAGGCAACTTGTCAACAATATAACATATGTCATTTTTCATATATATTATATTGTTGTGCATTGCTCCTAACTACTATATACTAAAGACAATATCTCCGAAACTTTTGAACATATTGTAAGAAAATAAAAATCAAATTGAAGAGCATTGCCCCTTTTATGATATGAGTGCCAGAACAGTCCCCTACCGTAGAAGAAGAGTTACCTTGTATGTGTCATATTTTGTACTGTTTAACTTTTTTTACAGAATATAACAGATTTTATCCCATAATATGTCTCACTGCCTCATAACAAAACGGCTGACCAGTGACAACCGAGGAGTAAGAACTTGTACCATTCAGAACTACATACACCGCACTCGCTAAGTGGTGCTTTTTCTTTATTTCTTGATGAAAAAACAGTAATTCTTCGCTATTAAGGGCTGGAATTCTGCATCACCCTGTATATTTTTTTACAAGCAACTGCCAAATATACTACGTAAGTGTTGCACACATGATAAAGGGGAAAGAAAATCTATACATTACAAAAAAAATTTTAAAAAATGAAGTTAGTGCCTGTTTTTATACATGAAGCAATTTAACTCTTGCAGGATTGATGAGACCACGTGACACTCATCCTAAGTAGAAAAAGTGTGTCTTCAAACATAATTTTCTTCAATTTTATTCAAAACTGTACTATTTGGTATAAATATGTTGTTAGACAAAATCTCAACAATATAACATATGCCATTTTTCATATATATTATATTTTTGTGCATTGCTCCTAACTACTATATACAAAAGACAATATCTGCGAAACTTTTGAACATATTTTAAAAAATAAAGCTCAGATTGAAGAGCATTTCACCTTTTATCATATGAGTGCCAGCAGAGTCCCCTACCGTAGAAGAAGAGTTATCTTGTATGTATCATATTTTGTACTGTTTAACACTTTTTACAGAACATAACAGATTTTATCCCATAATATGTCTCATTGCCTCATAACAATATGGCTGACCAATGACAACCGAGAAGTTTGAACGTGTACCATTCAGAATTACATACACCGCACTCGCTAAGAGGTATTTTTTCTTTATTTCTTGATGAACAAACAATAATTTTTTAATATTAAGGGATGGAATTCTGTATCACCCTGTATATTTTTTTACACACAACTACCAAATATACTACGTAAGTGTTACTCACATAATAAAGGGGAAAGAAATTCTATACATTACATCAAAAAATTTAAAAAAATGAAGTTAGTACATGTTGTTATACATGAAGCAATTTAACCCTTGTAGGATTGATAAGACCACGTGACACTCATCCTAAATGGAAAACTATGTTTCCAAACGCTATTTTCTTCAATTGTATTCAAAACTGTATTATTTAGTATAAATATGTTGTTAGGCAACATCTCAACCATATAACATATGTCATTTTTCATATATATTATATTTTTGTGCTTTGCTCCTAACTACTATATACTAAAGGCTATATCTCCAAAACTTGTGAACATATGTTAACAAAATAAAGCTCAAATTGAAGAGCATTGCCCCTTTTATGATATGAGTGCAAGCGGAATCCCCTACCGTAGATGGAGAGTTACCTTGTTCATATCAGATTTTGTACTGTTTAACTCTTTTTACAGAATATAACAGATTTTATCCCATAATATGTCTCATTGCCTCATAACAATATGGCTGACCAGTGACAACCGAGGAGTAAGAGCTCGTACCATTCAGAACTACATACACCGCACTCGCTAAGTGGTGCTTTTTCTTTATTTCTTGATGAACAAACAATAATTTTTTGCTATTAAGGGCTGGAATTCTGCATCACCCTGTATATTTTTTTACCAACAACTACCAAATATACTACCTAAGTGTTGCACACATGATAAAGGAGAAAGAAAATCTATACATTACAACAAAAAAATTTTAAAAATGAATTTAGTACCTGTTGTTATACATGAAGCAATTTAACCCTTGCAGGATTGAGGAGACCACGTGACACTCATCCTAAGTTGAAAAAGAATGTCTTCAAACACTATTTTCTTCAATTTTCATCAAAACTATACTATTTGGTATAAATATGTTGTTAGGCAACATCTCAACAATATAACATATGTCATTTTTCATATATATTATATTGTTGTGCACTGCTCCTAACCACTATATACTAAAGGCTATATCTCCTAATCTTAAGCACATATTTTAACGAAATAAAAATCAAATTGAAGAGCATTGCCCCCTTTGTGATGTGAGTGCAAGCAGAGTCCACTACCGTAGGAGAGTTACCTTGTATGTATCATATTTTGTACTGTTTAACTCTCTTTACAGAATATAACCGATTTTATCCCATAATATGTCTCATTGCCTCATAACAATATGGCTGACCAATGACAACCGAGAAGTAAGAATATGTACTATTCAGAACTACATACATCGCATTCGCTAAGTGATGCTTTTTCTTTATTTCTTGATGAACAAACAATAATATTTTACTATTAAGGGTTGGAATTCTGCATTAGCCTGTATTTTTTTTACACACAACTACCAAATATACTACGTAAGTGTTGCACACATGATAAAAAGGAAAGGAAATCTATATATTACAACAAAAAAAAAATTAAAAAATGAAGTTAGTACCTGTTGTTATACATGAAGCAATTTAACCCTTGCAGGATTGATGAGACCACGTGACACTCATCCTAAATGGAAAACTATGTTTCCAAACGCTATTTTCTTCAATTGTATTCAAAACTGTATTATTTAGTATAAATATGTTGTTAGGCAACATCTCAACCATATAATATATGTCATTTTTCAAATATATAAAATTTTTTGCTTTGCTCCTAACTACTATATACTAAAGGCTATATCTCCAAAACTTGTGAACATATTTTAACAAAATAAAGCTCAAATTGAAGAGCATTGCCCCTTTTATGATATGAGTGCAAGCGGAGTCCCCTACCGTAGATGGAGAGTTACCTTGTTCATATCAGATTTTGTACTTTTTAACTCTTTTTACAGAATATAACAGATTTTATCCCATAATATGTCTCATTGCCTCATAACAATATGGCTGACCAATGACAACCGAGAAGTAAGAACGTGTACCATTCAGAATTACATACAGCGCACTCGCTAAGTGGTGTTTTTTCTTTATTTCTTGATGAACAAACAATAATTTTTTACTATTAAGGTTTGGAATTCTGCGTCACCCTGTATATTTTTTTACACACAACCACCAAATATACTACGTAAGTATTGCACACATGATAAAGGGGAAAGGAAATCTATACATTATAATAAAGAAAATTAAAAAATGAAGTTAGTACCTATTGTTAAACATGAAGCAATTTAACCCTTGCAGGATTGAGGAGACCACGTGACACTCATCCTAAGTAGAAATAGTATGTCTTCAAACACTATTTTCTTCAATTTTCATCAAAACTATACTATTTGGTATAAATATGTTGTTAGGCAACATCTCAACAATATAACATATGTCATTTTTCATATATATTATATTGTTGTGCACTGCTCCTAACTACTATATACTAAAGGCTATATCTCCTAATCTTAAGCACATATTTTAACGAAATAAAAATCAAATTGAAGAGCATTGCCCCCTTTGTGATGTGAGTGCAAGCAGAGTCCACTACCGTAGGAGAGTTACCTTGTATGTATCAGATTTTGTACTGTTTAACTCTTTTTACAGAATATAACAGATTTTATCCCATAATATGTCTCATTGCCTCATAACAATATGGCTGACCAGTGACAACCGAGGAGTAAAAGCTTGTACCATTCAGAACTACATACACCGCACTCGCTAAGTGGTGCTTTTCTTTATTTCTTGATGAACAAACAATAATTTTTTGCTATTAAGGGCTGGAATTCTGCATCACCCTGTATATTCTTTACCAACAAGTACCAAATATACTACGTTAGTGTTGCACACATGATAAAGGAGAAAGAAAATCTATACATTACAACAAAAAATTTTAAGAAATGAAGTTAGTACCTGTTGTTATACATGAAGCAATTTAACCCTTGCAGGATTGATGAGACCACGTGACACTCATCCTAAGTTGAAAAAGTATGTATTCAAACACTATTTTCTTCAATTTTCTTAAAAACTGTACTATTTAGTATAAATATGTTGTTAGGCAACCTCTCAACAATATAACATATGTCATATTTCATATATATTATATTGTTGTGCGTTGCTCCTAACTACTATATACTAAGGGCTATATCTCCGAATCTTTAGCACATATTTTAACGAAATAAAAATCAAATTGAAGAGCATTGCCCCCTTTGTGATGTGAGTGCAAACAGAGTCCCCTACCGTAGAAGGAGAGTTACCTTGTATGTATCATATTTTGTACTGTTTAACTCTCATTGCAGAATGTAAAAGATTTTATCCCATAATATGTCTCATTGCCTCATAACAATATGGCTGACAAATGACAACCGAGAAGCAGGAACGTGTACCTTTCAGAATTACATACCCCGCACTCGCTAAGTGGTGCTTTTTCTTTATTTCTTGATGAACAAACAATAATATTTTACTATTAAGGGTTTGAATTCTGCATCACCCTGTATATTTTATTACACACAACTACCAAATATACTACGTTGTGTTGCACACATGATAAAGGGGAAAGAAAATCTATACATTACATCGAAAAATTTTAAAAGATGAAGTTAGTACCTGTTGTTATACATGACGCAATTTAACCCTTGCAGGATTGATAAGACCACGTGACACTCATCCTAAGTAGAAAAAGTGTGTCTTCAAATATAATTTTATTCAATTTTCATCAAAACTGTACAATTTGGTATAAATATGTTGTTAGGCAACATCTCAACAATATAACATATGTCATTTTTCATATATATTTTCATATATAAGGCATTTACGATGGAAAAACCCCGGTTTTAAAAGAGTCACAGAAACAATGGGATCAAATTATTCTAAACGAGGTAATCGAACACGAAATAGTCGCTGAAAACGACATTGAAAGTGCACGCATCAAAGCTTTAAGAGAGAAGGAATCAGGAGCATGGCTACAGTCAACACCATCTATAAACATAGGGACATTCTTGAATGACAACTTTTTCAAAATCTGCATAGGATTGCGCTTAGGCCTGAATATTTGTCATGAATTTATTTGCACCTGCAACAACAAGATGGACAAGAAAGGTCTTCATGCCTTGAGCTGCAACAAAAGTGGAGGAAGATTTACACGTCATAGCGAATTAAACAACATACTCAAAAGAACTCTTGCAAGCATCGACTTTCCGAGTATATTAGAACCTCCAGGAATGTTCAGGAACGATGGTAAACGGCCAGACGGAATAACATTAATTCCGTGGAAAAAGGGTCTAAGATTAGTCTGGGATGTCACATGTGTGGATACGTTTGCTCCATCTTATCTACAATCCACAAGTATAAAAGCAGGGAGCGCAGCGGAAGCGGCTTGTTCACGCAAACACTCAAAGTACTCTAAACTTAAAGAAGACCATCATTTTATAGCCTTTGCTACCGAAACAACAGGTGTCTTCAGCAAAGAAGCAATGGATTTTTTGAAAGAACTAGGAGCAAGTCTGACAGCAAAAACAGGAGACCCTAGAAGCTATCAATTTTTACTGCAACGCGTAAGCATAGCCATACAAAAAGGCAATGCTGTCAGTATTTTGAGTTCCTTCCCTTCTTCCCATAAGCTTGAAGAAATCTTTTACCTTAGATAGAACACTTTAAACTGGCATAAGGAGAATTTGAAGACAACCTGAAGAAAGTAGAATCTTTTCATTTTTATTTATAGGCTATAGATTTCATTAACAAATATTTAATAAGATGGGAGCAGAAGATTTGAATATAAATAAGTTTTGAACTTATGTTTAATAATAATTTTTATTTTTGGAAGTGAAATTTCATTGTCATAATTATTGTCAGTCTATTTTCAACTATTTGTTTAATTAGTATAATTCTTTTGTGACTTTATTTTGTTAATTAATATTCAAGCAATGCTGTTTAAATATTAGATAATATCTTGTGTATGAAAAAAAAAACTACACTTTGCAATTCTGTAACATACGTATAAATATGTATTCTTATATAATATAACATAAGTCATTTTTCATATATATTATATTGTTGTGCATTGCTCCTAACTACTATATACTAAAGGCTATATCTCCGAATCTTCTCCACATATTTTAACGAAATAAATATCAAATTGTAGAGCATGGCTCCTTTCTGATATGAGTGCAAGCAGACTCCCCTACCGTAGATGGAGAATTACCTTGTTCATATCAGATTTTTTACTGTTCAACTCTAATTACAGAATATAACAGATTTTATCCCATAATATGTTTAATTGCCTCATAACAATATGGCTGACCAATGACAACCGAGAAGTAAGAACGTATACCATTCAGAATTACATACACAGCAATCGGTAAGTGGTGCTTTTTCTTTATTTCTTGATGAACAAACAATAATTTTTTACTATTAAGGTTTGGAATTCTGCATCACCCTGTATATTTTTTTACACACAACTACCAAATATACTACGTAAGTGTTGCACACATGATAAAGAGGAAAGGAAATCTATACATTACAACAAAAAAATTTAAAAAATGAAGTTAGTACCTATTGTTAAACATGAAGCAATTTAACCCTTGCAGGATTGAGGAGACCACGTGACACTCATCTTAAGTAGAAATAGTATGTCTTCAAACACCATTTTCTTCAATTTTCTTCAAAACTATACTATTTGGTATAAATATGTTGTTAGGCAAAATCTCAACCATATAACATATGTCATTTTTCATATATATTATATTGTTGTGCACTGCTCCTAACTACTATATACTAAGGGCTATATCTCCGAATCTTTAGCACATATTTTAACGAAATATAAATCAAATTGTAGAGCATTGCCCCCTTTGTGATGTGAGTGCAAGCAGAGTCCACTACCGTAGATGGAGAGTTACCTTGTTTATATCATATTTTGTACTCTTTAACTCTCTTTACAGAATATAACTGATTTTATCCCATAATATGACTCATTGCCTCATAACAATATAACTGACCAATGACAACGGAGAAGCAAGAACGTGTACCATTCAGAATTACATACACCGCACTCGCTAAGTTGTGCTTTTTCTTTATTTCTTGATGAACAAACAATAATATTTTGCTATTAAGGGCTGGAATTCTGCATCACCCTGTATATTTTTTTACACACAACCACCAAATATACTACGTTAGTGTTGCACACATGATAAAGGGGAAAGGAAATCTACACATTACAACAAAAAATTTTAAAAAATGAAGTTAGTACCTGTTGTTATACATGAAGCAATTTAACCCTTGCAGGATTGATGAGACCACGTGACACTCATCCTAAGTAGAGAAAGTATGTCTTCAAACACTATTTTCTTCAATTTTCTTCAAAACTGTACTATTTGGTATAAATATGTTGTTAGGCAACTTGTCAACAATATAACATATGTCATTTTCCATATATATTATATTGTTGTGCATTGCTCCTAACTACTATATACTAAAGGCTATATCTCCGATCTTCTGCACATATTTTAACGAAATAAAAATCAAATTGAAGAACATTGCCCTTTTATGATATGAGTGCCAGCACAGTCCCCTGCCGTAGAAGGAGGGTTACCTTGTATATATCATATTTTGTTCTGGTTAACTCTTTTTACAGAATATAACAGATTTTATCCCATAATATGTTTCATTGCCTCATAACAATATGGCTGACCAATCACAACCGAGAAGTAAGAACGTGTACCATTCAGAATTACATACACCGCACTCGCTAAGTGGTGCTTTTTCTTTATTTCTTGATGAACAAATTATAATTATTTAATATTAAGGGCTGTAATTCTGTATCACCCTGTATATTTTTTTACACACAACTACCTAATATACTACGTAAGTGTTACACACATGAAAAAGTGGAAAGGAAATCTATACATTACAACAAAAAAATTTAAAAAATGAAGTTAGTACCTATTGTTAAACATGAAGGAATTTAACACTTGCAGGATTGAGGAGACCACGTGACACTCATCCTAAGTAGAAATAGTATGTCTTCAAACACTATTTTCTTCAATTTTCTTCAAAACTATACTATTTGGTATAAATATGTTGTTAGGCAACATCTCAACTATATAACATATGTTATTTTTCATATATATTATATTGTTGTGAACTGCTCCTAACTACTATATACTAAAGGCTATATCCCCGAATCTTAAGCACATATTTTAACGAAAAAAAATCAAATTGAAGAGCATTGCCCCCTTTGTGATGTGAGTGCAAGCAGAGTCCACTACCGTAGGAGAGTTACCTTGTATGTATCATATTTTGTACTGTTTAACTCTCTTTACAGAATATAACCGATTTTATCCCATAATATGTCTCATTGCCTCATAACAATATGGCTGACCAATGACAACAGAGAAGTAAGAATATGTACTATTCAGAACTACATACACCGCACTCGCTAAGTGATGCTTTTTCTTTATTTCTTGATGAACAAACAATAATATTTTACTATTTAGGGTTAGAATTCATCATCACCCTGTATATTTTTTTACACACAACCACCAAATATACTACGTTAGTGTTGCACACATGATAAAGGGGAAAGGAAATCTATACATTACAACAAAAAAATTTAAAAAATGAAGTTAGTACCTGTTGTTATACATGAAGAAATTTAACTCTTGTAGGATTGATGAGACCACGTGACACTCATCCGAAGTAGAAAAAGTGTGTCTTCAAACATAATTTTCTTCAATTTTCTTCAAAACTATACTATTTGGTATAAATATGTTGTTAGGCAAAATCTCAACAATATAACATATGTCATTTTTCATATATATTATATTGTTGTGCATTGCTCCTAACTACTATATACTAAAAAAAATATCTCCGAAACTTTTGAACATATTTTAACAAAATAAAGCTGAGATTGAAGAGCATTTCCCCTGTTATGATATGAGTGCCAGCAGAATCCCCTACCGTAGAAGAAGAGTTACCTTCTATGTATCATATTTTGTACTGTTTAACTCTTTCTACAGAATATAACAGATTTTATCCCATAATATGTCTCATTGCCTCATAACAATATGGCTGACCAATGACAACCGAGAGGTAAGAACATGTACCATTCAGAACTACATACACCACACTCGCTAATTGGTGCTTTTTCTTTATTTCTTGATGAACAAACAATAATTTTTGCTATTAAGGGCCTGAATTCTGCATCACCCTGTATATTTTTTTACACACAACCACCAATTATACTACCTAAGTGTTGCACACATGATAAAGGGGAAAGAAAATCTATACATTACAACAAAAAAAATTAAAAAATGAAGTTAGTACCTGTTGTTATACATGAAGCAATTTAACCCTTGCAGGATTGATGAGACCACGTGACACTCATCCTAAGAAGAAAAAGTGTGTCTTCAAACAAAATTTTCTTCAATTTTCTTCAAAACTGTACTATTTGGTATAGATATCTTGTTAGGCAACATCTCAACAATATAACATATGTCATTTTTCATATATATTATATTGTTGTGCATTGCTCCTAACTACTATATACTAAACGCTATATCTCCAAAACTTGTGAACATATTTTAACAAAATAAAGCTCAAATTGAAGAGCATTGCCCCTTTTATGATATGAGTGCCAGCAGAATCCCCTACCGTAGAAGAAGAGTTACCTTGTATGTATTATATTTTGTACTTTTTAACTCTTTTTGAAGAATATAACAGATTTTATCCCATAATATGTCTCATTGCCTCATAACAATATGGCTGACGAATGACAACCGAGAAGGAAGAATATGTACTATTCAGAACTACATACACCGCACACGCTAAGTGATGCTTTTTCTTTATTTCTTGATGAACAAACAATAATATTTTACTATTAAGGGTTGGAATTCTGCGTCACCCTGTATATTTTTTTACACACAACTACCAAATATACTACGTAAGTGTTGCACAGATGATAAAGGGGAAAGGAAATCTATACATTACAACAAAAAAAATTTAAAAAATGAAGTTAGTACCTGTTGTTATACATGAAGCAATTTAACCCTTGCACTATTGATAAGACCACGTTACACTCATCCTAAGTAGAGAAAGTATGTCTTCAAACACAATTTTCTTCAATTTTCTTCAAAACTATACTATTTGGTATAAATATGTTGTTAGGCAACCTCTCAACAATATAACATATGTCATTTTTCATATATATTATATTGTTGAGCACTGTTCCTAACTACTATATACTAAAGGCTATATCTCCGAATCTTAAGCACATATTTTAACGAAATAAAAATCAAATTGAACAGCATTGCCCCCTTTGTTATGTGAGTGCAAGCAGAGTCCACTACCGTAGATGGAGAGTTACCTTGTTCATATCATATTTTGTACTGTTTAACTGTCTTTACAGAATATAACCGATTTTATCCCATAATATGTCTCATTGCCTCATAACAATATGGCTGACCAATGACAACGGAGAAGCAAGAACGTGTACCATTCAGAATTACATACACCGCACTCGCTAAGTGGTGCTTTTTCTTTATTTCTTGATGAACAAACAATACTATTTTGCTATTAAGGGCTGGAATTCTGCATCACCCTGTATATTTTTTTACACACAACCACCAAATATAACACGTTAGTGTTGCACACATGATAAAGGGGAAAGAAAATCT
This sequence comes from Thermobia domestica, assembly GCF_964235325.1. NCBI lineage: Eukaryota > Metazoa > Arthropoda > Insecta > Zygentoma > Lepismatidae > Thermobia > Thermobia domestica. Next base: position 184,193,517 of record NC_137460.1, on the reverse strand, counting down.
ATACATTACAACAAAAAATTTTAAAAAATGAAGTTAGTACCTGTTGTTATACATGAAGCATTTTAACACTTGCAGGATTAAGGAGACCACGTGACACTCATCCTAAGTAGAGAAAGTATGTCTTCAAACACAATTTTCTTCAATTTTCTTCAAAACTATACTATTTGGTATAAATATGTTGTTAGGCAACCTCTCAACAATATAACATATGTCATTTTTCATATATATTATATTGTTGTGCACTGTTCCTAACTACTATATACAAATGCTATATCTCCGAATCTTAAGCACATATTTTAACGAAATAAAAATCAAATTGAACAGCATTGCTCCCTTTGTGATGTGAGTGCAAGCAGAGTCCACTACCGTATAAGGAGGTTTACCTTGTATATATCATATTTTGTTCTGTTTAACTCTTTTTACAGAATATAAGAGATTTTATCCCATAATATGTTTCATTGCCTCATAACAATATGGCTGACCAATGACAACCGAGAAGTTAGAACGTGTACCATTCAGAATTACATACACCGCACTCGCTAAGAGGTATTTTTTCTTTATTTCTTGATGAACAAGCAATAATTTTTTAATATTAAGGGATGGAATTCTGTATCACCCTGTATATTTTTTTACACACAACTACCAAATATACTACGTAAGTGTTACAAACATGATAAAGGGGAAAGAAAATCTATACATTACAACAAAAAATTTTAAAAAATGAAGTTAGTACATGTTGTTATACATGAAGCAATTTAACCCTTGCAGGATTGATGAGACCACGTGACACTCATCCTAAGTGGAAAACTATGTTTCCAAACGCTATTTTCTTCAATTGTATTCAAAACTGTATTATTTAGTATAAATATGTTGTTAGGCAACATCTCAACCATATAACATATGTCATTTTTCATATATATTATATTTTTGTTCTTTGCTCCTAACTACTATATACTAAAGGCTATATCTCCAAAACTTGTGAACATATTTTAACAAAATGAAGCTCAAATTGAAGAGCATTGCCCCTTTTATGATATGAGTGCAAGCAAAGTCCCCTAACGTAGAAGGAGAATTACCTTGTATATATCATATTTTGTACTGTTTAACTCTTTTTACAGAATATAACAGATTTTATCCCATAATATGTCTCATTGCCTCATAACAATATGGCTGACCAGTGACAACCGAGGAGTAAGAGCTTGTACCATTCAGAACTACATACACCGCACTCGCTAAGTGGTGCTTTTTCTTTATTTCTTGATGAACAAACAATAATTTTTTGCTGTTAAGGGCTGGAATTCTGCATCACCCTGTATATTCTTTACCAACAACTACCAAATATACAACCTAAGTGTTGTACACATGATAAAGGAGAAAGAAAATCTATACATTACAACAAAAAATTTTAAAAAATGCAGTTAGTACCTGTTGTTATACATGAAGCAATTTAACCCTTGCAGGATTGATGAGACCACGTGACACTCATCCTAAGTAGAAAAAGTGTGTCTTCAAACATAATTTTCTTTAATTTTCATGAAAACTGTACAATTTGGTATAAATAGGTTGTTAGGCAACATCTCAACAATATAACATATGTCATTTTTCATATATATTATATTGTTGTGCATTGCTCCTAACTACTATATACAAAAGACAATATATCCGAAACTTTTGAACATATTTTAACAAAATAAAGCTGAGATTGAAGAGCATTTCCCCTGTTATGATATGAGAACCAGCACAGTCCCGTACCGTATAAGGAGGGTTACCTTGTATATATCATATTTTGTTCTGTTTAACTCTTTTTACAGAATATAAGAGATTTTATCCCATAATATGTTTCATTGCCTCATAACAATATGGCTGACCAATGACAACCGAGAAGTTAGAACGTGTACCATTCAGAATTACATACACTGCACTCGCTAAGAGGTATTTTTTGTTTATTTCTTGATGAACAAGCAATAATTTTTTAATATTAAGGGATGGAATTCTGTATTACCCTGTATATTTTTTTTACACACAACTACCAAATATACTACGTTAGTGTTACACACATGGTAAAGGGGAAAGAAAATCTATACATTACAACAAAAAATTTTAAAAAATGAAGTTAGTACATGTTGTTATACATGAAGCAATTTAACCCTTGCAGGATTGATGAGACCACGTGACACTCATCCTAAGTGGAAAACTATGTTTCCAAACGTTATTTTCTTCAATTGTATTCAAAACTGTATTATTATTATAAATATGTTGTTAGGCAACATCTCAACCATATAACATATGTCATTTTTCATATATATTATATTTTTGTGCTTTGCTCCTAACTACTATATACTAAAGGCTATATCTCCAAAACTTGTGAACATATTTTAACAAAATCAAGCTCAAATTGAAGAGCATTGCCCTTTTTATGATATGAGTGCAAGCAGAGTCCCCTAGCGTAAAAGAAGAGTTACCTTGTATGTATCACATTTTGTACTGTTTAACTCTTTTTACAGAATATAACAGATTTTATTACATAATATGTCTCATTGCCTCATAACTATATGGCTGACCAGTGACAACCGAGGAGTAAGAGCTTGTACCATTCAGAACTACATACACCGCACTCGCTAAGTGGTGCTTTTTCTTTATTTCTTGATGAACAAACAATAATTTTTTGCTATTAAGGGCTGGAATTCAGCATCACCCTGTATATTCTTTACCAACAACTACCAAATATACTACCTAAGTGTTGCACACATGATAAAAAAGAAAGAAAATCTATACATTACAACAAAAAATTTCAAGAAATGAAGTTAGTACCTGTTGTTATACATGAAGCAATTTAACCCTTGCAGGATTGATGAGACCACGTGACACTCAGCCTAAGTTGAAAAAGTATGTCTTCAAACACTATTTTCTTCAATTTTCTTAAAAACTGTACTATTTAGTATAAATATGTTGTTAGGCAACATCTCAACAATATAACATATGTCATTTTTCATATATATTATATTGTTGTGCGTTGCTCCTAACTACTATATACTAAAGGCTATATCTCCGAATCTTCTGCACATATTTTAACGAAATAAAAATCAAATTGTAGAGCATTGCCCCCTATATGATAAGAGTGCAAACAGAGTCCCCTACCGTAGAAGGAGAGTTACCTTGTATGTATCATATTTTGTACTGTTTAACTCTCATTGCAGAATGTAAAAGATTTTATCCCATAATATGTCTCATTGCCTCATAACAATATGGTTGACCAATGACAACCGAGAAGCAAGAACGTGTACCATTCAGAATTACATATCCCGCACTCGCTAAGTTGTGCTTTTTCTTTATTTCTTGATGAACAAACAATAATATTTTACTATTAAGGGTTTTTAATTCTGCATCACCCTGTATATTTTATTACACACAACTACCAAATATACTACGTAAGTGTTGCACACATGATAAAGGGGAAAGAAAATCTATACATTACAACAAAAAATTTTAAAAAATGAAGTTAGTACCTGTTGTTATACATGAAGCAATTTAACCCTTGCAGGATTGATAAGACCACGTGACACTCATCCTAAGTAGAAAAAGTGTGTCTTCAAACATAATTTTCTTCAATTTTCATCAAAACTGTACTATTTGGTATAAATATGTTGTTAGGCAAAATCTCAACAATATAACATAAGTCATTTTTCATATATATTATATTATTGTGCATTGCTCCTAACTACTATATACTAAAGGCTATATCTCCGAATCTTCTCCACATATTTTAACGAAATAAAAATCAAATTGTAAAGCATGGCTCCTTTCTGATATGAGTGCAAGCAGACTCCCCTACCGTAGATAAAGAATTACCTTGTTCATATCAGATTTTTTACTGTTTAACTCTAATTACAGAATATAACAGATTTTATCCCTTAATATGTTTCATATCCTCATAACAATATGGCTGACCAATGACAACCGAGAAGTAAGAACGTGTACCATTCAGAATTACATACAACGCACTCGCTAAGTGGTGCTTTTTGTTTATTTCTTGATGAACAAACAATAATTTTTTAATATTAACCTCTGGAATTCTGTATCACCCTGTATATTTTTTTACACACAACTACCAAATATACTACGTAAGTGTTACACACATGATAAAGGGGAAAGAAAATCTATACACTACAACAAAAAATTTTAAAAAATGAAGTGAGTACATGTTGTTATACATGAAGCAATTTAACCCTTGCAGGATTGAGGAGACCACGTGACACTCATCCTAAGTAGAAATAGTATGTCTTCAAACACTATTTTCTTCAATTTTCTTAAAAACTATACTATTTCGTATAAATATGTTGTTAGGCACCATCTCAAGAATATAACATATGTCATTTTTCATATATATTATATTGCTGTGCACTGCTCCTAACTACTATATACTAAAGGCTATATCTCCGAATCTTAAGCACATATTTTAACGAAATAAAAATCAAATTGAAGAGCATTGCCCCCTTTGTGATGTGAGTGCAAGCAGAGTCCACTACCGTAGGTGGAGAGTTACCTTGTTCATATCATATTTTGTACTGTTTAACTCTCTTTACAGAATATAACCGATTTTATCCCATAATATGTCTCATTGCCCCATAACAATATGGCTGACCAATGACAACGGAGAAGCAAGAACGTGTACCATTCAGAATTACATACACCGCACTCGCTAAGTGGTGCTTTTTCTTTATTTCTTGATGAACAAACAATAATATTTTGTTATTAAGGGCTGGAATTCTGCATCACCCCATATATTTTTTTACACACAACCACCAAATATACTACGTTAGTGTTGCACACATGATAAAGGGGAAAGGAAATCTATACATTACAACAAAAAAATTTAAAAAATGAAGTTAGTACCTGTTGTTATACATGAAGCAATTTAACCCTTGCGGGATTGATGAGACCACGTGACACTCATCCTAAGTAGAAAAAGTGTGTCTTCAAACATAATTTTCTTCAATTTTCTTCAAAACTATACTATTTGGTATAAACATGTTGTTAGGCAAAATCTCAACAATATAACATATGTCTTTTTTCATATATATTATATTGTTGTGCATTGCTCCTAACTACTATATACTAAAAACAATATCTCCGAAACTTTTGAACATATTTTAACAAAATAAAGCTCAAATTGAAGAGCATTGTCCCTTTTATGATATGAGTGCCAGCAGAGTGCCCTACCGTAGATGGAGAGTTTGAAAGAAAACGTAAATATATATATATATATATATATATATATATATATATATATATATATATATATATATATATATATATATATATATATATGTAAACAAAGAGATAAATAAATGCAAAGTGCAATGTACTGGAGTCGCTAAAAATTAACTTTCTTTGAACGAGAACGATTTACGAAACATCATCTACTAATCGAAATCATGATTATTCTTCAATAAAGTAACTTCCAATAAACCTTTTGTTATTGTTAATTATTCCATATCGGACTCCCGAAGAAAACTCATCGAAACAACTTATTGACCGTGCCAATAGCGACTACTCTCAATCATGACTCCGTTTTCTTTCATTTAGAAATAGGAAAGAAAGCGAAGAAAGTAGAAGGGTAAAAGAAGGAGGTAGGTAAAGAAGAAAGAAAAGAAATAGGGTATTTTAATAAGAAACAGATTACTGGATAATTCCGGAAATATAGTAAAAGGTCGGGAAAGTCCTCGAAAGATGAATCATTCTAAATGTTATTAACGACTAATCAATTTTGGAATGCTTCGGTATAGACACATGTTCCCTCATACCACCCAGACCTAGCTCCAGGCACCACGATCATGGGGTTGCCCAGACCTAGACCTGGAAATGAGAAAAGTGAAATTTAATTCTTTGTAAAGTTATTCCAACCGGTGATTGATAACCATCCAGCATCTGAACTCTGTCCTCTAGGATCGACCACACATATGAATTAGCCAAGGAAAAAAAAATCAAACTTATAAACTCAATATAAATTTATGTGTCGTATCAATAAGAATTTCAACTTCCTGGAAGAAAGATGTCGTATTTAGGCTCATCCTGCTATTTTTGTTTCACTCCTAGAGCCGATTTAAACCATTAGTAGCGGTCCTTCATGACCTAGGTTATTTACCTTAACACATATATTAAAACACGACACATATATTATAGATGTTAATACAACAAATGATATCACTAAAATTACTTATATTAAATCTATCATGTATTCACACGCTCACTCACTCAGGACAGTGTATATATGGTTAAAGGAAACCAACTAACTACAAAGATACAAATAATTTATTACATCCATAGTGAAAAGAAAAGACAAACAAATAATTATGAAGAGAATATTACAAGCACAAGTTATTGGTTATATATTAATAGAGTACATAGTGTTATATTCTAGTAAGTTTTTATATATTCAATCATCTTGACAAATAAAAATAATTACATATATTGTATCTTAGGCATGCTAAATCAAAATTATGATTTGCGACATACGCAAAGGAGACACTTAATTCACTTTAAAGAAAATTGACGAAGAGGAAAGAAAAGAGGAAAAAAAAAACTTTTTGGTTATCAGAAATTATATGAGTCTCTACCTCACATCGGGTAATAAAATATTAATGATTTTGAGCGTTCAAATCACAAATCACGCACTACTCATAGTGTCCAGAACATTTCGCTCCATTTAACGTCGTTCGTGTTTATATATATCTATATCTATATATATATATATGTATATATATATATATATGTATTGGTTTACAAAACCATTCATCGTCTATACTTAGTTTATAACTTTTAACAGTTTATATCTGCAATCGCACACTGCTACGTCTATACCCATCTAGGGATTTCGAAAATCACTTTCGCCAGAGGATGTTTCTCCTCTTAGACGGTCCATTTCCAAACTTATTAATTGGATAGTTTTGAGTTATTTATTCAACACTGGGACACGTCATGAGACCTTTCCTTTAGATCACTTTGGTATATATGTATACTTGGTTCGGATTTTTTTTTTAAAACGATCTTCCACAGGTGTACGGAGTATAAAGGTTCAAATTGAGGATAAAAAAAAACTGGTCAAGTCACAGGATGCATATGAAGGTGAGAAGGATTCAAGGTACACTTTCCACGATGGTTTTAGGTTGGTAGTTCAGGGATAATATGCGTTATGATGTGGGTTACGTTTAGACCTGCCGTTACTTTCCAATACATGCCATTACATAATTACATAAGGTATCATTTACATTTATTCAAAAGAAAAGGAAAATTACTTAAGTGCACGGCGGTATTCATGACAAAATCTACATTCTCAAATTCGTCGGAAAACTCACTGGCAAACTATAGCAACCAATACACGTTTAGGGGGGACAGACACGAGCGCTCTTACATATATTCATAATACATTTAATATCATACTTTTACTTTAAAATCATATTCACATATTAAGTACATATACATTTCGACGTATTCATTTCTCTCTCTCTCTATATATATATATATTTATTATAAATGCGCACACATTTAAATTAATCACCCCAACAATAAAATTTTTACAAGGTTGCAAACATTGTCCCAAAACAAATGACTTCCGACATTACATATGAAAAAAGAAAATCGCTTTCTACCTGATACCGCGCATCTATAAATTTTTCACTTTTATATAATCAATTCGTGCTTAAATAATGAAAAAAAAACTTTGTGAGGCAGGCACGTAACACAGAGCATTTCTAAAGATATAACTAGATAAACCAAAGTTTAACTACAAGGTAATTGAAAACCAAAACAGAAAGGAAAGTGACCAACGGATTAAAAAAAACTTAAGAGGGACGACGGTGAGAGAACGTAATCGAAGTGTCGTCAACTACGAAGTCTTTGTTCATTTCGGCGATAGGTCAAAATGTGATGGAGGACCCAATCATTATCTACTCCATCCATGAATCGTGTCTTGCAACGTCTCAGCTGGTAATTTCAGATCAGAGTTGTACGTTAAATAAATCGTAAGCAACAAGTTCAAAATCTTGAGGTTGAAAATTTGAAAAAAAAATCTTGAAGTAATGAAGACAGAGAGAGGGATAGAGAAGAAGGAAGACGAAGAATAGGGGCGCCAAAGACTTAAGTGAGAAATAACTAACGCTACAAAGGTAGAAGTCGAATTTCGCTCTCAACAAAATCCATAGCCAAAATATTCTTAACATGCCAAAAAGGGTGGTCTACTCAAATACGTAGACTCAAGGGGCGCCCTGCTGCCAAGGATGCAAGTTCTGTGTCCATCAGATCCCAATCCCACAAGAGTTTGCTTGTAAGATTGAAATCTGATCCCCGTATCCGGCCCAGACCAGCAGGATAAAAGGAGAGGGGGAAAGGGACCAGGTAACTGCGTCCCCAATTTTGAAATCTCTAAGTAAAAAAAAATATTCGACCCCTTAGAAAAACTAAGAAGGTTCGAGGACAGTAATGAAACTAGAATAGAAGTATTATCTAAGATATCCCTAACTAATGATTTGCCGAAATAAAAAAAATTAAATAAACTGAATTTTGGATCGGTGATTTCTATGCCAAACCTCACCGATAGCTACCCTGCGCAGACACGCCACAGTCTGGGATGTCGTTAATTTCCCTCGTCTAATTAAACTAAGAAAAGAAATGAAAATACTTAAAGGGACTAGGGGTCGACATGCGGGTACGCTAAAATAAATTTCAATAACTAATTGTTTTGATTCTGTAACCCTATCAGAGCTGTCGCCTCCATGAACATTGTAAGCTAGCCTGAGTAGGTAACGTGAAGGAAAAAAAAATCTCACGGAGCAGGATATTCTATTTTAAAAACCGACCAGAAAATATAATTCACTACAGCCCTGTTGTATAACTGCTACTGTCTTTTCATAATTTATTATTCAATATGTCTAGTCAGCGATTATATGATGCTACCTATTCTATCAGATGGTATTACTATGGTTGATTATTACTATAACACATTAAACTACAAAGTATTACCATAGTCCGACTATATATTGCCCTCCGGTCCGCGTGATATCATGGTGCAGGGGTCAGAACTTGAGATGTTCGTAGCTACACGTATCTATTCAATATCTATATATCAACACACGGCGAAGTATTCACTGGGCTACTATATATTTAACTATATGGGTGTCCTATATTCTATATTCATTTACTACAATATTCATATACTTTATATTCGTATTCACATTAATATTCATTTGCCACGACGCTATATTCTACAAACACCCTGTTTCCTCTATCTACGCCCAGCCTATTTACACATTTCATCATAATACTTTAAAATCTATAGTCACTACAAACATTTCCCATTCCGATCACCGCACGACAACCTCACTCGAACTCAAGACTCTTTCACACACACACAATACTATGTAATACCTGGTAGCTTTATTAAGAACGAAAAAAAATCCTACGTATGTTCACTGAAAATAGAATTATCCGCGATAATATTTAATGTTTATAAAATTCTGCAGCAACAATGAGCTTCTGCAGCCACGAAGAAAAAATGGACATTTATTATAATTTCAAAGCGAAGAACTAGCATCATATCGCCCGACTTCTGTTAAAAAATTACGTATTGTTTATTTACTTAAATATCTCGATTTCTAGACTATGCAGAATGTTGAAACTTTCAGAATATATTAATTTTGGGTCACTTGACCTAACTGTACATTCATATGGGCTGTGAATTATACCTTCTAGGTTTTATTTCGGAAAGAAAGGTCAATTTCATGAAAACTAAATCACTAAGCACCTCGACGGAAGAATGGCGGTTAGTACTGACTTTTGACACTAGGGCTAGCGACGATATAATCAACCCTTGAACAACTGAATGTGACCTTGTACACGGAATTATTATAATATATTACGTTCACTTTTAAATATTGTGTATGAGTTCACTTAATGACGGAGTAATAAAAATTATCGCATAGCAAACACTACACTGTCCATGTTTAATTATCTCACACACTCTTTCATCACTTAACTATCACAATTACTACTACTACATTACAAATATACACATACATGCCACTACACACCAATCATCACTATCATTAATACATGTTATACTAATAAATATACACAGGAAACATTCATATTTTACCATTTTAAATCGGCTCTATGAAAGGAAAGGGGAAGAAAGGAAACAGGGCCAACTGGCCCTGTATTCACTAAATCATATTCTTGAGTGTTTAATTAATGCCCTGAGGGGACATATCGGAGTATTAGCTAACAATAGGACCCCTGCCCTGAAGGGGCAGGAACCCGGAACAAACTACATGTTCAACTCATCCCGCTGGAAGCCGTACTCCCAATTTGGGAGTCAGATAGGAGCCCTTATTGTAAATTTACAAGTGCATTAGGCTTGTGTATAGCCCGCTCCCCCCAGTTCTTTGTCACCGGAACTGGAAGAGTCACTACTACTACTTATATCGAGAACAGAACCCAACCAACCCCTGCGGGGCTTCTAACCCGTTCCTACTACTACTACTTCTATTGCTACTAACTACCACTACTACTACTACTATTGCTACTAACTACTACTACTACTGATACTGCTACTACTACTACCGCTACTACTACTACTACTACTTATACTAAAACTTCCTTACCACAAGATTTACATCTTAAATGTTTATAACATGCGATTCCAATTCATTATGAACTAGTATGAATCGTTAGAATCACTATGATTCGTTAAAAATCACTGGGGGGAGCGGGCTATACTCAATCCGTGCATTATTCTACCTATCTTAACTACAACGAAATTAAATACCGCCATGTTACTAATGAATAAATACAAACGAAATCACATCCACTACATAGACGAAAGCAAACGGACAGGTCTGACCGAACCTACACTGATTCAGGAGGGGCAAGAGGGAAATTTAACTATTCGATTCACTGAACTGCAAACTGGGTTTGGGAAAGGAGATTAAATGCACACACTATCCTGAATTCTGTCCATCACGAACTATATCTGCACAACACGGCGTCACCGAGTTATGCTTCCTATTTCAGCTTTTAGTTCAGTTTTTACTACGAAATTTAATAGTTTTTGGCTCCTCGAGACTTCCAGAGAATTTAGAGGTTAAAAAACTCCCAAATATTACCTTGTTTGCAGCTTTTCTACTCCTTTTTCTACTTTTTTGAGCTAGACGATCCAAATCTAGTGTCTTCAGCGAGACGTTCCGGCATGGAATGGAATAATTGCGCCCTAATATCGTAGCGTGGGTTTATCATCCAATCAAAACTAAGCATTTTGGCGGTGGGGCTTTGAAACGAATAAAATTTGGTAAAATCTGGATTAAACTAGTTTTTAGAAGGACCTAGGTATCTAAAAGAGAGGTGAAGGGTGGTCCTGAAAATTCTGTCGAATTTTAGATTGGTTATTTGATCCGGAAAGTTCCGTCCAATAGTGGATATATATTTTCGGATAGCACTGACACCGTAGGAATTGTAATAATCCATCTACACATCCACATACAAGACTTATAACTAATTTAAAATATAAATAAAGATATTGATTCCCAAAACTATAATTCCCAATGAAATTTTTTACAGTTTTTCCATGTTAATTTGAAATAGAATAATGAACAATATTACGAATTATATGAACAGCCAGAAATTTTTTGTTAAACGTCAGGTACAGTCGGTGCAAAAAATTTCGGGCACCCTCCTATTAAAAACATAATCTCATTAGACTGTAATGGCATATTACAAGTTACCTTGTTCATATCATATTTTGTACTGTTTAACTCTTTCTACAGAATATAACAGATTTTATCCAATAATATGTCTCATTGCCTCATAACAATATGACTGACCAATGACAACCGAGAGGTAAGAACATGTACCATTCAGAACTACATACAACACACTCGCTAATTGGTGCTTTTTCTTTATTTCTTGATGAACAAACAATAATTTTTTGCTATTAAGGGCTGGAATTCTGCATCACCCTGTATATTTTTTTACACACAACCACCAAATATACTACGTTAGTGTTGCACACATGATAAAGGGGAAAGAAAATCTATACATTACAACAAAAAATTTTAAAAAATGAAGTTAGTACTTGTTGTTATACATGAAGCAATTTAACCCTTGCAGGATTGATGAGACCACGTGACACTCATCCTAAGTAGACAAAGTATGTCTTCAAACACAATTTTCTTCAATTTTCTTCAAAACTGTACTATTTGGTATAAATATGTTGTTAGGCAACATCTCAACAATATAACATATGTCATTTTTCATATATATTATATTGTTGTGCATTGCTCCTAAATACTATATACTAAAGACAATATCTCCGAAACTTTTGAACATATTTTAACCTCTTCCTGCATTTGGCATCAATTGATGCCACATCTTTCGGCGGGAAAAAATGTACTTTATTGCATTGAAGTAGTATCTATCGCTGCTTGTTGACAACGCTTGTTGCCCGGATGATATTTTGACGCGCCACTAGATGGCTGGAGCAACTACAACCAGTAGAAAATTTTGGCGCGCTTCAGAGAACTGCTTGTTTTGCCACTATATGTGTCGCTCCGTTTTGTATTGTGTTTTTCATCAGGAAGAGTCGGAACTGGAGGTAAGTAAAAATCATATTCTGAGACAATGGTATCCCTTTTTTCATATTATTATGTGTGTATTGTAATATGTCGTTCCTTTCGAAAATTATGAGCCAATTAAGTGATGGCATCAAATGATCCCTCTGTGCAGATACGGTTCTGATAAGTCGCATATACTTGATAACCGCTTTGAAATATAAAATAGTATCTAAATATTATTTCTTGCCTACATTGTGTAACAATAGATATTTCAAACAATAGCAGAGCCACATAAAACGTTTTTTCAGTGTCGTAGTCTGAACTTGTAACACGGGGGTCGCCAATAAATCACAATAAAATGCTACATTCTTATGTGCTGACGGCATTTCTCTACAATAAACACGTAGAAACGTGAGACTGAGGAGAGTACGGAAACGAGGGAGTGTTTTGGGGCTTCGGACCAGCAAAACCTAAACTTTATTAGTAAATTGTGCGTAGTTTTAGATTTAATTGTACATAGAATTTTCTCTGATATTGAAATTGTCTTGCACGAATCCTTGCCGTAGCAGTTGGTTCACGATTGTTCATTGCAAAATTAGACAATAGCAGATATTTCAAGCAATAAAAGTCAAGATTGTAGGTTACTGACCCCCGTGTAGTGCACCTATATAATATTTAATATTTTCCAAGTACAAAGGTCAATATATTATCAACTAATATTCCTAATAATATAAATAATTATGTTTGATTATTTCTAAAACAAATCAACCTAAATTTCGTAACCTAAAGCCAATTACGGGTATGGGAGGGTCAGGGTCAGATATCTACTTCCTTCCCAAACAGGCTATTTATTTTTGGCAGGTTCATTCTACACAAGTTTTAGAATTAAAATGCTCAGTGGCGGATCTAGCCCGGGACCGGGGGTTCTAGGCCTCCCCTGTTTTTTGGGCTACAAAATTAAATGAGGTTAAAATACTTATAATAACCATAATTTTGAAATCTTGCAGTAGCATATAGGTGATTATGGGTCACATTCTGAGAGCATCTGCAAGACCTCGTAGTTATGAGCTTCTAGATCCGCTACTGAAATTGCTATACATTTGTTAGTAGCTACAATGATCATATGTTTACCTACTTGTACTTGAATATTTATTATTTTTACAGCCTCTCTATGGCTCAAGGATTGAGGCAGGAAGAAATTGCCAGCCTTCTGTGTTCAGAAGTCCCATCAGACTCTGAGGCCAGCTTCTGCAGTAATGATGAAGATGAATTCCCGCCCAACAATCAGCGTCATGCTCCTTTTGAGGAAGATTTTGCTGAAACATGTGAAGATGACAGCAGTCCTAATGTCCCTGAAGTGAGTGCTTCTCAAAGCGATCAATCACAAATTACGATAGTAAATGCTCCTGAAAATCAGGTGCCTTCGGCGACATTCCTAAGTAGCTCTGATGAGAATTCACGCCCCACATCACAAGATAATTCAATTTTTAGTGTGAGAGTGCCTACTAATTCTTAAAAACGTTCTTTGATTTGGTTTGCTGGTAAAGACAATGATTACACAATAATGCCCCTCCTTTCAGCGGACAGCGTAATATAATATTCACGGAAACGACCCATATGATTACTTTGTACAGTTGTTCCCTGAGACATTGATGGAACACATTGTGACAGAAACCCAACGGCATGCTTTGCAACAAGGTAAACATTCATTCAAGATCACTCTGATGAACTAAAAACATTCTTAGGGATTGATATAATGATGACATATATAAAATATCCAGACAGACGTATGTATTGGTCATTAGTTCAGAAATGTGAAAAAATACAGCTAGTAAATGTTTATGTGAAAAACTTTCAAGCGAGACAATGGAAGAAACAAAAACATGCTATTCATGAACATTTTGCAGTGGACTTGTGTGCCTTTTTAGTGAAATAACTTTTTATATACACAGATTATGTTATTTGTCAACTTTTATGTAGCAAGCTGTTTAAAATTGTATTACCTTTATTAAATGTACTTTTACTAATGTAAATATTTTAATTTATGAGAGTCAATTCTGAGGATGTCATCACTTTCATCCCATGGAAGGAATGGCAAACCACTATGGACTCACCTTGCTCAGGTACCTTCGGATATAATTTGCCTTTAGGAAGATCACCACATCATCGTCGCCATCATCGATGAAGATTGCAAATTATTTGTCAGTTTGTCTCAGGGTACTGGCATCGGTTGATGCCAAGTCAAATATTCCTCAATTGCATGCTGGCAACAACTGATGCCAGGTCCCTGGGACCCCATGGGACCCTGAGAGAGCAAAATTGATAGTTTTTCCGACTTATACGTCTAAATATTAGTCTGAATACAACATGTCGATTTTTTTTCAACGCTGGAACACATAGCATGCAGGAAGAGGTTAACAAAATAAAGCTCAAATTGAAGAGCATTGCCCCCTTTATGACAAGAGTGTAAACAGAGTCCCCTAACGTAGAAGGAGAGTTACCTTGTATGTATCATATTTTGTACTGTTTAACTCTCATTGCAGAATGTAAAAGATTTTATCCCATAATATGTCTCATTGCCTCATAACAATATGGCTGACAAATGACAACCGAGAAGCAAGAACGTGTACCATTCAGAATTACATACCCCGCACTCGCTAAGTGGTGCTTTTTCTTTATTTCTTGATGAACAAACAATAATATTTTACTATTAAGAGTTTGAATTCTGCATCACCCTGTATATTTTATTACACACAACTACCAAATATACTACGTTGTGTTGCACACATGATAAAGGGGAAAAAAATCTATACAATACAACAAAAAATTTTAAAAAATGAAGTTAGTACCTGTTGTTATACATGAAGCAATTTAACCCTTGCAGGATTGATAAGACCACGTGACACTCATCCTAAGTAGAAAAAGTGTGTCTTCAAACATAATTTTCTTCAATTTTCATCAAAACTGTACTATTTGGTATAAATATGTTGTTAGGCAAAATCTCAACAATATAACATAAGTCATTTTTCATATATATTATATTGTTGTGCATTGCTCCTAACTACTATATACTAAAGGCTATATCTCCGAATTTTCTCCACATATTTTAACGAAATAAAAATCAAATTGTAGAGCATGGCTCCTTTCTGATATGAGTGCAAGCAGACTCCCCTACCGTAGATGGAGAATTACCTTCTTCATATCAGATTTTTTACTGTTTAACTCTAATTACAGAATATAACAGATTTTATCCCATAATATGTTTCATATCCTCATAACAATATGGCTGACCAATGACAACCGAGAAGTAAGAACGTGTACCATTCAGAATTACACACACCGCACTCGCTAAGTGGTGCTTTTTGTTTATTTCTTGATGAACAAACAATAACTTTTAATATTAAGCTCTGGAATTCTGTATCACCCTGTATATTTTTTTTACACACAACTACCAAATATACTACGTAAGTGTTACACACATGATAAAGGGGAAAGAAAACCTATACATTACAACAAAAAATTTTAAAAAATGAAGTGAGTACATGTTGTTATACATGAAGCAATTTAACCATTGCAGGATTGATGAGACGACGTGACACTCATCCTAAGTGGAAAACTATGTCTCCAAACGCTATTTTCTTCAATTTTATTCAGAACTGTACTATTTGGTATAAATATGTTGTTAGGCAACATCTCAACAATATAACATATGTCATTTTTCATATATATTATATTGTTGTGCATTGCTCCTAACTACTATATACTAAAGACAATATCTCCGAAACTTCTGAACATATTTTAACAAAATAAAGCTCAAATTGAAGAGCATTGCCCGCTTTGTGATGTGAGTGCAAGCAAAGTCCCCTACCGTAGGTGGAGAGTTACCTTGTTCATATCAGATTTTGTACTGTTTAACTCTTTTTACAGAATATAACAGATTTTATCCCATAATATGTCTAATTGCCTCATAACAATATGGCTGACCAATGACAACCGAGAAGTAAGAACGTGTACCATTCAGAATTACATACAGCGCACTCGCTAAGTGGTGCTTTTTCTTTATTTCTTGATGAACAAACAATAATTTTTTACAATTAAGGTTTGGAATTCTGCGTCACCCTGTATATTTTTTTACACACAACTACCAAATATACTACGTAAGTGTTGCACACATGATAAAGGGGAAAGGAAATCTATACATTACAACAAAAAAAAAATTAAAAAATGAAGTTAGTACCTATTGTTAAACATGAAGCAATTTAACCCTTGCAGGATTGAGGAGACCACGTGACACTCATAATAAGTAGAAATAGTATGTCTTCAAACACTATTTTCTTCAAATTTCTTAAAAACTATACTATTTCGTATAAATATGTTGTTAGGCACTATCTCAACAATATAACATATGTCATTTTTCATATATATTATATTGTTGTGCACTGCTCCTAACTACTATATACTAAAGGCTATATCTCCGAATCTTCTGCACATATTTTAACGAAATAAAAATAAAATTGTAGAGCATTGAACCTTTTATGATAAGAGTGCAAACAGAGTCCCCTACGGTAGAAGGAGAGTTACCTTGTATGTATCATATTTTGTACTGTTTAACTCTCATTACAGAATGTAAAAGTTTTTATCCCATAATATGTCTCATTGCCTCATAAAAATATGGCTGACAAATGAAAACCGAGAAGCAAGAACGTGTACCATTCAGAATTACATAACCCGCACTCGCTAAGTGGTGCTTTTTCTTTATTTCATGATGAACAAACAATAATATTTTACTATTAAGGGTTAGAGTTCTGCATCACCGTGTATATTTTTTTACACACAACTACCAAATATACTACGTAAGTGTTGCACACATGATAAAGGGGAAAGGAAATCTATACATTACAACAAAAAAATTTAAAAAATGAAGTTAGTACCTGTTGCTATACATGAAGCAATTTAACCCTTGCAGGATTGATGAGACCACGTGACACTCATCCTAAGTAAAGAAAGTATGTCTTCAAACACAATTTTCTTCAATTTTCTTCAAAACTGTACTATTTGGTATAAATATGTTGTTAGGCAACATCTCAACAATATAACATATGTCATTTTTCATATATATTATATTGTTGTGCATTGCTCCTAACTACTATATACTAAAGACAATATCTCCGAAACTTTTGAACATATTTTAACAAAATAAAGCTCAAATTGAAGAGCATTGCCCGCTTTGTGATGTGAGTGCAAGCAGAGTCCCCTACCGTAGGTGGAGAGTTACCTTGTTCATATCATATTTTGTACTGTTTAACTCTCTTTACAGAATATAACCGATTTTATCCCATAATATGTCTCATTGCCCCATAACAATATGGCTGACCAATGACAACGGAGAAGCAAGAACGTGTACCATTCAGAATTACATACACCGCACTCGCTAAGTGGTGCTTTTTCTTTATTTCTTGATGAACAAACAATAATATTTTGTTAGTAAGGGCTTGAATTCTGCATCACCCTGTATATTTTTTTACACACAACCACCAAATATACTAGGTTAGTGTTGCACACATGATAAAGGGGAAAGAAAATCTATACATTACAACAAAAAATATAAAAAATGAAGTTAGTACCTGTTGTTATACATGAAGAAATTTAACCCTTGCGGGATTGATGAGACCACGTGACACTCATCCTATGAAGAAAAAGTGTGTCTTCAAACATAATTTTCTTCAATTTTCTTCAAAACTATACTATTTGGTATAAACATGTTGTTAGGCAAAATCTCAACAACATAACATATGTCATTTTTCATATATATTATACTAGCAGCGTTCACCCCGCTTCGCTGCGGTCACCCCGGAACGCAATAAACTTTGTTACTTAGATAATTTTTACTTTTTCGCTTTCAAGTGATATGATAAAAACCATAGAAGATTGCAGTAAATCTTAACATTATATCGCCTGTCATTTATGTTAACCCGCCCCGCTTCGCTGCGGTCATCCCGGTGCTGGCATATTGTAAAAGTGTCTGTAAAAATAAGCAAATCAATTAAAAAATTTTAAACAGAAGATTCAAGCTATTTTCCGCTGTATATCGCCTGTCATTTATGTTAACCCGCCGAGTGACACGGTCATGCGGGTTGCATATAAATACGTTTATTTTTACCTATGATGAACTAATAACAAAGGATTTGTACGTTATGGACACTTGAATGGTCAATTATCTCAAGACACTGGTAATTAAAAATTAAAGTGATATGATAAAAACCATCTAGGGTCCAAATCCTAATAACCCCCCAAAAATGAAAGAAATTGGTTCAGCCGTATTAGCGTGATGAGCGGACAAAGAATTGTACGTTCTCTTTTATATATATAGATTGTTGTGCATTGCTCCTAACTACTATATACTAAAAACAATATCTCCGAAACTTTTGAACATATTTTAACAAAATAAAGCTCAAATTGAAGAGCATTGCCCCTTTTATGATATGAGTGCCAGCAGAGTCCCCTACCGTAGATGGAGAGTTACCTTGTTCATATCATATTTTGTACTGTTTAACTCTCTCTACAGAATATAACAGATTTTATCCCATAATATGTCTCATTGCCTCATAACAATATGGTTGGCCAATGACAACCGAGAGGTAAGAACATGTACCATTCAGAACTACAAACAACACACTCGCTAATTGGTGCTTTTTCTTTATTTCTTGATGAACAAACAATAATTTTTTGCTATTAAGGGCTGGAATTCTGCATCACCCTGTATATTTTTTTACACACAACCACCAAATATACTAGGTTAGTGTTGCACACATGATAAAGGGGAAAGGAAATCTATACATTACAACAAAAAAATATAAAAAATGAAGTTAGTACCTGTTGTTATACATGAAGAAATTTAACCCTTGCGGGATTGATGAGACCACGTGACACTCATCCTAAGAAGAAAAAGTGTGTCTTCAAACATAATTTTCTTCAATTTTCTTCAAAACAATACTATTTGGTATAAACATGTTGTTAGGCAAAATCTCAACAACATAACATATGTCATTTTTCATATATATTATATTGTTGTGCATTGCTCCTAACTACTATATACTAAAAACAAAATCTCCGAAACTTTTGAACATATTTTAACAAAATAAACCTCAAATTGAAGAGCATTGCCCCTTTTATGATATGAGTGCCAGAAGAGTCCCCTACCGTAGATGGAGAGTTACCTTGTTCATATCAGATTTTTTACTGTTTAACTCTCTCTACAGAATATAACAGATTTTATCCCATAATATGTCTCATTGCCTCATAACAATATGGTTGGCCAATGACAACCGAGAGGTAAGAACATGTACCATTCAGAACTACATACAACACACTCGCTAATTGGTGCTTTTTCTTTATTTCTTGATGAACAAACAATAATTTTTTGCTATTAAGGGCTGGAATTCTGCATCACCCTGTATATTTTTTTACACACAACCACCAAATATACTACGTTAGTGTTGCACACATGATAAAGGGGAAAGAAAATCTATACATTACAACAAAAAAATTTAAAAAATGAAGTTAGTACCTGTTGTTATACATGAAGCAATTTAACCCTTGCAGGATTGATGAGACCACGTGACACTCATCCTAAGTAGAGAAAGTATGTCTTCAAACACAATTTTCTTCAAAACTGTACTATTTGGTATAAATATGTTGTTAGGCAACATCTCAACAATATAACTTATGTCATATTTCATATATATTATATTGTTGTGCATTGCTCCTAACTACTATATACTAAAGACAATATCTCCGAAACTTTGGAACATATTTTAACAAAATAAAGCTCAAATTCAAGAGCATTGCCCTTTTATGATATGAGTGCCAGCAGAATCCCCTACCGTAAAAGAAGAGTTACCTTGTATGTATCATATTTTGTACTGTTTAACTCTCATTACAGAATGTAAAAGTTTTTATCCCATAATATGTCTCATTGCCTCATAAAAATATGGCTGACAAATGACAACCGAGAAGCAAGAACGTGTACCATTCAGAACTACATACACCGCACTCGCTAAGTGGTGCTTTTTCTTTATTTCTTGACGAACAAACAATAATATTTTACTATTAAGGGTTTGAATTCTGCATCACCCTGTATATTTTATTACACACAACTACCAAATATACTACGTTGTGTTGCACACATGATAAAGGGAAAAGAAAATCTATACATTACAACAAAAAATTTTAAAAAATGAAGTTAGTACCTGTTGCTATACATGAAGCAATTTAACCCTTGCAGGATTGATAAGACCACGTGACACTCATCCTAAGTTGAAAAAGTGTGTCTTCAAACATAATTTTCTTCAATTTTCATCAAAACTGTACTATTTGGTATAAATATGTTGTTAGGCAACATCTCAACTATATAACATAAGTCATTTTTCATATATATTATATTGTTGTGCATTGCTCCTAACTACTATATACTGAAGGCTATATCTCCGAATCTTCTCCCCATATTTTAACGAAATAAAAATCAAATTGTAGAGCATTGCTCCTTTCTGATATGAGTGCAAGCAGAGTCCCCTACGGTAGAAGGAGAGTTACCTTGTATGTATCATATTTTGTACTGTTTAACTCTCATTGCAAAATGTAAAATTTTTTATCCCATAATATGTCTCATTGCCTCATAAAAATATGGCTGACAAATGACAACCGAGAAGCAAGAACGTGTACCATTCAGAATTACATACCCCGCACTCGCTAAGTTGTGCTTTTTCTTTATTTCTTGATGAACAAACAATAATATTTTACTATTAAGGGTTTGAAATCTGCATCACCCTGTATATTTTATTACACACAACTACCAAATATACTACGTTGTGTTGCACACATGATAAAGGGGAAAGAAAATCTATACATTACAACAAAAAATTTTAAAAAATGAAGTTAGTACCTGTTGCTATACATGAAGCAATTTAACCCTTGCAGAATTGATGAGACCACGTGACACTCATCCTAAGTAGAGAAAGTATGTCTTCAAACAGAATTTTCTTCAATTTTCTTCAAAACTGTACTATTTGGTATAAATATGTTGTTAGGCAACATCTCAACAATATAACATATGTCATTTTTCATATATATTATATTGTTGTGCATTGCTCCTAACTACTATATACTAAAGACAATATCTCCGAAACTTTTGAACATATTTTAACAAAATAAAGCTCAAATTCAAGAGCATTGCCCTTTTATGATATGAGTGCCAGCAGAGTCCCCTACCGTAAAAGAAGAGTTACCTTGTATGTATCATATTTTGTACTGTTTAACTCTTTTTACAGAAAATAAAAGATTTTATTACATAATATGTCTCATTGCCTCATAACAATATGGCTGACCAGTGACAACCGAGGAGTAAGAGCTCGTACCATTCAGAACTACATACACCGCACTCGCTAAGTGGGGGTTTTTCTTTATTTCTTGATGAACAAACAATAATTTTTCGCTATTAAGGGCTGGAATTCTTCATCACCCAGTATAATTTTTTTACAAACAACTACCATATATACTAGCTAAGTTTTGCACACATGATAAAGGGGAAAGAAAATCTATACATTACAAAAAAAAAAAAATAAAAAATGAAGTTAGTACCTGTTGTTATACATGAAGCAATTTAACCCTTGCAGGATTGATGAGACCACGTGACACTCATCCTAAGTTGAAAAAGTACGTCTTCAAACACTATTTTCTTCAATTTTCTTCAAAACTGTACTATTTGGTATAAATATGTTGTTACGCAACATCTCAACAATATAACATATGTCATTTTTCATATATATTATATTGTTGTGTACTGCTCCTAACTACTATATACTAAAGGCTATATCTCCGAATCTTCTGCACATATTTTAACGAAATAAAAATAAAATTGTAGAGCATTGCCCCTTTTATTATAAGAGTGCAAACAGAGTCCCCTACGGTAGAAGGAGAGTTACCTTGTATGTATCATATTTTTTACTGCTTAACTCTCATTACAAAATATAAAAGTTTTTATCCCATAATATGTCTCATTGCCTCATAACAATACGGCTGACAAATGAAAACCGAGAAGCAAGAACGTGTACCATTCAGAATTACATACCCCGCACTCGCTAAGTGGTGCTTTTTCTTTATTTCTTGATGAACAAACAATAATATTTTACTATTAAGGGTTTGAATTCTGCATCACCCTGTATATTTTATTACACACAACTACCAAATATACTACGTAAGTGTTGCACACATGATAAAGGGGAAAGAAAATCTATACATTACAACAAAAAATTTTAAAAAATGAAGTTAGTACCTGTTGCTATACATGAAGCAATTTAACCCTTGCAGGATTGATAAGACCACGTGACACTCATCCTAAGTGGAAAAAGTGTGTCTTCAAACATAATTTTTTTCAATTTTCATCAAAACTGTACTATTTGGTATAAATATGTTGTTAGGCAACATCTCAACTATATAACATAAGTCATTTTTCATATATATTATATTGTTGTGCATTGCTCCTAACTACTATATACTGAAGGCTATATCTCCGAATCTTCTCCACATATTTTAACGAAATAAAAATCAAATTGTAGAGCATTGCTCCTTTCTGATATGAGTGCAAGCAGAGTCCCCTACGGTAGAAGGAGAGTTACCTTGTATGTATCATATTTTGTACTGTTTAACTCTCATTGCAAAATGTAAAATTTTTTATCCCATAATATGTCTCATTGCCTCATAAAAATATGGCTGACAAATGACAACCGAGAAGCAAGAACGTGTACCATTCAGAATTACATACCCCGCACTCGCTAAGTGGTGCTTTTTCTTTATTTCTTGATGAACAAACAATAATACTTTACTATTAAAGGTTTGAAGTCTGCATCACCCTGTATATTTTATTACACACAACTACCAAATATACTACGTTGTATTGCACACATGATAAAGGGGAAAGAAAATCTATACATTACAACAAAAAATTTTAAAAAATGAAGTTAGTACCTGTTGCTATACATGAAGCAATTTAACCCTTGCAGGATTGATGAGACCACGTGACACTCATCCTAAGTAGAGAAAGTATGTCTTCAAACACAATTTTCTTCAATTTTCTTCAAAACTGTACTATTTGGTATAAATATGTTGTTAGGCAACATCTCAACAATATAACATATGTCATTTTTCATATATATTATATTGTTGTGCATTGCTCCTAACTATTATATACTAAACACAATATCTCCGAAACTTTTGAACATATTTTAACAAAATAAAGCTCAAATTCAAGAGCATTGCCCTTTTATGATATGAGTGCCAGCAGAGTCCCCTACCGTAAAAGAAGAGTTACCTTGTATGTATCATATTTTGTACTGTTTAACTCTTTTTACAGAAAATAACAGATTTTATTACATAATATGTCTCATTGCCTCATAACAATATGGCTGACCAGTGATAACCGAGGAGTAAGAGCTCGTACCATTCAGAACTACATACACCGCACTCGCTAAGTGGGGCTTTTTCTTTATTTCTTGATGAACATACAATAATTTTTCGCTATTAAGGGCTGGAATTCTGCATTACCCAGTATATTTTTTTACAAACAACTACCATATATACTACCTAAGTGTTGCACACATGATAAAGGGGAAAGAAAATCTATACATTACAACAAAAAAATTTAAAAAATGAAGTTAGTACCTGTTGTTATACATGAAGCAATTTAACCCTTGCAGGATTGATGAGACCACGTGACACTCATCCTAAGTTGAAAAAGTACGTCTTCCAACACTATTTTTTTCAATTTTCTTCAAAACTGTACTATTTGGTATAAATATGTTGTTAGGCAACATCTCAACAATATAACATATGTCATTTTTCATATATATTATATTGTTGTGCACTGCTCCTAACTACTATGTACTAAAGGCTATATCTCCGAATCTTCTGCACATATTTTAACGAAATAAAAATAAAATTGTAGAGCATTGCCCCTTTTATTACAAGAGTGCAAACAGAGTCCCCTACGGTAGAAGGAGAGTTACCTTGTATGTATCATATTTTGCACTGTTTAACTCTCATTACAGAATGTAAAAGTTTTTATCCCATAATATGTCTCATTGCCTCATAAAAATATGGCTGACAAATGAAAACCGAGAAGCAAGAACGTGTACCATTCAGAATTACATACCCCGCACTCGCAAAGTGGTGCTTTTTCTTTATTTCTTGATGAACAAACAATAATATTTTACTATTAAAGGTTTGAAGTCTGCATCACCCTGTATATTTTATTACACACAACTACCAAATATACTACGTAAGTGTTGCACACATGATAAAGGGGAAAGAAAATCTATACATTACAACAAAAAATTTTAAAAAATGAAGTTAGTACCTGTTGCTATACATGAAGCAATTTAACCCTTGCAGGATTGATAAGACCACGTGACACTCATCCTAAGTAGAAAAAGTGTGTCTTCAAACATAATTTTCTTCAATTTTCATCAAAACTGTACTATTTGGTATGAATATGTTGTTAGGCAACATCTCAACTATATAACATAAGTCATTTTTCATATATATTATATTGTTGTGCATTGCTCCTAACTACTATATACTAAAGGCTATATCTCCGAATCTTCTCCACATATTTTAACGAAATAAAAATCAAATTGTAGAGCATTGCTTTTTTCTGATATGAGTGCAAGCAGAGTCCCCTACGGTAGAAGGAGAGTTACCTTGTATGTATCATATTTTGTACTGTTTAACTCTCATTGCAAAATGTAAAAGGTTTTATCCCATAATATGTCTCATTGCCTCATAAAAATATGGCTGACAAATGACAACCGAGAAGCAAGAACGTGTACCATTCAGAATTACATACCCCGCACTCGCTAAGTGGTGCTTTTTCTTTATTTCTTGATGAACAAACTATAATATTTTACTATTAAGGGTTTGAATTCTGCATCACCCTGTATATTTTATTACACACAACTACCAAATATACTACGTTGTATTGCACACATGATAAAGGGGAAAGAAAATCTATACATTACAACAAAAAATTTTAAAAAATGAAGTTAGTACCTGTTGCTATACATGAAGCAATTTAACCCGTGCAGGATTGATGAGACCACGTGACACTCATCCTAAGTAGAGAAAGTATGTCTTCAAACACAATTTTCTTCAATTTTCTTCAAAACTGTACTATTTGGTATAAATATGTTGTTAGGCAACATCTCAACAATATAACATATGTCATTTTTCATATATATTATATTGTTGTGCATTGCTCCTAACTACTATATACTAAAGGCTATATCTCCGAATCTTCTCCACATATTTTAACGAAATAAAAATCAAATTGTAGAGCATTGCTTTTTTCTGATATGAGTGCCAGCAGAGTCCCCTACCGTAAAAGAAGAGTTCCCTTGTATGTATCATATTTTGTACTTTTTAACTCTTTTTAAAGAATATAACAGATTTTATCCCATAATATGTCTCATTGCCTCATAACAATATGGCTGACGAATGACAACCGAGAAGTAAGAATATGTACCATTCAGAATTACATACAGCGCACTCGCTAAGTGGTGCCTTTTCTTTATTTCTTGATGAACAAACAATAATTTTTTATTATTAAGGTTTGGAATTCTGCGTCACCCTGTATATTCTTTTACACACAACTATCAAATATACTACGTAAGTTTTGCACACATGATAATGGGGAAAGGAAATCTATACATTACAACAAAAAAAATTAAAAAATGAAGTTCGTACCTAATGTTGAACATGAAGAAATTTAACCCTTGCAGGATTGAGGAGACCACGTGACACTCATCCTAAGTAGAAATAGTATATCTTCAAACACTATTTTCTTCAATTTTCTTCAAAACTGTACTATTTGGTATAAATATGTTGTTAGGCAACTTGTCAACAATATAACATATGTCATTTTTCATATATATAATATTGTTGTGCATTGCTCCTAACTACTATATACTAAAGTCTATATCTCCGAATCGTCTGCACATATTTTAAAGAAAAAAAAATCAAATTGAAGAACATTGCCCCTGTTATGATATGAGTGCCATCACAGTTCCCTGCCGTAGAAGGAGAGTTACCTTGTATATATCATATTTTGTACTGTTTAACTCTTTTTACAGAATATAGCAGATTTTATCCCATAATATGTTTCATTGCCTCATAACAATATGGCTGAGGAGTGGCAAGGGAGAAGTAAGAACTTGTACCATTCAGAACTACATACACCGCACTCGCTAAGTGGGGCTTTTTCTTTATTTCTTGATGAACAAACAATATTTTTTTACTATTTAGGGCTGGAATTCTGCATCACCGTGTATATTTTTTTACACACAACTACCAAATATACTACGTAAGTGTTGCACACATGATAAAGGGGAATGGAAATCTATACATTACAACAAAAAAATTTAAAAAATGAAGTTAGTACCTATTGTTAAACATGAAGCAATTTAACCCTTGCAGGATTGAGGAGACCACGTGACACTCATCCTAAGTAGATAAATTATGTCTTCGAACACTATTTTCTTCAATTTTCTTCAAAAGTATACTATTTGGTATAAATATGTTGTTAGGCAACATCTCAACAATATAACATATGTCATTTTTCATATATATTATATTGTTGTGCACTGCTCCTAACTACTATATAATAAAGGCTATATCCCCGAATCTTAAGCACATATTTTAACGAAATAAAAATCAAATTGAAGACCATTGCCCCCTTTGTGATGTGAGCGCAAGCAGAGTCCACTACCGTAGGAGAGTTACCTTGTATGTATCATATTTTGTACTGTTTAACTCTCTTTACAGAATATAACCGATTTTATCCCATAATATGTCTCATTCCCTCATAACAATATGGCTGACCAATGACAACCGAGAGGTAAGAATATGTACTATTCAGAACTACATACACCGCACTCGCTAAGTGATGCTTTTCTTTATTTCTTGATGAACAAACAATAATATTTTACTATTAAGGGTTAGAATTCTGCATCATCCTGTATATTTTTTTACACACAACTACCAAATACACTACGTAAGTGTTGCACACATGATAAAGGGGAAAGGAAATCTATACATTACAAAAAAAAAATTTAAAAAATGAAGTTAGTACCTGTTGCTATACATGAAGCAATTTAACCCTTGCAGGATTGATGAGACCACGTGACACTCATCCTAAGTAGAAATAGTATGTCTTCAAAAACTATTTTCTTCAATTTTCTTCAAAACTGTACTATTTGGTATAAATATGTTGTTAGGCAACATCTCAACAATATAACATATTTCATTTTTCATATGTATTATATTGTTGTGCATTGCTCCTAACTACTATATACTAAAGGCTATATCTCCAAAACTTGTGAACATATTTTAAGAAAATAAAGCTCAAATTGAAGAGCATTGCCCCTTTTATGATATGAGTGCCAGCAGAGTCCCTACCGTAGAAGAAGAGTTACCTTGTATGTATCATATTTTGTACTGTTTAACTCTTTTTACAGAATATAACAGATTTTATCCCATAATATGTCTCATTGCCGCATAACAATATGGCTGACCAGTGACAACCGAAGAGTAAGAAATTGTACCATTCAGAACTACATAAACCGCACTCGCTAAGTGGTGCTTTTTCTTTATTTCTTGATGAACAAACAATAATTTTTTAATATTAACCTCTGGAATTCTGTATCACCCTGTATATTTTTTTACACACAACTACCAAATATACTACGTAAGTGTTACACACATGATAAAGGGGAAAGAAAATCTATACATTACAACAAAAAATTTTAAAAAATGAAGTGAGTACATGTTGTTATACATGAAGCAATTTAACCCTTGCAGGATTATGAGACCACGTGACATCCTAAGTGGAAAACTATGTCTCCAAACGCTATTTTCTTCAATTTTCTTCAAAACTGTACTATTTAGTATAAATATGTTGTTAGGCAACATCTCAACCATATAACATATGTCATTTTTCATATATATTATATTTTTGTTCTTTGCTCCTAACTACTATATACTAAAGGCTATATCTCCAAAACTTGTGAACATATTTTAAGAAAATAAAGCTCAAATTGAAGAGCATTGCCCCTTTTATGATATGAGTGCCAGAACAGTCCCCTACCGTAGAAGAAGAGTTACTTTGTATGTATCATATTTTGTACTGTTTAACTCTTTTTACAGAATATAACAGATTTTATCCCATAATATGTCTCATTGCCTCATAACAATATGGCTGACCAGTGACAACCAAGGAGTAAGAACTTGTACCATTCAGAATTACTTACACCGCACTCGCTAAGTGGGGCTTTTTCTTTATTTCTTGATGAACAAACAATAAATTTTTGCTATTAAGTGCGGGAATTCTGCATCACCCTGTATATTTTTTTTACCAACAACTACCAAATATACTACGTAAGTGGTGCACACATGATAAAGGGGAAAGAAAATTTATACATTATAACAAAAAAATTTAAAAAATGAAGTTAGTACCTGTTGTTATACATGAAGCAATTTAACCCTTGCAGGATTGATGAGACCACGTGACACCCATCCTAAGTGGAAAAGGTATGACTTCAAACACTATTTTCTTCAATTTTCTTAAAAACTGTACCATTTGGTATAAATATGTTGTTAGGCAACTTGTCAACAATATAACATATGTCATTTTTCATATATATTATATTGTTGTGCATTGCTCCTAACTACTATATACTAAAGGCTATATCTCCGAATCGTCTGCACATATTTTAAAGAAATAAAAATCAAATTGAAGAACATTGCCCCTTTTATGATATGAGTGCCAGAACAGTCCCCTACCGTAGAAGAAGAGTTACTTTGTATGTATCATATTTTGTACTGTTTAACTGTTTTTACAGAATATAACAGATTTTATCCCATAATATGTCTCATTGCCTCATAACAATATGGCTGACCAGTGACAACCGAGGAGTAAGAACTTGTACCATTCAGAATTACTTACACCGCACTCGCTAAGTGGGGCTTTTTCTTTATTTCTTGATGAACAAACAATAAATTTTTGCTATTAAGTGCGGGAATTCTGCATCACCCTGTATATTTTTTTTTACCAACAACTACCAAATATACTACGTAAGTGTTGCACACATGATAAAGAAGAAAAAAATCTATACATTACAACAAAAAAATTTAGAAAATGAAGTTAGTACCTATTGTTAAACATGAAGCAATTTAACCCTTGCAGGATTGAGGAGACCACGTGACACTCATCCTAAGTAGAAATAGTATGTCTTTAAACACTATTTTCTTCAATTTTCTTCAAAACTATACTATTTGGTATAAATATGTTGTTAGGCAACATCTCAACAATATAACATATGTCATTTTTCATATATATTATATTGTTGTGCACTGCTCCTAACTACTATATACTAAAGGCTATATCCCCGAATCTTAAGCACATATTTTAACGAAATAAAAATCAAATTGAAGAGCATTGCCCCCTTTGTGATGTGAGTTTAAGCAGAGTCCACTACCGTAGGAGAGTTACCTTGTATGTATCATATTTTGTACTGTTTAACTCTCTGTACAGAATATAACCGATTTTTTCCCATAATATGTCTCATTGCCTCACAACAATATGGCTGACCAATGACAACCGAGAAGTAAGAATATGTACTCTTCAGAACTACATACACCGCACTCGCTAAGTGATGCTTTTTCTTTATTTCTTGATGAACAAACAATAATATTTTACTATTAAGGGTTAGAATTCTGCATCACCCTGTATATTTTTTTATACACAACTACCAAATACACTACGTAAGTGTTGCACACGTGATAAAGGGGAAAGAAAATCTATACATTACAACAAAAAATTTTAAAAAATGAAGTTAGTACCTGTTGCTATACATGAAGCAATTTAACCCTTGCAGGATTGATAAGACCACGTGACACTCATCCTAAGTAGAAAAAGTGTGTCTTCAAACATAATTTTCTTCAATTTTCATCAAAACTGTACTATTTGGTATGAATATGTTGTTAGGCAACATCTCAACTATATAACATAAGTCATTTTTCATATATATTATATTGTTGTGCATTGCTCCTAACTACTATATACTAAAGGCTATATCTCCGAATCTTCTCCACATATTTTAACGAAATAAAAATCAAATTGTAGAGCATTGCTTTTTTCTGATATGAGTGCAAGCAGAGTCCCCTACGGTAGAAGGAGAGTTACCTTGTATGTATCATATTTTGTACTGTTTAACTCTCATTGCAAAATGTAAAAGTTTTTATCCCATAATATGTCTCATTGCCTCATAAAAATATGGCTGACAAATGACAACCGAGAAGCAAGAACGTGTACCATTCAGAATTACATACCCCGCACTCGCTAAGTGGTGCTTTTTCTTTATTTCTTGATGAACAAACTATAATATTTTACTATTAAGGGTTTGAATTCTGCATCACCCTGTATATTTTATTACACACAACTACCAAATATACTACGTTGTATTGCACACATGATAAAGGGGAAAGAAAATCTATACATTACAACAAAAAATTTTAAAAAATGAAGTTAGTACCTGTTGCTATACATGAAGCAATTTAACCCGTGCAGGATTGATGAGACCACGTGACACTCATCCTAAGTAGAGAAAGTATGTCTTCAAACACAATTTTCTTCAATTTTCTTCAAAACTGTACTATTTGGTATAAATATGTTGTTAGGCAACATCTCAACAATATAACATATGTCATTTTTCATATATATTATATTGTTGTGCATTGCTCCTAACTACTATATACTAAAGGCTATATCTCCGAATCTTCTCCACATATTTTAACGAAATAAAAATCAAATTGTAGAGCATTGCTTTTTTCTGATATGAGTGCCAGCAGAGTCCCCTACCGTAAAAGAAGAGTTCCCTTGTATGTATCATATTTTGTACTTTTTAACTCTTTTTAAAGAATATAACAGATTTTATCCCATAATATGTCTCATTGCCTCATAACAATATGGCTGACGAATGACAACCGAGAAGTAAGAATATGTACCATTCAGAATTACATACAGCGCACTCGCTAAGTGGTGCCTTTTCTTTATTTCTTGATGAACAAACAATAATTTTTTACTATTAAGGTTTGGAATTCTGCGTCACCCTGTATATTCTTTTACACACAACTACCAAATATACTACGTAAGTTTTGCACACATGATAATGGGGAAAGGAAATCTATACATTACAACAAAAAAAATTAAAAAATGAAGTTCGTACCTAATGTTGAACATGAAGAAATTTAACCCTTGCAGGATTGAGGAGACCACGTGACACTCATCCTAAGTAGAAATAGTATATCTTCAAACACTATTTTCTTCAATTTTCTTCAAAACTGTACTATTTGGTATAAATATGTTGTTAGGCAACTTGTCAACAATATAACATATGTCATTTTTCATATATATAATATTGTTGTGCATTGCTCCTAACTACTATATACTAAAGTCAATATCTCCGAATCGTCTGCACATATTTTAAAGAAAAAAAATCAAATTGAAGAACATTGCCCCTGTTATGATATGAGTGCCATCACAGTTCCCTGCCGTAGAAGGAGAGTTACCTTGTATATATCATATTTTGTACTGTTTAACTCTTTTTACAGAATATAGCAGATTTTATCCCATAATAAGTTTCATTGCCTCATAACAATATGGCTGAGGAGTGGCAAGGGAGAAGTAAGAACTTGTACCATTCAGAACTACATACACCGCACTCGCTAAGTGGGGCTTTTTCTTTATTTCTTGATGAACAAACAATATTTTTTTACTATTTAGGGCTGGAATTCTGCATCACCGTGTATATTTTTTTACACACAACTACCAAATATACTACGTAAGTGTTGCACACATGATAAAGGGGAATGGAAATCTATACATTACAACAAAAAAATTTAAAAAATGAAGTTAGTACCTATTGTTAAACATGAAGCAATTTAACCCTTGCAGGATTGAGGAGACCACGTGACACTCATCCTAAGTAGAAAAATTATGTCTTCGAACACTATTTTCTTCAATTTTCTTCAAAAGTATACTATTTGGTATAAATATGTTGTTAGGCAACATCTCAACAATATAACATATGTCATTTTTCATATATATTATATTGTTGTGCACTGCTCCTAACTACTATATAATAAAGGCTATATCCCCGAATCTTAAGCACATATTTTAACGAAATAAAAATCAAATTGAAGACCATTGCCCCCTTTGTGATGTGAGCGCAAGCAGAGTCCACTACCGTAGGAGAGTTACCTTGTATGTATCATATTTTGTACTGTTTAACTCTCTTTACAGAATATAACCGATTTTATCCCATAATATGTCTCATTCCCTCATAACAATATGGCTGACCAATGACAACCGAGAGGTAAGAATATGTACTATTCAGAACTACATACACCGCACTCGCTAAGTGATGCTTTTCTTTATTTCTTGATGAACAAACAATAATATTTTACTATTAAGGGTTAGAATTCTGCATCATCCTGTATATTTTTTTACACACAACTACCAAATACACTACGTAAGTGTTGCACACATGATAAAGGGGAAAGGAAATCTATACATTACAAAAAAAAAATTAAAAAATGAAGTTAGTACCTGTTGCTATACATGAAGCAATTTAACCCTTGCAGGATTGATGAGACCACGTGACACTCATCCTAAGTAGAAATAGTATGTCTTCAAAAACTATTTTCTTCAATTTTCTTCAAAACTGTACTATTTGGTATAAATATGTTGTTAGGCAACATCTCAACAATATAACATATTTCATTTTTCATATGTATTATATTGTTGTGCATTGCTCCTAACTACTATATACTAAAGGCTATATCTCCAAAACTTGTGAACATATTTTAACAAAATAAAGCTCAAATTGAAGAGCATTGCCCCTTATATGATATGAGTGCCAGCAGAGTCCCTACCGTAGAAGAAGAGTTACCTTGTATGTATCATATTTTGTACTGTTTAACTCTTTTTACAGAATATAACAGATTTTATCCCATAATATGTCTCATTGCCGCATAACAATATGGCTGACCAGTGACAACCGAAGAGTAAGAAATTGTACCATTCAGAACTACATAAACCGCACTCGCTAAGTGGTGCTTTTTCTTTATTTCTTGATGAACAAACAATAATTTTTTAATATTAACCTCTGGAATTCTGTATCACCCTGTATATTTTTTTACACACAACTACCAAATATACTACGTAAGTGTTACACACATGATAAAGGGGAAAGAAAATCTATACATTACAACAAAAAATTTTAAAAAATGAAGTGAGTACATGTTGTTATACATGAAGCAATTTAACCCTTGCAGGATTATGAGACCACGTGACATCCTAAGTGGAAAACTATGTCTCCAAACGCTATTTTCTTCAATTTTCTTCAAAACTGTACTATTTAGTATAAATATGTTGTTAGGCAACATCTCAACCATATAACATATGTCATTTTTCATATATATTATATTTTTGTTCTTTGCTCCTAACTACTATATACTAAAGGCTATATCTCCAAAACTTGTGAACATATTTTAAGAAAATAAAGCTCAAATTGAAGAGCATTGCCCCTTTTATGATATGAGTGCCAGAACAGTCCCCTACCGTAGAAGAAGAGTTACTTTGTATGTATCATATTTTGTACTGTTTAACTCTTTTTACAGAATATAACAGATTTTATCCCATAATATGTCTCATTGCCTCATAACAATATGGCTGACCAGTGACAACCGAGGAGTAAGAACTTGTACCATTCAGAATTACTTACACCGCACTCGCTAAGTGGGGCTTTTTCTTTATTTCTTGATGAACAAACAATAAATTTTTGCTATTAAGTGCGGGAATTCTGCATCACCCTGTATATTTTTTTTACCAACAACTACCAAATATACTACGTAAGTGGTGCACACATGATAAAGGGGAAAGAAAATCTATACATTATAACAAAAAAATTTAAAAAATGAAGTTAGTACCTGTTGTTATACATGAAGCAATTTAACCCTTGCAGGATTGATGAGACCACGTGACACCCATCCTAAGTGGAAAAGGTATGACTTCAAACACTATTTTCTTCAATTTTCTTAAAAACTGTACCATTTGGTATAAATATGTTGTTAGGCAACTTGTCAACAATATAACATATGTCATTTTTCATATATATTATATTGTTGTGCATTGCTCCTAACTACTATATACTAAAGGCTATATCTCCGAATCGTCTGCACATATTTTAAAGAAATAAAAATCAAATTGAAGAACATTGCCCCTTTTATGATATCAGTGCCAGAACAGTCCCCTACCGTAGAAGAAGAGTTACTTTGTATGTATCATATTTTGTACTGTTTAACTGTTTTTACAGAATATAACAGATTTTATCCCATAATATGTCTCATTGCCTCATAACAATATGGCTGACCAGTGACAACCGAGGAGTAAGAACTTGTACCATTCAGAATTACTTACACCGCACTCGCTAAGTGGGGCTTTTTCTTTATTTCTTGATGAACAAACAATAAATTTTTGCTATTAAGTGCGGGAATTCTGCATCACCCTGTATATTTTTTTTTACCAACAACTACCAAATATACTACGTAAGTGTTGCACACATGATAAAGAAGAAAAAAAATCTATACATTACAACAAAAAAATTTAGAAAATGAAGTTAGTACCTATTGTTAAACATGAAGCAATTTAACCCTTGCAGGATTGAGGAGACCACGTGACACTCATCCTAAGTAGAAATAGTATGTCTTTAAACACTATTTTCTTCAATTTTCTTCAAAACTATACTATTTGGTATAAATATGTTGTTAGGCAACATCTCAACAATATAACATATGTCATTTTTCATATATATTATATTGTTGTGCACTGCTCCTAACTACTATATACTAAAGGCTATATCCCCGAATCTTAAGCACATATTTTAACGAAATAAAAATCAAATTGAAGAGCATTGCCCCCTTTGTGATGTGAGTTTAAGCAGAGTCCACTACCGTAGGAGAGTTACCTTGTATGTATCATATTTTGTACTGTTTAACTCTCTGTACAGAATATAACCGATTTTTTCCCATAATATGTCTCATTGCCTCACAACAATATGGCTGACCAATGACAACCGAGAAGTAAGAATATGTACTCTTCAGAACTACATACACCGCACTCGCTAAGTGATGCTTTTTCTTTATTTCTTGATGAACAAACAATAATATTTTACTATTAAGGGTTAGAATTCTGCATCACCCTGTATATTTTTTTATACACAACTACCAAATACACTACGTAAGTGTTGCACACATGATAAAGGGGAAAGGAAATCTATACATTACAACAAAAAATTTGAAAAATGAAGTTAGTACCTGTTGTTTTACATGAAGCAGTTTAACCCTTGCAGGATTGATAAGACCACGGGACATTCATCCTAAGTAGAGAAAGTATGTCTTCAAACACAATTTTCTTTAATTTTCTTCAAAACTGTACTATTTGGTATAGATATGTTGTTAGGCAACATCTCAAAAATATAACATATGTCATTTTTCATATATATTATATTGTTGTGCATTGCTCCTAACTACTATATACTAAAGAAAATATCTCCGAAACTTTTGAACATATTTTAACAAAATAAAGCTCAAATTGAAGAGCATTGCCCCTTTTATGATATGAGTGCCAGCAGAGTCCCCTACCGTAGATGGAGAGTTACCTTGTTCATATCATATTTTGTACTGTTTAACTCTTTTTACAGAATATAACAGATTTTATCCCATAATATGACTCATTGCCTCATAACAATATGGCTGACCAATGACAACCGAGAGGTAAGAACATGTACCATTAAGAACTACATACACCGCACTAGCTAATTGGTGCTTTTTCTTTATTTCTTGATGAACAAACAATAATTTTTTGCTATTAAGGGCTGGAATTCTGCATCACCCTGTATATTTTTTTACACACAACCACCAAATATACTACGTTAGTGTTGCACACATGATAAAGGGGAAAGAAAATCTATATATTACAACAAAAAATTTTAAAAAATGAAGTTAGTACCTGTTGTTATACATGAAGCAATTTAACCTTTGCAGGATTGACGAGACCACGTGACACACATCCTAAGAAGAAAAAATGTGTCTTCAAACACAATTTTCTTCAATTTTCTTCAAAACTGTACTATTTGGTATAGATATCTTGCTAGGCAACCTCTCAACAATATAACATATGTCATTTTTCATATATATTATATTGTTGTGCATTGCTCCTAACTACTATATACTAAAGACAATATCTCCGAAACTTTTGAACATATTTTAACAAAATAAAGCTCAAATTGAAGAGCATTGCCCCTTTTATGATATGAGTGCCAGCAGAGTCCCCTATTGTAGAAGAAGAGTTACCTTGTATGTATCATATTTTGTAGTGTTTAACTCTTTTAACAGGATATAACAGATTTTATCCCATAATATGTTTCATTGCCTCATAACAATATGGCTGACCAGTGGCAAGCGAGAAGTAAGAACTTGTACCATTCAGAACTACATACACCGCACTCGCTAAGTGGGGCTTTTTCTTTATTTCTTGATGAACAAACAATAATATTTTGCTATTAAGGGCTGGAATTCTGCATCACCCTGTCTATTTTTTTACACACAACCACCAAATATACTACGTTAGTGTTGCACACATGATAAAGAGGAAAGGAAATCTATACATTACAACAAAAAAATTTAAAAAATGAAGTTAGTACCTGTTGTTATACATGAAGAAATTTAACCCTTGCAGGATTGATGAGACCACGTGACACTCATCCTAAGTACAAAAAGTGTGTCTTCAAACATAATTTTCTTCAATTTTCCTCAAAACTGTACTATTTGGTATAAATATGTTGTTAGGCAAAATCTCAACAATATAACATATGTCATTTTTCATATATATTATATTATTGTGCATTGCTCTTAACTACTATATACTAAAAACAATATCTCCGAAACTTTTGAACATATTTTAACAAAATAAAGCTCAAATTGAAGAGCATTGCCCCTTTTATGATATGAGTGCCAGCAGAGTCCCCTACCGTAGATGGAGAGTTACCTTGTTCATATCATATTTTGTACTGTTTAACTCTTTTTACAGAATATAACAGATTTTATCCCATAATATGTCTCATTGAATCATAACAATATGGCTGACCAATGACAACCGAAAGGTAAGAACATGTACCATTAAGAACTGCATACACCGCACTAGCTAATTGGTGCTTTTCTTTATTTCTTGATGAACAAACAATAATTTTTTGCTATTAAGGGCTGGAATTCTGCATCACCCTGTATATTTT
The DNA here is from genome assembly GCF_964235325.1 of Thermobia domestica. NCBI lineage: Eukaryota > Metazoa > Arthropoda > Insecta > Zygentoma > Lepismatidae > Thermobia > Thermobia domestica. Next base: position 184,155,458 of record NC_137460.1, on the reverse strand, counting down.
TTTACACACAACCACCAAATATACTACGTTAGTGTTGCACACATGATAAAGGGGAAAGAAAATCTATATATTAAAACAAAAAATTTTAAAAAATGAAGTTAGTACCTGTTGTTATACATGAAGCAATTTAACCTTTGCAGGATTTATGAGACCACGTGACACTCATCCTAAGAAGAAAAAATGTGTCTTCAAACACAATTTTCTTCAATTTTCTTCAAAACTGTACTATTTGGTATAGATATCTTGTTAGGCAACCTCTCAACAATATAACATATGTCATTTTTCATATATATTATATTGTTGTGCATTGCTCCTAACTACTATATACTAAAGACAATATCTCCGAAACTTTTGAACATATTTTAACAGAATAAAGCTCAAATTGAAGAGCATTGCCCCTTTTATGATATGAGTGCCAGCAGAGTCCCCTATTGTAGAAGAAGAGTTACCTTGTATGTATCATATTTTGTACTGTTTAACTCTTTTTACAGGATATAACAGATTTTATCCCATAATATGTTTCATTGCCTCATAACAATATGGCTGACCAGTGGCAAGCGAGAAGTAAGAACTTGTACCATTCAGAACTACATACACCGCACTCGCTAAGTGGGGCTTTTTCTTTATTTCTTGATGAACAAACAATAATATTTTGCTATTAAGGGCTGGAATTCTGCATCACCCTGTCTATTTTTTTTACACACAACCACCAAATATACTACGTTAGTGTTGCACACATGATAAAGAGGAAAGGAAATCTATACATTACAACAAAAAAATTTAAAAAATGAAGTTAGTACCTGTTGTTATACATGAAGAAATTTAACCCTTGCAGGATTGATGAGACCACGTGACACTCATCCTAAGTACAAAAAGTGTGTCTTCAAACATAATTTTCTTCAATTTTCCTCAAAACTGTACTATTTGGTATAAATATGTTGTTAGGCAAAATCTCAACAATATAACATATGTCATTTTTCATATATATTATATTATTGTGCATTGCTCTTAACTACTATATACTAAAAACAATATCTCCGAAACTTTTGAACATATTTTAACAAATTAAAGCTCAAATTGAAGAGCATTGCCCCTTTTATGATATGAGTGCCAGCAGAGTCCCCTACCGTAGACGGAGAGTTACCTTGTTCATATCATATTTTGTACTGTTTAACTCTTTTTACAGAATATAACAGATTTTATCCCATAATATGTCTCATTGCCTCATAACAATATGGCTGACCAATGACAACCGAAAGGTAAGAACATGTACCATTAAGAACTGCATACACCGCACTAGCTAATTGGTGCTTTTCTTTATTTCTTGATGAACAAACAATAATTTTTTGCTATTAAGGGCTGGAATTCTGCATCACCCTGTATATTTTTTTACACACAACCACCAAATATACTACGTTAGTGTTGCACACATGATAAAGGGGAAAGAAAATCTATATATTACAACAAAAAGTTTTAAAAAATGAAGTTAGTACCTGTTGTTATACATGAAGCAATTTAACCTTTGCAGGATTTATGAGACCACGTGACACTCATCCTAAGAAGAAAAAATGTGTCTTCAAACACAATTTTCTTCAATTTTCTTCAAAACTGTACTATTTGGTATAGATATCTTGTTAGGCAACCTCTCAACAATATAACATATGTCATTTTTCATATATATTATATTGTTGTGCATTGCTCCTAACTACTATATACTAAAGACAATATCTCCGAAACTTTTGAACATATTTTAACAAAATAAAGCTCAAATTGAAGAGCATTGCCCCTTTTATGATATGAGTGCCAGCAGAGTCCCCTATTGTAGAAGAAGAGTTACCTTGTATGTATCATATTTTGTACTGTTTAACTCTTTTTACAGGATATAACAGATTTTATCCCATAATATGTTTCATTGCCTCATAACAATATGGCTGACCAGTGGCAAGCGAGAAGTAAGAACTTGTACCATTCAGAACTACATACACCGCACTCGCTAAGTGGGGCTTTTTCTTTATTTCTTGATGAACAAACAATAATATTTTGCTATTAAGGGCTGGAATTCTGCATCACCCTGTCTATTTTTTTACACACAACCACCAAATATACTACGTTAGTGTTGCACACATGATAAAGAGGAAAGGAAATCTATACATTACAACAAAAAAATTTAAAAAATGAAGTTAGTACCTGTTGTTATACATGAAGAAATTTAACCCTTGCAGGATTGATGAGACCACGTGACACTCATCCTAAGTACAAAAAGTGTGTCTTCAAACATAATTTTCTTCAATTTTCCTCAAAACTGTACTATTTGGTATAAATATGTTGTTAGGCAAAATCTCAACAATATAACATATGTCATTTTTCATATATATTATATTATTGTGCATTGCTCTTAACTACTATATACTAAAAACAATATCTCCGAAACTTTTGAACATATTTTAACAAAATAAAGCTCAAATTGAAGAGCATTGCCCCTTTTATGATATGAGTGCCAGCAGAGTCCCCTACCGTAGATGGAGAGTTACCTTGTTCATATCATATTTTGTACTGTTTAACTCTTTTTACAGAATATAACAGATTTTATCCCATAATATGTCTCATTGCCTCATAACAATATGGCTGACCAATGACAACCGAAAGGTAAGAACATGTACCATTAAGAACTACATACACCGCACTAGCTAATTGGTGCTTTTCTTTATTTCTTGATGAACAAACAATAATTTTTTGCTATTAAGGGCTGGAATTCTGCATCACCCTGTATATTTTTTTAACACACCACCACCAAATATACTACGTTAGTGTTGCACACATGATAAAGGGGAAAGAAAATCTATATATTACAACAAAAAATTTTAAAAAATGAAGTTAGAACCTGTTGTTATACATGAAGCAATTTAACCTTTGCAGGATTTATGAGACCACGTGACACTCATCCTAAGAAGAAAAAATGTGTCTTCAAACACAATTTTCTTCAATTTTCTTCAAAACTGTACTATTTGGTATAGATATCTTGTTAGGCAACCTCTCAACAATATAACATATGTCATTTTTCATATATATTATATTGTTGTGCATTGCTCCTAACTACTATATACTAAAGACAATATCTCCGAAACTTTTGAACATATTTTAACAAAATAAAGCTCAAATTGAAGAGCATTGCCCCTTTTGTGATATGAGTGCCAGCACAGTCCCCTACCGTAGAAGGAGAGTTACCTTGAATGTATCATATTTTGTACTTTTTAACTCTTTTTATAGAATATAACAGATTTTATCCCATAATATGTGTCATTGCCTCATAACAATATGTCTGACTAGTGACAACCGAGGAGTAAGAACTTGTACCATTCAGAACTACATACACCGCACTCGCTAAGTGGGGCTTTTTCTTTATTTCTTGATGAACAAACAATGATTTTTCGCTATTAAGGGCTGGAATTCTGCATCACCCTGTATATTTTTTTACACACAACTACCAAATATACTACCTAAGTGTTGCACACATGATAAAGAGGAAAGAAAATCTATACATTACAACAAAAAATTTTAAAAAATGAAGTTAGTACCTGTTGTTATACATGAAGCAATTTAACCCTTGCACTATTGATAAGACCACGTTACACTCATCCTAAGTAGAGAAAGTATGTCTTCAAACACAATTTTCTTCAATTTTCTTCAAAACTGTACTATTTGGTATAAATATGTTGTTAGGCAACTTGTCAACAATATAACATATGTCATTTTTCATATATATTATATTGTTGTGCATTGCTCCTAACTACTATATACTAAAGGCTATATCTCCAAAACTTGAGAACATATTTTAACAAAATAGAGCTCAAATTGAAGAGCATTGTCCCTTTTATGATATGAGTGCAAGCAGAGTCCCCAACCGTAGATGGAGAGTTACTTTGTTCATATCAGATTTTGTACTGTTTAACTCTTTTTACAGAATATAACAGATTTTATCCCATAATATGTCTAATTGCCTCATAACAATATGGCTGACCAATGACAACCGACAAGCAAGAACGTGTACCATTTAGAATTTCATACAGCGCACTTGCTAAGTGGTACTTTTTCTTTATTTCTTGATGAACAAACAATAATATTTTACTATTAAGGGTTGGAATTCTGCATCACCGCGTATATTTTTTTACACACAACTACGAAATATACTACGTAAGTGTGGCACACATGATAAAGGGGAAAGGAAATCTATACATTACAACAAAAAAATTTAAAAAATGAAGTTAGTACCTGTTGTTATACCTGGAGATATTTAACCCTTGCAGGACTGAAGAGACCACGTGACACACATCCTAAGTGGAAAAAGTATGTCTTCAAACACTATTTTCTTCAATTTTCTTCAAAACTATACTATTTGGTATAAATATGTTGTTAGGCAACATCTCAACAATATAACATATGTCATTTTTCATATATATTATATTGTTGTGCACTGCTCCTAACTACTATATGCTAAAGGCTATATCTCCGAATCTTCTGCACATATTTTAACGAAATAAAAATCAAATTGAAAAGCATTGTTCCCTTTGTGATGTGAGTGCAAGCAGAGTCCACTACCGTAGAAGGAGAGTTACCTTGTATATATCATATTTTGCTCTGTTTAACTCTTTTTACAGAATATAACAGATTTTATCCCATAATATGTTTTATTGCCTCATAACAATATGGCTGACCACTGGCAAGCGACAAGTAAGAACTTGTACCATTCAGAACTACATACACCGCGCTCGCTAAGTGGCGGTTTATCTTTATTTCTTGATGAACAAACAATAATTTTTTGCTATTAAGGGCTGGAATTCTGCATCACCCTGTATATTTTTTACACACAACTACCAAATATACTACCTAAGTGTTGCACACATGATAAAGGGGAAAGAAAATCTATACATTACAACAAAAAATTTTAAAAAATGAAGTTAGTACCTGTTGTTATACATGAAGCAATTTAACCCTTGCAGGATTGATGAGACCACGTGACACTCATCCTAAGTAGAGAAAGTATGTCTTCAAACACAATTTTCTTCAATTTTCTTAAAACTGAACTATTTGGTATAAATATGTTGTTAGGCAACATCTCAACAATATAACATATGTCATTTTTCATATATATTATATTGTTGTGCATTGCTCGTAACTACTATATACTAAAGACAATATCTCCGAAACTTTTGAACATATTTTAACGAAATGAAAATCAAAATGAAGAGCATTGCCCCTTTTATGGTATGAGTGGCAGAACAGTCCCCTGCCGTAGAAGGAGAGTTACCTTATATATATCTTATTTTGTTCTGCTTAATTCTTTTTACAGAATATAACAGATTTTATCTCATAATATGTTTCATTCCCTCATAACAATATGGCTGACCTTTGACAACCGAGAAATGAGAACATGTACCATTCAGAACTACATACACGGCACTCGCTAAGTGGTGCTTTTTCTTTATTTCTTGATGAACAAACAATAATTTTTTGCTATTAAGGGCTGGAATTCTGCATCACCCTGTATATTTTTTACACACAACTACCAAATATACTACCTAAGTGTTGCACACATGATAAAGGGGAAAGAAAATCTATACATTACAAGAAAAAATTTTAAAAAATGAAGTTAGTACCTGTTGTTATACATGAAGCAATTTAACCCTTGCAGGATTGATGAGACCACGTGACACTCATCCTAAGTAGAGAAAGTATGTCTTCAAACACAATTTTCTTCAATTTTCTTAAAAACTGTACTATTTGGTATAAATTTGTTGTTAGGCAACTTGTCAACAATATAACATATGTCATTTTTCTTATACATTTAATTGTTGTGCATTGCTCCTAACTACTATATACTAAAGGCTATATCTCCGAATCTTCTGCACATATTTTAACGAAATAAAAATCAAATTGTAGAGAATTCCCCTTTATGATAAGAGTGCAAGCAGATTCCCCTACCGTAGAAGGAGAATTACCTTGTATGTATCATATTTTGTACTGTTTAACTCTCATTACAAAATATAACAGATTTTATCCCATAATATGTCTCATTGCCTTATAAAAATATCGCTGACCAGTGGCAAGCGAGAAGTAAGAACTTATACCATTCAGAACTACATACACCGCACTCGCTAAGTGGTGCTTTGTCTTTATTTCTTGATGAACAAACAATAATTTTTTACTATTTAGGGCTGGAATTCTGCATCACCGTGTATATTTTTTTACACACAACTTGCAATTATACTACGTAAGTGTTGCACACATGATAAAGGGGAAAGGAAATCTATACATTACAACAAAAAAATTTAAAAAATGAAGTTAGTACCTGCTTTTATACATAAAGCAATTTAACCCTTGCAGGATTGATGAGACCACGTGACACTCATCCTAAGTAAAGACAGTATGTCTTCGAACACAATTTTCTTCAATTTTCCTCAAAACTGTACTATTTGATATAAATATGTTGTTAGGCAACTTGTCAACAATATAACATATGTCATTTTTCTTATACATTTAATTGTTGTGCATTGCTCCTAACTACTATATACTAAAGGCTATATCTCCGAATCTTCTGCACATATTTTAACGAAATAAAAATCAAATTGTAGAGAATTGCCCGTTTATGATAAGAGTGCCAGCACAGTCCCCTGCCGTAGAAGGAGGGTTACCTTGTATATATCATATTTTGTTCTGTTTAACTCTTTTTACAGAATATAACAGATTTTATCCCATAATATGTTTCATTGTCTCATAACAATATAGCTGACCAATGACAACCGAGAAATAAGAACTTGTACCATTCAGAACTACATACACCGCACTCGCTAAGTGGGGCTTTTTCTTTATTTCTTGATGAACAATCAATAATTTTTTTTTACACACAACTACCAAATATACTACGTAAGTGTTGCACACGTGATAAAGGGGAAGGAAAATCCATACATTACAACAAAAAATTTAAAAAATGAAGTTAGTACCTGTTGTTATACATGAAGCAATTTAACCCTTGCAGGATTGAGGAGACCACAACACTCTATCCTAAGTAGAAAAAGTATGTCTTCAAACACTATTTTCTTCAATTTTCTTCAAAACTGTACTATTTGTTATAAATATATTGTTAGGCAACATCTCAACAATATAACATATGTCATTTTTCATATATATTATATTGTTGTGCACTGCTCCTAACTACTATATACTAAAGGTTATATCCCCGAATCTTCTGCACATATTTTAACGAAATAAAAATCAAATTGAAGAGCATTGCCCCCTTTGTGATGTGAGTGCAAGCAGAGTCCACTACCGTAGAAGGAGAGTTACCTTGTATATATCTTATTTTGCTCTGTTTAACTCTTTTTACAGAATATAACAGATTTTATCCCATAATATGTTTCATTGCCTCATAACAATATGGCTGACCAGTGGCAAGCGAGAAGTAAGAACTTGTACCATTCAGAACTACATACACCGCACTCGCTAAGTGGTGCTTTTTCTTTATATCTTGATGAACAAACAATAATATTTTACAATTAAGGGTTGGAATTCTGCATCACCCTGTATATTTTTTTACACACAACTACCAAATATACTACGTAAGTGTTGCACACATGATAAAGGGGAAAGGAAATCTATACATTACAACAAAAAATTTAAAAAATGAAGTTAGTACCTGTTGTTATACATGAAGCAATTTAACCCTTGCAGGATTGATAAGACCACGTGACACTCATCCTAAGTAGAGAAAGTATGTCTTCAAACACAATTTTCTTCAATTTTCTTGAAAACTGTACTATTTGGTATAAATAAGTTGTTAGGTAACATCTCAACAATATAACATATGTCATTTTTCATATATATTATATTGTTGTGCATTGCTCCTAACTACTATATACTAAAGACAATATCTCTGAAACTTTTGAACATATTTTAACAAAATAAAAATCAAAATGAAGAGCATTGCCCCTTTTATGATATGAGTGGCAGAACAGTCCCCTGCCGTAGAAGGAGAGTTACCTTATATATATCAAATTTTGTTCTGGTTAACTCTTTTTACAGAATATAACAGATTTTATCCCATAATATGTTTCATTGCCTCATAATAATATGGCTGACCAATGACAACCGAGAAATGAGAACATGTACCATTCAGCACTACAAAAACGGCACTCGCTAAGTGGTGCATTTTCTTTATTTCTTGATGAACAAACGATAATTTTTTGCTATTAAGGGCTGGAATTCTGCATCACCCTGTATATTTTTTACACACAACTACGAAATATACTACCTAAGTGTTGCACACATGATAAAGGGGAAAGAAAATCTATACATTACAACAAAAAATTTTAAAAAATGAAGTCAGTACCTGTTGTTATACATGAAGCAATTTAACCCTTGCAGGATTGATGAGACCACGTGACACTCATCCTAAGTAGAGACAGTATGTCTTCAAACACAATTTTCTTCAATTTTCTTCAAAACTGTACTATTTGGTATAAATATGTTGTTAGGCAACTTGTCAACAATATAACATATGTCATTTTTCTTATACATTTAATTGTTGTGCATTGCTCCTAACTACTATATACTAAAGGCTATATCTCCGAATCTTCTGCACATATTTTAACGAAATAAAAATCAAATTGTAGAGAATTGCCCCTTTATGATAAGAGTGCCAGCACAGTCCCCTGCCGTAGAAGGAGGGTTACCTTGTATATATCACATTTTGTTCTGTTTAACTCTTTTTACAGAATATAACAGATTTTATCCCATAATATGTTTCATTGTCTCATAACAATATAGCTGACCAATGACAACCGAGAAATAAGAACTTGTACCATTCAGAACTACATACACCGCACTCGCTAAGAGGTGCTTTTTCTTTATTTCTTGATGAACAAACAATAATTTTTTACTATTAAGGGTTTGAATTCTTATCACCCTCTATATTTTTTTACACACAACTACCAAATATACTACGTAAGTGTTGCAGACGTGATAAAGGGGAAAGAAAATCCATACATTACAACAAAAAATTTAAAAAATGAAGTTAGTACCTGTTGTTATACATGAAGCAATTTAACCCTTGCACTATTGATAAGACCACGTTACACTCATCCTAAGTAGAGAAAGTATGTCTTCAAACACAATTTTCTTCAATTTTCTTCAAAACTGTACTATTTGGTATAAATATGTTGTTAGGCAAGTTGTCAACAATATAACATATGTCATTTTTCATATATATTATATTGTTGTGCATTGCTCCTAACTACTATATACTAAAGGCTATATCTCCAAAACTTGTGAACATATTTTAACAAAATAAAGCTCAAATAGCAGAGCATTGCCCCTTTTATGATATGAGTGCCAGCAGAGTCCCCTACCGTAGAAGAAGAGTTACCTTGTATGTATCATATTTTGTACTTTTTAACTCTTTTTAAAGAATATAACAGATTTTATCAAATAATATGTCTCATTGCCTCATAACAATATGGCTGACCAGTGACAAACCGAGGAGTAAGAACTTGTACCATTCAGGACTACATACACCGCACTCGCTAAGTGGGGCTTTTTCTTTATTTCTTGATGAACAAACAATAAATTTTTGCTATTAAGTGCGGGAATTCTGCATCACCCTGTATATTTTTTTACCAACAACTACCAAATATACTACGTAAGTGTTGCACACATGATAAGGGGGAAAGAAAATCTATACATTACAACAAAAAAATTTAAAAAATGAAGTTAGTACCTGTTGTTATACATGAAGAAATTTAACCCTTGCAGGATTGATGAGACCACGTGACACCCATCCTAAGTGGAAAAAGTATGTCTTCAAACACAATTTTCTTCAATTTTCTTAAAAACTGTACTATTTGGTATAAATATGTTGATAGGCAACTTGTCAAGAATATAACATATGTCATTTTTCATATATATTATATTGTTGTGCATTGCTCCTAACTACTATATACTAAAGGCTATATCTCCGAATCGTCTGCACATATTTTAAAGAAAAAAAAATCAAATTGAAGAACATTGCCCCTGTTATGATATGAGTGCCATCACAGTTCCCTGCCGTAGAAGGAGAGTTACCTTGTATATATCATATTTTGTACTGTTTAACTCTTTTTACAGAATATAGCAGATTTTATCCCATAATATGTTTCATTGCCTCATAACAATATGGCTGACGAGTGGCAAGCGAGAAGTAAGAACTTGTACCATTCAGAACTACATACACCGCACTCGCTAAGTGGTGCTTTTTCTTTATTTCTTGATGAACAAACAATATTTTTTTACTATTTAGGGCTGGAATTCTGCAACACCGTGTATATTTTTTTACACACAACTACCAAATATACTACGTAAGTGTTGCACACATGATAAAAAGGAAAGGAAATTTATACAATACAACAAAAAAATTTAAAAAATGAAGTTAGTACCTATTGTTAAACATGAAGCAATTTAACCCTTGCAGGATTGATGAGACCACATGACACTCATCCTAAGTAGAAATAGTATGTCTTCAAACACTATTTTCTTCAATTTTCTTCAAAAGTATACTATTTGGTATAAATATGTTGTTAGGCAACATCTCAACAATATAACATATGTCATTTTTCATATATATTATATTGTTGTGCACTGCTCCTAACTACTATATACTAAAGGCTATATCCCCGAATCTTAAGCACATATTTTAACGAAATAAAAATCAAATTGAAGACCATTGCCCCCTTTGTGATGTGAGCGCAAGCAGAGTCCACTACCGTAGGAGAGTTACCTTGTATGTATCATATTTTGTACTGTTTAACTCTCTTTTCAGAATATAACCGATTTTATCCCATAATATGTCTCATTGCCTCATAACAATATGGCTGACCAATGACAACCGAGAGGTAAGAATATGTACTATTCAGAACTACATACACCGCACTCGCTAAGTGATGCTTTTTCTTTATTTCTTGATGAACAAACAATAATATTTTACTGTTAAGGGTTAGAATTCTGCATCACCCTGTATATTTTTTTACACACAACTACCAAATACACTACGTAAGTGTTGCACACATGATAAAGGGGAAAGGAAATCTATACATTACAACAAAAAAATTTAAAAAATGAAGTGAGTACATGTTGTTATACAAGAAGCAATTTAACCCTTGCAGGATTGATGAGACCACGTGACACTCATCCTAAGTGGAAAACTATGTCTCCAAACGCTATTTTCTTCAATTTTCTTCAAAACTGTACTATTTAGTATAAATATGTTGTTAGGCAACATCTCAACCATATAACATATGTCATTTTTCATATATATTATATTTTTGTTCTTTGCTCCTAACTACTATATACTAAAGGCTATATCTCCAAAACTTGTGAACATATTTTAAGAAAATAAAGCTCAAATTGAAGAGCATTGCCCCTTTTATGATATGAGTGCCAGAACAGTCCCCTACCGTAGAAGAAGAGTTACTTTGTATGTATCATATTTTGTACTGTTTAACTCTTTTTACAGAATATAACAGATTTTATCCCATAATATGTCTCATTGCCTCATAACAATATGGCTGACCAGTGACAACCGAGGAGTAAGAACTTGTACCATTCAGAATTACATACACCGCACTCGCTAAGTGGGGCTTTTTCTTTATTTCTTGATGAACAAACAATAAATTTTTGCTATTAAGTGCGGGAATTCTGCATCACCCTGTATATTTTTTTACCAACAACTACCAAATATACTACGTAAGTGGTGCACACATGATAAAGGGGAAAGAAAATCTATACATTATAACAAAAAAATTTAAAAAATGAAGTTAGTACCTGTTGTTATACATGAAGCAATTTAACCCTTGCAGGATTGATGAGACCACGTGACACCCATCCTAAGTGGAAAAAGTATGACTTCAAACACTATTTTCTTCAATTTTCTTCAAAACTATACTATTTGGTATAAATATGTTGTTAGGCAACTTGTCAACAATATAACATATGTCATTTTTCATATATATTATATTGTTGTGCATTGCTCCTAACTACTATATACTAAAGGCAATATCTCCGAATCGTCTGCACATATTTTTTTAAGAAATAAAAATCAAATTGAAGAACATTGCCCCTGTTATGATATGAGTGCCATCGCAGTTCCCTGCCGTAGAAGGAGAGTTACCTTGTATATATCATATTTTGCTCTGTTTAACTCTTTATACAGAATATAACAGATTTTATCCCATAATATGTTTCATTGCCTCATAACAATATGGCTGACCAGTGGCAAGCGAGAAGTAAAAACTTGTACCATTCAGAACTGCATACACCGCACTCGCTAAGTGGGGCTTTTTCTTCATTTCTTGATGAACAAACAATAATTTTTTACTATTTAGGGCTGGAATTCTGCATCACCGTGTATATTTTTTTACACACAACTACCAAATATACTACGTAAGTGTTGCACACATGATAAAGAAGAAAAAAAATCTATACATTACAACAAAAAAATTTAGAAAATGAAGTTAGTACCTATTGTTAAACATGAAGCAATTTAACCCTTGCAGGATTGACGAGACCACGTGACACTCATCCTAAGTAGAAATAGTATGTCTTTAAACACTATTTTCTTCAATTTTCTTCAAAACTATACTATTTGGTATAAATATGTTGTTAGGCAACATCTCAACAATATAACATATGTCATTTTTCATATATATCATATTGTTGTGCACTGCTCCTAACTACTATATACTAAAGGCTATATCCCCGAATCTTAAGCACATGTTTTAACGAAATAAAAATCAAATTGAAGAGCATTGCCCCCTTTGTGATGTGAGTTTAAGCAGAGTCCACTACCGTAGGAGAGTTACCTTGTATGTATCATATTTTGTACTGTTTAACTCTCTGTACAGAATATAACCGATTTTTTCCCATAATATGTCTCATTGCCTCATAACAATATGGCTGACCAATGACAACCGAGAAGTAAGAATATGTACTATTCAGAACTACATAGACCGCACTCGCTAAGTGATGCTTTTTCTTTATTTCTTGATGAACAAACAATTATATTTTATTATTAAGGGTTAGAATTCTGCATCACCCTGTATATTTTTTTACACACAACTACCAAATACACTACGTAAGTGTTGCACACATGATAAAGGGGAAACGAAATCTATACATTACAACAAAAAATTTGAAAAATGAAGTTAGTACCTGTTGTTTTACATGAAGCAGTTTAACCCTTGCAGGATTGATAAGACCACGGGACATTCATCCTAAGTAGAGAAAGTATGTCTTCAAACACAATTTTCTTCAATTTTCTTCAAAACTGTACTATTTGGTATAGATATGTTGTTAGGCAACATCTCAAAAATATAACATATGTCATTTTTCATATATATTATATTGTTGTGCATTGCTCCTAACTACTATATACTAAAGAAAATATCTCCCAAACTTTTGAACATATTTTAACAAAATAAAGCTCAAATTGAAGAGCATTGCCCCTTTTATGATATGAGTGCCAGCACAGTCCCCTATCGTAGAAGAAGAGTTACCTTGTATGTATCAAATTTTGTTCTGCTTAACTCTTTTTACAGAATATAACAGATTTTATCCCATAATATGTTTCATTGCCTCATAACAATATAGCTGACCAATGACAACCGAGAAATAAGAACTTGTACCATTCAGAACTACATACACCGCACTCGCTAAGAGGTGCTTTTTCTTTATTTCTTGATGAACAAACAATAATTTTTTACTATTAAGGGTTTGAATTCTTATCACCCTCTATATTTTTTTACACACAACTACCAAATATACTACGTAAGTGTTGCAGACGTGATAAAGGGGAAAGAAAATCCATACATTACAACAAAAAATTTAAAAAATGAAGTTAGTACCTGTTGTTATACATGAAGCAATTTAACCCTTGCACTATTGATAAGACCACGTTACACTCATCCTAAGTAGAGAAAGTATGTCTTCAAACACAATTTTCTTCAATTTTCTTCAAACCTGTACTATTTGGTATAAATATGTTGTTAGGCAAGTTGTCAACAATATAACATATGTCATTTTTCATATATATTATATTGTTGTGCATTGCTCCTAACTACTATATACTAAAGGCTATATCTCCAAAACTTGTGAACATATTTTAACAAAATAAAGCTCAAATAGCAGAGCATTGCCCCTTTTATGATATGAGTGCCAGCAGAGTCCCCTACCGTAGAAGAAGAGTTACCTTGTATGTATCATATTTTGTACTTTTTAACTCTTTTTAAAGAATATAACAGATTTTATCAAATAATATGTCTCATTGCCTCATAACAATATGGCTGACCAGTGACAAACCGAGGAGTAAGAACTTGTACCATTCAGGACTACATACACCGCACTCGCTAAGTGGGGCTTTTTCTTTATTTCTTGATGAACAAACAATAAATTTTTGCTATTAAGTGCGGGAATTCTGCATCACCCTGTATATTTTTTTACCAACAACTACCAAATATACTACGTAAGTGTTGCACACATGATAAGGGGGAAAGAAAATCTATACATTACAACAAAAAAATTTAAAAAATGAAGTTAGTACCTGTTGTTATACATGAAGAAATTTAACCCTTGCAGGATTGATGAGACCACGTGACACCCATCCCAAGTGGAAAAAGTATGTCTTCAAACACAATTTTCTTCAATTTTCTTAAAAACTGTACTATTTGGTATAAATATGTTGATAGGCAACTTGTCAAGAATATAACATATGTCATTTTTCATATATATTATATTGTTGTGCATTGCTCCTAACTACTATATACTAAAGGCTATATCTCCGAATCGTCTGCACATATTTTAAAGAAAAAAAAATCAAATTGAAGAACATTGCCCCTGTTATGATATGAGTGCCATCACAGTTCCCTGCCGTAGAAGGAGAGTTACCTTGTATATATCATATTTTGTACTGTTTAACTCTTTTTACAGAATATAGCAGATTTTATCCCATAATATGTTTCATTGCCTCATAACAATATGGCTGACGAGTGGCAAGCGAGAAGTAAGAACTTGTACCATTCAGAACTACATACACCGCACTCGCTAAGTGGTGCTTTTTCTTTATTTCTTGATGAACAAACAATATTTTTTTACTATTTAGGGCTGGAATTCTGCAACACCGTGTATATTTTTTTACACACAACTACCAAATATACTACGTAAGTGTTGCACACATGATAAAAAGGAAAGGAAATTTATACAATACAACAAAAAAATTTAAAAAATGAAGTTAGTACCTATTGTTAAACATGAAGCAATTTAACCCTTGCAGGATTGATGAGACCACATGAGACTCATCCTAAGTAGAAATAGTATGTCTTCAAACACTATTTTCTTCAATTTTCTTCAAAAGTATACTATTTGGTATAAATATGTTGTTAGGCAACATCTCAACAATATAACATATGTCATTTTTCATATATATTATATTGTTGTGCACTGCTCCTAACTACTATATACTAAAGGCTATATCCCCGAATCTTAAGCACATATTTTAACGAAATAAAAATCAAATTGAAGACCATTGCCCCCTTTGTGATGTGAGCGCAAGCAGAGTCCACTACCGTAGGAGAGTTACCTTGTATGTATCATATTTTGTACTGTTTAACTCTCTTTTCAGAATATAACCGATTTTATCCCATAATATGTCTCATTGCCTCATAACAATATGGCTGACCAATGACAACCGAGAGGTAAGAATATGTACTATTCAGAACTACATACACCGCACTCGCTAAGTGATGCTTTTTCTTTATTTCTTGATGAACAAACAATAATATTTTACTGTTAAGGGTTAGAATTCTGCATCACCCTGTATATTTTTTTACACACAACTACCAAATACACTACGTAAGTGTTGCACACATGATAAAGGGGAAAGGAAATCTATACATTACAACAAAAAAATTTAAAAAATGAAGTGAGTACATGTTGTTATACAAGAAGCAATTTAACCCTTGCAGGATTGATGAGACCACGTGACACTCATCCTAAGTGGAAAACTATGTCTCCAAACGCTATTTTCTTCAATTTTCTTCAAAACTGTACTATTTAGTATAAATATGTTGTTAGGCAACATCTCAACCATATAACATATGTCATTTTTCATATATATTATATTTTTGTTCTTTGCTCCTAACTACTATATACTAAAGGCTATATCTCCAAAACTTGTGAACATATTTTAAGAAAATAAAGCTCAAATTGAAGAGCATTGCCCCTTTTATGATATGAGTGCCAGAACAGTCCCCTACCGTAGAAGAAGAGTTACTTTGTATGTATCATATTTTGTACTGTTTAACTCTTTTTACAGAATATAACAGATTTTATCCCATAATATGTCTCATTGCCTCATAACAATATGGCTGACCAGTGACAACCGAGGGGTAAGAACTTGTACCATTCAGAATTACATACACCGCACTCGCTAAGTGGGGCTTTTTCTTTATTTCTTGATGAACAAACAATAAATTTTTGCTATTAAGTGCGGGAATTCTGCATCACCCTGTATATTTTTTTACCAACAACTACCAAATATACTACGTAAGTGGTGCACACATGATAAAGGGGAAAGAAAATCTATACATTATAACAAAAAAAATTAAAAAATGAAGTTAGTACCTGTTGTTATACATGAAGCAATTTAACCCTTGCAGGATTGATGAGACCACGTGACACCCATCCTAAGTGGAAAAAGTATGACTTCAAACACTATTTTCTTCAATTTTCTTCAAAACTATACTATTTGGTATAAATATGTTGTTAGGCAACTTGTCAACAATATAACATATGTCATTTTTCATATATATTATATTGTTGTGCATTGCTCCTAACTACTATATACTAAAGGCAATATCTCCGAATCGTCTGCACATATTTTTTTAAGAAATAAAAATCAAATTGAAGAACATTGCCCCTGTTATGATATGAGTGCCATCGCAGTTCCCTGCCGTAGAAGGAGAGTTACCTTGTATATATCATATTTTGCTCTGTTTAACTCTTTATACAGAATATAACAGATTTTATCCCATAATATGTTTCATTGCCTCATAACAATATGGCTGACCAGTGGCAAGAGAGAAGTAAAAACTTGTACCATTCAGAACTGCATACACCGCACTCGCTAAGTGGGGCTTTTTCTTTATTTCTTGATGAACAAACAATAATTTTTTACTATTTAGGGCTGGAATTCTGCATCACCGTGTATATTTTTTTTACACACAACTACCAAATATACTACGTAAGTGTTGCACACATGATAAAGAAGAAAAAAAATCTATACATTACAACAAAAAAATTTAGAAAATGAAGTTAGTACCTATTGTTAAACATGAAGCAATTTAACCCTTGCAGGATTGACGAGACCACGTGACACTCATCCTAAGTAGAAATAGTATGTCTTTAAACACTATTTTCTTCAATTTTCTTCAAAACTATACTATTTGGTATAAATATGTTGTTAGGCAACATCTCAACAATATAACATATGTCATTTTTCATATATATCATATTGTTGTGCACTGCTCCTAACTACTATATACTAAAGGCTATATCCCCGAATCTTAAGCACATATTTTAACGAAATAAAAATCAAATTGAAGAGCATTGCCCCCTTTGTGATGTGAGTTTAAGCAGAGTCCACTACCGTAGGAGAGTTACCTTGTATGTATCATATTTTGTACTGTTTAACTCTCTGTACAGAATATAACCGATTTTTTCCCATAATATGTCTCATTGCCTCATAACAATATGGCTGACCAATGACAACCGAGAAGTAAGAATATGTACTATTCAGAACTACATAGACCGCACTCGCTAAGTGATGCTTTTTCTTTATTTCTTGATGAACAAACAATTATATTTTATTATTAAGGGTTAGAATTCTGCATCACCCTGTATATTTTTTTACACACAACTACCAAATACACTACGTAAGTGTTGCACACATGATAAAGGGGAAACGAAATCTATACATTACAACAAAAAATTTTAAAAATGAAGTTAGTACCTGTTGTTTTACATGAAGCAGTTTAACCCTTGCAGGATTGATAAGACCACGGGACATTCATCCTAAGTAGAGAAAGTATGTCTTCAAACACAATTTTCTTCAATTTTCTTCAAAACTGTACTATTTGGTATAGATATGTTGTTAGGCAACATCTCAAAAATATAACATATGTCATTTTTCATATATATTATATTGTTGTGCATTGCTCCTAACTACTATATACTAAAGAAAATATCTCCCAAACTTTTGAACATATTTTAACAAAATAAAGCTCAAATTCAAGAGCATTGCCCCTTTTATGATATGAGTGCCAGCACAGTCCCCTATCGTAGAAGAAGAGTTACCTTGTATGTATCAAATTTTGTTCTGCTTAACTCTTTTTACAGAATATAACAGATTTTATCCCATAATATGTTTCATTGCCTCATAACAATATGGCTGACCAGTGGCAAGCGAGAAGTAAGAACTTGTACCATTCAGAACTACATACACCGCACTCGCTAAGTGGGGCTTTTTCTTTATTTCTTGATGAACAAACAATAATATTTTGCTATTAAGGGCTAGAATTCTGCATCACCCTGTCTATTTTTTCACACACAGCCACCAAATATACTACGTTAGTGTTGCACACATGATAAAGAGGAAAGGAAATCTATACATTACAACAAAAAAATTTAAAAAATGAAGTTAGTACCTGTTGTTATACATGAAGAAATTTAACCCTTGCAGGATTGATGAGACCACGTGACACTCATCCTAAGTACAAAAAGTGTGTCTTCAAACATAATTTTCTTCAATTTTCCTCAAAACTGTACTATTTGGTATAAATATGTTGTTAGGCAAAATCTCAACAATATAACATATGTCATTTTTCATATATATTATATTATTGTGCATTGCTCTTAACTACTATATACTAAAAACAATATCTCCGAAACTTTTGAACATATTTTAACAAAATAAAGCTCAAATTGAAGAGCATTGCCCCTTTTATGATATGAGTGCCAGAACAGTCCCCTACCGTAGAAGAAGAGTTACTTTGTATGTATCATATTTTGTACTGTTTAACTCTTTTTACAGAATATAACGGATTTTATCCCATAATATGTCTCATTGCCTCATAACAATATGGCTGACCAGTGACAACCGAGGAGTAAGAACTTGTTCCATTCAGAATTACATACACCGCACTCGCTAAGTGGGGCTTTTTCTTTATTTCTTGATGAACAAACAATAAATTTTTGCTATTAAGTGCGGGAATTCTGCATCACCCTGTATATTTTTTTACCAACAACTACCAAATATACTACGTAAGTGTTGCACACATGATAAAGGGGAAAGAAAATCTATACATTATAACAAAAAAATTTAAAAAATGAAGTTAGTACCTGTTGTTATACATGAAGCAATTTAACCCTTGCAGGATTGATGAGACCACGTGACACCCATCCTAAGTGGAAAAAGTATGACTTCAAACACTATTTTCTTCAATTTTCTTCAAAACTATACTATTTGGTATAAATATGTTGTTAGGCAACTTGTCAACAATATAACATATGTCATTTTTCATATATATTATATTGTTGTGCATTGCTCCTAACTACTATATACTAAAGGCTATATCTCCGAATCGTCTGCACATATTTTAAAGAAATAAAAATCAAATTGAAGAACATTGCCCCTGTTATGATATGAGTGCCATCGCAGTTCCCTGCCGTAGAAGGAGAGTTACCTTGTATATATCATATTTTGCATGTTTAACTCTTTATACAGAATATAACAGATTTTATCCCATAATATGTTTCATTGTCTCATAACAATATGGCTGACCAGTGGCAAGCGAGAAGTAAAAACTTGTACCATTCAGAACTGCATACACCGCACTCGCTAAGTGGGGCTTTTTCTTTATTTCTTGATGAACAAACAATAATTTTTTACTATTTAGGGCTGGAATTCTGCATCACCGTGTATATTTTTTTACACAC
This sequence comes from Thermobia domestica, assembly GCF_964235325.1. NCBI lineage: Eukaryota > Metazoa > Arthropoda > Insecta > Zygentoma > Lepismatidae > Thermobia > Thermobia domestica. The sequence continues at coordinate 184,135,388 of NC_137460.1, read as the reverse complement.
AACTACCAAATATACTACGTAAGTGTTGCACACATGATAAAGAAGAAAAAAAATCTATACATTACAACAAAAAAATTTAGAAAATGAAGTTAGTACCTATTGTTAAACATGAAGCAATTTAACCCTTGCAGGATTGAGGAGACCACGTGACACTCATCCTAAGTAGAAATACTATGTCTTCAAACACTATTTTCTTCAATTTTCTTCAAAACTATACTATTTGGTTTAAATATGTTGTTAGGCAACATCTCAACAATATAACATATGTCATTTTTCATATATATTATATTGTTGTGCACTGCTCCTAACTACTATATACTAAATTCTATATCCCCGAATCTTAAGCACATATTTTAACGAAATAAAAATCAAATTGAAGAGCATTGCCCCCTTTGTGATGTGAGTTTAAGCAGAGTCCACTACCGTAGGAGAGTTACCTTGTATGTATCATATTTTGTACTGTTTAACTCCCTGTACAGAATATAACCGATTTTTTCCCATAATATGTCTCATTGCCTCATAACAATATGGCTGACCAATGACAACCGAGAAGTAAGAATATGTACTATTCAGAACTACATACACCGCACTCGCTAAGTGATGCTTTTTCTTTATTTCTTGATGAACAAACAATAATATTTTACTATTAAGGGTTAGAATTCTGCATCACCCTGTATATTTTTTTACACACAACTACCAAATACACTACGTAAGTGTTGCACACATGATAAAGGGGAAAGGAAATCTATACATTACAACAAAAAATTTGAAAAATGAAGTTAGTACCTGTTGTTTTACATGAAGCAGTTTAACCCTTGCAGGATTGATAAGACCACGGGACATTCATCCTAAGTAGAGAAAGTATGTCTTCAAAAACAATTTTCTTCAATTTTCTTCAAAACTAAACTATTTGGTATAGATATGTTGTTAGGCAACATCTCAACAATATAACATATGTCATTTTTCATATATATTATATTGTTGTGCATTGCTCCTAACTACTATATACTAAAAAAAATATCTCCCAAACTTTTGAACATATTTTAACAAAATAAAGCTGAAATTGAAGAGCATTGCCCCTTTTATGATATGAGTGCCAGCAGAGTCCCCTATCGTAGAAGAAGAGTTACCTTGTATGTATCATATTTTGTACTGTTTAACTCTTTTTACAGAATATAACAGATTTTATCCCATAATATGTTTCATTGCCTCATAACAATATGGCTGACCAGTGGCAAGCGAGAAGTAAGAACTTGTACCATTCAGAACTACATACACCGCACTCGCTAAGTGGGGCTTTTTCTTTATTTCTTGATGAACAAACAATAATATTTTGCTATTAAGGGCTGGAATTCTGCATCACCCTGTCTATTTTTTTACACACAGCCACCAAATATACTACGTTAGTGTTGCACACATGATAAAGAGGAAAGGAAATCTATACATTACAACAAAAAAATTTAAAAAATGAAGTTAATACCTGTTGTTATACATGAAGAAATTTAACCCTTGCAGGATTGATGAGACCACGTGACACTCATCCTAAGTACAAAAAGTGTGTCTTCAAACATAATTTTCTTCAATTTTCCTCAAAACTGTACTATTTGGTATAAATATGTTGTTAGGCAAAATCTCAACAATATAACATATGTCATTTTTCATATATATTATATTATTGTGCATTGCTCTTAACTACTATATACTAAAAACAATATCTCCGAAACTTTTGAACATATTTTAACAAAATAAAGCTCAAATTGAAGAGCATTGCCCCTTTTATGATATGAGTGCCAGCAGAGTCCCCTACCGTAGATGGAGAGTTACCTTGTTCATATCATATTTTGTACTGTTTAACTCTTTTTACAGAATATAACAGATTTTATCCCATAATATGTCTCATTGCCTCATAACAATATGGCTGACCAATGACAACCGAGAGGTAAGAACATGTACCATTAAGAACTACATACACCGCACTAGCTAATTGGTGCTTTTTCTTTATTTCTTGATGAACAAACAATAATTTTTTGCTATTAAGGGCTGGAATTCTGCATCACCCTGTATATTTTTTTACACACAACCACCAAATATACTACGTTAGTGTTGCACACATGATAAAGGGGAAAGAAAATCTATATATTACAACAAAAAATTTTAAAAAATGAAGTTAGTACCTGTTGTTATACATGAAGCAATTTAACCTTTGCAGGATTTATGAGACCACGTGACACTCATCCTAAGAAGAAAAAATGTGTCTTCAAACACAATTTTCTTCAATTTTCTTCAAAACTGTACTATTTGGTATAGATATATTGTTAGGCAACCTCTCAACAATATAACATATGTCATTTTTCATATATATTATATTGTTGTGCATTGCTCCTAACTACTATATACTAAAGACAATATCTCCGAAACTTTTGAACATATTTTAACAAAATAAAGCTCAAATTGAAGAGCATTGCCCCTTTTATGATATGAGAGCCAGCAGAGTCCCCTATTGGAGAAGAAGAGTTACCTTGTATGTATCATATTTTGTACTGTTTAACTCTTTTTACAGAATATACCAGATTTTATCCCATAATATGTTTCATTGCCTCATAACAATATGGCTGACCAGTGGCAAGCGAAAAGTAAGAACTTGTACCATTCAGAACTACATACACCGCACTCGCTAAGTGGGGCTTTTTCTTTATTTCTTGATGAACAAACAATAATATTTTGCTATTAAGGGCTGGAATTCTGCATCACCCTGTCTATTTTTTACACACAACCACCAAATATACTACGTTAGTGTTGCATACATGATAAAGAGGAAAGGAAATCTATACATTACAACAAAAAAATTTAAAAAATGAAGTTAGTACTTGTTGTTATACATGAAGAAATTTAACCCTTGCAGGATTGATGAGACCACGTGACACTCATCCTAAGTACAAAAAGTGTGTCTTCAAACATAATTTTCTTCAATTTTCCTCAAAACTGTACTATTTGGTATAAATATGTTGTTAGGCAAAATCTCAACAATATAACATATGTCATTTTTCATATATATTATATTATTGTGCATTGCTCTTAACTACTATATACTAAAAACAATATCTCCGAAACTTTTGAACATATTTTAACAAAATAAAGCTCAAATTAAAGAGCATTGCCCCTTTTATGATATGAGTGCCAGCAGAGTCCCCTACCGTAGATGGAGAGGTACCTTGTTCATATCATATTTTATACTGTTTAACTCTTTTTACAGAATATAACAGATTTTATCCCATAATATGTCTAATTGCCTCATAACAATATGGCTGACCAATGACAACCGACAAGCAAGAACGTGTACCATTTAGAATTACATACAGCGCACTCGCTAAGTGGTACTTTTTCTTTATTTCTTGATGAACAAACAATAATATTTTACTATTAAGGGTTGGAATTCTGCATCACCGTGTATATTTTTTTACACACAACTACGAAATATACTACGTAAGTGTTGCACACATGATAAAGGGGAAAGGAAATCTATACATTACAACAAAAAAATTTAAAAAATGAAGTTAGTACCTATTGTTATACATGAAGCAATTTAACCCTTGCAGGATTGATGAGACCACGTGACACTCATCCTAAGTAGAGAAAGTATGTCTTCAAACACAATTTTCTTCAATTTTCTTTAAAACTGTACTATTTGGTATAAATTTGTTGTTAGGCAACTTGTCAACAATATAACATATGTCATTTTTCTTATACATTTAATGGTTGTGCATTGCTCCTAACTACTATATACTAAAGGCTATATCTCCGAATCTTCTGCACATATTTTAACGAAATAAAAATCAAATTGTAGAGAATTGCCCCTTTATGATAAGAGTGCAAGCAGATTCCCCTACCGTAGAAGGAGAATTACCTTGTATGTATCATATTTTGTACTGTTGAACTCTCATAACAGAATATAACAGATTTTATCCCATAATATGTCTCATTACCTTATAAAAATATGGCTGACCAGTGGCAAGCGAGAAGTAAGAACTTGTACCATTCAGAACTACATACACCGCACTCGCTAAGTGGTGCTTTTTCTTTATTTCTTGATGAACAAACAATAATTTTTTACTATTTAGGGCTGGAATTCTGCATCACCGTGTATATTTTTTTACACACAACTACCAAATATACTACCTAAGTGTTGCACACATGATAAAGGGGAAAGGAAATCTATACATTACAACAAAAAAATTTAAAAAATGAAGTTAGTACCTGCTTTTATACATGAAGCAATTTAACCCTTGCACTATTGATAAGACCACGTTACACTCATCCTAAGTAGAGAAAGTATGTCTTCAAACACAATTTTCTTCAATTTTCTTCAAAACTGTACTATTTGGTATAAGTATATTGTTAGGCAACTTGTCAACAATATAACATATGTCATTTTTCATATATATTATATTGTTGTGCATTGCTCCTAACTACTATATACTAAAGGCTATATCTCCAAAACTTGTGAACATGTTTTAACAAAATAAAGCTCAAATAGCAGAGCATTGCCCCTTTTATGATATGAGTGCCAGCACAGTCCCCTACCGTAGAAGAAGAGTTACCTTGAATGTATCATATTTTGTACTTTTTAACTCTTTTTAAAGAATATAACAGATTTTATCCCATAATATGTCTCATTGCCTCATAACAATATGTCTGACTAGTGACAACCGAGGAGTAAGAACTTGTACCATTCAGAACTACATACACCGCACTCGCTAAGTGGGGCTTTTTCTTTATTTCTTAATGAACAAACAATAATTTTTCGCTATTAAGGGCTGGAATTCTGCATCACCCTGTATATTTTTTTACACACAACTACCAAATATACTACCTAAGTGTTGCATACATGATAAAGAGGAAAGAAAATCTATACATTACAACAAAAAATTTTAAAAAATGAAGTTAGTACCTGTTTTTATACATGAAGCAATTTAACCCTTGCACTATTGATAAGACCACGTTACACTCATCCTAAGTAGAGAAAGTATGTCTTCAAACACAATTTTCTTCAATTTTCTTCAAAACTGTACTATTTGGTATAAATATGTTGTTAGGCAACTTGTCAACAATATAACATATGTCATTTTTCATATATATTATATTGTTGTGCATTGCTCCTAACTACTATATACTAAAGGCTATATCTCCAAAACTTGTGAACATATTTTAACAAAATAGAGCTCAAATTGAAGAGCATTGCCCCTTTTATAATATGAGTGCAAGCAGAGTCCCCTACCGTAGATGGAGAGTTACTTTGTTCATATCAGATTTTGTACTGTTTAACTCTTTTTACAGAATATAACAGATTTTATCCCATAATATGTCTAATTGCCTCATAACAATATGGCTGACCAATGACAACCGACAAGCAAGAACGTGTACCATTTAGAATTACATACAGCGCACTCGCTAAGTGGTACTTTTTCTTTATTTCTTGATGAACAAACAATAATATTTTACTATTAAGGGTTGGAATTCTGCATCACCGTGTATATTTTTTTACACACAACTACGAAATATACTACGTAAGTGTGGCACACATGATAAAGGGGAAAGGAAATCTATACATTACAACAAAAAAATTTAAAAAATGAAGTTAGTACCTGTTGTTATACCTGGAGCAATTTAACCCTTGCAGGACTGAAGAGACCACGTGACACACATCCTAAAAAGACAAAGTATGTCTTCAAACACAATTTTCTTCAATTTTCTTCAAAACTGTACTATTTGGTATAAATATGTTGTTAGGCAACATCTCAACAATATAACATATGTCATTTTTCATATATATTATATTGTTGTGCACTGCTCCTAACTACTATATGCTAAAGGCTATATCTCCGAATCTTCTGCACATATTTTAACGAAATAAAAATCAAATTGAAAAGCATTGTTCCCTTTGTGATGTGAGTGCAAGCAGGGTCCACTACCGTAGAAGGAGAGTTACCTTGTATATATCATATTTTGCTCTGTTTAACTTTTTTTACAGAATATAACAGATTTTATCCCATAATATGTTTCATTGCTTCATAACAATATGGCTGACCAGTGGCAAGCGAGAAGTAAGAACTTGTACCATTCAGAACTACATACACCGCGCTCGCTATGTGGTGGTTTTTCTTTATTTCTTGATGAACAAACAATAATATTTTACTATTAAGGGTTGGAATTATGCATCACCCTGTATATTTTTTTACACACAACTACCAAATATACTACGTAAGTGCTGCACACATGATAAAGGAGAAAGGAAATCTATACATTACAACAAAAAATTTAAAAAATGAAGTTAGTACCTGTTGTTATACATGAAGCAATTTAACCCTTGCAGGATTGATAAGACCACGTGACACTCATCCTAAGTAGAGAAAGTATGTCTTCAAACACAATTTTCTTCAATTTTCTTAAAACTGTACTATTTGGTATAAATATGTTGTTAGGCAACATCTCAACAATATAACATATGTCATTTTTCATATATATTATATTGTTGTGCACTGCTCCTAACTACTATATACTAAAGGCTATATCTCCTAATCTTAAGCACATATTTTAACGAAATAAAAATCAAATTGAAGAGCATTGCCCCCTTTGTGATGTGAGTGCAAGCAGAGTCCACTACCGTAGGAGAGTTACCTTGTATGTATCATATTTTGTACTGTTTAACTCTCTTTACAGAATATAACCAATTTTATCCCATAATATGTCTCATTGCCTCATAACAATATGGCTGACCAATGACAACCGAGAAGTAAGAATATGTACTATTCAGAACTACATACACCGCATTCGCTAAGTCATGCTTTTTCTCTATTTCTTGATGAACAAACAATAATTTTTTGCTATTAAGGGCTGGAATTCTGCATCACCCTGTATATTTTTTACACACAACTACCAAATATACTACCTAAGTGTTGCACACATGATAAAGGGGAAAGAAAATCTATACATTACAACAAAAAATTTTAAAAAATGAAGTTAGTACCTGTTGTTATACATGAAGCAATTTAACCCTTGCAGGATTGATGAGACCACGTGACACTCATCCTAAGTAGAGAAAGTATGTCTTCAAACACAATTTTCTTCAATTTTCTTCAAAACTGTACTATTTGGTATAAATTTGTTGTTAGGCAACTTGTCAACAATATAACATATGTCATTTTTCTTATACATTTAATTGTTGTGCATTTCTCCTAACTACTATATACTAAAGGCTATATCTCCGAATGTTCTGCACATATTTTAACGAAATAAAAATCAAATTGTAGAGAATTGCCCCTTTATGATAAGAGTGCAAGCAGATTCCCCTACCGTAGAAGGAGAATTACCTTGTATGTATCATATTTTGTACTGTTTAGCTCTCATTACAGAATATAACAGATTTTATCCCATAATATGTCCCATTGCCTTATAAAAATATGGCTGACCAGTGGCAAGCGAGAAGTAAGAACTTGTACCATTCAGAACTACATACACCGCACTCGCTAAGTGGTGCTTTTTCTTTATTTCTTGATGAACAAACAATAATTTTTTACTATTTAGGGCTGGAATTCTGCATCACCGTGTATATTTTTTTACACACAACTTCCAATTATACTACGTAAGTGTTGCACACATGATAAAGGGGAAAGGAAATCTATACATTACAACAAAAAAATTTAAAAAATGAAGTTAGTACCTGCTTTTATACATGAAGCAATTTAACCCTTGCATGATTGATGAGACCACGTGACACTCATCCTAAGTAAAGACAGTATGTCTTCGAACACAATTTTCTTCAATTTTCCTCAAAACTGTACTATTTGGTATAAATATGTTGTTAGGCAACTTGTCAACAATATAACATATTTCATTTTTCTTATACATTTAATTGTTGTGCATTGCTCCTAACTACTATATACTAAAGGCTATATCTCCGAATCTTCTGCACATATTTTAACGAAATAAAAATCAAATTGTAGAGAATTGCCCGTTTATGATAAGAGTGCCAGCACAGTCCCCTGCCGTAGAAGGAGGGTTACCTTGTATATATCATATTTTGTTCTGTTTAACTCTTTTTACAGAATATAACAGATTTTATCCCATAATATGTCTAATTGCCTCATAACAATATGGCTGACCAATGACAACCGACAAGCAAGAACGTGTACCATTTAGAATTACATACAGCGCACTCGCTAAGTGGTACTTTTTCTTTATTTCTTGATGAACAAACAATAATATTTTACTATTAAGGGTTGGAATTCTGCATCACCGTGTATATTTTTTTACACACAACTACGAAATATACTAGGTAAGTGTTGCACACATGATAAAGGGGAAAGGAAATCTATACATTACAACAAAAAAATTTAAAAAATGAAGTTAGTACCTGTTGTTATACATGAAGCAATTTAACCCTTGCAGGATTGATAAGACCACGTGACACTCATCCTAAGTAGAGAAAGTATGTCTTCAAACACAATTTTCTTCAATTTTCTTGAAAACTGTACTATTTGGTATAAATATGTTGTTAGGCAACATCTCAACAATATAACATATGTCATTTTTCATATATATTATATTGTTGTGCTTTGCTCCTAACTACTATATACTAAAGACAATATCTCTGAAACTTTTGAACATATTTTAACGAAATAAAAATCAAAATCAAGAGCATTGCCCCTTTTATGATATGAGTGGCAGAACAGTCCCCTGCCGTAGAAGGAGAGTTACCTTATATATATCAAATTTTGTTCTGCTTAACTCTTTTTACAGAATATAACAGATTTTATCCCATAATATGTTTCATTGCCTCATAACAATATGGCTGACCAATGACAACCGAGAAATGAGAAGATGTACCATTCAGCACTACAAAAACGGCACTCGCTAAGTGGTGCATTTTCTTTATTTCTTGATGAACAAACGATAATTTTTTGCTATTAAGGGCTGGAATTCTGCATCACCCTGTATATTTTTTTACACACAACTACGAAATATACTACCTAAGTGTTGCACACATGATAAAGAGGAAAGAAAATCTATACATTACAACAAAAAATTTTAAAAAATGAAGTTAGTACCTGTTGTTATACATGAAGCAATTTAACCCTTGCAGGATTGATGAGACCACGTGACACTCATCCTAAGTAGAGACAGTATGTCTTCAAACACAATTTTCTTCAATTTTCTTCAAAACTGTACTATTTGGTATAAATATGTTGTTAGGCAACTTGTCAACAATATAACATATGTCATTTTTCTTATACATTTAATTGTTGTGCATTGCTCCTAACTACTATATACTAAAGGCTATATCCCCGAATCTTAAGCACATATTTTAACGAAATAAAAATCAAATTGAAGAGCATTGCCCCCTTTGTGATGTGAGTTTAAGCAGAGTCCACTACCGTAGGAGAGTTACCTTGTATGTATCATATTTTGTACTGTTTAACTCTCTGTACAGAATATAACCGATTTTTTCCCATAATATGTCTCATTGCCTCATAACAATATGGCTGACCAATGACAACCGAGAAGTAAGAATATGTACTATTCAGAACTACATAGACCGCACTCGCTAAGTGATGCTTTTTCTTTATTTCTTGATGAACAAACAATTATATTTTATTATTAAGGGTTAGAATTCTGCATCACCCTGTATATTTTTTTACACACAACTACCAAATACACTACGTAAGTGTTGCACACATGATAAAGGGGAAACGAAATCTATACATTACAACAAAAAATTTGAAAAATGAAGTTAGTACCTGTTGTTTTACATGAAGCAGTTTAACCCTTGCAGGATTGATAAGACCACGGGACATTCATCCTAAGTAGAGAAAGTATGTCTTCAAACACAATTTTCTTCAATTTTCTTCAAAACTGTACTATTTGGTATAGATATGTTGTTAGGCAACATCTCAAAAATATAACATATGTCATTTTTCATATATATTATATTGTTGTGCATTGCTCCTAACTACTATATACTAAAGAAAATATCTCCCAAACTTTTGAACATATTTTAACAAAATAAAGCTGAAATTGAAGAGCATTGCCCCTTTTATGATATGAGTGCCAGCACAGTCCCCTATCGTAGAAGAAGAGTTACCTTGTATGTATCAAATTTTGTTCTGCTTAACTCTTTTTACAGAATATAACAGATTTTATCCCATAATATGTTTCATTGCCTCATAACAATATGGCTGACCAGTGGCAAGCGAGAAGTAAGAACTTGTACCATTCAGAACTACATACACCGCACTCGCTAAGTGGGGCTTTTTCTTTATTTCTTGATGAACAAACAATAATATTTTGCTATTAAGGGCTAGAATTCTGCATCACCCTGTCTATTTTTTCACACACAGCCACCAAATATACTACGTTAGTGTTGCACACATGATAAAGAGGAAAGGAAATCTATACATTACAACAAAAAAATTTAAAAAATGAAGTTAGTACCTGTTGTTATACATGAAGAAATTTAACCCTTGCAGGATTGATGAGACCACGTGACACTCATCCTAAGTACAAAAAGTGTGTCTTCAAACATAATTTTCTTCAATTTTCCTCAAAACTGTACTATTTGGTATAAATATGTTGTTAGGCAAAATCTCAACAATATAACATATGTCATTTTTCATATATATTATATTATTGTGCATTGCTCTTAACTACTATATACTAAAAACAATATCTCCGAAACTTTTGAACATATTTTAACAAAATAAAGCTCAAATTGAAGAGCATTGCCCCTTTTATGATATGAGTGCCAGAACAGTCCCCTACCGTAGAAGAAGAGTTACTTTGTATGTATCATATTTTGTACTGTTTAACTCTTTTTACAGAATATAACGGATTTTATCCCATAATATGTCTCATTGCCTCATAACAATATGGCTGACCAGTGACAACCGAGGAGTAAGAACTTGTTCCATTCAGAATTACATACACCGCACTCGCTAAGTGGGGCTTTTTCTTTATTTCTTGATGAACAAACAATAAATTTTTGCTATTAAGTGCGGGAATTCTGCATCACCCTGTATATTTTTTTACCAACAACTACCAAATATACTACGTAAGTGTTGCACACATGATAAAGGGGAAAGAAAATCTATACATTATAACAAAAAAATTTAAAAAATGAAGTTAGTACCTGTTGTTATACATGAAGCAATTTAACCCTTGCAGGATTGATGAGACCACGTGACACCCATCCTAAGTGGAAAAAGTATGACTTCAAACACTATTTTCTTCAATTTTCTTCAAAACTATACTATTTGGTATAAATATGTTGTTAGGCAACTTGTCAACAATATAACATATGTCATTTTTCATATATATTATATTGTTGTGCATTGCTCCTAACTACTATATACTAAAGGCTATATCTCCGAATCGTCTGCACATATTTTAAAGAAATAAAAATCAAATTGAAGAACATTGCCCCTGTTATGATATGAGTGCCATCGCAGTTCCCTGCCGTAGAAGGAGAGTTACCTTGTATATATCATATTTTGCATGTTTAACTCTTTATACAGAATATAACAGATTTTATCCCATAATATGTTTCATTGTCTCATAACAATATGGCTGACCAGTGGCAAGCGAGAAGTAAAAACTTGTACCATTCAGAACTGCATACACCGCACTCGCTAAGTGGGGCTTTTTCTTTATTTCTTGATGAACAAACAATAATTTTTTACTATTTAGGGCTGGAATTCTGCATCACCGTGTATATTTTTTTACACACAACTACCAAATATACTACGTAAGTGTTGCACACATGATAAAGAAGAAAAAAAATCTATACATTACAACAAAAAAATTTAGAAAATGAAGTTAGTACCTATTGTTAAACATGAAGCAATTTAACCCTTGCAGGATTGAGGAGACCACGTGACACTCATCCTAAGTAGAAATACTATGTCTTCAAACACTATTTTCTTCAATTTTCTTCAAAACTATACTATTTGGTTTAAATATGTTGTTAGGCAACATCTCAACAATATAACATATGTCATTTTTCATATATATTATATTGTTGTGCACTGCTCCTAACTACTATATACTAAATTCTATATCCCCGAATCTTAAGCACATATTTTAACGAAATAAAAATCAAATTGAAGAGCATTGCCCCCTTTGTGATGTGAGTTTAAGCAGAGTCCACTACCGTAGGAGAGTTACCTTGTATGTATCATATTTTGTACTGTTTAACTCCCTGTACAGAATATAACCGATTTTTTCCCATAATATGTCTCATTGCCTCATAACAATATGGCTGACCAATGACAACCGAGAAGTAAGAATATGTACTATTCAGAACTACATACACCGCACTCGCTAAGTGATGCTTTTTCTTTATTTCTTGATGAACAAACAATAATATTTTACTATTAAGGGTTAGAATTCTGCATCACCCTGTATATTTTTTTACACACAACTACCAAATACACTACGTAAGTGTTGCACACATGATAAAGGGGAAAGGAAATCTATACATTACAACAAAAAATTTGAAAAATGAAGTTAGTACCTGTTGTTTTACATGAAGCAGTTTAACCCTTGCAGGATTGATAAGACCACGGGACATTCATCCTAAGTAGAGAAAGTATGTCTTCAAAAACAATTTTCTTCAATTTTCTTCAAAACTAAACTATTTGGTATAGATATGTTGTTAGGCAACATCTCAACAATATAACATATGTCATTTTTCATATATATTATATTGTTGTGCACTGCTCCTAACTACTATATGCTAAAGGCTATATCTCCGAATCTTCTGCACATATTTTAACGAAATAAAAATCAAATTGAAAAGCATTGTTCCCTTTGTGATGTGAGTGCAAGCAGGGTCCACTACCGTAGAAGGAGAGTTACCTTGTATATATCATATTTTGCTCTGTTTAACTTTTTTTACAGAATATAACAGATTTTATCCCATAATATGTTTCATTGCTTCATAACAATATGGCTGACCAGTGGCAAGCGAGAAGTAAGAACTTGTACCATTCAGAACTACATACACCGCGCTCGCTATGTGGTGGTTTTTCTTTATTTCTTGATGAACAAACAATAATATTTTACTATTAAGGGTTGGAATTATGCATCACCCTGTATATTTTTTTACACACAACTACCAAATATACTACGTAAGTGCTGCACACATGATAAAGGAGAAAGGAAATCTATACATTACAACAAAAAATTTAAAAAATGAAGTTAGTACCTGTTGTTATACATGAAGCAATTTAACCCTTGCAGGATTGATAAGACCACGTGACACTCATCCTAAGTAGAGAAAGTATGTCTTCAAACACAATTTTCTTCAATTTTCTTAAAACTGTACTATTTGGTATAAATATGTTGTTAGGCAACATCTCAACAATATAACATATGTCATTTTTCATATATATTATATTGTTGTGCACTGCTCCTAACTACTATATACTAAAGGCTATATCTCCTAATCTTAAGCACATATTTTAACGAAATAAAAATCAAATTGAAGAGCATTGCCCCCTTTGTGATGTGAGTGCAAGCAGAGTCCACTACCGTAGGAGAGTTACCTTGTATGTATCATATTTTGTACTGTTTAACTCTCTTTACAGAATATAACCGATTTTATCCCATAATATGTCTCATTGCCTCATAACAATATGGCTGACCAATGACAACCGAGAAGTAAGAATATGTACTATTCAGAACTACATACACCGCATTCGCTAAGTCATGCTTTTTCTCTATTTCTTGATGAACAAACAATAATTTTTTGCTATTAAGGGCTGGAATTCTGCATCACCCTGTATATTTTTTACACACAACTACCAAATATACTACCTAAGTGTTGCACACATGATAAAGGGGAAAGAAAATCTATACATTACAACAAAAAATTTTAAAAAATGAAGTTAGTACCTGTTGTTATACATGAAGCAATTTAACCCTTGCAGGATTGATGAGACCACGTGACACTCATCCTAAGTAGAGAAAGTATGTCTTCAAACACAATTTTCTTCAATTTTCTTCAAAACTGTACTATTTGGTATAAATTTGTTGTTAGGCAACTTGTCAACAATATAACATATGTCATTTTTCTTATACATTTAATTGTTGTGCATTTCTCCTAACTACTAAATACTAAAGGCTATATCTCCGAATCTTCTGCACATATTTTAACGAAATAAAAATCAAATTGTAGAGAATTGCCCCTTTATGATAAGAGTGCAAGCAGATTCCCCTACCGTAGAAGGAGAATTACCTTGTATGTATCATATTTTGTACTGTTTAGCTCTCATTACAGAATATAACAGATTTTATCCCATAATATGTCCCATTGCCTTATAAAAATATGGCTGACCAGTGGCAAGCGAGAAGTAAGAACTTGTACCATTCAGAACTACATACACCGCACTCGCTAAGTGGTGCTTTTTCTTTATTTCTTGATGAACAAACAATAATTTTTTACTATTTAGGGCTGGAATTCTGCATCACCGTGTATATTTTTTTACACACAACTTCCAATTATACTACGTAAGTGTTGCACACATGATAAAGGGGAAAGGAAATCTATACATTACAACAAAAAAATTTAAAAAATGAAGTTAGTACCTGCTTTTATACATGAAGCAATTTAACCCTTGCATGATTGATGAGACCACGTGACACTCATCCTAAGTAAAGACAGTATGTCTTCGAACACAATTTTCTTCAATTTTCCTCAAAACTGTACTATTTGGTATAAATATGTTGTTAGGCAACTTGTCAACAATATAACATATTTCATTTTTCTTATACATTTAATTGTTGTGCATTGCTCCTAACTACTATATACTAAAGGCTATATCTCCGAATCTTCTGCACATATTTTAACGAAATAAAAATCAAATTGTAGAGAATTGCCCGTTTATGATAAGAGTGCCAGCACAGTCCCCTGCCGTAGAAGGAGGGTTACCTTGTATATATCATATTTTGTTCTGTTTAACTCTTTTTACAGAATATAACAGATTTTATCCCATAATATGTCTAATTGCCTCATAACAATATGGCTGACCAATGACAACCGACAAGCAAGAACGTGTACCATTTAGAATTACATACAGCGCACTCGCTAAGTGGTACTTTTTCTTTATTTCTTGATGAACAAACAATAATATTTTACTATTAAGGGTTGGAATTCTGCATCACCGTGTATATTTTTTTACACACAACTACGAAATATACTAGGTAAGTGTTGCACACATGATAAAGGGGAAAGGAAATCTATACATTACAACAAAAAAATTTAAAAAATGAAGTTAGTACCTGTTGTTATACATGAAGCAATTTAACCCTTGCAGGATTGAGGAGACCACAACACTCTATCCTAAGTAGAAAAAGTATGTCTTCAAACACAATTTTATTCAATTTTCTTCAAAACTGTACTATTTGTTATAAATATATTGTTAGGCAACATCTCAACAATATAACATATGTCATTTTTCATATATATTATATTGTTGTGCACTGCTCCTAACTACTATATACTAAAGGTTATATCCCCGAATCTTCTGCACATATTTTAACGAAATAAAAATCAAATTGAAGAGCATTGCCCCCTTTGTGATGTGAGTGCAAGCAGAGTCCACTACCGTAGAAGGAGAGTTACCTTGTATATATCATATTTTGCTCTGTTTAACTCTTTTTACAGAATATAACAGATTTTATCCCATAATATGTTTCATTGCCTCATAACAATATGACTGACCAGTGGCAAGCGAGAAGTAAGAACTTGTACCATTCAGAACTACATACACCGCACTCGCTAAGTGGTGCTTTTTCTTTATATCTTGATGAACAAACAATAATATTTTACAATTAAGGGTTGGAATTCTGCATCACCCTGTATATTTTTTTACACACAACTACCAAATATACTACGTAAGTATTGCACACATGATAAAGGGGAAAGGAAATCTATACATTACAACAAAAAATTTAAAAAATGAAGTTAGTACCTGTTGTTATACATGAAGCAATTTAACCCTTGCAGGATTGATAAGACCACGTGACACTCATCCTAAGTAGAGAAAGTATGTCTTCAAACACAATTTTCTTCAATTTTCTTGAAAACTGTACTATTTGGTATAAATATGTTGTTAGGCAACATCTCAACAATATAACATATGTCATTTTTCATATATATTATATTGTTGTGCTTTGCTCCTAACTACTATATACTAAAGACAATATCTCTGAAACTTTTGAACATATTTTAACGAAATAAAAATCAAAATGAAGAGCATTGCCCCTTTTATGATATGAGTGGCAGAACAGTCCCCTGCCGTAGAAGGAGAGTTACCTTATATATATCAAATTTTCTTCTGCTTAACTCTTTTTACAGAATATAACAGATTTTATCCCATAATATGTTTCATTGCCTCATAACAATATGGCTGACCAATGACAACCGAGAAATGAGAAGATGTACCATTCAGCACTACAAAAACGGCACTCGCTAAGTGGTGCATTTTCTTTATTTCTTGATGAACAAACGATAATTTTTTGCTATTAAGGGCTGGAATTCTGCATCACCCTGTATATTTTTTTACACACAACTACGAAATATACTACCTAAGTGTTGCACACATGATAAAGAGGAAAGAAAATCTATACATTACAACAAAAAATTTTAAAAAATGAAGTTAGTACCTGTTGTTATACATGAAGCAATTTAACCCTTGCAGGATTGATGAGACCACGTGACACTCATCCTAAGTAGAGACAGTATGTCTTCAAACACAATTTTCTTCAATTTTCTTCAAAACTGTACTATTTGGTATAAATATGTTGTTAGGCAACTTGTCAACAATATAACATATGTCATTTTTCTTATACATTTAATTGTTGTGCATTGCTCCTAACTACTATATACTAAAGGCTATATCCCCGAATCTTAAGCACATATTTTAACGAAATAAAAATCAAATTGAAGAGCATTGCCCCCTTTGTGATGTGAGTTTAAGCAGAGTCCACTACCGTAGGAGAGTTACCTTGTATGTATCATATTTTGTACTGTTTAACTCTCTGTACAGAATATAACCGATTTTTTCCCATAATATGTCTCATTGCCTCATAACAATATGGCTGACCAATGACAACCGAGAAGTAAGAATATGTACTATTCAGAACTACATAGACCGCACTCGCTAAGTGATGCTTTTTCTTTATTTCTTGATGAACAAACAATTATATTTTATTATTAAGGGTTAGAATTCTGCATCACCCTGTATATTTTTTTACACACAACTACCAAATACACTACGTAAGTGTTGCACACATGATAAAGGGGAAACGAAATCTATACATTACAACAAAAAATTTGAAAAATGAAGTTAGTACCTGTTGTTTTACATGAAGCAGTTTAACCCTTGCAGGATTGATAAGACCACGGGACATTCATCCTAAGTAGAGAAAGTATGTCTTCAAACACAATTTTCTTCAATTTTCTTCAAAACTGTACTATTTGGTATAGATATGTTGTTAGGCAACATCTCAAAAATATAACATATGTCATTTTTCATATATATTATATTGTTGTGCATTGCTCCTAACTACTATATACTAAAGAAAATATCTCCGAAACTTTTGAACATATTTTAACAAAATAAAGCTCAAATTGAAGAGCATTGCCCCTTTTATGATATGAGTGCCAGCAGAGTCCCCTATTGTAGAAGAAGAGTTACCTTGTATGTATCATATTTTGTACTGTTTAACTCTTTTTACAGAATATAACAGATTTTATCCCATAATATGTTTCATTGCCTCATAACAATATGGCTGACCAGTGGCAAGCGAAAAGTAAGAACTTGTACCATTCAGAACTACATACACCGCACTCGCTAAGTGGGGCTTTTTCTTTATTTCTTGATGAACAAACAATAATATTTTGCTATTAAGGGCTGGAATTCTGCATCACCCTGTCTATTTTTTACACACAACCACCAAATATACTACGTTAGTGTTGCATACATGATAAAGAGGAAAGGAAATCTATACATTACAACAAAAAAATTTAAAAAATGAAGTTAGTACTTGTTGTTATACATGAAGAAATTTAACCCTTGCAGGATTGATGAGACCACGTGACACTCATCCTAAGTACAAAAAGTGTGTCTTCAAACATAATTTTCTTCAATTTTCCTCAAAACTGTACTATTTGGTATAAATATGTTGTTAGGCAAAATCTCAACAATATAACATATGTCATTTTTCATATATATTATATTATTGTGCATTGCTCTTAACTACTATATACTAAAAACAATATCTCCGAAACTTTTGAACATATTTTAACAAAATAAAGCTCAAATTAAAGAGCATTGCCCCTTTTATGATATGAGTGCCAGCAGAGTCCCCTACCGTAGATGGAGAGGTACCTTGTTCATATCATATTTTATACTGTTTAACTCTTTTTACAGAATATAACAGATTTTATCCCATAATATGTCTAATTGCCTCATAACAATATGGCTGACCAATGACAACCGACAAGCAAGAACGTGTACCATTTAGAATTACATACAGCGCACTCTCTAAGTGGTACTTTTTCTTTATTTCTTGATGAACAAACAATAATATTTTACTATTAAGGGTTGGAATTCTGCATCACCGTGTATATTTTTTTACACACAACTACGAAATATACTACGTAAGTGTTGCACACATGATAAAGGGGAAAGGAAATCTATACATTACAACAAAAAAATTTAAAAAATGAAGTTAGTACCTATTGTTATACATGAAGCAATTTAACCCTTGCAGGATTGATGAGACCACGTGACACTCATCCTAAGTAGAGAAAGTATGTCTTCAAACACAATTTTCTTCAATTTTCTTTAAAACTGTACTATTTGGTATAAATTTGTTGTTAGGCAACTTGTCAACAATATAACATATGTCATTTTTCTTATACATTTAATGGTTGTGCATTGCTCCTAACTACTATATACTAAAGGCTATATCTCCGAATCTTCTGCACATATTTTAACGAAATAAAAATCAAATTGTAGAGAATTGCCCCTTTATGATAAGAGTGCAAGCAGATTCCCCTACCGTAGAAGGAGAATTACCTTGTATGTATCATATTTTGTACTGTTTAACTCTCATTACAGAATATAACAGATTTTATCCCATAATATGTCTCATTACCTTATAAAAATATGGCTGACCAGTGGCAAGCGAGAAGTAAGAACTTGTACCATTCAGAACTACATACACCGCACTCGCTAAGTGGTGCTTTTTCTTTATTTCTTGATGAACAAACAATAATTTTTTACTATTTAGGGCTGGAATTCTGCATCACCGTGTATATTTTTTTACACACAACTACCAAATATACTACGTAAGTGTTGCACACATGATAAAGGGGAAAGGAAATCTATACATTACAACAAAAAAATTTAAAAAATGAAGTTAGTACCTGCTTTTATACATGAAGCAATTTAACCCTTGCACTATTGATAAGACCACGTTACACTCATCCTAAGTAGAGAAAGTATGTCTTCAAACACAATTTTCTTCAATTTTCTTCAAAACTGTACTATTTGGTATAAGTATGTTGTTAGGCAACTTGTCAACAATATAACATATGTCATTTTTCATATATATTATATTGTTGTGCATTGCTCCTAACTACTATATACTAAAGGCTATATCTCCAAAACTTGTGAACATGTTTTAACAAAATAAAGCTCAAATTGAAGAGCATTGCCCCTTTTATGATATGAGTGCCAGCACAGTCCCCTACCGTAGAAGAAGAGTTACCTTGAATGTATCATATTTTGTACTTTTTAACTCTTTTTAAAGAATATAACAGATTTTATCCCATAATATGTCTCATTGCCTCATAACAATATGTCTGACTAGTGACAACCGAGGAGTAAGAACTTGTACCATTCAGAACTACATACACCGCACTCGCTAAGTGGGGCTTTTTCTTTATTTCTTAATGAACAAACAATAATTTTTCGCTATTAAGGGCTGGAATTCTGCATCACCCTGTATATTTTTTTACACACAACTACCAAATATACTACCTAAGTGTTGCATACATGATAAAGAGGAAAGAAAATCTATACATTACAACAAAAAATTTTAAAAAATGAAGTTAGTACCTGTTGTTATACATGAAGCAATTTAACCCTTGCACTATTGATAAGACCACGTTACACTCATCCTAAGTAGAGAAAGTATGTCTTCAAACACAATTTTCTTCAATTTTCTTCAAAACTGTACTATTTGGTATAAATATGTTGTTAGGCAACTTGTCAACAATATAACATATGTCATTTTTCATATATATTATATTGTTGTGCATTGCTCCTAACTACTATATACTAAAGGCTATATCTCCAAAACTTGTGAACATATTTTAACAAAATAGAGCTCAAATTGAAGAGCATTGCCCCTTTTATAATATGAGTGCAAGCAGAGTCCCCTACCGTAGATGGAGAGTTACTTTGTTCATATCAGATTTTGTACTGTTTAACTCTTTTTACAGAATGTAACAGATTTTATCCCATAATATGTCTAATTGCCTCATAACAATATGGCTGACCAATGACAACCGACAAGCAAGAACGTGTACCATTTAGAATTACATACAGCGCACTCGCTAAGTGGTACTTTTTCTTTATTTCTTGATGAACAAACAATAATATTTTACTATTAAGGGTTGGAATTCTGCATCACCGTGTATATTTTTTTACACACAACTACGAAATATACTACGTAAGTGTGGCACACATGATAAAGGGGAAAGGAAATCTATACATTACAACAAAAAAATTTAAAAAATGAAGTTAGTACCTGTTGTTATACCTGGAGCAATTTAACCCTTGCAGGACTGAAGAGACCACGTGACACACATCCTAAAAAGACAAAGTATGTCTTCAAACACAATTTTCTTCAATTTTCTTCAAAACTGTACTATTTGGTATAAATATGTTGTTAGGCAACATCTCAACAATATAACATATGTCATTTTTCATATATATTATATTGTTGTGCACTGCTCCTAACTACTATATGCTAAAGGCTATATCTCCGAATCTTCTGCACATATTTTAACGAAATAAAAATCAAATTGAAAAGCATTGTTCCCTTTGTGATGTGAGTGCAAGCAGGGTCCACTACCGTAGAAGGAGAGTTACCTTGTATATATCATATTTTGCTCTGTTTAACTTTTTTTACAGAATATAACAGATTTTATCCCATAATATGTTTCATTGCTTCATAACAATATGGCTGACCAGTGGCAAGCGAGAAGTAAGAACTTGTACCATTCAGAACTACATACACCGCGCTCGCTATGTGGTGGTTTTTCTTTATTTCTTGATGAACAAACAATAATATTTTACTATTAAGGGTTGGAATTATGCATCACCCTGTATATTTTTTTACACACAACTACCAAATATACTACGTAAGTGCTGCACACATGATAAAGGAGAAAGGAAATCTATACATTACAACAAAAAATTTAAAAAATGAAGTTAGTACCTGTTGTTATACATGAAGCAATTTAACCCTTGCAGGATTGATAAGACCACGTGACACTCATCCTAAGTAGAGAAAGTATGTCTTCAAACACAATTTTCTTCAATTTTCTTAAAACTGTACTATTTGGTATAAATATGTTGTTAGGCAACATCTCAACAATATAACATATGTCATTTTTCATATATATTATATTGTTGTGCACTGCTCCTAACTACTATATACTAAAGGCTATATCTCCTAATCTTAAGCACATATTTTAACGAAATAAAAATCAAATTGAAGAGCATTGCCCCCTTTGTGATGTGAGTGCAAGCAGAGTCCACTACCGTAGGAGAGTTACCTTGTATGTATCATATTTTGTACTGTTTAACTCTCTTTACAGAATATAACCGATTTTATCCCATAATATGTCTCATTGCCTCATAACAATATGGCTGACCAATGACAACCGAGAAGTAAGAATATGTACTATTCAGAACTACATACACCGCATTCGCTAAGTCATGCTTTTTCTCTATTTCTTGATGAACAAACAATAATTTTTTGCTATTAAGGGCTGGAATTCTGCATCACCCTGTATATTTTTTACACACAACTACCAAATATACTACCTAAGTGTTGCACACATGATAAAGGGGAAAGAAAATCTATACATTACAACAAAAAATTTTAAAAAATGAAGTTAGTACCTGTTGTTATACATGAAGCAATTTAACCCTTGCAGGATTGATGAGACCACGTGACACTCATCCTAAGTAGAGAAAGTATGTCTTCAAACACAATTTTCTTCAATTTTCTTCAAAACTGTACTATTTGGTATAAATTTGTTGTTAGGCAACTTGTCAACAATATAACATATGTCATTTTTCTTATACATTTAATTGTTGTGCATTTCTCCTAACTACTATATACTAAAGGCTATATCTCCGAATGTTCTGCACATATTTTAACGAAATAAAAATCAAATTGTAGAGAATTGCCCCTTTATGATAAGAGTGCAAGCAGATTCCCCTACCGTAGAAGGAGAATTACCTTGTATGTATCATATTTTGTACTGTTTAGCTCTCATTACAGAATATAACAGATTTTATCCCATAATATGTCCCATTGCCTTATAAAAATATGGCTGACCAGTGGCAAGCGAGAAGTAAGAACTTGTACCATTCAGAACTACATACACCGCACTCGCTAAGTGGTGCTTTTTCTTTATTTCTTGATGAACAAACAATAATTTTTTACTATTTAGGGCTGGAATTCTGCATCACCGTGTATATTTTTTTACACACAACTTCCAATTATACTACGTAAGTGTTGCACACATGATAAAGGGGAAAGGAAATCTATACATTACAACAAAAAAATTTAAAAAATGAAGTTAGTACCTGCTTTTATACATGAAGCAATTTAACCCTTGCATGATTGATGAGACCACGTGACACTCATCCTAAGTAAAGACAGTATGTCTTCGAACACAATTTTCTTCAATTTTCCTCAAAACTGTACTATTTGGTATAAATATGTTGTTAGGCAACTTGTCAACAATATAACATATTTCATTTTTCTTATACATTTAATTGTTGTGCATTGCTCCTAACTACTATATACTAAAGGCTATATCTCCGAATCTTCTGCACATATTTTAACGAAATAAAAATCAAATTGTAGAGAATTGCCCGTTTATGATAAGAGTGCCAGCACAGTCCCCTGCCGTAGAAGGAGGGTTACCTTGTATATATCATATTTTGTTCTGTTTAACTCTTTTTACAGAATATAACAGATTTTATCCCATAATATGTCTAATTGCCTCATAACAATATGGCTGACCAATGACAACCGACAAGCAAGAACGTGTACCATTTAGAATTACATACAGCGCACTCGCTAAGTGGTACTTTTTCTTTATTTCTTGATGAACAAACAATAATATTTTACTATTAAGGGTTGGAATTCTGCATCACCGTGTATATTTTTTTACACACAACTACGAAATATACTAGGTAAGTGTTGCACACATGATAAAGGGGAAAGGAAATCTATACATTACAACAAAAAAATTTAAAAAATGAAGTTAGTACCTGTTGTTATACATGAAGCAATTTAACCCTTGCAGGATTGATAAGACCACGTGACACTCATCCTAAGTAGAGAAAGTATGTCTTCAAACACAATTTTCTTCAATTTTCTTGAAAACTGTACTATTTGGTATAAATATGTTGTTAGGCAACATCTCAACAATATAACATATGTCATTTTTCATATATATTATATTGTTGTGCTTTGCTCCTAACTACTATATACTAAAGACAATATCTCTGAAACTTTTGAACATATTTTAACGAAATAAAAATCAAAATCAAGAGCATTGCCCCTTTTATGATATGAGTGGCAGAACAGTCCCCTGCCGTAGAAGGAGAGTTACCTTATATATATCAAATTTTGTTCTGCTTAACTCTTTTTACAGAATATAACAGATTTTATCCCATAATATGTTTCATTGCCTCATAACAATATGGCTGACCAATGACAACCGAGAAATGAGAAGATGTACCATTCAGCACTACAAAAACGGCACTCGCTAAGTGGTGCATTTTCTTTATTTCTTGATGAACAAACGATAATTTTTTGCTATTAAGGGCTGGAATTCTGCATCACCCTGTATATTTTTTTACACACAACTACGAAATATACTACCTAAGTGTTGCACACATGATAAAGAGGAAAGAAAATCTATACATTACAACAAAAAATTTTAAAAAATGAAGTTAGTACCTGTTGTTATACATGAAGCAATTTAACCCTTGCAGGATTGATGAGACCACGTGACACTCATCCTAAGTAGAGACAGTATGTCTTCAAACACAATTTTCTTCAATTTTCTTCAAAACTGTACTATTTGGTATAAATATGTTGTTAGGCAACTTGTCAACAATATAACATATGTCATTTTTCTTATACATTTAATTGTTGTGCATTGCTCCTAACTACTATATACTAAAGGCTATATCCCCGAATCTTAAGCACATATTTTAACGAAATAAAAATCAAATTGAAGAGCATTGCCCCCTTTGTGATGTGAGTTTAAGCAGAGTCCACTACCGTAGGAGAGTTACCTTGTATGTATCATATTTTGTACTGTTTAACTCTCTGTACAGAATATAACCGATTTTTTCCCATAATATGTCTCATTGCCTCATAACAATATGGCTGACCAATGACAACCGAGAAGTAAGAATATGTACTATTCAGAACTACATAGACCGCACTCGCTAAGTGATGCTTTTTCTTTATTTCTTGATGAACAAACAATTATATTTTATTATTAAGGGTTAGAATTCTGCATCACCCTGTATATTTTTTTACACACAACTACCAAATACACTACGTAAGTGTTGCACACATGATAAAGGGGAAACGAAATCTATACATTACAACAAAAAATTTGAAAAATGAAGTTAGTACCTGTTGTTTTACATGAAGCAGTTTAACCCTTGCAGGATTGATAAGACCACGGGACATTCATCCTAAGTAGAGAAAGTATGTCTTCAAACACAATTTTCTTCAATTTTCTTCAAAACTGTACTATTTGGTATAGATATGTTGTTAGGCAACATCTCAAAAATATAACATATGTCATTTTTCATATATATTATATTGTTGTGCATTGCTCCTAACTACTATATACTAAAGAAAATATCTCCCAAACTTTTGAACATATTTTAACAAAATAAAGCTGAAATTGAAGAGCATTGCCCCTTTTATGATATGAGTGCCAGCACAGTCCCCTATCGTAGAAGAAGAGTTACCTTGTATGTATCAAATTTTGTTCTGCTTAACTCTTTTTACAGAATATAACAGATTTTATCCCATAATATGTTTCATTGCCTCATAACAATATGGCTGACCAGTGGCAAGCGAGAAGTAAGAACTTGTACCATTCAGAACTACATACACCGCACTCGCTAAGTGGGGCTTTTTCTTTATTTCTTGATGAACAAACAATAATATTTTGCTATTAAGGGCTAGAATTCTGCATCACCCTGTCTATTTTTTCACACACAGCCACCAAATATACTACGTTAGTGTTGCACACATGATAAAGAGGAAAGGAAATCTATACATTACAACAAAAAAATTTAAAAAATGAAGTTAGTACCTGTTGTTATACATGAAGAAATTTAACCCTTGCAGGATTGATGAGACCACGTGACACTCATCCTAAGTACAAAAAGTGTGTCTTCAAACATAATTTTCTTCAATTTTCCTCAAAACTGTACTATTTGGTATAAATATGTTGTTAGGCAAAATCTCAACAATATAACATATGTCATTTTTCATATATATTATATTATTGTGCATTGCTCTTAACTACTATATACTAAAAACAATATCTCCGAAACTTTTGAACATATTTTAACAAAATAAAGCTCAAATTGAAGAGCATTGCCCCTTTTATGATATGAGTGCCAGAACAGTCCCCTACCGTAGAAGAAGAGTTACTTTGTATGTATCATATTTTGTACTGTTTAACTCTTTTTACAGAATATAACGGATTTTATCCCATAATATGTCTCATTGCCTCATAACAATATGGCTGACCAGTGACAACCGAGGAGTAAGAACTTGTTCCATTCAGAATTACATACACCGCACTCGCTAAGTGGGGCTTTTTCTTTATTTCTTGATGAACAAACAATAAATTTTTGCTATTAAGTGCGGGAATTCTGCATCACCCTGTATATTTTTTTACCAACAACTACCAAATATACTACGTAAGTGTTGCACACATGATAAAGGGGAAAGAAAATCTATACATTATAACAAAAAAATTTAAAAAATGAAGTTAGTACCTGTTGTTATACATGAAGCAATTTAACCCTTGCAGGATTGATGAGACCACGTGACACCCATCCTAAGTGGAAAAAGTATGACTTCAAACACTATTTTCTTCAATTTTCTTCAAAACTATACTATTTGGTATAAATATGTTGTTAGGCAACTTGTCAACAATATAACATATGTCATTTTTCATATATATTATATTGTTGTGCATTGCTCCTAACTACTATATACTAAAGGCTATATCTCCGAATCGTCTGCACATATTTTAAAGAAATAAAAATCAAATTGAAGAACATTGCCCCTGTTATGATATGAGTGCCATCGCAGTTCCCTGCCGTAGAAGGAGAGTTACCTTGTATATATCATATTTTGCATGTTTAACTCTTTATACAGAATATAACAGATTTTATCCCATAATATGTTTCATTGTCTCATAACAATATGGCTGACCAGTGGCAAGCGAGAAGTAAAAACTTGTACCATTCAGAACTGCATACACCGCACTCGCTAAGTGGGGCTTTTTCTTTATTTCTTGATGAACAAACAATAATTTTTTACTATTTAGGGCTGGAATTCTGCATCACCGTGTATATTTTTTTACACACAACTACCAAATATACTACGTAAGTGTTGCACACATGATAAAGAAGAAAAAAAATCTATACATTACAACAAAAAAATTTAGAAAATGAAGTTAGTACCTATTGTTAAACATGAAGCAATTTAACCCTTGCAGGATTGAGGAGACCACGTGACACTCATCCTAAGTAGAAATACTATGTCTTCAAACACTATTTTCTTCAATTTTCTTCAAAACTATACTATTTGGTTTAAATATGTTGTTAGGCAACATCTCAACAATATAACATATGTCATTTTTCATATATATTATATTGTTGTGCACTGCTCCTAACTACTATATACTAAATTCTATATCCCCGAATCTTAAGCACATATTTTAACGAAATAAAAATCAAATTGAAGAGCATTGCCCCCTTTGTGATGTGAGTTTAAGCAGAGTCCACTACCGTAGGAGAGTTACCTTGTATGTATCATATTTTGTACTGTTTAACTCCCTGTACAGAATATAACCGATTTTTTCCCATAATATGTCTCATTGCCTCATAACAATATGGCTGACCAATGACAACCGAGAAGTAAGAATATGTACTATTCAGAACTACATACACCGCACTCGCTAAGTGATGCTTTTTCTTTATTTCTTGATGAACAAACAATAATATTTTACTATTAAGGGTTAGAATTCTGCATCACCCTGTATATTTTTTTACACACAACTACCAAATACACTACGTAAGTGTTGCACACATGATAAAGGGGAAAGGAAATCTATACATTACAACAAAAAATTTGAAAAATGAAGTTAGTACCTGTTGTTTTACATGAAGCAGTTTAACCCTTGCAGGATTGATAAGACCACGGGACATTCATCCTAAGTAGAGAAAGTATGTCTTCAAAAACAATTTTCTTCAATTTTCTTCAAAACTAAACTATTTGGTATAGATATGTTGTTAGGCAACATCTCAACAATATAACATATGTCATTTTTCATATATATTATATTGTTGTGCATTGCTCCTAACTACTATATACTAAAAAAAATATCTCCCAAACTTTTGAACATATTTTAACAAAATAAAGCTGAAATTGAAGAGCATTGCCCCTTTTATGATATGAGTGCCAGCAGAGTCCCCTATCGTAGAAGAAGAGTTACCTTGTATGTATCATATTTTGTACTGTTTAACTCTTTATACAGAATATAACAGATTTTATCCCATAATATGTTTCATTGCCTCATAACAATATGGCTGACCAGTGGCAAGCGAGAAGTAAGAACTTGTACCATTCAGAACTACATACACCGCACTCGCTAAGTGGGGCTTTTTCTTTATTTCTTGATGAACAAACAATAATATTTTGCTATTAAGGGCTGGAATTCTGCATCACCCTGTCTATTTTTTTACACACAGCCACCAAATATACTACGTTAGTGTTGCACACATGATAAAGAGGAAAGGAAATCTATACATTACAACAAAAAAATTTAAAAAATGAAGTTAATACCTGTTGTTATACATGAAGAAATTTAACCCTTGCAGGATTGATGAGACCACGTGACACTCATCCTAAGTACAGAAAGTATGTCTTCAAACACAATTTTCTTTAATTTTCTTCAAAACTGTACTATTTGGTATAGATATGTTGTTAGGCAACATCTCAAAAATATAACATATGTCATTTTTCATATATATTATATTGTTGTGCATTGCTCCTAACTACTATATACTAAAGAAAATATCTCCGAAACTTTTGAACATATTTTAACAAAATAAAGCTCAAATTGAAGAGCATTGCCCCTTTTATGATATGAGTGCCAGCAGAGTCCCCTACCGTAGATGGAGAGTTACCTTGTTCATATCATATTTTGTACTGTTTAACTCTTTTTACAGAATATAACAGATTTTATCCCATAATATGACTCATTGCCTCATAACAATATGGCTGACCAATGACAACCGAGAGGTAAGAACATGTACCATTAAGAACTACATACACCGCACTAGCTAATTGGTGCTTTTTCTTTATTTCTTGATGAACAAACAATAATTTTTTGCTATTAAGGGCTGGAATTCTGCATCACCCTGTATATTTTTTTACACACAACCACCAAATATACTACGTTAGTGTTGCACACATGATAAAGGGGAAAGAAAATCTATATATTACAACAAAAAATTTTAAAAAATGAAGTTAGTACCTGTTGTTATACATGAAGCAATTTAACCTTTGCAGGATTGACGAGACCACGTGACACACATCCTAAGAAGAAAAAATGTGTCTTCAAACACAATTTTCTTCAATTTTCTTCAAAACTGTACTATTTGGTATAGATATCTTGCTAGGCAACCTCTCAACAATATAACATATGTCATTTTTCATATATATTATATTGTTGTGCATTGCTCCTAACTACTATATACTAAAGACAATATCTCCGAAACTTTTGAACATATTTTAACAAAATAAAGCTCAAATTGAAGAGCATTGCCCCTTTTATGATATGAGTGCCAGCAGAGTCCCCTATTGTAGAAGAAGAGTTACCTTGTATGTATCATATTTTGTAGTGTTTAACTCTTTTAACAGGATATAACAGATTTTATCCCATAATATGTTTCATTGCCTCATAACAATATGGCTGACCAGTGGCAAGCGAGAAGTAAGAACTTGTACCATTCAGAACTACATACACCGCACTCGCTAAGTGGGGCTTTTTCTTTATTTCTTGATGAACAAACAATAATATTTTGCTATTAAGGGCTGGAATTCTGCATCACCCTGTCTATTTTTTTACACACAACCACCAAATATACTACGTTAGTGTTGCACACATGATAAAGAGGAAAGGAAATCTATACATTACAACAAAAAAATTTAAAAAATGAAGTTAGTACCTGTTGTTATACATGAAGAAATTTAACCCTTGCAGGATTGATGAGACCACGTGACACTCATCCTAAGTACAAAAAGTGTGTCTTCAAACATAATTTTCTTCAATTTTCCTCAAAACTGTACTATTTGGTATAAATATGTTGTTAGGCAAAATCTCAACAATATAACATATGTCATTTTTCATATATATTATATTATTGTGCATTGCTCTTAACTACTATATACTAAAAACAATATCTCCGAAACTTTTGAACATATTTTAACAAAATAAAGCTCAAATTGAAGAGCATTGCCCCTTTTATGATATGAGTGCCAGCAGAGTCCCCTACCGTAGATGGAGAGTTACCTTGTTCATATCATATTTTGTACTGTTTAACTCTTTTTACAGAATATAACAGATTTTATCCCATAATATGTCTCATTGAATCATAACAATATGGCTGACCAATGACAACCGAAAGGTAAGAACATGTACCATTAAGAACTGCATACACCGCACTAGCTAATTGGTGCTTTTCTTTATTTCTTGATGAACAAACAATAATTTTTTGCTATTAAGGGCTGGAATTCTGCATCACCCTGTATATTTTTTTACACACAACCACCAAATATACTACGTTAGTGTTGCACACATGATAAAGGGGAAAGAAAATCTATATATTAAAACAAAAAATTTTAAAAAATGAAGTTAGTACCTGTTGTTATACATGAAGCAATTTAACCTTTGCAGGATTTATGAGACCACGTGACACTCATCCTAAGAAGAAAAAATGTGTCTTCAAACACAATTTTCTTCAATTTTCTTCAAAACTGTACTATTTGGTATAGATATCTTGTTAGGCAACCTCTCAACAATATAACATATGTCATTTTTCATATATATTATATTGTTGTGCATTGCTCCTAACTACTATATACTAAAGACAATATCTCCGAAACTTTTGAACATATTTTAACAGAATAAAGCTCAAATTGAAGAGCATTGCCCCTTTTATGATATGAGTGCCAGCAGAGTCCCCTATTGTAGAAGAAGAGTTACCTTGTATGTATCATATTTTGTACTGTTTAACTCTTTTTACAGGATATAACAGATTTTATCCCATAATATGTTTCATTGCCTCATAACAATATGGCTGACCAGTGGCAAGCGAGAAGTAAGAACTTGTACCATTCAGAACTACATACACCGCACTCGCTAAGTGGGGCTTTTTCTTTATTTCTTGATGAACAAACAATAATATTTTGCTATTAAGGGCTGGAATTCTGCATCACCCTGTCTATTTTTTTTACACACAACCACCAAATATACTACGTTAGTGTTGCACACATGATAAAGAGGAAAGGAAATCTATACATTACAACAAAAAAATTTAAAAAATGAAGTTAGTACCTGTTGTTATACATGAAGAAATTTAACCCTTGCAGGATTGATGAGACCACGTGACACTCATCCTAAGTACAAAAAGTGTGTCTTCAAACATAATTTTCTTCAATTTTCCTCAAAACTGTACTATTTGGTATAAATATGTTGTTAGGCAAAATCTCAACAATATAACATATGTCATTTTTCATATATATTATATTATTGTGCATTGCTCTTAACTACTATATACTAAAAACAATATCTCCGAAACTTTTGAACATATTTTAACAAATTAAAGCTCAAATTGAAGAGCATTGCCCCTTTTATGATATGAGTGCCAGCAGAGTCCCCTACCGTAGACGGAGAGTTACCTTGTTCATATCATATTTTGTACTGTTTAACTCTTTTTACAGAATATAACAGATTTTATCCCATAATATGTCTCATTGCCTCATAACAATATGGCTGACCAATGACAACCGAAAGGTAAGAACATGTACCATTAAGAACTGCATACACCGCACTAGCTAATTGGTGCTTTTCTTTATTTCTTGATGAACAAACAATAATTTTTTGCTATTAAGGGCTGGAATTCTGCATCACCCTGTATATTTTTTTACACACAACCACCAAATATACTACGTTAGTGTTGCACACATGATAAAGGGGAAAGAAAATCTATATATTACAACAAAAAGTTTTAAAAAATGAAGTTAGTACCTGTTGTTATACATGAAGCAATTTAACCTTTGCAGGATTTATGAGACCACGTGACACTCATCCTAAGAAGAAAAAATGTGTCTTCAAACACAATTTTCTTCAATTTTCTTCAAAACTGTACTATTTGGTATAGATATCTTGTTAGGCAACCTCTCAACAATATAACATATGTCATTTTTCATATATATTATATTGTTGTGCATTGCTCCTAACTACTATATACTAAAGACAATATCTCCGAAACTTTTGAACATATTTTAACAAAATAAAGCTCAAATTGAAGAGCATTGCCCCTTTTATGATATGAGTGCCAGCAGAGTCCCCTATTGTAGAAGAAGAGTTACCTTGTATGTATCATATTTTGTACTGTTTAACTCTTTTTACAGGATATAACAGATTTTATCCCATAATATGTTTCATTGCCTCATAACAATATGGCTGACCAGTGGCAAGCGAGAAGTAAGAACTTGTACCATTCAGAACTACATACACCGCACTCGCTAAGTGGGGCTTTTTCTTTATTTCTTGATGAACAAACAATAATATTTTGCTATTAAGGGCTGGAATTCTGCATCACCCTGTCTATTTTTTTACACACAACCACCAAATATACTACGTTAGTGTTGCACACATGATAAAGAGGAAAGGAAATCTATACATTACAACAAAAAAATTTAAAAAATGAAGTTAGTACCTGTTGTTATACATGAAGAAATTTAACCCTTGCAGGATTGATGAGACCACGTGACACTCATCCTAAGTACAAAAAGTGTGTCTTCAAACATAATTTTCTTCAATTTTCCTCAAAACTGTACTATTTGGTATAAATATGTTGTTAGGCAAAATCTCAACAATATAACATATGTCATTTTTCATATATATTATATTATTGTGCATTGCTCTTAACTACTATATACTAAAAACAATATCTCCGAAACTTTTGAACATATTTTAACAAAATAAAGCTCAAATTGAAGAGCATTGCCCCTTTTATGATATGAGTGCCAGCAGAGTCCCCTACCGTAGATGGAGAGTTACCTTGTTCATATCATATTTTGTACTGTTTAACTCTTTTTACAGAATATAACAGATTTTATCCCATAATATGTCTCATTGCCTCATAACAATATGGCTGACCAATGACAACCGAAAGGTAAGAACATGTACCATTAAGAACTACATACACCGCACTAGCTAATTGGTGCTTTTCTTTATTTCTTGATGAACAAACAATAATTTTTTGCTATTAAGGGCTGGAATTCTGCATCACCCTGTATATTTTTTTAACACACCACCACCAAATATACTACGTTAGTGTTGCACACATGATAAAGGGGAAAGAAAATCTATATATTACAACAAAAAATTTTAAAAAATGAAGTTAGAACCTGTTGTTATACATGAAGCAATTTAACCTTTGCAGGATTTATGAGACCACGTGACACTCATCCTAAGAAGAAAAAATGTGTCTTCAAACACAATTTTCTTCAATTTTCTTCAAAACTGTACTATTTGGTATAGATATCTTGTTAGGCAACCTCTCAACAATATAACATATGTCATTTTTCATATATATTATATTGTTGTGCATTGCTCCTAACTACTATATACTAAAGACAATATCTCCGAAACTTTTGAACATATTTTAACAAAATAAAGCTCAAATTGAAGAGCATTGCCCCTTTTGTGATATGAGTGCCAGCACAGTCCCCTACCGTAGAAGGAGAGTTACCTTGAATGTATCATATTTTGTACTTTTTAACTCTTTTTATAGAATATAACAGATTTTATCCCATAATATGTGTCATTGCCTCATAACAATATGTCTGACTAGTGACAACCGAGGAGTAAGAACTTGTACCATTCAGAACTACATACACCGCACTCGCTAAGTGGGGCTTTTTCTTTATTTCTTGATGAACAAACAATGATTTTTCGCTATTAAGGGCTGGAATTCTGCATCACCCTGTATATTTTTTTACACACAACTACCAAATATACTACCTAAGTGTTGCACACATGATAAAGAGGAAAGAAAATCTATACATTACAACAAAAAATTTTAAAAAATGAAGTTAGTACCTGTTGTTATACATGAAGCAATTTAACCCTTGCACTATTGATAAGACCACGTTACACTCATCCTAAGTAGAGAAAGTATGTCTTCAAACACAATTTTCTTCAATTTTCTTCAAAACTGTACTATTTGGTATAAATATGTTGTTAGGCAACTTGTCAACAATATAACATATGTCATTTTTCATATATATTATATTGTTGTGCATTGCTCCTAACTACTATATACTAAAGGCTATATCTCCAAAACTTGAGAACATATTTTAACAAAATAGAGCTCAAATTGAAGAGCATTGTCCCTTTTATGATATGAGTGCAAGCAGAGTCCCCAACCGTAGATGGAGAGTTACTTTGTTCATATCAGATTTTGTACTGTTTAACTCTTTTTACAGAATATAACAGATTTTATCCCATAATATGTCTAATTGCCTCATAACAATATGGCTGACCAATGACAACCGACAAGCAAGAACGTGTACCATTTAGAATTTCATACAGCGCACTTGCTAAGTGGTACTTTTTCTTTATTTCTTGATGAACAAACAATAATATTTTACTATTAAGGGTTGGAATTCTGCATCACCGCGTATATTTTTTTACACACAACTACGAAATATACTACGTAAGTGTGGCACACATGATAAAGGGGAAAGGAAATCTATACATTACAACAAAAAAATTTAAAAAATGAAGTTAGTACCTGTTGTTATACCTGGAGATATTTAACCCTTGCAGGACTGAAGAGACCACGTGACACACATCCTAAGTGGAAAAAGTATGTCTTCAAACACTATTTTCTTCAATTTTCTTCAAAACTATACTATTTGGTATAAATATGTTGTTAGGCAACATCTCAACAATATAACATATGTCATTTTTCATATATATTATATTGTTGTGCACTGCTCCTAACTACTATATGCTAAAGGCTATATCTCCGAATCTTCTGCACATATTTTAACGAAATAAAAATCAAATTGAAAAGCATTGTTCCCTTTGTGATGTGAGTGCAAGCAGAGTCCACTACCGTAGAAGGAGAGTTACCTTGTATATATCATATTTTGCTCTGTTTAACTCTTTTTACAGAATATAACAGATTTTATCCCATAATATGTTTTATTGCCTCATAACAATATGGCTGACCACTGGCAAGCGACAAGTAAGAACTTGTACCATTCAGAACTACATACACCGCGCTCGCTAAGTGGCGGTTTATCTTTATTTCTTGATGAACAAACAATAATTTTTTGCTATTAAGGGCTGGAATTCTGCATCACCCTGTATATTTTTTACACACAACTACCAAATATACTACCTAAGTGTTGCACACATGATAAAGGGGAAAGAAAATCTATACATTACAACAAAAAATTTTAAAAAATGAAGTTAGTACCTGTTGTTATACATGAAGCAATTTAACCCTTGCAGGATTGATGAGACCACGTGACACTCATCCTAAGTAGAGAAAGTATGTCTTCAAACACAATTTTCTTCAATTTTCTTAAAACTGAACTATTTGGTATAAATATGTTGTTAGGCAACATCTCAACAATATAACATATGTCATTTTTCATATATATTATATTGTTGTGCATTGCTCGTAACTACTATATACTAAAGACAATATCTCCGAAACTTTTGAACATATTTTAACGAAATGAAAATCAAAATGAAGAGCATTGCCCCTTTTATGGTATGAGTGGCAGAACAGTCCCCTGCCGTAGAAGGAGAGTTACCTTATATATATCTTATTTTGTTCTGCTTAATTCTTTTTACAGAATATAACAGATTTTATCTCATAATATGTTTCATTCCCTCATAACAATATGGCTGACCTTTGACAACCGAGAAATGAGAACATGTACCATTCAGAACTACATACACGGCACTCGCTAAGTGGTGCTTTTTCTTTATTTCTTGATGAACAAACAATAATTTTTTGCTATTAAGGGCTGGAATTCTGCATCACCCTGTATATTTTTTACACACAACTACCAAATATACTACCTAAGTGTTGCACACATGATAAAGGGGAAAGAAAATCTATACATTACAAGAAAAAATTTTAAAAAATGAAGTTAGTACCTGTTGTTATACATGAAGCAATTTAACCCTTGCAGGATTGATGAGACCACGTGACACTCATCCTAAGTAGAGAAAGTATGTCTTCAAACACAATTTTCTTCAATTTTCTTAAAAACTGTACTATTTGGTATAAATTTGTTGTTAGGCAACTTGTCAACAATATAACATATGTCATTTTTCTTATACATTTAATTGTTGTGCATTGCTCCTAACTACTATATACTAAAGGCTATATCTCCGAATCTTCTGCACATATTTTAACGAAATAAAAATCAAATTGTAGAGAATTCCCCTTTATGATAAGAGTGCAAGCAGATTCCCCTACCGTAGAAGGAGAATTACCTTGTATGTATCATATTTTGTACTGTTTAACTCTCATTACAAAATATAACAGATTTTATCCCATAATATGTCTCATTGCCTTATAAAAATATCGCTGACCAGTGGCAAGCGAGAAGTAAGAACTTATACCATTCAGAACTACATACACCGCACTCGCTAAGTGGTGCTTTGTCTTTATTTCTTGATGAACAAACAATAATTTTTTACTATTTAGGGCTGGAATTCTGCATCACCGTGTATATTTTTTTACACACAACTTGCAATTATACTACGTAAGTGTTGCACACATGATAAAGGGGAAAGGAAATCTATACATTACAACAAAAAAATTTAAAAAATGAAGTTAGTACCTGCTTTTATACATAAAGCAATTTAACCCTTGCAGGATTGATGAGACCACGTGACACTCATCCTAAGTAAAGACAGTATGTCTTCGAACACAATTTTCTTCAATTTTCCTCAAAACTGTACTATTTGATATAAATATGTTGTTAGGCAACTTGTCAACAATATAACATATGTCATTTTTCTTATACATTTAATTGTTGTGCATTGCTCCTAACTACTATATACTAAAGGCTATATCTCCGAATCTTCTGCACATATTTTAACGAAATAAAAATCAAATTGTAGAGAATTGCCCGTTTATGATAAGAGTGCCAGCACAGTCCCCTGCCGTAGAAGGAGGGTTACCTTGTATATATCATATTTTGTTCTGTTTAACTCTTTTTACAGAATATAACAGATTTTATCCCATAATATGTTTCATTGTCTCATAACAATATAGCTGACCAATGACAACCGAGAAATAAGAACTTGTACCATTCAGAACTACATACACCGCACTCGCTAAGTGGGGCTTTTTCTTTATTTCTTGATGAACAATCAATAATTTTTTTTTACACACAACTACCAAATATACTACGTAAGTGTTGCACACGTGATAAAGGGGAAGGAAAATCCATACATTACAACAAAAAATTTAAAAAATGAAGTTAGTACCTGTTGTTATACATGAATCAATTTAACCCTTGCAGGATTGAGGAGACCACAACACTATATCCTAAGTAGAAAAAGTATGTCTTCAAACACTATTTTCTTCAATTTTCTTCAAAACTGTACTATTTGTTATAAATATATTGTTAGGCAACATCTCAACAATATAACATATGTCATTTTTCATATATATTATATTGTTGTGCACTGCTCCTAACTACTATATACTAAAGGTTATATCCCCGAATCTTCTGCACATATTTTAACGAAATAAAAATCAAATTGAAGAGCATTGCCCCCTTTGTGATGTGAGTGCAAGCAGAGTCCACTACCGTAGAAGGAGAGTTACCTTGTATATATCTTATTTTGCTCTGTTTAACTCTTTTTACAGAATATAACAGATTTTATCCCATAATATGTTTCATTGCCTCATAACAATATGGCTGACCAGTGGCAAGCGAGAAGTAAGAACTTGTACCATTCAGAACTACATACACCGCACTCGCTAAGTGGTGCTTTTTCTTTATATCTTGATGAACAAACAATAATATTTTACAATTAAGGGTTGGAATTCTGCATCACCCTGTATATTTTTTTACACACAACTACCAAATATACTACGTAAGTGTTGCACACATGATAAAGGGGAAAGGAAATCTATACATTACAACAAAAAATTTAAAAAATGAAGTTAGTACCTGTTGTTATACATGAAGCAATTTAACCCTTGCAGGATTGATAAGACCACGTGACACTCATCCTAAGTAGAGAAAGTATGTCTTCAAACACAATTTTCTTCAATTTTCTTGAAAACTGTACTATTTGGTATAAATAAGTTGTTAGGTAACATCTCAACAATATAACATATGTCATTTTTCATATATATTATATTGTTGTGCATTGCTCCTAACTACTATATACTAAAGACAATATCTCTGAAACTTTTGAACATATTTTAACAAAATAAAAATCAAAATGAAGAGCATTGCCCCTTTTATGATATGAGTGGCAGAACAGTCCCCTGCCGTAGAAGGAGAGTTACCTTATATATATCAAATTTTGTTCTGGTTAACTCTTTTTACAGAATATAACAGATTTTATCCCATAATATGTTTCATTGCCTCATAATAATATGGCTGACCAATGACAACCGAGAAATGAGAACATGTACCATTCAGCACTACAAAAACGGCACTCGCTAAGTGGTGCATTTTCTTTATTTCTTGATGAACAAACGATAATTTTTTGCTATTAAGGGCTGGAATTCTGCATCACCCTGTATATTTTTTACACACAACTACGAAATATACTACCTAAGTGTTGCACACATGATAAAGGGGAAAGAAAATCTATACATTACAACAAAAAATTTTAAAAAATGAAGTCAGTACCTGTTGTTATACATGAAGCAATTTAACCCTTGCAGGATTGATGAGACCACGTGACACTCATCCTAAGTAGAGACAGTATGTCTTCAAACACAATTTTCTTCAATTTTCTTCAAAACTGTACTATTTGGTATAAATATGTTGTTAGGCAACTTGTCAACAATATAACATATGTCATTTTTCTTATACATTTAATTGTTGTGCATTGCTCCTAACTACTATATACTAAAGGCTATATCTCCGAATCTTCTGCACATATTTTAACGAAATAAAAATCAAATTGTAGAGAATTGCCCCTTTATGATAAGAGTGCCAGCACAGTCCCCTGCCGTAGAAGGAGGGTTACCTTGTATATATCACATTTTGTTCTGTTTAACTCTTTTTACAGAATATAACAGATTTTATCCCATAATATGTTTCATTGTCTCATAACAATATAGCTGACCAATGACAACCGAGAAATAAGAACTTGTACCATTCAGAACTACATACACCGCACTCGCTAAGAGGTGCTTTTTCTTTATTTCTTGATGAACAAACAATAATTTTTTACTATTAAGGGTTTGAATTCTTATCACCCTCTATATTTTTTTACACACAACTACCAAATATACTACGTAAGTGTTGCAGACGTGATAAAGGGGAAAGAAAATCCATACATTACAACAAAAAATTTAAAAAATGAAGTTAGTACCTGTTGTTATACATGAAGCAATTTAACCCTTGCACTATTGATAAGACCACGTTACACTCATCCTAAGTAGAGAAAGTATGTCTTCAAACACAATTTTCTTCAATTTTCTTCAAAACTGTACTATTTGGTATAAATATGTTGTTAGGCAAGTTGTCAACAATATAACATATGTCATTTTTCATATATATTATATTGTTGTGCATTGCTCCTAACTACTATATACTAAAGGCTATATCTCCAAAACTTGTGAACATATTTTAACAAAATAAAGCTCAAATAGCAGAGCATTGCCCCTTTTATGATATGAGTGCCAGCAGAGTCCCCTACCGTAGAAGAAGAGTTACCTTGTATGTATCATATTTTGTACTTTTTAACTCTTTTTAAAGAATATAACAGATTTTATCAAATAATATGTCTCATTGCCTCATAACAATATGGCTGACCAGTGACAAACCGAGGAGTAAGAACTTGTACCATTCAGGACTACATACACCGCACTCGCTAAGTGGGGCTTTTTCTTTATTTCTTGATGAACAAACAATAAATTTTTGCTATTAAGTGCGGGAATTCTGCATCACCCTGTATATTTTTTTACCAACAACTACCAAATATACTACGTAAGTGTTGCACACATGATAAGGGGGAAAGAAAATCTATACATTACAACAAAAAAATTTAAAAAATGAAGTTAGTACCTGTTGTTATACATGAAGAAATTTAACCCTTGCAGGATTGATGAGACCACGTGACACCCATCCTAAGTGGAAAAAGTATGTCTTCAAACACAATTTTCTTCAATTTTCTTAAAAACTGTACTATTTGGTATAAATATGTTGATAGGCAACTTGTCAAGAATATAACATATGTCATTTTTCATATATATTATATTGTTGTGCATTGCTCCTAACTACTATATACTAAAGGCTATATCTCCGAATCGTCTGCACATATTTTAAAGAAAAAAAAATCAAATTGAAGAACATTGCCCCTGTTATGATATGAGTGCCATCACAGTTCCCTGCCGTAGAAGGAGAGTTACCTTGTATATATCATATTTTGTACTGTTTAACTCTTTTTACAGAATATAGCAGATTTTATCCCATAATATGTTTCATTGCCTCATAACAATATGGCTGACGAGTGGCAAGCGAGAAGTAAGAACTTGTACCATTCAGAACTACATACACCGCACTCGCTAAGTGGTGCTTTTTCTTTATTTCTTGATGAACAAACAATATTTTTTTACTATTTAGGGCTGGAATTCTGCAACACCGTGTATATTTTTTTACACACAACTACCAAATATACTACGTAAGTGTTGCACACATGATAAAAAGGAAAGGAAATTTATACAATACAACAAAAAAATTTAAAAAATGAAGTTAGTACCTATTGTTAAACATGAAGCAATTTAACCCTTGCAGGATTGATGAGACCACATGACACTCATCCTAAGTAGAAATAGTATGTCTTCAAACACTATTTTCTTCAATTTTCTTCAAAAGTATACTATTTGGTATAAATATGTTGTTAGGCAACATCTCAACAATATAACATATGTCATTTTTCATATATATTATATTGTTGTGCACTGCTCCTAACTACTATATACTAAAGGCTATATCCCCGAATCTTAAGCACATATTTTAACGAAATAAAAATCAAATTGAAGACCATTGCCCCCTTTGTGATGTGAGCGCAAGCAGAGTCCACTACCGTAGGAGAGTTACCTTGTATGTATCATATTTTGTACTGTTTAACTCTCTTTTCAGAATATAACCGATTTTATCCCATAATATGTCTCATTGCCTCATAACAATATGGCTGACCAATGACAACCGAGAGGTAAGAATATGTACTATTCAGAACTACATACACCGCACTCGCTAAGTGATGCTTTTTCTTTATTTCTTGATGAACAAACAATAATATTTTACTGTTAAGGGTTAGAATTCTGCATCACCCTGTATATTTTTTTACACACAACTACCAAATACACTACGTAAGTGTTGCACACATGATAAAGGGGAAAGGAAATCTATACATTACAACAA
The DNA here is from genome assembly GCF_964235325.1 of Thermobia domestica. Classification (NCBI taxonomy): domain Eukaryota; kingdom Metazoa; phylum Arthropoda; class Insecta; order Zygentoma; family Lepismatidae; genus Thermobia; species Thermobia domestica. The sequence continues at coordinate 184,093,790 of NC_137460.1, read as the reverse complement.
AAAAATTTAAAAAATGAAGTGAGTACATGTTGTTATACAAGAAGCAATTTAACCCTTGCAGGATTGATGAGACCACGTGACACTCATCCTAAGTGGAAAACTATGTCTCCAAACGCTATTTTCTTCAATTTTCTTCAAAACTGTACTATTTAGTATAAATATGTTGTTAGGCAACATCTCAACCATATAACATATGTCATTTTTCATATATATTATATTTTTGTTCTTTGCTCCTAACTACTATATACTAAAGGCTATATCTCCAAAACTTGTGAACATATTTTAAGAAAATAAAGCTCAAATTGAAGAGCATTGCCCCTTTTATGATATGAGTGCCAGAACAGTCCCCTACCGTAGAAGAAGAGTTACTTTGTATGTATCATATTTTGTACTGTTTAACTCTTTTTACAGAATATAACAGATTTTATCCCATAATATGTCTCATTGCCTCATAACAATATGGCTGACCAGTGACAACCGAGGAGTAAGAACTTGTACCATTCAGAATTACATACACCGCACTCGCTAAGTGGGGCTTTTTCTTTATTTCTTGATGAACAAACAATAAATTTTTGCTATTAAGTGCGGGAATTCTGCATCACCCTGTATATTTTTTTACCAACAACTACCAAATATACTACGTAAGTGGTGCACACATGATAAAGGGGAAAGAAAATCTATACATTATAACAAAAAAATTTAAAAAATGAAGTTAGTACCTGTTGTTATACATGAAGCAATTTAACCCTTGCAGGATTGATGAGACCACGTGACACCCATCCTAAGTGGAAAAAGTATGACTTCAAACACTATTTTCTTCAATTTTCTTCAAAACTATACTATTTGGTATAAATATGTTGTTAGGCAACTTGTCAACAATATAACATATGTCATTTTTCATATATATTATATTGTTGTGCATTGCTCCTAACTACTATATACTAAAGGCAATATCTCCGAATCGTCTGCACATATTTTTTTAAGAAATAAAAATCAAATTGAAGAACATTGCCCCTGTTATGATATGAGTGCCATCGCAGTTCCCTGCCGTAGAAGGAGAGTTACCTTGTATATATCATATTTTGCTCTGTTTAACTCTTTATACAGAATATAACAGATTTTATCCCATAATATGTTTCATTGCCTCATAACAATATGGCTGACCAGTGGCAAGCGAGAAGTAAAAACTTGTACCATTCAGAACTGCATACACCGCACTCGCTAAGTGGGGCTTTTTCTTCATTTCTTGATGAACAAACAATAATTTTTTACTATTTAGGGCTGGAATTCTGCATCACCGTGTATATTTTTTTACACACAACTACCAAATATACTACGTAAGTGTTGCACACATGATAAAGAAGAAAAAAAATCTATACATTACAACAAAAAAATTTAGAAAATGAAGTTAGTACCTATTGTTAAACATGAAGCAATTTAACCCTTGCAGGATTGACGAGACCACGTGACACTCATCCTAAGTAGAAATAGTATGTCTTTAAACACTATTTTCTTCAATTTTCTTCAAAACTATACTATTTGGTATAAATATGTTGTTAGGCAACATCTCAACAATATAACATATGTCATTTTTCATATATATCATATTGTTGTGCACTGCTCCTAACTACTATATACTAAAGGCTATATCCCCGAATCTTAAGCACATGTTTTAACGAAATAAAAATCAAATTGAAGAGCATTGCCCCCTTTGTGATGTGAGTTTAAGCAGAGTCCACTACCGTAGGAGAGTTACCTTGTATGTATCATATTTTGTACTGTTTAACTCTCTGTACAGAATATAACCGATTTTTTCCCATAATATGTCTCATTGCCTCATAACAATATGGCTGACCAATGACAACCGAGAAGTAAGAATATGTACTATTCAGAACTACATAGACCGCACTCGCTAAGTGATGCTTTTTCTTTATTTCTTGATGAACAAACAATTATATTTTATTATTAAGGGTTAGAATTCTGCATCACCCTGTATATTTTTTTACACACAACTACCAAATACACTACGTAAGTGTTGCACACATGATAAAGGGGAAACGAAATCTATACATTACAACAAAAAATTTGAAAAATGAAGTTAGTACCTGTTGTTTTACATGAAGCAGTTTAACCCTTGCAGGATTGATAAGACCACGGGACATTCATCCTAAGTAGAGAAAGTATGTCTTCAAACACAATTTTCTTCAATTTTCTTCAAAACTGTACTATTTGGTATAGATATGTTGTTAGGCAACATCTCAAAAATATAACATATGTCATTTTTCATATATATTATATTGTTGTGCATTGCTCCTAACTACTATATACTAAAGAAAATATCTCCCAAACTTTTGAACATATTTTAACAAAATAAAGCTCAAATTGAAGAGCATTGCCCCTTTTATGATATGAGTGCCAGCACAGTCCCCTATCGTAGAAGAAGAGTTACCTTGTATGTATCAAATTTTGTTCTGCTTAACTCTTTTTACAGAATATAACAGATTTTATCCCATAATATGTTTCATTGCCTCATAACAATATAGCTGACCAATGACAACCGAGAAATAAGAACTTGTACCATTCAGAACTACATACACCGCACTCGCTAAGAGGTGCTTTTTCTTTATTTCTTGATGAACAAACAATAATTTTTTACTATTAAGGGTTTGAATTCTTATCACCCTCTATATTTTTTTACACACAACTACCAAATATACTACGTAAGTGTTGCAGACGTGATAAAGGGGAAAGAAAATCCATACATTACAACAAAAAATTTAAAAAATGAAGTTAGTACCTGTTGTTATACATGAAGCAATTTAACCCTTGCACTATTGATAAGACCACGTTACACTCATCCTAAGTAGAGAAAGTATGTCTTCAAACACAATTTTCTTCAATTTTCTTCAAACCTGTACTATTTGGTATAAATATGTTGTTAGGCAAGTTGTCAACAATATAACATATGTCATTTTTCATATATATTATATTGTTGTGCATTGCTCCTAACTACTATATACTAAAGGCTATATCTCCAAAACTTGTGAACATATTTTAACAAAATAAAGCTCAAATAGCAGAGCATTGCCCCTTTTATGATATGAGTGCCAGCAGAGTCCCCTACCGTAGAAGAAGAGTTACCTTGTATGTATCATATTTTGTACTTTTTAACTCTTTTTAAAGAATATAACAGATTTTATCAAATAATATGTCTCATTGCCTCATAACAATATGGCTGACCAGTGACAAACCGAGGAGTAAGAACTTGTACCATTCAGGACTACATACACCGCACTCGCTAAGTGGGGCTTTTTCTTTATTTCTTGATGAACAAACAATAAATTTTTGCTATTAAGTGCGGGAATTCTGCATCACCCTGTATATTTTTTTACCAACAACTACCAAATATACTACGTAAGTGTTGCACACATGATAAGGGGGAAAGAAAATCTATACATTACAACAAAAAAATTTAAAAAATGAAGTTAGTACCTGTTGTTATACATGAAGAAATTTAACCCTTGCAGGATTGATGAGACCACGTGACACCCATCCCAAGTGGAAAAAGTATGTCTTCAAACACAATTTTCTTCAATTTTCTTAAAAACTGTACTATTTGGTATAAATATGTTGATAGGCAACTTGTCAAGAATATAACATATGTCATTTTTCATATATATTATATTGTTGTGCATTGCTCCTAACTACTATATACTAAAGGCTATATCTCCGAATCGTCTGCACATATTTTAAAGAAAAAAAAATCAAATTGAAGAACATTGCCCCTGTTATGATATGAGTGCCATCACAGTTCCCTGCCGTAGAAGGAGAGTTACCTTGTATATATCATATTTTGTACTGTTTAACTCTTTTTACAGAATATAGCAGATTTTATCCCATAATATGTTTCATTGCCTCATAACAATATGGCTGACGAGTGGCAAGCGAGAAGTAAGAACTTGTACCATTCAGAACTACATACACCGCACTCGCTAAGTGGTGCTTTTTCTTTATTTCTTGATGAACAAACAATATTTTTTTACTATTTAGGGCTGGAATTCTGCAACACCGTGTATATTTTTTTACACACAACTACCAAATATACTACGTAAGTGTTGCACACATGATAAAAAGGAAAGGAAATTTATACAATACAACAAAAAAATTTAAAAAATGAAGTTAGTACCTATTGTTAAACATGAAGCAATTTAACCCTTGCAGGATTGATGAGACCACATGAGACTCATCCTAAGTAGAAATAGTATGTCTTCAAACACTATTTTCTTCAATTTTCTTCAAAAGTATACTATTTGGTATAAATATGTTGTTAGGCAACATCTCAACAATATAACATATGTCATTTTTCATATATATTATATTGTTGTGCACTGCTCCTAACTACTATATACTAAAGGCTATATCCCCGAATCTTAAGCACATATTTTAACGAAATAAAAATCAAATTGAAGACCATTGCCCCCTTTGTGATGTGAGCGCAAGCAGAGTCCACTACCGTAGGAGAGTTACCTTGTATGTATCATATTTTGTACTGTTTAACTCTCTTTTCAGAATATAACCGATTTTATCCCATAATATGTCTCATTGCCTCATAACAATATGGCTGACCAATGACAACCGAGAGGTAAGAATATGTACTATTCAGAACTACATACACCGCACTCGCTAAGTGATGCTTTTTCTTTATTTCTTGATGAACAAACAATAATATTTTACTGTTAAGGGTTAGAATTCTGCATCACCCTGTATATTTTTTTACACACAACTACCAAATACACTACGTAAGTGTTGCACACATGATAAAGGGGAAAGGAAATCTATACATTACAACAAAAAAATTTAAAAAATGAAGTGAGTACATGTTGTTATACAAGAAGCAATTTAACCCTTGCAGGATTGATGAGACCACGTGACACTCATCCTAAGTGGAAAACTATGTCTCCAAACGCTATTTTCTTCAATTTTCTTCAAAACTGTACTATTTAGTATAAATATGTTGTTAGGCAACATCTCAACCATATAACATATGTCATTTTTCATATATATTATATTTTTGTTCTTTGCTCCTAACTACTATATACTAAAGGCTATATCTCCAAAACTTGTGAACATATTTTAAGAAAATAAAGCTCAAATTGAAGAGCATTGCCCCTTTTATGATATGAGTGCCAGAACAGTCCCCTACCGTAGAAGAAGAGTTACTTTGTATGTATCATATTTTGTACTGTTTAACTCTTTTTACAGAATATAACAGATTTTATCCCATAATATGTCTCATTGCCTCATAACAATATGGCTGACCAGTGACAACCGAGGGGTAAGAACTTGTACCATTCAGAATTACATACACCGCACTCGCTAAGTGGGGCTTTTTCTTTATTTCTTGATGAACAAACAATAAATTTTTGCTATTAAGTGCGGGAATTCTGCATCACCCTGTATATTTTTTTACCAACAACTACCAAATATACTACGTAAGTGGTGCACACATGATAAAGGGGAAAGAAAATCTATACATTATAACAAAAAAAATTAAAAAATGAAGTTAGTACCTGTTGTTATACATGAAGCAATTTAACCCTTGCAGGATTGATGAGACCACGTGACACCCATCCTAAGTGGAAAAAGTATGACTTCAAACACTATTTTCTTCAATTTTCTTCAAAACTATACTATTTGGTATAAATATGTTGTTAGGCAACTTGTCAACAATATAACATATGTCATTTTTCATATATATTATATTGTTGTGCATTGCTCCTAACTACTATATACTAAAGGCAATATCTCCGAATCGTCTGCACATATTTTTTTAAGAAATAAAAATCAAATTGAAGAACATTGCCCCTGTTATGATATGAGTGCCATCGCAGTTCCCTGCCGTAGAAGGAGAGTTACCTTGTATATATCATATTTTGCTCTGTTTAACTCTTTATACAGAATATAACAGATTTTATCCCATAATATGTTTCATTGCCTCATAACAATATGGCTGACCAGTGGCAAGAGAGAAGTAAAAACTTGTACCATTCAGAACTGCATACACCGCACTCGCTAAGTGGGGCTTTTTCTTTATTTCTTGATGAACAAACAATAATTTTTTACTATTTAGGGCTGGAATTCTGCATCACCGTGTATATTTTTTTTACACACAACTACCAAATATACTACGTAAGTGTTGCACACATGATAAAGAAGAAAAAAAATCTATACATTACAACAAAAAAATTTAGAAAATGAAGTTAGTACCTATTGTTAAACATGAAGCAATTTAACCCTTGCAGGATTGACGAGACCACGTGACACTCATCCTAAGTAGAAATAGTATGTCTTTAAACACTATTTTCTTCAATTTTCTTCAAAACTATACTATTTGGTATAAATATGTTGTTAGGCAACATCTCAACAATATAACATATGTCATTTTTCATATATATCATATTGTTGTGCACTGCTCCTAACTACTATATACTAAAGGCTATATCCCCGAATCTTAAGCACATATTTTAACGAAATAAAAATCAAATTGAAGAGCATTGCCCCCTTTGTGATGTGAGTTTAAGCAGAGTCCACTACCGTAGGAGAGTTACCTTGTATGTATCATATTTTGTACTGTTTAACTCTCTGTACAGAATATAACCGATTTTTTCCCATAATATGTCTCATTGCCTCATAACAATATGGCTGACCAATGACAACCGAGAAGTAAGAATATGTACTATTCAGAACTACATAGACCGCACTCGCTAAGTGATGCTTTTTCTTTATTTCTTGATGAACAAACAATTATATTTTATTATTAAGGGTTAGAATTCTGCATCACCCTGTATATTTTTTTACACACAACTACCAAATACACTACGTAAGTGTTGCACACATGATAAAGGGGAAACGAAATCTATACATTACAACAAAAAATTTTAAAAATGAAGTTAGTACCTGTTGTTTTACATGAAGCAGTTTAACCCTTGCAGGATTGATAAGACCACGGGACATTCATCCTAAGTAGAGAAAGTATGTCTTCAAACACAATTTTCTTCAATTTTCTTCAAAACTGTACTATTTGGTATAGATATGTTGTTAGGCAACATCTCAAAAATATAACATATGTCATTTTTCATATATATTATATTGTTGTGCATTGCTCCTAACTACTATATACTAAAGAAAATATCTCCCAAACTTTTGAACATATTTTAACAAAATAAAGCTCAAATTCAAGAGCATTGCCCCTTTTATGATATGAGTGCCAGCACAGTCCCCTATCGTAGAAGAAGAGTTACCTTGTATGTATCAAATTTTGTTCTGCTTAACTCTTTTTACAGAATATAACAGATTTTATCCCATAATATGTTTCATTGCCTCATAACAATATGGCTGACCAGTGGCAAGCGAGAAGTAAGAACTTGTACCATTCAGAACTACATACACCGCACTCGCTAAGTGGGGCTTTTTCTTTATTTCTTGATGAACAAACAATAATATTTTGCTATTAAGGGCTAGAATTCTGCATCACCCTGTCTATTTTTTCACACACAGCCACCAAATATACTACGTTAGTGTTGCACACATGATAAAGAGGAAAGGAAATCTATACATTACAACAAAAAAATTTAAAAAATGAAGTTAGTACCTGTTGTTATACATGAAGAAATTTAACCCTTGCAGGATTGATGAGACCACGTGACACTCATCCTAAGTACAAAAAGTGTGTCTTCAAACATAATTTTCTTCAATTTTCCTCAAAACTGTACTATTTGGTATAAATATGTTGTTAGGCAAAATCTCAACAATATAACATATGTCATTTTTCATATATATTATATTATTGTGCATTGCTCTTAACTACTATATACTAAAAACAATATCTCCGAAACTTTTGAACATATTTTAACAAAATAAAGCTCAAATTGAAGAGCATTGCCCCTTTTATGATATGAGTGCCAGAACAGTCCCCTACCGTAGAAGAAGAGTTACTTTGTATGTATCATATTTTGTACTGTTTAACTCTTTTTACAGAATATAACGGATTTTATCCCATAATATGTCTCATTGCCTCATAACAATATGGCTGACCAGTGACAACCGAGGAGTAAGAACTTGTTCCATTCAGAATTACATACACCGCACTCGCTAAGTGGGGCTTTTTCTTTATTTCTTGATGAACAAACAATAAATTTTTGCTATTAAGTGCGGGAATTCTGCATCACCCTGTATATTTTTTTACCAACAACTACCAAATATACTACGTAAGTGTTGCACACATGATAAAGGGGAAAGAAAATCTATACATTATAACAAAAAAATTTAAAAAATGAAGTTAGTACCTGTTGTTATACATGAAGCAATTTAACCCTTGCAGGATTGATGAGACCACGTGACACCCATCCTAAGTGGAAAAAGTATGACTTCAAACACTATTTTCTTCAATTTTCTTCAAAACTATACTATTTGGTATAAATATGTTGTTAGGCAACTTGTCAACAATATAACATATGTCATTTTTCATATATATTATATTGTTGTGCATTGCTCCTAACTACTATATACTAAAGGCTATATCTCCGAATCGTCTGCACATATTTTAAAGAAATAAAAATCAAATTGAAGAACATTGCCCCTGTTATGATATGAGTGCCATCGCAGTTCCCTGCCGTAGAAGGAGAGTTACCTTGTATATATCATATTTTGCATGTTTAACTCTTTATACAGAATATAACAGATTTTATCCCATAATATGTTTCATTGTCTCATAACAATATGGCTGACCAGTGGCAAGCGAGAAGTAAAAACTTGTACCATTCAGAACTGCATACACCGCACTCGCTAAGTGGGGCTTTTTCTTTATTTCTTGATGAACAAACAATAATTTTTTACTATTTAGGGCTGGAATTCTGCATCACCGTGTATATTTTTTTACACACAACTACCAAATATACTACGTAAGTGTTGCACACATGATAAAGAAGAAAAAAAATCTATACATTACAACAAAAAAATTTAGAAAATGAAGTTAGTACCTATTGTTAAACATGAAGCAATTTAACCCTTGCAGGATTGAGGAGACCACGTGACACTCATCCTAAGTAGAAATACTATGTCTTCAAACACTATTTTCTTCAATTTTCTTCAAAACTATACTATTTGGTTTAAATATGTTGTTAGGCAACATCTCAACAATATAACATATGTCATTTTTCATATATATTATATTGTTGTGCACTGCTCCTAACTACTATATACTAAATTCTATATCCCCGAATCTTAAGCACATATTTTAACGAAATAAAAATCAAATTGAAGAGCATTGCCCCCTTTGTGATGTGAGTTTAAGCAGAGTCCACTACCGTAGGAGAGTTACCTTGTATGTATCATATTTTGTACTGTTTAACTCCCTGTACAGAATATAACCGATTTTTTCCCATAATATGTCTCATTGCCTCATAACAATATGGCTGACCAATGACAACCGAGAAGTAAGAATATGTACTATTCAGAACTACATACACCGCACTCGCTAAGTGATGCTTTTTCTTTATTTCTTGATGAACAAACAATAATATTTTACTATTAAGGGTTAGAATTCTGCATCACCCTGTATATTTTTTTACACACAACTACCAAATACACTACGTAAGTGTTGCACACATGATAAAGGGGAAAGGAAATCTATACATTACAACAAAAAATTTGAAAAATGAAGTTAGTACCTGTTGTTTTACATGAAGCAGTTTAACCCTTGCAGGATTGATAAGACCACGGGACATTCATCCTAAGTAGAGAAAGTATGTCTTCAAAAACAATTTTCTTCAATTTTCTTCAAAACTAAACTATTTGGTATAGATATGTTGTTAGGCAACATCTCAACAATATAACATATGTCATTTTTCATATATATTATATTGTTGTGCATTGCTCCTAACTACTATATACTAAAAAAAATATCTCCCAAACTTTTGAACATATTTTAACAAAATAAAGCTGAAATTGAAGAGCATTGCCCCTTTTATGATATGAGTGCCAGCAGAGTCCCCTATCGTAGAAGAAGAGTTACCTTGTATGTATCATATTTTGTACTGTTTAACTCTTTTTACAGAATATAACAGATTTTATCCCATAATATGTTTCATTGCCTCATAACAATATGGCTGACCAGTGGCAAGCGAGAAGTAAGAACTTGTACCATTCAGAACTACATACACCGCACTCGCTAAGTGGGGCTTTTTCTTTATTTCTTGATGAACAAACAATAATATTTTGCTATTAAGGGCTGGAATTCTGCATCACCCTGTCTATTTTTTTACACACAGCCACCAAATATACTACGTTAGTGTTGCACACATGATAAAGAGGAAAGGAAATCTATACATTACAACAAAAAAATTTAAAAAATGAAGTTAATACCTGTTGTTATACATGAAGAAATTTAACCCTTGCAGGATTGATGAGACCACGTGACACTCATCCTAAGTACAAAAAGTGTGTCTTCAAACATAATTTTCTTCAATTTTCCTCAAAACTGTACTATTTGGTATAAATATGTTGTTAGGCAAAATCTCAACAATATAACATATGTCATTTTTCATATATATTATATTATTGTGCATTGCTCTTAACTACTATATACTAAAAACAATATCTCCGAAACTTTTGAACATATTTTAACAAAATAAAGCTCAAATTGAAGAGCATTGCCCCTTTTATGATATGAGTGCCAGCAGAGTCCCCTACCGTAGATGGAGAGTTACCTTGTTCATATCATATTTTGTACTGTTTAACTCTTTTTACAGAATATAACAGATTTTATCCCATAATATGTCTCATTGCCTCATAACAATATGGCTGACCAATGACAACCGAGAGGTAAGAACATGTACCATTAAGAACTACATACACCGCACTAGCTAATTGGTGCTTTTTCTTTATTTCTTGATGAACAAACAATAATTTTTTGCTATTAAGGGCTGGAATTCTGCATCACCTGTATATTTTTTTACACACAACCACCAAATATACTACGTTAGTGTTGCACACATGATAAAGGGGAAAGAAAATCTATATATTACAACAAAAAATTTTAAAAAATGAAGTTAGTACCTGTTGTTATACATGAAGCAATTTAACCTTTGCGGGATTTATGAGACCACGTGACACTCATCCTAAGAAGAAAAAATGTGTCTTCAAACACAATTTTCTTCAATTTTCTTCAAAACTGTACTATTTGGTATAGATATATTGTTAGGCAACCTCTCAACAATATAACATATGTCATTTTTCATATATATTATATTGTTGTGCATTGCTCCTAACTACTATATACTAAAGACAATATCTCCGAAACTTTTGAACATATTTTAACAAAATAAAGCTCAAATTGAAGAGCATTGCCCCTTTTATGATATGAGTGCCAGCAGAGTCCCCTATTGTAGAAGAAGAGTTACCTTGTATGTATCATATTTTGTACTGTTTAACTCTTTTTACAGAATATAACAGATTTTATCCCATAATATGTTTCATTGCCTCATAACAATATGGCTGACCAGTGGCAAGCGAAAAGTAAGAACTTGTACCATTCAGAACTACATACACCGCACTCGCTAAGTGGGGCTTTTTCTTTATTTCTTGATGAACAAACAATAATATTTTGCTATTAAGGGCTGGAATTCTGCATCACCCTGTCTATTTTTTACACACAACCACCAAATATACTACGTTAGTGTTGCATACATGATAAAGAGGAAAGGAAATCTATACATTACAACAAAAAAATTTAAAAAATGAAGTTAGTACTTGTTGTTATACATGAAGAAATTTAACCCTTGCAGGATTGATGAGACCACGTGACACTCATCCTAAGTACAAAAAGTGTGTCTTCAAACATAATTTTCTTCAATTTTCCTCAAAACTGTACTATTTGGTATAAATATGTTGTTAGGCAAAATCTCAACAATATAACATATGTCATTTTTCATATATATTATATTATTGTGCATTGCTCTTAACTACTATATACTAAAAACAATATCTCCGAAACTTTTGAACATATTTTAACAAAATAAAGCTCAAATTAAAGAGCATTGCCCCTTTTATGATATGAGTGCCAGCAGAGTCCCCTACCGTAGATGGAGAGGTACCTTGTTCATATCATATTTTATACTGTTTAACTCTTTTTACAGAATATAACAGATTTTATCCCATAATATGTCTAATTGCCTCATAACAATATGGCTGACCAATGACAACCGACAAGCAAGAACGTGTACCATTTAGAATTACATACAGCGCACTCTCTAAGTGGTACTTTTTCTTTATTTCTTGATGAACAAACAATAATATTTTACTATTAAGGGTTGGAATTCTGCATCACCGTGTATATTTTTTTACACACAACTACGAAATATACTACGTAAGTGTTGCACACATGATAAAGGGGAAAGGAAATCTATACATTACAACAAAAAAATTTAAAAAATGAAGTTAGTACCTATTGTTATACATGAAGCAATTTAACCCTTGCAGGATTGATGAGACCACGTGACACTCATCCTAAGTGGAGAAAGTATGTCTTCAAACACAATTTTCTTCAATTTTCTTTAAAACTGTACTATTTGGTATAAATTTGTTGTTAGGCAACTTGTCAACAATATAACATATGTCATTTTTCTTATACATTTAATGGTTGTGCATTGCTCCTAACTACTATATACTAAAGGCTATATCTCCGAATCTTCTGCACATATTTTAACGAAATAAAAATCAAATTGTAGAGAATTGCCCCTTTATGATAAGAGTGCAAGCAGATTCCCCTACCGTAGAAGGAGAATTACCTTGTATGTATCATATTTTGTACTGTTTAACTCTCATTACAGAATATAACAGATTTTATCCCATAATATGTCTCATTACCTTATAAAAATATGGCTGACCAGTGGCAAGCGAGAAGTAAGAACTTGTACCATTCAGAACTACATACACCGCACTCGCTAAGTGGTGCTTTTTCTTTATTTCTTGATGAACAAACAATAATTTTTTACTATTTAGGGCTGGAATTCTGCATCACCGTGTATATTTTTTTACACACAACTACCAAATATACTACGTAAGTGTTGCACACATGATAAAGGGGAAAGGAAATCTATACATTACAACAAAAAAATTTAAAAAATGAAGTTAGTACCTGCTTTTATACATGAAGCAATTTAACCCTTGCACTATTGATAAGACCACGTTACACTCATCCTAAGTAGAGAAAGTATGTCTTCAAACACAATTTTCTTCAATTTTCTTCAAAACTGTACTATTTGGTATAAGTATGTTGTTAGGCAACTTGTCAACAATATAACATATGTCATTTTTCATATATATTATATTGTTGTGCATTGCTCCTAACTACTATATACTAAAGGCTATATCTCCAAAACTTGTGAACATGTTTTAACAAAATAAAGCTCAAATTGAAGAGCATTGCCCCTTTTATGATATGAGTGCCAGCACAGTCCCCTACCGTAGAAGAAGAGTTACCTTGAATGTATCATATTTTGTACTTTTTAACTCTTTTTAAAGAATATAACAGATTTTATCCCATAATATGTCTCATTGCCTCATAACAATATGTCTGACTAGTGACAACCGAGGAGTAAGAACTTGTACCATTCAGAACTACATACACCGCACTCGCTAAGTAGGGCTTTTTCTTTATTTCTTAATGAACAAACAATAATTTTTCGCTATTAAGGGCTGGAATTCTGCATCACCCTGTATATTTTTTTACACACAACTACCAAATATACTACCTAAGTGTTGCATACATGATAAAGAGGAAAGAAAATCTATACATTACAACAAAAAATTTTAAAAAATGAAGTTAGTACCTGTTGTTATACATGAAGCAATTTAACCCTTGCACTATTGATAAGACCACGTTACACTCATCCTAAGTAGAGAAAGTATGTCTTCAAACACAATTTTCTTCAATTTTCTTCAAAACTGTACTATTTGGTATAAATATGTTGTTAGGCAACTTGTCAACAATATAACATATGTCATTTTTCATATATATTATATTGTTGTGCATTGCTCCTAACTACTATATACTAAAGGCTATATCTCCAAAACTTGTGAACATATTTTAACAAAATAGAGCTCAAATTGAAGAGCATTGCCCCTTTTATAATATGACTGCAAGCAGAGTCCCCTACCGTAGATGGAGAGTTACTTTGTTCATATCAGATTTTGTACTGTTTAACTCTTTTTACAGAATATAACAGATTTTATCCCATAATATGTCTAATTGCCTCATAACAATATGGCTGACCAATGACAACCGACAAGCAAGAACGTGTACCATTTAGAATTACATACAGCGCACTCGCTAAGTGGTACTTTTTCTTTATTTCTTGATGAACAAACAATAATATTTTACTATTAAGGGTTGGAATTCTGCATCACCGTGTATATTTTTTTACACACAACTACGAAATATACTACGTAAGTGTGGCACACATGATAAAGGGGAAAGGAAATCTATACATTACAACAAAAAAATTTAAAAAATGAAGTTAGTACCTGTTGTTATACCTGGAGCAATTTAACCCTTGCAGGACTGAAGAGACCACGTGACACACATCCTAAAAAGACAAAGTATGTCTTCAAACACAATTTTCTTCAATTTTCTTCAAAACTGTACTATTTGGTATAAATATGTTGTTAGGCAACATCTCAACAATATAACATATGTCATTTTTCATATATATTATATTGTTGTGCACTGCTCCTAACTACTATATGCTAAAGGCTATATCTCCGAATCTTCTGCACATATTTTAACGAAATAAAAATCAAATTGAAAAGCATTGTTCCCTTTGTGATGTGAGTGCAAGCAGGGTCCACTACCGTAGAAGGAGAGTTACCTTGTATATATCATATTTTGCTCTGTTTAACTTTTTTTACAGAATATAACAGATTTTATCCCATAATATGTTTCATTGCTTCATAACAATATGGCTGACCAGTGGCAAGCGAGAAGTAAGAACTTGTACCATTCAGAACTACATACACCGCGCTCGCTATGTGGTGGTTTTTCTTTATTTCTTGATGAACAAACAATAATATTTTACTATTAAGGGTTGGAATTATGCATCACCCTGTATATTTTTTTACACACAACTACCAAATATACTACGTAAGTGCTGCACACATGATAAAGGAGAAAGGAAATCTATACATTACAACAAAAAATTTAAAAAATGAAGTTAGTACCTGTTGTTATACATGAAGCAATTTAACCCTTGCAGGATTGATAAGACCACGTGACACTCATCCTAAGTAGAGAAAGTATGTCTTCAAACACAATTTTCTTCAATTTTCTTAAAACTGTACTATTTGGTATAAATATGTTGTTAGGCAACATCTCAACAATATAACATATGTCATTTTTCATATATATTATATTGTTGTGCACTGCTCCTAACTACTATATACTAAAGGCTATATCTCCTAATCTTAAGCACATATTTTAACGAAATAAAAATCAAATTGAAGAGCATTGCCCCCTTTGTGATGTGAGTGCAAGCAGAGTCCACTACCGTAGGAGAGTTACCTTGTATGTATCATATTTTGTACTGTTTAACTCTCTTTACAGAATATAACCGATTTTATCCCATAATATGTCTCATTGCCTCATAACAATATGGCTGACCAATGACAACCGAGAAGTAAGAATATGTACTATTCAGAACTACATACACCGCATTCGCTAAGTCATGCTTTTTCTCTATTTCTTGATGAACAAACAATAATTTTTTGCTATTAAGGGCTGGAATTCTGCATCACCCTGTATATTTTTTACACACAACTACCAAATATACTACCTAAGTGTTGCACACATGATAAAGGGGAAAGAAAATCTATACATTACAACAAAAAATTTTAAAAAATGAAGTTAGTACCTGTTGTTATACATGAAGCAATTTAACCCTTGCAGGATTGATGAGACCACGTGACACTCATCCTAAGTAGAGAAAGTATGTCTTCAAACACAATTTTCTTCAATTTTCTTCAAAACTGTACTATTTGGTATAAATTTGTTGTTAGGCAACTTGTCAACAATATAACATATGTCATTTTTCTTATACATTTAATTGTTGTGCATTTCTCCTAACTACTAAATACTAAAGGCTATATCTCCGAATCTTCTGCACATATTTTAACGAAATAAAAATCAAATTGTAGAGAATTGCCCCTTTATGATAAGAGTGCAAGCAGATTCCCCTACCGTAGAAGGAGAATTACCTTGTATGTATCATATTTTGTACTGTTTAGCTCTCATTACAGAATATAACAGATTTTATCCCATAATATGTCCCATTGCCTTATAAAAATATGGCTGACCAGTGGCAAGCGAGAAGTAAGAACTTGTACCATTCAGAACTACATACACCGCACTCGCTAAGTGGTGCTTTTTCTTTATTTCTTGATGAACAAACAATAATTTTTTACTATTTAGGGCTGGAATTCTGCATCACCGTGTATATTTTTTTACACACAACTTCCAATTATACTACGTAAGTGTTGCACACATGATAAAGGGGAAAGGAAATCTATACATTACAACAAAAAAATTTAAAAAATGAAGTTAGTACCTGCTTTTATACATGAAGCAATTTAACCCTTGCATGATTGATGAGACCACGTGACACTCATCCTAAGTAAAGACAGTATGTCTTCGAACACAATTTTCTTCAATTTTCCTCAAAACTGTACTATTTGGTATAAATATGTTGTTAGGCAACTTGTCAACAATATAACATATTTCATTTTTCTTATACATTTAATTGTTGTGCATTGCTCCTAACTACTATATACTAAAGGCTATATCTCCGAATCTTCTGCACATATTTTAACGAAATAAAAATCAAATTGTAGAGAATTGCCCGTTTATGATAAGAGTGCCAGCACAGTCCCCTGCCGTAGAAGGAGGGTTACCTTGTATATATCATATTTTGTTCTGTTTAACTCTTTTTACAGAATATAACAGATTTTATCCCATAATATGTCTAATTGCCTCATAACAATATGGCTGACCAATGACAACCGACAAGCAAGAACGTGTACCATTTAGAATTACATACAGCGCACTCGCTAAGTGGTACTTTTTCTTTATTTCTTGATGAACAAACAATAATATTTTACTATTAAGGGTTGGAATTCTGCATCACCGTGTATATTTTTTTACACACAACTACGAAATATACTAGGTAAGTGTTGCACACATGATAAAGGGGAAAGGAAATCTATACATTACAACAAAAAAATTTAAAAAATGAAGTTAGTACCTGTTGTTATACATGAAGCAATTTAACCCTTGCAGGATTGAGGAGACCACAACACTCTATCCTAAGTAGAAAAAGTATGTCTTCAAACACAATTTTATTCAATTTTCTTCAAAACTGTACTATTTGTTATAAATATATTGTTAGGCAACATCTCAACAATATAACATATGTCATTTTTCATATATATTATATTGTTGTGCACTGCTCCTAACTACTATATACTAAAGGTTATATCCCCGAATCTTCTGCACATATTTTAACGAAATAAAAATCAAATTGAAGAGCATTGCCCCCTTTGTGATGTGAGTGCAAGCAGAGTCCACTACCGTAGAAGGAGAGTTACCTTGTATATATCATATTTTGCTCTGTTTAACTCTTTTTACAGAATATAACAGATTTTATCCCATAATATGTTTCATTGCCTCATAACAATATGACTGACCAGTGGCAAGCGAGAAGTAAGAACTTGTACCATTCAGAACTACATACACCGCACTCGCTAAGTGGTGCTTTTTCTTTATATCTTGATGAACAAACAATAATATTTTACAATTAAGGGTTGGAATTCTGCATCACCCTGTATATTTTTTTACACACAACTACCAAATATACTACGTAAGTATTGCACACATGATAAAGGGGAAAGGAAATCTATACATTACAACAAAAAATTTAAAAAATGAAGTTAGTACCTGTTGTTATACATGAAGCAATTTAACCCTTGCAGGATTGATAAGACCACGTGACACTCATCCTAAGTAGAGAAAGTATGTCTTCAAACACAATTTTCTTCAATTTTCTTGAAAACTGTACTATTTGGTATAAATATGTTGTTAGGCAACATCTCAACAATATAACATATGTCATTTTTCATATATATTATATTGTTGTGCTTTGCTCCTAACTACTATATACTAAAGACAATATCTCTGAAACTTTTGAACATATTTTAACGAAATAAAAATCAAAATGAAGAGCATTGCCCCTTTTATGATATGAGTGGCAGAACAGTCCCCTGCCGTAGAAGGAGAGTTACCTTATATATATCAAATTTTCTTCTGCTTAACTCTTTTTACAGAATATAACAGATTTTATCCCATAATATGTTTCATTGCCTCATAACAATATGGCTGACCAATGACAACCGAGAAATGAGAAGATGTACCATTCAGCACTACAAAAACGGCACTCGCTAAGTGGTGCATTTTCTTTATTTCTTGATGAACAAACGATAATTTTTTGCTATTAAGGGCTGGAATTCTGCATCACCCTGTATATTTTTTTACACACAACTACGAAATATACTACCTAAGTGTTGCACACATGATAAAGAGGAAAGAAAATCTATACATTACAACAAAAAATTTTAAAAAATGAAGTTAGTACCTGTTGTTATACATGAAGCAATTTAACCCTTGCAGGATTGATGAGACCACGTGACACTCATCCTAAGTAGAGACAGTATGTCTTCAAACACAATTTTCTTCAATTTTCTTCAAAACTGTACTATTTGGTATAAATATGTTGTTAGGCAACTTGTCAACAATATAACATATGTCATTTTTCTTATACATTTAATTGTTGTGCATTGCTCCTAACTACTATATACTAAAGGCTATATCCCCGAATCTTAAGCACATATTTTAACGAAATAAAAATCAAATTGAAGAGCATTGCCCCCTTTGTGATGTGAGTTTAAGCAGAGTCCACTACCGTAGGAGAGTTACCTTGTATGTATCATATTTTGTACTGTTTAACTCTCTGTACAGAATATAACCGATTTTTTCCCATAATATGTCTCATTGCCTCATAACAATATGGCTGACCAATGACAACCGAGAAGTAAGAATATGTACTATTCAGAACTACATAGACCGCACTCGCTAAGTGATGCTTTTTCTTTATTTCTTGATGAACAAACAATTATATTTTATTATTAAGGGTTAGAATTCTGCATCACCCTGTATATTTTTTTACACACAACTACCAAATACACTACGTAAGTGTTGCACACATGATAAAGGGGAAACGAAATCTATACATTACAACAAAAAATTTGAAAAATGAAGTTAGTACCTGTTGTTTTACATGAAGCAGTTTAACCCTTGCAGGATTGATAAGACCACGGGACATTCATCCTAAGTAGAGAAAGTATGTCTTCAAACACAATTTTCTTCAATTTTCTTCAAAACTGTACTATTTGGTATAGATATGTTGTTAGGCAACATCTCAAAAATATAACATATGTCATTTTTCATATATATTATATTGTTGTGCATTGCTCCTAACTACTATATACTAAAGAAAATATCTCCGAAACTTTTGAACATATTTTAACAAAATAAAGCTCAAATTGAAGAGCATTGCCCCTTTTATGATATGAGTGCCAGCAGAGTCCCCTATTGTAGAAGAAGAGTTACCTTGTATGTATCATATTTTGTACTGTTTAACTCTTTTTACAGAATATAACAGATTTTATCCCATAATATGTTTCATTGCCTCATAACAATATGGCTGACCAGTGGCAAGCGAAAAGTAAGAACTTGTACCATTCAGAACTACATACACCGCACTCGCTAAGTGGGGCTTTTTCTTTATTTCTTGATGAACAAACAATAATATTTTGCTATTAAGGGCTGGAATTCTGCATCACCCTGTCTATTTTTTACACACAACCACCAAATATACTACGTTAGTGTTGCATACATGATAAAGAGGAAAGGAAATCTATACATTACAACAAAAAAATTTAAAAAATGAAGTTAGTACTTGTTGTTATACATGAAGAAATTTAACCCTTGCAGGATTGATGAGACCACGTGACACTCATCCTAAGTACAAAAAGTGTGTCTTCAAACATAATTTTCTTCAATTTTCCTCAAAACTGTACTATTTGGTATAAATATGTTGTTAGGCAAAATCTCAACAATATAACATATGTCATTTTTCATATATATTATATTATTGTGCATTGCTCTTAACTACTATATACTAAAAACAATATCTCCGAAACTTTTGAACATATTTTAACAAAATAAAGCTCAAATTAAAGAGCATTGCCCCTTTTATGATATGAGTGCCAGCAGAGTCCCCTACCGTAGATGGAGAGGTACCTTGTTCATATCATATTTTATACTGTTTAACTCTTTTTACAGAATATAACAGATTTTATCCCATAATATGTCTAATTGCCTCATAACAATATGGCTGACCAATGACAACCGACAAGCAAGAACGTGTACCATTTAGAATTACATACAGCGCACTCTCTAAGTGGTACTTTTTCTTTATTTCTTGATGAACAAACAATAATATTTTACTATTAAGGGTTGGAATTCTGCATCACCGTGTATATTTTTTTACACACAACTACGAAATATACTACGTAAGTGTTGCACACATGATAAAGGGGAAAGGAAATCTATACATTACAACAAAAAAATTTAAAAAATGAAGTTAGTACCTATTGTTATACATGAAGCAATTTAACCCTTGCAGGATTGATGAGACCACGTGACACTCATCCTAAGTAGAGAAAGTATGTCTTCAAACACAATTTTCTTCAATTTTCTTTAAAACTGTACTATTTGGTATAAATTTGTTGTTAGGCAACTTGTCAACAATATAACATATGTCATTTTTCTTATACATTTAATGGTTGTGCATTGCTCCTAACTACTATATACTAAAGGCTATATCTCCGAATCTTCTGCACATATTTTAACGAAATAAAAATCAAATTGTAGAGAATTGCCCCTTTATGATAAGAGTGCAAGCAGATTCCCCTACCGTAGAAGGAGAATTACCTTGTATGTATCATATTTTGTACTGTTTAACTCTCATTACAGAATATAACAGATTTTATCCCATAATATGTCTCATTACCTTATAAAAATATGGCTGACCAGTGGCAAGCGAGAAGTAAGAACTTGTACCATTCAGAACTACATACACCGCACTCGCTAAGTGGTGCTTTTTCTTTATTTCTTGATGAACAAACAATAATTTTTTACTATTTAGGGCTGGAATTCTGCATCACCGTGTATATTTTTTTACACACAACTACCAAATATACTACGTAAGTGTTGCACACATGATAAAGGGGAAAGGAAATCTATACATTACAACAAAAAAATTTAAAAAATGAAGTTAGTACCTGCTTTTATACATGAAGCAATTTAACCCTTGCACTATTGATAAGACCACGTTACACTCATCCTAAGTAGAGAAAGTATGTCTTCAAACACAATTTTCTTCAATTTTCTTCAAAACTGTACTATTTGGTATAAGTATGTTGTTAGGCAACTTGTCAACAATATAACATATGTCATTTTTCATATATATTATATTGTTGTGCATTGCTCCTAACTACTATATACTAAAGGCTATATCTCCAAAACTTGTGAACATGTTTTAACAAAATAAAGCTCAAATTGAAGAGCATTGCCCCTTTTATGATATGAGTGCCAGCACAGTCCCCTACCGTAGAAGAAGAGTTACCTTGAATGTATCATATTTTGTACTTTTTAACTCTTTTTAAAGAATATAACAGATTTTATCCCATAATATGTCTCATTGCCTCATAACAATATGTCTGACTAGTGACAACCGAGGAGTAAGAACTTGTACCATTCAGAACTACATACACCGCACTCGCTAAGTGGGGCTTTTTCTTTATTTCTTAATGAACAAACAATAATTTTTCGCTATTAAGGGCTGGAATTCTGCATCACCCTGTATATTTTTTTACACACAACTACCAAATATACTACCTAAGTGTTGCATACATGATAAAGAGGAAAGAAAATCTATACATTACAACAAAAAATTTTAAAAAATGAAGTTAGTACCTGTTGTTATACATGAAGCAATTTAACCCTTGCACTATTGATAAGACCACGTTACACTCATCCTAAGTAGAGAAAGTATGTCTTCAAACACAATTTTCTTCAATTTTCTTCAAAACTGTACTATTTGGTATAAATATGTTGTTAGGCAACTTGTCAACAATATAACATATGTCATTTTTCATATATATTATATTGTTGTGCATTGCTCCTAACTACTATATACTAAAGGCTATATCTCCAAAACTTGTGAACATATTTTAACAAAATAGAGCTCAAATTGAAGAGCATTGCCCCTTTTATAATATGAGTGCAAGCAGAGTCCCCTACCGTAGATGGAGAGTTACTTTGTTCATATCAGATTTTGTACTGTTTAACTCTTTTTACAGAATGTAACAGATTTTATCCCATAATATGTCTAATTGCCTCATAACAATATGGCTGACCAATGACAACCGACAAGCAAGAACGTGTACCATTTAGAATTACATACAGCGCACTCGCTAAGTGGTACTTTTTCTTTATTTCTTGATGAACAAACAATAATATTTTACTATTAAGGGTTGGAATTCTGCATCACCGTGTATATTTTTTTACACACAACTACGAAATATACTACGTAAGTGTGGCACACATGATAAAGGGGAAAGGAAATCTATACATTACAACAAAAAAATTTAAAAAATGAAGTTAGTACCTGTTGTTATACCTGGAGCAATTTAACCCTTGCAGGACTGAAGAGACCACGTGACACACATCCTAAAAAGACAAAGTATGTCTTCAAACACAATTTTCTTCAATTTTCTTCAAAACTGTACTATTTGGTATAAATATGTTGTTAGGCAACATCTCAACAATATAACATATGTCATTTTTCATATATATTATATTGTTGTGCACTGCTCCTAACTACTATATGCTAAAGGCTATATCTCCGAATCTTCTGCACATATTTTAACGAAATAAAAATCAAATTGAAAAGCATTGTTCCCTTTGTGATGTGAGTGCAAGCAGGGTCCACTACCGTAGAAGGAGAGTTACCTTGTATATATCATATTTTGCTCTGTTTAACTTTTTTTACAGAATATAACAGATTTTATCCCATAATATGTTTCATTGCTTCATAACAATATGGCTGACCAGTGGCAAGCGAGAAGTAAGAACTTGTACCATTCAGAACTACATACACCGCGCTCGCTATGTGGTGGTTTTTCTTTATTTCTTGATGAACAAACAATAATATTTTACTATTAAGGGTTGGAATTATGCATCACCCTGTATATTTTTTTACACACAACTACCAAATATACTACGTAAGTGCTGCACACATGATAAAGGAGAAAGGAAATCTATACATTACAACAAAAAATTTAAAAAATGAAGTTAGTACCTGTTGTTATACATGAAGCAATTTAACCCTTGCAGGATTGATAAGACCACGTGACACTCATCCTAAGTAGAGAAAGTATGTCTTCAAACACAATTTTCTTCAATTTTCTTAAAACTGTACTATTTGGTATAAATATGTTGTTAGGCAACATCTCAACAATATAACATATGTCATTTTTCATATATATTATATTGTTGTGCACTGCTCCTAACTACTATATACTAAAGGCTATATCTCCTAATCTTAAGCACATATTTTAACGAAATAAAAATCAAATTGAAGAGCATTGCCCCCTTTGTGATGTGAGTGCAAGCAGAGTCCACTACCGTAGGAGAGTTACCTTGTATGTATCATATTTTGTACTGTTTAACTCTCTTTACAGAATATAACCGATTTTATCCCATAATATGTCTCATTGCCTCATAACAATATGGCTGACCAATGACAACCGAGAAGTAAGAATATGTACTATTCAGAACTACATACACCGCATTCGCTAAGTCATGCTTTTTCTCTATTTCTTGATGAACAAACAATAATTTTTTGCTATTAAGGGCTGGAATTCTGCATCACCCTGTATATTTTTTACACACAACTACCAAATATACTACCTAAGTGTTGCACACATGATAAAGGGGAAAGAAAATCTATACATTACAACAAAAAATTTTAAAAAATGAAGTTAGTACCTGTTGTTATACATGAAGCAATTTAACCCTTGCAGGATTGATGAGACCACGTGACACTCATCCTAAGTAGAGAAAGTATGTCTTCAAACACAATTTTCTTCAATTTTCTTCAAAACTGTACTATTTGGTATAAATTTGTTGTTAGGCAACTTGTCAACAATATAACATATGTCATTTTTCTTATACATTTAATTGTTGTGCATTTCTCCTAACTACTATATACTAAAGGCTATATCTCCGAATGTTCTGCACATATTTTAACGAAATAAAAATCAAATTGTAGAGAATTGCCCCTTTATGATAAGAGTGCAAGCAGATTCCCCTACCGTAGAAGGAGAATTACCTTGTATGTATCATATTTTGTACTGTTTAGCTCTCATTACAGAATATAACAGATTTTATCCCATAATATGTCCCATTGCCTTATAAAAATATGGCTGACCAGTGGCAAGCGAGAAGTAAGAACTTGTACCATTCAGAACTACATACACCGCACTCGCTAAGTGGTGCTTTTTCTTTATTTCTTGATGAACAAACAATAATTTTTTACTATTTAGGGCTGGAATTCTGCATCACCGTGTATATTTTTTTACACACAACTTCCAATTATACTACGTAAGTGTTGCACACATGATAAAGGGGAAAGGAAATCTATACATTACAACAAAAAAATTTAAAAAATGAAGTTAGTACCTGCTTTTATACATGAAGCAATTTAACCCTTGCATGATTGATGAGACCACGTGACACTCATCCTAAGTAAAGACAGTATGTCTTCGAACACAATTTTCTTCAATTTTCCTCAAAACTGTACTATTTGGTATAAATATGTTGTTAGGCAACTTGTCAACAATATAACATATTTCATTTTTCTTATACATTTAATTGTTGTGCATTGCTCCTAACTACTATATACTAAAGGCTATATCTCCGAATCTTCTGCACATATTTTAACGAAATAAAAATCAAATTGTAGAGAATTGCCCGTTTATGATAAGAGTGCCAGCACAGTCCCCTGCCGTAGAAGGAGGGTTACCTTGTATATATCATATTTTGTTCTGTTTAACTCTTTTTACAGAATATAACAGATTTTATCCCATAATATGTCTAATTGCCTCATAACAATATGGCTGACCAATGACAACCGACAAGCAAGAACGTGTACCATTTAGAATTACATACAGCGCACTCGCTAAGTGGTACTTTTTCTTTATTTCTTGATGAACAAACAATAATATTTTACTATTAAGGGTTGGAATTCTGCATCACCGTGTATATTTTTTTACACACAACTACGAAATATACTAGGTAAGTGTTGCACACATGATAAAGGGGAAAGGAAATCTATACATTACAACAAAAAAATTTAAAAAATGAAGTTAGTACCTGTTGTTATACATGAAGCAATTTAACCCTTGCAGGATTGATAAGACCACGTGACACTCATCCTAAGTAGAGAAAGTATGTCTTCAAACACAATTTTCTTCAATTTTCTTGAAAACTGTACTATTTGGTATAAATATGTTGTTAGGCAACATCTCAACAATATAACATATGTCATTTTTCATATATATTATATTGTTGTGCTTTGCTCCTAACTACTATATACTAAAGACAATATCTCTGAAACTTTTGAACATATTTTAACGAAATAAAAATCAAAATCAAGAGCATTGCCCCTTTTATGATATGAGTGGCAGAACAGTCCCCTGCCGTAGAAGGAGAGTTACCTTATATATATCAAATTTTGTTCTGCTTAACTCTTTTTACAGAATATAACAGATTTTATCCCATAATATGTTTCATTGCCTCATAACAATATGGCTGACCAATGACAACCGAGAAATGAGAAGATGTACCATTCAGCACTACAAAAACGGCACTCGCTAAGTGGTGCATTTTCTTTATTTCTTGATGAACAAACGATAATTTTTTGCTATTAAGGGCTGGAATTCTGCATCACCCTGTATATTTTTTTACACACAACTACGAAATATACTACCTAAGTGTTGCACACATGATAAAGAGGAAAGAAAATCTATACATTACAACAAAAAATTTTAAAAAATGAAGTTAGTACCTGTTGTTATACATGAAGCAATTTAACCCTTGCAGGATTGATGAGACCACGTGACACTCATCCTAAGTAGAGACAGTATGTCTTCAAACACAATTTTCTTCAATTTTCTTCAAAACTGTACTATTTGGTATAAATATGTTGTTAGGCAACTTGTCAACAATATAACATATGTCATTTTTCTTATACATTTAATTGTTGTGCATTGCTCCTAACTACTATATACTAAAGGCTATATCCCCGAATCTTAAGCACATATTTTAACGAAATAAAAATCAAATTGAAGAGCATTGCCCCCTTTGTGATGTGAGTTTAAGCAGAGTCCACTACCGTAGGAGAGTTACCTTGTATGTATCATATTTTGTACTGTTTAACTCTCTGTACAGAATATAACCGATTTTTTCCCATAATATGTCTCATTGCCTCATAACAATATGGCTGACCAATGACAACCGAGAAGTAAGAATATGTACTATTCAGAACTACATAGACCGCACTCGCTAAGTGATGCTTTTTCTTTATTTCTTGATGAACAAACAATTATATTTTATTATTAAGGGTTAGAATTCTGCATCACCCTGTATATTTTTTTACACACAACTACCAAATACACTACGTAAGTGTTGCACACATGATAAAGGGGAAACGAAATCTATACATTACAACAAAAAATTTGAAAAATGAAGTTAGTACCTGTTGTTTTACATGAAGCAGTTTAACCCTTGCAGGATTGATAAGACCACGGGACATTCATCCTAAGTAGAGAAAGTATGTCTTCAAACACAATTTTCTTCAATTTTCTTCAAAACTGTACTATTTGGTATAGATATGTTGTTAGGCAACATCTCAAAAATATAACATATGTCATTTTTCATATATATTATATTGTTGTGCATTGCTCCTAACTACTATATACTAAAGAAAATATCTCCCAAACTTTTGAACATATTTTAACAAAATAAAGCTGAAATTGAAGAGCATTGCCCCTTTTATGATATGAGTGCCAGCACAGTCCCCTATCGTAGAAGAAGAGTTACCTTGTATGTATCAAATTTTGTTCTGCTTAACTCTTTTTACAGAATATAACAGATTTTATCCCATAATATGTTTCATTGCCTCATAACAATATGGCTGACCAGTGGCAAGCGAGAAGTAAGAACTTGTACCATTCAGAACTACATACACCGCACTCGCTAAGTGGGGCTTTTTCTTTATTTCTTGATGAACAAACAATAATATTTTGCTATTAAGGGCTAGAATTCTGCATCACCCTGTCTATTTTTTCACACACAGCCACCAAATATACTACGTTAGTGTTGCACACATGATAAAGAGGAAAGGAAATCTATACATTACAACAAAAAAATTTAAAAAATGAAGTTAGTACCTGTTGTTATACATGAAGAAATTTAACCCTTGCAGGATTGATGAGACCACGTGACACTCATCCTAAGTACAAAAAGTGTGTCTTCAAACATAATTTTCTTCAATTTTCCTCAAAACTGTACTATTTGGTATAAATATGTTGTTAGGCAAAATCTCAACAATATAACATATGTCATTTTTCATATATATTATATTATTGTGCATTGCTCTTAACTACTATATACTAAAAACAATATCTCCGAAACTTTTGAACATATTTTAACAAAATAAAGCTCAAATTGAAGAGCATTGCCCCTTTTATGATATGAGTGCCAGAACAGTCCCCTACCGTAGAAGAAGAGTTACTTTGTATGTATCATATTTTGTACTGTTTAACTCTTTTTACAGAATATAACGGATTTTATCCCATAATATGTCTCATTGCCTCATAACAATATGGCTGACCAGTGACAACCGAGGAGTAAGAACTTGTTCCATTCAGAATTACATACACCGCACTCGCTAAGTGGGGCTTTTTCTTTATTTCTTGATGAACAAACAATAAATTTTTGCTATTAAGTGCGGGAATTCTGCATCACCCTGTATATTTTTTTACCAACAACTACCAAATATACTACGTAAGTGTTGCACACATGATAAAGGGGAAAGAAAATCTATACATTATAACAAAAAAATTTAAAAAATGAAGTTAGTACCTGTTGTTATACATGAAGCAATTTAACCCTTGCAGGATTGATGAGACCACGTGACACCCATCCTAAGTGGAAAAAGTATGACTTCAAACACTATTTTCTTCAATTTTCTTCAAAACTATACTATTTGGTATAAATATGTTGTTAGGCAACTTGTCAACAATATAACATATGTCATTTTTCATATATATTATATTGTTGTGCATTGCTCCTAACTACTATATACTAAAGGCTATATCTCCGAATCGTCTGCACATATTTTAAAGAAATAAAAATCAAATTGAAGAACATTGCCCCTGTTATGATATGAGTGCCATCGCAGTTCCCTGCCGTAGAAGGAGAGTTACCTTGTATATATCATATTTTGCATGTTTAACTCTTTATACAGAATATAACAGATTTTATCCCATAATATGTTTCATTGTCTCATAACAATATGGCTGACCAGTGGCAAGCGAGAAGTAAAAACTTGTACCATTCAGAACTGCATACACCGCACTCGCTAAGTGGGGCTTTTTCTTTATTTCTTGATGAACAAACAATAATTTTTTACTATTTAGGGCTGGAATTCTGCATCACCGTGTATATTTTTTTACACACAACTACCAAATATACTACGTAAGTGTTGCACACATGATAAAGAAGAAAAAAAATCTATACATTACAACAAAAAAATTTAGAAAATGAAGTTAGTACCTATTGTTAAACATGAAGCAATTTAACCCTTGCAGGATTGAGGAGACCACGTGACACTCATCCTAAGTAGAAATACTATGTCTTCAAACACTATTTTCTTCAATTTTCTTCAAAACTATACTATTTGGTTTAAATATGTTGTTAGGCAACATCTCAACAATATAACATATGTCATTTTTCATATATATTATATTGTTGTGCACTGCTCCTAACTACTATATACTAAATTCTATATCCCCGAATCTTAAGCACATATTTTAACGAAATAAAAATCAAATTGAAGAGCATTGCCCCCTTTGTGATGTGAGTTTAAGCAGAGTCCACTACCGTAGGAGAGTTACCTTGTATGTATCATATTTTGTACTGTTTAACTCCCTGTACAGAATATAACCGATTTTTTCCCATAATATGTCTCATTGCCTCATAACAATATGGCTGACCAATGACAACCGAGAAGTAAGAATATGTACTATTCAGAACTACATACACCGCACTCGCTAAGTGATGCTTTTTCTTTATTTCTTGATGAACAAACAATAATATTTTACTATTAAGGGTTAGAATTCTGCATCACCCTGTATATTTTTTTACACACAACTACCAAATACACTACGTAAGTGTTGCACACATGATAAAGGGGAAAGGAAATCTATACATTACAACAAAAAATTTGAAAAATGAAGTTAGTACCTGTTGTTTTACATGAAGCAGTTTAACCCTTGCAGGATTGATAAGACCACGGGACATTCATCCTAAGTAGAGAAAGTATGTCTTCAAAAACAATTTTCTTCAATTTTCTTCAAAACTAAACTATTTGGTATAGATATGTTGTTAGGCAACATCTCAACAATATAACATATGTCATTTTTCATATATATTATATTGTTGTGCATTGCTCCTAACTACTATATACTAAAAAAAATATCTCCCAAACTTTTGAACATATTTTAACAAAATAAAGCTGAAATTGAAGAGCATTGCCCCTTTTATGATATGAGTGCCAGCAGAGTCCCCTATCGTAGAAGAAGAGTTACCTTGTATGTATCATATTTTGTACTGTTTAACTCTTTATACAGAATATAACAGATTTTATCCCATAATATGTTTCATTGCCTCATAACAATATGGCTGACCAGTGGCAAGCGAGAAGTAAGAACTTGTACCATTCAGAACTACATACACCGCACTCGCTAAGTGGGGCTTTTTCTTTATTTCTTGATGAACAAACAATAATATTTTGCTATTAAGGGCTGGAATTCTGCATCACCCTGTCTATTTTTTTACACACAGCCACCAAATATACTACGTTAGTGTTGCACACATGATAAAGAGGAAAGGAAATCTATACATTACAACAAAAAAATTTAAAAAATGAAGTTAATACCTGTTGTTATACATGAAGAAATTTAACCCTTGCAGGATTGATGAGACCACGTGACACTCATCCTAAGTACAAAAAGTGTGTCTTCAAACATAATTTTCTTCAATTTTCCTCAAAACTGTACTATTTGGTATAAATATGTTGTTAGGCAAAATCTCAACAATATAACATATGTCATTTTTCATATATATTATATTATTGTGCATTGCTCTTAACTACTATATACTAAAAACAATATCTCCGAAACTTTTGAACATATTTTAACAAAATAAAGCTCAAATTGAAGAGCATTGCCCCTTTTATGATATGAGTGCCAGCAGAGTCCCCTACCGTAGATGGAGAGTTACCTTGTTCATATCATATTTTGTACTGTTTAACTCTTTTTACAGAATATAACAGATTTTATCCCATAATATGTCTCATTGCCTCATAACAATATGGCTGACCAATGACAACCGAGAGGTAAGAACATGTACCATTAAGAACTACATACACCGCACTAGCTAATTGGTGCTTTTTCTTTATTTCTTGATGAACAAACAATAATTTTTTGCTATTAAGGGCTGGAATTCTGCATCACCCTGTATATTTTTTTACACACAACCACCAAATATACTACGTTAGTGTTGCACACATGATAAAGGGGAAAGAAAATCTATATATTACAACAAAAAATTTTAAAAAATGAAGTTAGTACCTGTTGTTATACATGAAGCAATTTAACCTTTGCAGGATTTATGAGACCACGTGACACTCATCCTAAGAAGAAAAAATGTGTCTTCAAACACAATTTTCTTCAATTTTCTTCAAAACTGTACTATTTGGTATAGATATATTGTTAGGCAACCTCTCAACAATATAACATATGTCATTTTTCATATATATTATATTGTTGTGCATTGCTCCTAACTACTATATACTAAAGACAATATCTCCGAAACTTTTGAACATATTTTAACAAAATAAAGCTCAAATTGAAGAGCATTGCCCCTTTTATGATATGAGAGCCAGCAGAGTCCCCTATTGGAGAAGAAGAGTTACCTTGTATGTATCATATTTTGTACTGTTTAACTCTTTTTACAGAATATACCAGATTTTATCCCATAATATGTTTCATTGCCTCATAACAATATGGCTGACCAGTGGCAAGCGAAAAGTAAGAACTTGTACCATTCAGAACTACATACACCGCACTCGCTAAGTGGGGCTTTTTCTTTATTTCTTGATGAACAAACAATAATATTTTGCTATTAAGGGCTGGAATTCTGCATCACCCTGTCTATTTTTTACACACAACCACCAAATATACTACGTTAGTGTTGCATACATGATAAAGAGGAAAGGAAATCTATACATTACAACAAAAAAATTTAAAAAATGAAGTTAGTACTTGTTGTTATACATGAAGAAATTTAACCCTTGCAGGATTGATGAGACCACGTGACACTCATCCTAAGTACAAAAAGTGTGTCTTCAAACATAATTTTCTTCAATTTTCCTCAAAACTGTACTATTTGGTATAAATATGTTGTTAGGCAAAATCTCAACAATATAACATATGTCATTTTTCATATATATTATATTATTGTGCATTGCTCTTAACTACTATATACTAAAAACAATATCTCCGAAACTTTTGAACATATTTTAACAAAATAAAGCTCAAATTAAAGAGCATTGCCCCTTTTATGATATGAGTGCCAGCAGAGTCCCCTACCGTAGATGGAGAGGTACCTTGTTCATATCATATTTTATACTGTTTAACTCTTTTTACAGAATATAACAGATTTTATCCCATAATATGTCTAATTGCCTCATAACAATATGGCTGACCAATGACAACCGACAAGCAAGAACGTGTACCATTTAGAATTACATACAGCGCACTCGCTAAGTGGTACTTTTTCTTTATTTCTTGATGAACAAACAATAATATTTTACTATTAAGGGTTGGAATTCTGCATCACCGTGTATATTTTTTTACACACAACTACGAAATATACTACGTAAGTGTTGCACACATGATAAAGGGGAAAGGAAATCTATACATTACAACAAAAAAATTTAAAAAATGAAGTTAGTACCTATTGTTATACATGAAGCAATTTAACCCTTGCAGGATTGATGAGACCACGTGACACTCATCCTAAGTAGAGAAAGTATGTCTTCAAACACAATTTTCTTCAATTTTCTTTAAAACTGTACTATTTGGTATAAATTTGTTGTTAGGCAACTTGTCAACAATATAACATATGTCATTTTTCTTATACATTTAATGGTTGTGCATTGCTCCTAACTACTATATACTAAAGGCTATATCTCCGAATCTTCTGCACATATTTTAACGAAATAAAAATCAAATTGTAGAGAATTGCCCCTTTATGATAAGAGTGCAAGCAGATTCCCCTACCGTAGAAGGAGAATTACCTTGTATGTATCATATTTTGTACTGTTGAACTCTCATAACAGAATATAACAGATTTTATCCCATAATATGTCTCATTACCTTATAAAAATATGGCTGACCAGTGGCAAGCGAGAAGTAAGAACTTGTACCATTCAGAACTACATACACCGCACTCGCTAAGTGGTGCTTTTTCTTTATTTCTTGATGAACAAACAATAATTTTTTACTATTTAGGGCTGGAATTCTGCATCACCGTGTATATTTTTTTACACACAACTACCAAATATACTACCTAAGTGTTGCACACATGATAAAGGGGAAAGGAAATCTATACATTACAACAAAAAAATTTAAAAAATGAAGTTAGTACCTGCTTTTATACATGAAGCAATTTAACCCTTGCACTATTGATAAGACCACGTTACACTCATCCTAAGTAGAGAAAGTATGTCTTCAAACACAATTTTCTTCAATTTTCTTCAAAACTGTACTATTTGGTATAAGTATATTGTTAGGCAACTTGTCAACAATATAACATATGTCATTTTTCATATATATTATATTGTTGTGCATTGCTCCTAACTACTATATACTAAAGGCTATATCTCCAAAACTTGTGAACATGTTTTAACAAAATAAAGCTCAAATAGCAGAGCATTGCCCCTTTTATGATATGAGTGCCAGCACAGTCCCCTACCGTAGAAGAAGAGTTACCTTGAATGTATCATATTTTGTACTTTTTAACTCTTTTTAAAGAATATAACAGATTTTATCCCATAATATGTCTCATTGCCTCATAACAATATGTCTGACTAGTGACAACCGAGGAGTAAGAACTTGTACCATTCAGAACTACATACACCGCACTCGCTAAGTGGGGCTTTTTCTTTATTTCTTAATGAACAAACAATAATTTTTCGCTATTAAGGGCTGGAATTCTGCATCACCCTGTATATTTTTTTACACACAACTACCAAATATACTACCTAAGTGTTGCATACATGATAAAGAGGAAAGAAAATCTATACATTACAACAAAAAATTTTAAAAAATGAAGTTAGTACCTGTTTTTATACATGAAGCAATTTAACCCTTGCACTATTGATAAGACCACGTTACACTCATCCTAAGTAGAGAAAGTATGTCTTCAAACACAATTTTCTTCAATTTTCTTCAAAACTGTACTATTTGGTATAAATATGTTGTTAGGCAACTTGTCAACAATATAACATATGTCATTTTTCATATATATTATATTGTTGTGCATTGCTCCTAACTACTATATACTAAAGGCTATATCTCCAAAACTTGTGAACATATTTTAACAAAATAGAGCTCAAATTGAAGAGCATTGCCCCTTTTATAATATGAGTGCAAGCAGAGTCCCCTACCGTAGATGGAGAGTTACTTTGTTCATATCAGATTTTGTACTGTTTAACTCTTTTTACAGAATATAACAGATTTTATCCCATAATATGTCTAATTGCCTCATAACAATATGGCTGACCAATGACAACCGACAAGCAAGAACGTGTACCATTTAGAATTACATACAGCGCACTCGCTAAGTGGTACTTTTTCTTTATTTCTTGATGAACAAACAATAATATTTTACTATTAAGGGTTGGAATTCTGCATCACCGTGTATATTTTTTTACACACAACTACGAAATATACTACGTAAGTGTGGCACACATGATAAAGGGGAAAGGAAATCTATACATTACAACAAAAAAATTTAAAAAATGAAGTTAGTACCTGTTGTTATACCTGGAGCAATTTAACCCTTGCAGGACTGAAGAGACCACGTGACACACATCCTAAAAAGACAAAGTATGTCTTCAAACACAATTTTCTTCAATTTTCTTCAAAACTGTACTATTTGGTATAAATATGTTGTTAGGCAACATCTCAACAATATAACATATGTCATTTTTCATATATATTATATTGTTGTGCACTGCTCCTAACTACTATATGCTAAAGGCTATATCTCCGAATCTTCTGCACATATTTTAACGAAATAAAAATCAAATTGAAAAGCATTGTTCCCTTTGTGATGTGAGTGCAAGCAGGGTCCACTACCGTAGAAGGAGAGTTACCTTGTATATATCATATTTTGCTCTGTTTAACTTTTTTTACAGAATATAACAGATTTTATCCCATAATATGTTTCATTGCTTCATAACAATATGGCTGACCAGTGGCAAGCGAGAAGTAAGAACTTGTACCATTCAGAACTACATACACCGCGCTCGCTATGTGGTGGTTTTTCTTTATTTCTTGATGAACAAACAATAATATTTTACTATTAAGGGTTGGAATTATGCATCACCCTGTATATTTTTTTACACACAACTACCAAATATACTACGTAAGTGCTGCACACATGATAAAGGAGAAAGGAAATCTATACATTACAACAAAAAATTTAAAAAATGAAGTTAGTACCTGTTGTTATACATGAAGCAATTTAACCCTTGCAGGATTGATAAGACCACGTGACACTCATCCTAAGTAGAGAAAGTATGTCTTCAAACACAATTTTCTTCAATTTTCTTAAAACTGTACTATTTGGTATAAATATGTTGTTAGGCAACATCTCAACAATATAACATATGTCATTTTTCATATATATTATATTGTTGTGCACTGCTCCTAACTACTATATACTAAAGGCTATATCTCCTAATCTTAAGCACATATTTTAACGAAATAAAAATCAAATTGAAGAGCATTGCCCCCTTTGTGATGTGAGTGCAAGCAGAGTCCACTACCGTAGGAGAGTTACCTTGTATGTATCATATTTTGTACTGTTTAACTCTCTTTACAGAATATAACCAATTTTATCCCATAATATGTCTCATTGCCTCATAACAATATGGCTGACCAATGACAACCGAGAAGTAAGAATATGTACTATTCAGAACTACATACACCGCATTCGCTAAGTCATGCTTTTTCTCTATTTCTTGATGAACAAACAATAATTTTTTGCTATTAAGGGCTGGAATTCTGCATCACCCTGTATATTTTTTACACACAACTACCAAATATACTACCTAAGTGTTGCACACATGATAAAGGGGAAAGAAAATCTATACATTACAACAAAAAATTTTAAAAAATGAAGTTAGTACCTGTTGTTATACATGAAGCAATTTAACCCTTGCAGGATTGATGAGACCACGTGACACTCATCCTAAGTAGAGAAAGTATGTCTTCAAACACAATTTTCTTCAATTTTCTTCAAAACTGTACTATTTGGTATAAATTTGTTGTTAGGCAACTTGTCAACAATATAACATATGTCATTTTTCTTATACATTTAATTGTTGTGCATTTCTCCTAACTACTATATACTAAAGGCTATATCTCCGAATGTTCTGCACATATTTTAACGAAATAAAAATCAAATTGTAGAGAATTGCCCCTTTATGATAAGAGTGCAAGCAGATTCCCCTACCGTAGAAGGAGAATTACCTTGTATGTATCATATTTTGTACTGTTTAGCTCTCATTACAGAATATAACAGATTTTATCCCATAATATGTCTCATTGCCTTATAAAAATATGGCTGACCAGTGGCAAGCGAGAAGTAAGAACTTGTACCATTCAGAACTACATACACCGCACTCGCTAAGTGGTGCTTTTTCTTTATTTCTTGATGAACAAACAATAATTTTTTACTATTTAGGGCTGGAATTCTGCATCACCGTGTATATTTTTTTACACACAACTTCCAATTATACTACGTAAGTGTTGCACACATGATAAAGGGGAAAGGAAATCTATACATTACAACAAAAAAATTTAAAAAATGAAGTTAGTACCTGCTTTTATACATGAAGCAATTTAACCCTTGCATGATTGATGAGACCACGTGACACTCATCCTAAGTAAAGACAGTATGTCTTCGAACACAATTTTCTTCAATTTTCCTCAAAACTGTACTATTTGGTATAAATATGTTGTTAGGCAACTTGTCAACAATATAACATATTTCATTTTTCTTATACATTTAATTGTTGTGCATTGCTCCTAACTACTATATACTAAAGGCTATATCTCCGAATCTTCTGCACATATTTTAACGAAATAAAAATCAAATTGTAGAGAATTGCCCGTTTATGATAAGAGTGCCAGCACAGTCCCCTGCCGTAGAAGGAGGGTTACCTTGTATATATCATATTTTGTTCTGTTTAACTCTTTTTACAGAATATAACAGATTTTATCCCATAATATGTCTAATTGCCTCATAACAATATGGCTGACCAATGACAACCGACAAGCAAGAACGTGTACCATTTAGAATTACATACAGCGCACTCGCTAAGTGGTACTTTTTCTTTATTTCTTGATGAACAAACAATAATATTTTACTATTAAGGGTTGGAATTCTGCATCACCGTGTATATTTTTTTACACACAACTACGAAATATACTAGGTAAGTGTTGCACACATGATAAAGGGGAAAGGAAATCTATACATTACAACAAAAAAATTTAAAAAATGAAGTTAGTACCTGTTGTTATACATGAAGCAATTTAACCCTTGCAGGATTGAGGAGACCACAACACTCTATCCTAAGTAGAAAAAGTATGTCTTCAAACACAATTTTATTCAATTTTCTTCAAAACTGTACTATTTGTTATAAATATATTGTTAGGCAACATCTCAACAATATAACATATGTCATTTTTCATATATATTATATTGTTGTGCACTGCTCCTAACTACTATATACTAAAGGTTATATCCCCGAATCTTCTGCACATATTTTAACGAAATAAAAATCAAATTGAAGAGCATTGCCCCCTTTGTGATGTGAGTGCAAGCAGAGTCCACTACCGTAGAAGGAGAGTTACCTTGTATATATCATATTTTGCTCTGTTTAACTCTTTTTACAGAATATAACAGATTTTATCCCATAATATGTTTCATTGCCTCATAACAATATGACTGACCAGTGGCAAGCGAGAAGTAAGAACTTGTACCATTCAGAACTACATACACCGCACTCGCTAAGTGGTGCTTTTTCTTTATATCTTGATGAACAAACAATAATATTTTACAATTAAGGGTTGGAATTCTGCATCACCCTGTATATTTTTTTACACACAACTACCAAATATACTACGTAAGTGTTGCACACATGATAAAGGGGAAAGGAAATCTATACATTACAACAAAAAATTTAAAAAATGAAGTTAGTACCTGTTGTTATACATGAAGCAATTTAACCCTTGCAGGATTGATAAGACCACGTGACACTCATCCTAAGTAGAGAAAGTATGTCTTCAAACACAATTTTCTTCAATTTTCTTGAAAACTGTACTATTTGGTATAAATATGTTGTTAGGCAACATCTCAACAATATAACATATGTCATTTTTCATATATATTATATTGTTGTGCTTTGCTCCTAACTACTATATACTAAAGACAATATCTCTGAAACTTTTGAACATATTTTAACGAAATAAAAATCAAAATGAAGAGCATTGCCCCTTTTATGATATGAGTGGCAGAACAGTCCCCTGCCGTAGAAGGAGAGTTACCTTATATATATCAAATTTTGTTCTGCTTAACTCTTTTTACAGAATATAACAGATTTTATCCCATAATATGTTTCATTGCCTCATAACAATATGGCTGACCAATGACAACCGAGAAATGAGAAGATGTACCATTCAGCACTACAAAAACGGCACTCGCTAAGTGGTGCATTTTCTTTATTTCTTGATGAACAAACGATAATTTTTTGCTATTAAGGGCTGGAATTCTGCATCACCCTGTATATTTTTTTACACACAACTACGAAATATACTACCTAAGTGTTGCACACATGATAAAGAGGAAAGAAAATCTATACATTACAACAAAAAATTTTAAAAAATGAAGTTAGTACCTGTTGTTATACATGAAGCAATTTAACCCTTGCAGGATTGATGAGACCACGTGACACTCATCCTAAGTAGAGACAGTATGTCTTCAAACACAATTTTCTTCAATTTTCTTCAAAACTGTACTATTTGGTATAAATATGTTGTTAGGCAACTTGTCAACAATATAACATATGTCATTTTTCTTATACATTTAATTGTTGTGCATTGCTCCTAACTACTATATACTAAAGGCTATATCTCCGAATCTTCTGCACATATTTTAACGAAATAAAAATCAAATTGTAGAGAATTGCCCCTTTATGATAAGAGTGCCTGCAGAGTCCCCTGCCGTAGAAGGAGGGTTACCTTGTATATATCATATTTTGTTCTGTTTAACTCTTTTTACAGAATATAACAGATTTTATCCCATAATATGTTTCATTGTCTCATAGCAATATAGCTGACCAATGACAACCGAGAAATAAGAACTTGTACCATTCAGAACTACATACACCGCACTCGCTAAGTGGTGCTTTTTCTTTATTACTTGATGAACAAACAATAATTTTTTACTATTAAGGGTTTGAATTCTAATCACCCTCTATATTTTTTTACACACAACTACCAAATATACTACGTAAGTGTTGCACACGTGATAAAGGGGAAAGAAAATCCATACATTACAACAAAAAATTTAAAAAATGAAGTTAGTACCTGTTGTTATACATGAAGCAATTTAACCCTTGCAGGATTGATGAGACCACGTGACACTCATCCTAAGGAGACAAAGTATGTCTTCAAACACAATTTTCTTCAATTTTCTTCAAAACTGTACTATTTGGTATAAATATGTTTTAGGCAACATCTCAACAATATAACATATGTGATTTTTCATATATATTATATTGTTGTGCATTGCTCCTAACTACTATATACTAAAGGCTATATCTCCGAATCTTCAGCACATATTTTGACGAAATAAAAATCAAATTGAAGAACACTGCGTCTGTTATGATATGAGTGCCAGCACAGTTCCCTGCCGTAGAAAGAGAGTTACATTGTATATATCATATTTTGTACTGTTTAACACCTTTTACAGAATATAACAGATTTTATCCCATAATATGACTCATTGCCTCATAACAATATGGCTGACCAATGACAACCGACAAGCAAGAACGTGTTCCATTTAGAATTACATACTCCGCACTCGTTAAGTGGTGCTCTTTCTTTATTTCTTGATGAACAAACAATAATTTTTTACTATTTAGGGCTGGAATTCTGCATCACCGTGTATATTTTTTTACACACAACTTCCAATTATACTACGTAAGTGTTGCACACATGATAAAGGGGAAAGGAAATCTATACATTACAACAAAAAAATTTAAAAAATGAAGTTAGTACCTGCTTTTATACATGAAGCAATTTAACCCTTGCAGGATTGATGAGACCACGTGACACTCATCCTAAGTAAAGACAGTATGTCTTCGAACACAATTTTCTTCAATTTTCCTCAAAACTGTACTATTTGGTATAAATATGTTGTTAGGCAACTTGTCAACAATATAACATATTTCATTTTTCTTATACATTTAATTGTTGTGCATTGCTCCTAACTACTATATACTAAAGGCTATATCTCCGAATCTTCTGCACATATTTTAACGAAATAAAAATCAAATTGTAGAGAATTGCCCGTTTATGATAAGAGTGCCAGCACAGTCCCCTGCCGTAGAAGGAGGGTTACCTTGTATATATCATATTTTGTTCTGTTTAACTCTTTTTACAGAATATAACAGATTTTATCCCATAATATGTTTCATTGTCTCATAACAATATAGCTGACCAATGACAACCGAGAAATAAGAACTTGTACCATTCAGAACTACATACACCGCACTCGCTAAGTGGTGCTTTTTCTTTATTTCTTGATGAACAAACAATAATTTTTTACTATTAAGGGTTTGAATTCTTATCACCCTCTATATTTTTTTACACACAACTACCAAATATACTACGTAAGTGTTGCATACGTGATAAAGGGGAAAGAAAATCCATACATTACAACAAAAAATTTAAAAAATGAAGTTAGTACCTGTTGTTATACATGAAGCAATTTAACCCTTGCAGGATTGAGGAGACCACAACACTCTATCCTAAGTAGAAAAAGTATGTCTTCAAACACTATTTTCTTCAATTTTCTTCAAAACTGTACTATTTGTTATAAATATATTGTTAGGCAACATCTCAACAATATAACACATGTTATTTTTCATATATATTATATTGTTGTGCACTGCTCCTAACTACTATATACTAAAGGTTATATCCCCGAATCTTCTGCACATATTTTAACGAAATAAAAATCAAATTGAAGAGCATTTCCCCCCTTTGTGATGTGAGTGCAAGCAGAGTCCACTACCGTAGAAGGAGAGTTACCTTGTATATATCATATTTTGCTCTGTTTAACTCTTTTTACAGAATATAACAGATTTTATGCCATAATATGTTTCATTGCCTCATAACAATATGGCTGACCAGTGGCAAGCGAGAAGTAAGAACTTGTACCATTCAGAACTACATACACTGCACTCGCTAAGTGGTGCTTTTTCTTTATATCTTGATGAACAAACAATAATATTTTACAATTAAGGGTTGGAATTCTGCATCACCCTGTCTATTTTTTTACACACAACTACCAAATATACTACGTAAGTGTTGCACACATGATAAAGGGGAAAGGAAATCTATACATTACAACAAAAAATTTAAAAAATGAAGTTAGTACCTGTTGTTATACATGAAGCAATTTAACCCTTGCAGGATTGATAAGACCACGTGACACTCATCCTAAGTAGAGAAAGTATGTCTTCAAACACAATTTTCTTCAATTTTCTTGAAAACTGTACTATTTGGTATAAATAAGTTGTTAGGCAACATCTCAACAATATAACATATGTCATTTTTCATATATATTATATTGTTGTGCTTTGCTCCTAACTACTATATACTAAAGACAATATCTCTGAAACTTTTGAACATATTTTAACGAAATAAAAATCAAAATGAAGAGCATTGCCCCTTTTATGATATGAGTGGCAGAACAGTCCCCTGCCGTAGAAGGAGAGTTACCTTATATATATCAAATTTTGTTCTGCTTAACTCTTTTTACAGAATATAACAGATTTTATCCCATAATATGTTTCATTGCCTCATAACAATATGGCTGACCAATGACAACCGAGAAATGAGAAGATGTACCATTCAGCACTACAAAAACGGCACTCGCTAAGTGGTGCATTTTCTTTATTTCTTGATGAACAAACGATAATTTTTTGCTATTAAGGGCTGGAATTCTGCATCACCCTGTATATTTTTTTACACACAACTACGAAATATACTACCTAAGTGTTGCACACATGATAAAGAGGAAAGAAAATCTATACATTACAACAAAAAATTTTAAAAAATGAAGTTAGTACCTGTTGTTATACATGAAGCAATTTAACCCTTGCAGGATTGATGAGACCACGTGACACTCATCCTAAGTAGAGACAGTATGTCTTCAAACACAATTTTCTTCAATTTTCTTCAAAACTGTACTATTTGGTATAAATATGTTGTTAGGCAACTTGTCAACAATATAACATATGTCATTTTTCTTATACATTTAATTGTTGTGCATTGCTCCTAACTACTATATACTAAAGGCTATATCTCCGAATCTTCTGCACATATTTTAACGAAATAAAAATCAAATTGTAGAGAATTGCCCCTTTATGATAAGAGTGCCTGCAGAGTCCCCTGCCGTAGAAGGAGGGTTACCTTGTATATATCATATTTTGTTCTGTTTAACTCTTTTTACAGAATATAACAGATTTTATCCCATAATATGTTTCATTGTCTCATAGCAATATAGCTGACCAATGACAACCGAGAAATAAGAACTTGTACCATTCAGAACTACATACACCGCACTCGCTAAGTGGTGCTTTTTCTTTATTTCTTGATGAACAAACAATAATTTTTTACTATTAAGGGTTTGAATTCTTATCACCCTCTATATTTTTTTACACACAACTACCAAATATACTACGTAAGTGTTGCACACGTGATAAAGGGGAAAGAAAATCCATACATTACAACAAAAAATTTAAAAAATGAAGTTAGTACCTGTTGTTATACATGAAGCAATTTAACCCTTGCAGGATTGATGAGACCACGTGACACTCATCCTAAGGAGACAAAGTATGTCTTCAAACACAATTTTCTTCAATTTTCTTCAAAACTGTACAATTTGGTATAAATATGTTTTAGGCAACATCTCAACAATATAACATATGTGATTTTTCATATATATTATATTGTTGTGCACTGCTCCTAACTACTATATACTAAAGGTTATATCCCCGAATCTTCTGCACATATTTTAACGAAATAAAAATCAAATTGAAGAGCATTGCCCCCTTTGTGATGTGAGTGCAAGCAGAGTCCACTACCGTAGAAGGAGAGTTACCTTGTATATATCATATTTTGCTCTGTTTAACTCTTTTTACAGAATATAACAGATTTTATGCCATAATATGTTTCATTGCCTCATAACAATATGGCTGACCAGTGGCAAGCGAGAAGTAAGAACTTGTACCATTCAGAACTACATACACTGCACTCGCTAAGTGGTGCTTTTTCTTTATATCTTGATGAACAAACAATAATATTTTACAATTAAGGGTTGGAATTCTGCATCACCCTGTATATTTTTTTACACACAACTACCAAATATACTACGTAAGTGTTGCACACATGATAAAGGGGAAAAGAAATCTATACATTACAACAAAAAATTTAAAAAATGAAGTTAGTACCTGTTGTTATACA
Source organism: Thermobia domestica (assembly GCF_964235325.1). Lineage (NCBI taxonomy): Eukaryota > Metazoa > Arthropoda > Insecta > Zygentoma > Lepismatidae > Thermobia > Thermobia domestica. The sequence goes on along the minus strand of NC_137460.1, from coordinate 184,050,104 downwards.
TGAAGCAATTTAACCCTTGCAGGATTGATAAGACCACGTGACACTCATCCTAAGTAGAGAAAGTATGTCTTCAAACACAATTTTCTTCAATTTTCTTGAAAACTGTACTATTTGGTATAAATATGTTGTTAGGCAACATCTCAACAATATAACATATGTCATTTTTCATATATATTATATTGTTGTGCTTTGCTCCTAACTACTATATACTAAAGACAATATCTCTGAAACTTTTGAACATATTTTAACGAAATAAAAATCAAAATGAAGAGCATTGCCCCTTTTATGATATGAGTGGCAGAACAGTCCCCTGCCGTAGAAGGAGAGTTACCTTATATATATCAAATTTTGTTCTGCTTAACTCTTTTTACAGAATATAACAGATTTTATCCCATAATATGTTTCATTGCCTCATAACAATATGGCTGACCAATGACAACCGAGAAATGAGAAGATGTACCATTCAGCACTACAAAAACGGCACTCGCTAAGTGGTGCATTTTCTTTATTTCTTGATGAACAAACGATAATTTTTTGCTATTAAGGGCTGGAATTCTGCATCACCCTGTATATTTTTTTACACACAACTACGAAATATACTACCTAAGTGTTGCACACATGATAAAGAGGAAAGAAAATCTATACATTACAACAAAAAATTTTAAAAAATGAAGTTAGTACCTGTTGTTATACATGAAGCAATTTAACCCTTGCAGGATTGATGAGACCACGTGACACTCATCCTAAGTAGAGACAGTATGTCTTCAAACACAATTTTCTTCAATTTTCTTCAAAACTGTACTATTTGGTATAAATATGTTGTTAGGCAACTTGTCAACAATATAACATATGTCATTTTTCTTATACATTTAATTGTTGTGCATTGCTCCTAACTACTATATACTAAAGGCTATATCTCCGAATCTTCTGCACATATTTTAACGAAATAAAAATCAAATTGTAGAGAATTGCCCCTTTATGATAAGAGTGCCTGCAGAGTCCCCTGCCGTAGAAGGAGGGTTACCTTGTATATATCATATTTTGTTCTGTTTAACTCTTTTTACAGAATATAACAGATTTTATCCCATAATATGTTTCATTGTCTCATAGCAATATAGCTGACCAATGACAACCGAGAAATAAGAACTTGTACCATTCAGAACTACATACACCGCACTCGCTAAGTGGTGCTTTTTCTTTATTACTTGATGAACAAACAATAATTTTTTACTATTAAGGGTTTGAATTCTAATCACCCTCTATATTTTTTTACACACAACTACCAAATATACTACGTAAGTGTTGCACACGTGATAAAGGGGAAAGAAAATCCATACATTACAACAAAAAATTTAAAAAATGAAGTTAGTACCTGTTGTTATACATGAAGCAATTTAACCCTTGCAGGATTGATGAGACCACGTGACACTCATCCTAAGGAGACAAAGTATGTCTTCAAACACAATTTTCTTCAATTTTCTTCAAAACTGTACTATTTGGTATAAATATGTTTTAGGCAACATCTCAACAATATAACATATGTGATTTTTCATATATATTATATTGTTGTGCATTGCTCCTAACTACTATATACTAAAGGCTATATCTCCGAATCTTCAGCACATATTTTGACGAAATAAAAATCAAATTGAAGAACACTGCGTCTGTTATGATATGAGTGCCAGCACAGTTCCCTGCCGTAGAAAGAGAGTTACATTGTATATATCATATTTTGTACTGTTTAACACCTTTTACAGAATATAACAGATTTTATCCCATAATATGACTCATTGCCTCATAACAATATGGCTGACCAATGACATCCGACAAGCAAGAACGTGTTCCATTTAGAATTACATACTCCGCACTCGTTAAGTGGTGCTCTTTCTTTATTTCTTGATGAACAAACAATAATTTTTTACTATTTAGGGCTGGAATTCTGCATCACCGTGTATATTTTTTTACACACAACTTCCAATTATACTACGTAAGTGTTGCACACATGATAAAGGGGAAAGGAAATCTATACATTACAACAAAAAAATTTAAAAAATGAAGTTAGTACCTGCTTTTATACATGAAGCAATTTAACCCTTGCAGGATTGATGAGACCACGTGACACTCATCCTAAGTAAAGACAGTATGTCTTCGAACACAATTTTCTTCAATTTTCCTCAAAACTGTACTATTTGGTATAAATATGTTGTTAGGCAACTTGTCAACAATATAACATATTTCATTTTTCTTATACATTTAATTGTTGTGCATTGCTCCTAACTACTATATACTAAAGGCTATATCTCCGAATCTTCTGCACATATTTTAACGAAATAAAAATCAAATTGTAGAGAATTGCCCGTTTATGATAAGAGTGCCAGCACAGTCCCCTGCCGTAGAAAGAGAGTTACCTTGTATATATCATATTTTGTTCTGTTTAACTCTTTTTACAGAATATAACAGATTTTATCCCATAATATGTTTCATTGTCTCATAACAATATAGCTGACCAATGACAACCGAGAAATAAGAACTTGTACCATTCAGAACTACATACACCGCACTCGCTAAGTGGTGCTTTTTCTTTATTTCTTGATGAACAAACAATAATTTTTTACTATTAAGGGTTTGAATTCTTATCACCCTCTATATTTTTTTACACACAACTACCAAATATACTACGTAAGTGTTGCATACGTGATAAAGGGGAAAGAAAATCCATACGTTACAACAAAAAATTTAAAAAATGAAGTTAGTACCTGTTGTTATACATGAAGCAATTTAACCCTTGCAGGATTGAGGAGACCACAACACTCTATCCTAAGTAGAAAAAGTATGTCTTCAAACACTATTTTCTTCAATTTTCTTCAAAACTGTACTATTTGTTATAAATATATTGTTAGGCAACATCTCAACAATATAACACATGTTATTTTTCATATATATTATATTGTTGTGCACTGCTCCTAACTACTATATACTAAAGGTTATATCCCCGAATCTTCTGCACATATTTTAACGAAATAAAAATCAAATTGAAGAGCATTTCCCCCCTTTGTGATGTGAGTGCAAGCAGAGTCCACTACCGTAGAAGGAGAGTTACCTTGTATATATCATATTTTGCTCTGTTTAACTCTTTTTACAGAATATAACAGATTTTATGCCATAATATGTTTCATTGCCTCATAACAATATGGCTGACCAGTGGCAAGCGAGAAGTAAGAACTTGTACCATTCAGAACTACATACACTGCACTCGCTAAGTGGTGCTTTTTCTTTATATCTTGATGAACAAACAATAATATTTTACAATTAAGGGTTGGAATTCTGCATCACCCTGTCTATTTTTTTACACACAACTACCAAATATACTACGTAAGTGTTGCACACATGATAAAGGGGAAAGGAAATCTATACATTACAACAAAAAATTTAAAAAATGAAGTTAGTACCTGTTGTTATACATGAAGCAATTTAACCCTTGCAGGATTGATAAGACCACGTGACACTCATCCTAAGTAGAGAAAGTATGTCTTCAAACACAATTTTCTTCAATTTTCTTGAAAACTGTACTATTTGGTATAAATATGTTGTTAGGCAACATCTCAACAATATAACATATGTCATTTTTCATATATATTATATTGTTGTGCTTTGCTCCTAACTACTATATACTAAAGACAATATCTCTGAAACTTTTGAACATATTTTAACGAAATAAAAATCAAAATGAAGAGCATTGCCCCTTTTATGATATGAGTGGCAGAACAGTCCCCTGCCGTAGAAGGAGAGTTACCTTATATATATCAAATTTTGTTCTGCTTAACTCTTTTTACAGAATATAACAGATTTTATCCCATAATATGTTTCATTGCCTCATAACAATATGGCTGACCAATGACAACCGAGAAATGAGAAGATGTACCATTCAGCACTACAAAAACGGCACTCGCTAAGTGGTGCATTTTCTTTATTTCTTGATGAACAAACGATAATTTTTTGCTATTAAGGGCTGGAATTCTGCATCACCCTGTATATTTTTTTACACACAACTACGAAATATACTACCTAAGTGTTGCACACATGATAAAGAGGAAAGAAAATCTATACATTACAACAAAAAATTTTAAAAAATGAAGTTAGTACCTGTTGTTATACATGAAGCAATTTAACCCTTGCAGGATTGATGAGACCACGTGACACTCATCCTAAGTAGAGACAGTATGTCTTCAAACACAATTTTCTTCAATTTTCTTCAAAACTGTACTATTTGGTATAAATATGTTGTTAGGCAACTTGTCAACAATATAACATATGTCATTTTTCTTATACATTTAATTGTTGTGCATTGCTCCTAACTACTATATACTAAAGGCTATATCTCCGAATCTTCTGCACATATTTTAACGAAATAAAAATCAAATTGTAGAGAATTGCCCCTTTATGATAAGAGTGCCTGCAGAGTCCCCTGCCGTAGAAGGAGGGTTACCTTGTATATATCATATTTTGTTCTGTTTAACTCTTTTTACAGAATATAACAGATTTTATCCCATAATATGTTTCATTGTCTCATAGCAATATAGCTGACCAATGACAACCGAGAAATAAGAACTTGTACCATTCAGAACTACATACACCGCACTCGCTAAGTGGTGCTTTTTCTTTATTTCTTGATGAACAAACAATAATTTTTTACTATTAAGGGTTTGAATTCTTATCACCCTCTATATTTTTTTACACACAACTACCAAATATACTACGTAAGTGTTGCACACGTGATAAAGGGGAAAGAAAATCCATACATTACAACAAAAAATTTAAAAAATGAAGTTAGTACCTGTTGTTATACATGAAGCAATTTAACCCTTGCAGGATTGATGAGACCACGTGACACTCATCCTAAGGAGACAAAGTATGTCTTCAAAAACAATTTTCTTCAATTTTCTTCAAAACTGTACTATTTGGTATAAATATGTTTTAGGCAACATCTCAACAATATAACATATGTGATTTTTCATATATATTATATTGTTGTGCACTGCTCCTAACTACTATATACTAAAGGTTATATCCCCGAATCTTCTGCACATATTTTAACGAAATAAAAATCAAATTGAAGAGCATTGCCCCCTTTGTGATGTGAGTGCAAGCAGAGTCCACTACCGTAGAAGGAGAGTTACCTTGTATATATCAGATTTTGCTCTGTTTAACTCTTTTTACAGAATATAACAGATTTTATGCCATAATATGTTTCATTGCCTCATAACAATATGGCTGACCAGTGGCAAGCGAGAAGTAAGAACTTGTACCATTCAGAACTACATACACTGCACTCGCTAAGTGGTGCTTTTTCTTTATATCTTGATGAACAAACAATAATATTTTACAATTAAGGGTTGGAATTCTGCATCACCCTGTATATTTTTTTACACACAACTACCAAATATACTACGTAAGTGTTGCACACATGATAAAGGGGAAAGGAAATCTATACATTACAACAAAAAATTTAAAAAATGAAGTTAGTACCTGTTGTTATACATGAAGCAATTTAACCCTTGCAGGATTGATAAGACCACGTGACACTCATCCTAAGTAGAGAAAGTATGTCTTCAAACACAATTTTCTTCAATTTTCTTGAAAACTGTACTATTTGGTATAAATATGTTGTTAGGCAACATCTCAACAATATAACATATGTCATTTTTCATATATATTATATTGTTGTGCTTTGCTCCTAACTACTATATACTAAAGACAATATCTCTGAAACTTTTGAACATATTTTAACGAAATAAAAATCAAAATGAAGAGCATTGCCCCTTTTATGATATGAGTGGCAGAACAGTCCCCTGCCGTAGAAGGAGAGTTACCTTATATATATCAAATTTTGTTCTGCTTAACTCTTTTTACAGAATATAACAGATTTTATCCCATAATATGTTTCATTGCCTCATAACAATATGGCTGACCAATGACAACCGAGAAATGAGAAGATGTACCATTCAGCACTACAAAAACGGCACTCGCTAAGTGGTGCATTTTCTTTATTTCTTGATGAACAAACGATAATTTTTTGCTATTAAGGGCTGGAATTCTGCATCACCCTGTATATTTTTTTACACACAACTACGAAATATACTACCTAAGTGTTGCACACATGATAAAGAGGAAAGAAAATCTATACATTACAACAAAAAATTTTAAAAAATGAAGTTAGTACCTGTTGTTATACATGAAGCAATTTAACCCTTGCAGGATTGATGAGACCACGTACTCATCCTAAGTAGAGACAGTATGTCTTCAAACACAATTTTCTTCAATTTTCTTCAAAACTGTACTATTTGGTATAAATATGTTGTTAGGCAACTTGTCAACAATGTAACATATGTCATTTTTCTTATACATTTAATTGTTGTGCATTGCTCCTAACTACTATATACTAAAGGCTATATCTCCGAATCTTCTGCACATATTTTAACGAAATAAAAATCAAATTGTAGAGAATTGCCCCTTTATGATAAGAGTGCCTGCAGAGTCCCCTGCCGTAGAAGGAGGGTTACCTTGTATATATCATATTTTGTTCTGTTTAACTCTTTTTACAGAATATAACAGATTTTATCCCATAATATGTTTCATTGTCTCATAGCAATATAGCTGACCAATGACAACCGAGAAATAAGAACTTGTACCATTCAGAACTACATACACCGCACTCGCTAAGTGGTGCTTTTTCTTTATTTCTTGATGAACAAACAATAATTTTTTACTATTAAGGGTTTGAATTCTTATCACCCTCTATATTTTTTTACACACAACTACCAAATATACTACGTAAGTGTTGCACACGTGATAAAGGGGAAAGAAAATCCATACATTACAACAAAAAATTTAAAAAATGAAGTTAGTACCTGTTGTTATACATGAAGCAATTTAACCCTTGCAGGATTGATGAGACCACGTGACACTCATCCTAAGGAGACAAAGTATGTCTTCAAACACAATTTTCTTCAATTTTCTTCAAAACTGTACTATTTGGTATAAATATGTTTTAGGCAACATCTCAACAATATAACATATGTGATTTTTCATATATATTATATTGTTGTGCATTGCTCCTAACTACTATATACTAAAGGCTATAGCTCCGAATCTTCAGCACATATTTTGACGAAATAAAAATCAAATTGAAGAACACTGCCTCTGTTATGATATGAGTGCCAGCACAGTTCCCTGCCGTAGAAAGAGAGTTACATTGTATATATCATATTTTGTACTGTTTAACACCTTTTACAGAATATAACAGATTTTATCCCATAATATGACTCATTGCCTCATAACAATATGGCTGACCAATGACAACCGACAAGCAAGAACGTGTTCCATTTAGAATTACATACTCCGCACTCGTTAAGTGGTGCTTTTTCTTTATTTCTTGATGAACAAACAATAATTTTTTACTATTTAGGGCTGGAATTCTGCATCACCGTGTATATTTTTTTACACACAACTTCCAATTATACTACGTAAGTGTTGCACACATGATAAAGGGGAAAGGAAATCTATACATTACAACAAAAAAATTTAAAAAATGAAGTTAGTACCTGCTTTTATACATGAAGCAATTTAACCCTTGCAGGATTGATGAGACCACGTGACACTCATCCTAAGTAAAGACAGTATGTCTTCGAACACAATTTTCTTCAATTTTCCTCAAAACTGTACTATTTGGTATAAATATGTTGTTAGGCAACTTGTCAACAATATAACATATTTCATTTTTCTTATACATTTAATTGTTGTGCATTGCTCCTAACTACTATATACTGAAGGCTATATCTCCGAATCTTCTGCACATATTTTAACGAAATAAAAATCAAATTGTAGAGAATTGCCCGTTTATGATAAGAGTGCCAGCACAGTCCCCTGCCGTAGAAGGAGGGTTACCTTGTATATATCATATTTTGTTCTGTTTAACTCTTTTTACAGAATATAACAGATTTTATCCCATAATATGTTTCATTGTCTCATAACAATATAGCTGACCAATGACAACCGAGAAATAAGAACTTGTACCATTCAGAACTACATACACCGCACTCGCTAAGTGGTGCTTTTTCTTTATTTCTTGATGAACAAACAATAATTTTTTACTATTAAGGGTTTGAATTCTTATCACCCTCTATATTTTTTTACACACAACTACCAAATATACTACGTAAGTGTTGCATACGTGATAAAGGGGAAAGAAAATCCATACATTACAACAAAAAATTTAAAAAATGAAGTTAGTACCTGTTGTTATACATGAAGCAATTTAACCCTTGCAGGATTGAGGAGACCACAACACTCTATCCTAAGTAGAAAAAGTATGTCTTCAAACACTATTTTCTTCAATTTTCTTCAAAACTGTACTATTTGTTATAAATATATTGTTTGGCAACATCTCAACAATATAACACATGTTATTTTTCATATATATTATATTGTTGTGCACTGCTCCTAACTACTATATACTAAAGGTTATATCCCCGAATCTTCTGCACATATTTTAACGAAATAAAAATCAAATTGAAGAGCATTGCCCCCTTTGTGATGTGAGTGCAAGCAGAGTCCACTACCGTAGAAGGAGAGTTACCTTGTATATATCATATTTTGCTCTGTTTAACTCTTTTTACAGAATATAACAGATTTTATGCCATAATATGTTTCATTGCCTCATAACAATATGGCTGACCAGTGGCAAGCGAGAAGTAAGAACTTGTACCATTCAGAACTACATACACTGCACTCGCTAAGTGGTGCTTTTTCTTTATATCTTGATGAACAAACAATAATATTTTACAATTAAGGGTTGGAATTCTGCATCACCCTGTATATTTTTTTACACACAACTACCAAATATACTACGTAAGTGTTGCACACATGATAAAGGGGGAAGGAAATCTATACATTACAACAAAAAATTTAAAAAATGAAGTTAGTACCTGTTGTTATACATGAAGCAATTTAACCCTTGCAGGATTGATAAGACCACGTGACACTCATCCTAAGTAGAGAAAGTATGTCTTCAAACACAATTTTCTTCAATTTTCTTGAAAACTGTACTATTTGGTATAAATATGTTGTTAGGCAACATCTTAACAATATAACATATGTCATTTTTCATATATATTATATTGTTGTGCATTGCTCCTAACTACTATATACTAAAGACAATATCTCTGAAACTTTTGAACATATTTTAACGAAATAAAAATCAAAATGAAGAGCATTGCCCCTTTTATGATATGAGTGGCAGAACAGTCCCCTGCCGTAGAAGGAGTGTTACTTTATATATATCAAATTTTGTTCTGCTTAACTCTTTTTACAGAATATAACAGATTTTATCCCATAATATGTTTCATTGCCTCATAACAATATGGCTGACCAATGACAACCGAGAAATGAGAACATGTACCATTCAGCACTACAAAAACGGCACTCGCTAAGTGGTGCATTTTCTTTATTTCTTGATGAACAAACGATAATTTTTTGCTATTAAGGGCTGGAATTCTGCATCACCCTGTATATTTTTTTTACACACAACTACGAAATATACTACCTAAGTGTTGCACACATGATAAAGAGGAAAGAAAATCTATACATTACAACAAAAAATTTTAAAAAATGAAGTTAGTACCTGTTGTTATACATGAAGCAATTTAACCCTTGCAGGATTGATGAGACCACGTGACACTCATCCTAAGTAGAGACAGTATGTCTTCAAACACAATTTTCTTCAATTTTCTTCAAAACTGTACTATTTGGTATAAATATGTTGTTAGGCAACTTGTCAACAATATAACATATGTCATTTTTCTTATACATTTAATTGTTGTGCATTGCTCCTAACTACTATATACTAAAGGCTATATCTCCGAATCTTCTGCACATATTTTAACGAAATAAAAATCAAATTGTAGAGAATTGCCCCTTTATGATAAGAGTGCCAGCACAGTCCCCTGCCGTAGAAGGAGGGTTACCTTGTATATACCATATTTTGTTCTGTTTAACTCTTTTTACAGAATATAACAGATTTTATCCCATAATATGTTTCATTGTCTAATAACAATATAGCTGACCAATGACAACCGAGAAATAAGAACTTGTACCATTCAGAACTACATACACCGCACTCGCTAAGTGGTGCTTTTTCTTTATTTCTTGATGAACAAACAATAATTTTTTACTATTAAGGGTTTGAATTCTTATCACCCTCTATATTTTTTTACACACAACTACCAAATATACTACGTAAGTGTTGCACACATGATAAAGGGGAAAAAAGATCTATACATTACAACAAAAAATTTTAAAAAATGAAGTTAGTACCTGTTGTTATACATGAAGCAATTTAACCCTTGCAGGATTGATAAGACCACGTGACACTCATCCTAAGTAGAGAAAGTATGTCTTCAAACACAATTTTCTTATATTTTCTTCAAAACTGTACTATTTGGTATAAATATGTTGTTAGGCAACATCTCAACAATACAACATATGTCATTTTTCATATATATTATATTGTTGTGCATTGCTCCTAACTACTATATACTAAAGGCTATATCTCCGAATCTTCTGCAGATATTTTGACGAAATAAAAATCAAATTGTAGAGCATTGCCCCTGTTATGATATGAGTGCCAGCACAGTTCCCTCCCGTAGAAGGAGAGTTACCTTGTATATATCATATTTTGTTCTGTTTAACTCTTTTTACAGAATATAACAGATTTTATTCCATAATATGACTCATTGCCTCATAACAATATGGCAGACCAATGACAACCGACAAGCAAGAACGTGTTCCATTTAGAATTACATACTCCGCACTCGCTAAGTGGTGCTTTTTCTTTATTTCTTGATGAACAAACAATAATATTTTACTATTAAGGGCTGGAATTCTGCATCACCGTGTATATTTTTTTACACACAACTACCAAATATACTAGGTAAGTGTTGCACACATGATAAAGGGGAAAGGAAATCTATACATTACAACAAAAAAATTTAAAAAATGAAGTTAGTACCTGTTGTTATACATGAGGTAATTTAACTCTTGCAGGATTGATGAGACCACGTGACACTCATCCTAAGTGGAAAAAGTATGTCTTCATACACTATTTTTTCAATTTTCTTAAAAACTGTACTATTTGGTATAAATATGTTTTAGGCAACATCTCAACAATATAACATATGTTATTTTTCATATATATTATGTTGTGCATTGCTCCTAACTACTATATACTAAAGGCTATATCTCCGAATCGTCTGCACATATTTTAACGAAATAAAAATCAAATTGTAGAACATTGCCCTTCTTATGATATGGGTGCCAGCACAGTTCCCTCCCGTAGAAGGAGAGTTACCTCTTATATATCATATTTTGTTCTGTTTAACTCATTTTACAGAATATATTAGATTTTATCCCATAACATGTTTCGTTGCCTCATAACAATATGGCTGACCAGAGGCAAGCGAGAAGTAAGAGCTTGTACCATTCAGAACTACATACACCGCACTCGCTAATTGGTGCTTTTTCTTTATTTCTTGATGAACAAAGAATAATTTTTTACTATTAAGGGTTTGAATTCTTATCACCCTGTATATTTTTTTACACACAACTACCAAATATACAAGGTAAGTGTTGCACACGTGATAAAGGGGAAAGAAAATCCATACATTACAACAAAAAATTTAAAAAATGAAGTTAGTACCTGTTGTTATGCATGAAGCAATTTAACCCTTGCAGGATTGAGAAGACCACAACACTCTATCCTAAGTAGAAAAAGTATGTCTTCAAACACTATTTTCTTCAATTTTCTTCAAAACTGTACTATTTTGTATAAATATATTGTTAGGCAACATCTCAAACATATAACATATGTCATTTTTCATATATATTATATTGTTGTGCGTTGCTCCTAACTACTATATACTAAAGGCTATATCTCCGAATCTTCTGCACATATTTAACGAAATAAAAATCAAATTGTAGAGCATTGACCCCTTTATGATAAGAGTGCAAACAGAGTCCCCTACGGTAGAAGGAGAGTTACCTAGTATATATCATATTTTGTACTGTTTAACTCTTTTTACAGAATATAACAGATTTTATCCAATAATATGTCTCATTGCCTCATAACAATATGGCTGACCAATGAGAACCGACAAGCAAGAACGTGTACCATTTAGAATTACATAAAGCGCACTCGCTAAGTGGTGCTTTTTCTTTATTTCTTGGTGAACAAACAATAATATTTTACTATTAAGGGTTGGAATTCTGCATCACCGTGTATATTTTTTTACACACAACTACCAAATATACTAGGTAAGTGTTGCACACATGATAAAGGGGAAAGAAAATCTATACATTACAACAAAAAATTTAAAAAATGAAGTTAGTACCTGTTGTTATACATGAAGCAATTTAACGCTTGCAGGATTGATGAGACCACGTGACACTCATCCTAAGTAGAGAAAGTATGTCTTCAAACACAATTTTCTTCAATTTTCTTCAAAACTGTACTATTTGGTATAAATATGTTTTAGGCAACATCTCAACAATATAACATATGTCATTTTTCATATATATTATATTGTTGTGCATTGCTCCTAACTACTATATACTAAAGGCTATATCTCCGAATCTTCTGCACATATTTTGACGAAATAAAAATCAAATTGTAGAGCATTGCCCCTGTTATGATATGAGTGCCAGCACAGTTCAATGCCGCAGAAAGATAGTTACATTGTATATATCATATTTTGTACTGTTTACTCTTTTTACAGAATATAACAGATTTTATTCCATAATATGACTCATTGCCTCATAACAATATGGCAGACCAATGACAACCGACAAGCAAGAACGTGTTCCATTTAGAATTACATACTCCGCACTCGCTAAGTGGTGCTTTTTCTTTATTTCTTGATGAACAAACAATAATATTTTACTCTTAAGGGCTGGAATTCTGCATCACCGTGTATATTTTTTTACACACAACTACCAAATATACTAGGTAAGTGTTGTACACATGATAAAGGGGAAAGGAAATCTATACATTACAACAAAAAAATTTAAAAAATGAAGTTAGTACCTGTTGTTATACATGAAGTAATTTAACTCTTGCAGGATTGATGAGACCACGTGACACTCATCCTAAGTGGAAAAAGTATGTCTTCAAACACTATTTTTTCAATTTTCTTAAAAACTGTACTATTTGGTATAAATATGTTGCTAGGCAACATCTCAACAATATAACATATGTCATTTTTCATATATATTATATTGTTGTGCATTGCTCCTAACTACTGTATACTAAAGGCTATATCTCCGAATCTTCTGCAGATATTTTGACGAAATAAAAATCAAATTGTAGAACATTGCCCCTGTTATGATATGAGTGCCAGCACAGTTCCCTCCCGTAGAAGGAGAGTTACCTTGTATATACCATATTTTGTTCTGTTTAACTCTTTTTACAGAATATATTAGATTTTATCCCATAATATGTTTCGTTGCCTCATAAGAACATGGCTGACCAGTGGCAAGCGAGAAGTAAGAACTTGTACCATTCAGAACTACATACACCGCACTCGCTAAGTGGTGCTTTTGCTTTTTTTCCTGATGAACAAACAATAATTTTTTACCATTTAGGGCTGGAATTCTGCATCACCGTGTATTTTTTTTTTACACACAACTACCAAATATACTAGGTAAGTGTTGCACACATGATAAAGGGGAAAGAAAATCTATACATTACAACAAAAAATTTAAAAATGAAGTTAGTACCTGTTGTTATACATGAAGCAATTCAACCCTTGCAGGATTGATGAGACCACGTGACACTCATCCTAAGTAGAGAAAGTATGTCTTCAAACACAATTTTCTTCAATTTTCTTCAAAACTGTACTATTTCTTATAAATATGTTTTAGGCAACATCTCAACAATATAAAATATGTCATTTTTCATATATATTATATTGTTGTGCATTGCTCCAAACTACTATATACTAAAGGCTATATCTCCGAATCTTCTGCACATATTTTGACGAAATAAAAATCAAATTGTAGAGCATTGCCCCTTTTATGATAAGAGTGCAAACAGAGTCCCCTACCGTAGAAGGAGAGTTACCTTGTATATATCATATTTTGTACTGTTTAACTCTTTTTACAGAATATAACAGATTTTATCCCATAATATGTCTCATTGCCTCATAACAATATGGCTGACCAATGACAACCGACAAGCAAGAACGTGTACCATTTAGAATTACATACAGCGCACTCGCTAAGTGGTGCTTTTTCTTTATTTCTTGGTGAACAAACAATAATATTTTACTATTAAGGGTTGGAATTCTGCATCACCCTGTATATTTTTTTACACACAACTACGAAATATACTACGTAAGTGTTGCACACATGATAAAGGGGAAAGAAATCTATATATTACAACAAAAAATTTTAAAAAATGAAGTTAGTACCTGTTGTTATACATGAGGCAATTTAACTCTTGCAGGATTGATAAGACCACGTGACACTCATCCTAAGTAGAGAAAGTATGTCTTCAAACACAATTTTCTTCAATTTTCTTGAAAACTGTACTATTTGGTATAAATATGTTGCCAGGCAACTTGTCAACAATATAACATATGTCATTTTTCATATATATTATATTGTTGTGCATTGCTCCTAACTACTATATACTAAAGGCTATATCTCCGAATCTTCTGCAGATATTTTGACGAAATAAAAATCAAATTGTAGAGCATTGCCCCTGTTATGATATGAGTGCCAGCACAGTTCCCTCCCGTAGAAGGAGAGTTACCTTGTATATATCATATTTTGTTCTGTTTAACTCTTTTTACAGAATATAACAGATTTTATTCCATAATATGACTCATTGCCTCATAACAATATGGCAGACCAATGACAACCGACAAGCAAGAACGTGTTCCATTTAGAATTACATACTCCGCACTCGCTAAGTGGTGCTTTTTCTTTATTTCTTGATGAACAAACAATAATTTTTTACTATTAAGGGCTGGAATTCTGCATCACCGTGTATATTTTTTTACACACAACTACCAAATATACTAGGTAAGTGTTGCACACATGATAAAGGGGAAAGGAAATCTATACATTACAACAAAAAAATTTAAAAAATGAAGTTAGTACCTGTTGTTATACATGAGGTAATTTAACTCTTGCAGGATTGATGAGACCACGTGACACTCATCCTAAGTGGAAAAAGTATGTCTTCATACACTATTTTTTCAATTTTCTTAAAAACTGTACTATTTGGTATAAATATGTTTTAGGCAACATCTCAACAATATAACATATGTTATTTTTCATATATATTATGTTGTGCATTGCTCCTAACTACTATATACTAAAGGCTATATCTCCGAATCGTCTGCACATATTTTAACGAAATAAAAATCAAATTGTAGAACATTGCCCTTCTTATGATATGGGTGCCAGCACAGTTCCCTCCCGTAGAAGGAGAGTTACCTTGTATATATCATATTTTGTTCTGTTTAACTCATTTTACAGAATATATTAGATTTTATCCCATAACATGTTTCGTTGCCTCATAACAATATGGCTGACCAGAGGCAAGCGAGAAGTAAGAGCTTGTACCATTCAGAACTACATACACCGCACTCGCTAATTGGTGCTTTTTCTTTATTTCTTGATGAACAAAGAATAATTTTTTACTATTAAGGGCTTGAATTCTTATCACCCTGTATATTTTTTTACACACAACTACCAAATATACAAGGTAAGTGTTGCACACGTGATAAAGGGGAAAGAAAATCCATACATTACAACAAAAAATTTAAAAAATGAAGTTAGTACCTGTTGTTATGCATGAAGCAATTTAACCCTTGCAGGATTGAGAAGACCACAACACTCTATCCTAAGTAGAAAAAGTATGTCTTCAAACACAATTTTCTTCAATTTTCTTCAAAACTGTACTATTTTGTATAAATATATTGTTAGGCAACATCTCAAACATATAACATATGTCATTTTTCATATATATTATATTGTTGTGCGTTGCTCCTAACTACTATATACTAAAGGCTATATCTCCGAATCTTCTGCACATATTTAACGAAATAAAAATCAAATTGTAGAGCATTGACCCCTTTATGATAAGAGTGCAAACAGAGTCCCCTACGGTAGAAGGAGAGTTACCTAGTATATATCATATTTTGTACTGTTTAACTCTTTTTACAGAATATAACAGATTTTATCCAATAATATGTCTCATTGCCTCATAACAATATGGCTGACCAATGACAACCGACAAGCAAGAACGTGTACCATTTAGAATTACATAAAGCGCACTCGCTAAGTGGTGCTTTTAATTTATTTCTTGGTGAACAAACAATAATATTTTACTATTAAGGGTTGGAATTCTGCATCACCCTGTATATTTTTTTTACACACAACTACGAAATATACTACGTAAGTGTTGCACACATGATAAAGGGGAAAGTTAATCTATACATTACAAGAAGAAATTTTAAAAAATGAAGTTAGTACCTGTTGTTATACATGAAGCAATTTAACCCTTGCAGGATTGATGAGACCACGTGACACCCATCCTAAGTGGAATAAGTATGTCTTCAAACACTATTTTCTTCAATTTTCTTCAAAACTATACTATTTGGTATAAATATGTTGTTAGGCAACATCTCAACAATATAACATATGTCATTTTTCATATATATTATATTGTTGTGCACTGCTCCTAACTACTATATGCTAAAGGCTATATCTAGGAATCTTCTGCACATATTTTAACGAAATAAAAATCAAATTGAAGAGCATTGCCCCCTTTGTGATGTGAGTGCAAGCAGAGTCCACTACCGTAGAAGGAGAGTTACCTTGTATATATCATATTTTGCTCTGTTTAACTCTTTTTACAGAATATAACAGATTTTATCGCATAATATGTTTCATTGCCTCATAACAATATGGCTGACCAGTGGCAAGCGAGAAGTAAGAACTTGTACCATTCAGAACTACATACACCGCACTCGCTAAGTGGTGCTTTTTCTTTAATTCTTGATGAACAAACATTAATATTGTACAATTAAGGGTTGGAATTCTGCATCACCCTGTATATTTTTTTTACACACAACTACCAAATATACTACGTAAGTGTTGCACACATGATAAAGGGGAAAGGAAATCTATACATTACAACAAAAAATTTAAAAAATGAAGTTAGTACCTGTTGTTATACATGAAGCAATTTAACCCTTGCAGAATTGATAAGACCACGTGACACTCATCCTAAGTAGAGAAAGTATGTCTTCAAACACAATTTTCTTCAATTTTCTTGAAAACTGTACTATTTGGTATAAATATGTTGCTAGGCAACATCTCAACAATATAACATATGTCATTTTTCATATATATTATATTGTTGTGCATTGCTCCTAACTACTATATACTAAAGGCTATATCTCCGAATCTTCTGCGGATATTTTGGCGAAATAAAAATCAAATTGTAGAACATTGCCCCTGTTATGATATGAGTGCCAGCACAGTTCCCTCCCGTAGAAGGAGAGTTACCTTGTATATACCATATTTTGTTCTGTTTAACTCTTTTTACAGAATATATTAGATTTTATCCCATAATATGTTTCGTTGCCTCATAAGAACATGGCTGACCAGTGGCAAGCGAGAAGTAAGAACTTGTACCATTCAGAACTACATACACCGCACTCGCTAAGTGGTGCTTTTACTTTATTTCCTGATGAACAAACAATAATTTTTTACCATTAAGGCTGGAATTCTGCATCACCGTGTATTTTTTTTTACACACAACTACCAAATATACTAGGTAAGTGTTGCACACATGATAAAGGGGAAAGGAAATCTATACATTACAACAAAAAAATTTAAAAAATGAAGTTAGTATCTGTTGTTATACATGAAGCAATTTAACCCTTGCAGGATTGATGAGACCACGTGACACTCACCCTAAGTAGAGAAAGTATGTCTTCAAACACAATTTTCTTCAATTTTTTTCAAAACTGTACTATTTGGTATAAATATGTTTTAGGCAACATCTCAACAATATAACATATGTCATTTTTCATATATATTATATTGTTGTGCATTGCTCCTAACTACTATATACTAAAGGCTATATCTCCGAATCTTCTGCACATATTTTGACGAAATAAAAATCAAATTGTAGAGCATTGCCCCTGTTATGATATGAGTGCCAGCACAGTTCCCTGCCGTAGAAAGAGAGTTACATTGTATATATCATATTTTGTACTGTTTAACTCTTTTTACAGAATATAACAGATTTTATTCCATAATATGACTCATTGCCTCATAACAATATGGCAGACCAATGACAACCGACAAGCAAGAACGTGTTCCATTTAGAATTACATACACCGCACTCGCTAAGTGGTGCTTTTTCTTTATTTCTTGATGAACAAACAATAATATTTTACTATTAAGGGCTGGAATTCTGCATCACCGTGTATATTTTTTTACACACAACTACCAAATATACTAGGTAAGTGTTGCACACATGATAAAGGGGAAAGGAAATCTATACATTACAACAAAAAAATTTAAAAAATGAAGTTAGTACCTGTTGTTATACATGAAGTAATTTAACTCTTGCAGGATTGATGAGACCACGTGACACTCATCCTAAGTGGAAAAAGTATGTCTTCAAACACTATTTTTTCAATTTTCTTAAAAACTGTACTATTTGGTATAAATATGTTTTAGGCAACATCTCAACAATATAACATATGTTATTTTTCATATATATTATGTTGTGCATTGCTCCTAACTACTATATACTAAAGGCTATATCTCCGAATCGTCTGCACATATTTTAACGAAATAAAAATCAAATTGAAGAGCATTGCCCTTCTTATGATATGAGTGCCAGCACAGTCCCCTGCCGTAGAAGGAGAGTTACCTTATATATATATTATATTTTGCTCTGTTTAACTCTTTTTACAGAATATAACAGATTTTATCCCATAATATGTTTCATTGCCTCATAACAATATGGCTGACCAGTGGCAAGCAAGAAGTAAGAACTTGTACCATTCAGAACTACATACATCGCACTCGCTAAGTGGGGCTTTTTCTTTATTTCTTGATGAACAAACAATAATTTTTTACTATTTAGGGCTGGAATTCTGCATCACAATGTATATTTTTTTACACACAACTACCAAATATACTACGTAAGTGTTGCACACATGATAAAGGGGAAAGAAAATCTATACATTACAAGAAAAAATTTTAAAAAATAAAGTTAGTACCTGTTGTTATACATGAAGCAATTTAACCCTTGCAGGATTGATAAGACCACGTGACACTCATCCTAAGTAGAGAAAGTATGTCTTCAAACACAATTTTCTTCAATTTTCTTCAAAACTGTACTATTTGGTATAAATATGTTGCTAGGCAACATCTCAACAATATTACATATGTCATTTTTCATATATATTATATTGTTGTGCATTGCTCCTAACTACTATATACTAAAGGCTATATCTCCGAATCTTCTGCAGATATTTTGACGAAATAAAAATCAAATTGTAGAACATTGCCCCTGTTATGATATGAGTGCCAGCACAGTTCCCTCCCGTAGAAGGAGAGTTACCTTGTATATACCATATTTTGTTCTGTTTAACTCTTTTTACAGAATATATTAGATTTTATCCCATAATATGTTTCGTTGCCTCATAAGAACATGGCTGACCAGTGGCAAGCGAGAAGTAAGAGCTTGTACCATTCAGAACTACATACACCGCACTCGCTAAGTGGTGCTTTTACTTTATTTCCTAAAGAACAAACAATAATTTTTTACCATTTAGGGCTGGAATTCTGCATCACCGTGTAGATTTTTTTACACACAACTACCAAATATACTAGGTAAGTGTTGCACACATGATAAAGGGGAAAGAAAATCTATACATTACAACAAAAAATTTAAAAAATGAAGTTAGTACCTGTTGTTATACATGAAGCAATTTAACGCTTGCAGGATTGATGAGACCACGTGACACTCACCCTAAGTAGAGAAAGTATGTCTTCAAACACAATTTTCTTCAATTTTCTTCAAAACTGTACTATTTGGTATAAATATGTTTTAGGCAACATCTCAACAATATAACATGTGTCATTTTTCATATATATTATATTGTTGTGCATTGTTCCTAACTACTATATACTAAAAACTATATCTCCGAATCTTCTGCACATATTTTGACGAAATAAAAATCAAATTGTAGAGCATTGCCCCTGTTATGATATGAGTGCCAGCACAGTTCCCTGCCGCAGAAAGATAGTTACATTGTATATATCATATTTTGTACTGTTTAACTCTTTTTACAGAATATAACAGATTTTATTCCATAATATGACTCATTGCCTCATAACAATATGGCAGACCAATGACAACCGACAAGCAAGAACGTGTTCCATTTAGAATTACATACTCCGCACTCGCTAAGTGGTGCTTTTTCTTTATTTCTTGATGAACAAACAATAATATTTTACTGTTAAGGGCTGGAATTCTGCATCACCGTGTATATTTTTTTTACACACAACTACCAAATATACTAGGTAAGTGTTGCACACATGATAAAGGGGAAAGGAAATCTATACATTACAACAAAAAAATTTAAAAAATGAAGTTAGTACCTGTTGTTATACATGAAGTAATTTAACTCTTGCGGGATTGATGAGACCACGTGACACTCATCCTAAGTGGAAAAAGTATGTCTTCAAACACTGTTTTTTCAATTTTCTTAAAAACTGTACTATTTGGTATAAATATGTTTTAGGCAACATCTCAACAATATAACATATGTTATTTTTCATATATATTATGTTGCTGTGCATTGCTCCTAACTACTATATACTAAAGGCTATATCTCCGAATCGTCTGCACATATTTTAACGAAATAAAAATCAAATTGAAGAGCATTGCCCTTCTTATGATATGAGTGCCAGCACAGTCCCCTGCCGTAGAAGGAGAGTTACCTTATATATTATATTTTGCTCTGTTTAACTCTTTTTACAGAATATAACAGATTTTATCCCATAATATGTTTCATTGCCTCATAACAATATGGCTGACCAGTGGCAAGCAAGAAGTAAGAACTTGTACCATTCAGAACTACATACATCGCACTCGCTAAGTGGGGCTTTTTCTTTATTTCTTGATGAACAAACAATAATTTTTTACTATTTAGGGCTGGAATTCTGCATCACCCTGTATATTTTTTTACACACAACTACCAAATATACTACGTAAGTGTTGCACACATGATAAAGGGGAAAGAAAATCTATACATTACAAGAAAAAATTTTAAAAAATAAAGTTAGTACCTGTTGTTATACATGAAGCAATTTAACCCTTGCAGGATTGATAAGACCACGTGACACTCATCCTAAGTAAAGAAAGTATGTCTTCAAACACAATTTTCTTCAATTTTCTTAAAAACTGTACTATTTGGTATAAATATGTTGTTAGGCAACATCTCAACAATATAACATATGTCATTTTTCATATATATTATATTGTTGTGCATTGCTCCTAACTACTATATACTAAAGGCTATATATCCGAATCTTCTGCAAATATTTTGACGAAATAAAAATCAAATTGTAGAACATTGCCCCTGTTATGATATGAGTGCCAGCACAGTTCCCTCCCGTAGAAGGAGAGTTACCTTGTATATATCATATTTTGTTCTGTTTAACTCATTTTACAGAATATATTAGATTTTATCCCATAATATGTTTCGTTGCCTCATAACAATATGGCTGACCAGTGGCAAGCGAGAAGTAAGAACTTGTACCATTCAGAACTACATACACCGCACTCGCTAATTGGTGCTTTTTCTTTATTTCTTGATGAACAAAGAATAATTTTTTACTATTAAGGGTTTGAATTCTTATCACCCTGTATATTTTTTTACACACAACTACCAAATATACAAGGTAAGTGTTGCACACGTGATAAAGGGGAAAGAAAATCCATACATTACAACAAAAAATTTAAAAAATGAAGTTAGTACCTGTTGTTATGCATGAAGCAATTTAACCCTTGCAGGATTGAGAAGACCACAACACTCTACCCTAAGTAGAAAAAGTATGTCTTCAAACACTATTTTCTTCAATTTTCTTCAAAACTGTACTATTTTGTATAAATATATTGTTAGGCAACATCTCAACAATATAACATATGTCATTTTTCATATATATTATATTGTTGTGCGTTGCTCCTAACTACTATATACTAAAGGCTATATCTCCGAATCTTCTGCACATATTTAACGAAATAAAAATCAAATTGTAGAGCATTGACCCCTTTATGATAAGAGTGCAAACACAGTCCCCTACGGTAGAAGGAGAGTTACCTAGTATATATCATATTTTGTACTGTTTAACTCTTTTTACAGAATATAACAGATTTTATCCCATAATATGTCTCATTGCCTCATAACAATATAGCTGACCAATGACAACCGAAAAGCAAGAACGTGTACCATTTAGAATTACATAAAGCGCACTCGATAAGTGGTGCTTTTTCTTTATTTCTTGGTGAACAAACAATAATATTTTACTATTAAGGGTTGGAATTCTGCATCACCCTGTATATTTTTTTACACACAACTACGAAATATACTACGTAAGTGTTGCACACATGATAAAGGGGAAAGGAAATCTATACATTACAAGAAAAAATTTTAAAAAATGAAGTTAGTACCTGTTGTTATACATGAAGCAATTTAACCCTTGCAGGATTGATGAGACCACGTGACACCCATCCTAAGTGGAAAAAGTATGTCTTCAAACACTATTTTCTTCAATTTTCTTCAAAACTATACTATTTGGTATAAATATGTTGTTAGGCAACATCTCAACAATATAACATATGTCATATTTCATATATATTATATTGTTGTGCACTGCTCCTAACTACTATATGCTAAAGGCTATATCTAGGAATCTTCTGCACATATTTTAACGAAATAAAAGTCAAATTGAAGAGCATTGCCCCCTTTGTGATGTGAGTGCAAGCAGAGTCCACTACCGTAGAAGGAGAGTTACCTTGTATATATCATATTTTGCTCTGTTTAACTCTTTTTACAGAATATAACAGATTTTATCCCATAATATGTTTCATTGCCTCATAACAATATGGCTGACCAGTGGCAAGCGAGAAGTAAGAACTTGTACCATTCAGAACTACATACACCGCACTCGCTAACTGGTGCTTTTTCTTTAATTCTTGATGAACAAACATTAATATTTTACAATTAAGGGTTGGAATTCTGCATCACCCTGTATATTTTTTTTACACACAACTACCAAATATACTACGTAAGTGTTGCACACATGATAAAGGGGAAAGGAAATCTATACATTACAACAAAAAATTTAAAAAATGAAGTTAGTACCTGTTGTTATACATGAAGCAATTTAACCCTTGCAGGATTGATAAGACCACGTGACACTCATCCTAAGTAGAGAAAGTATGTCTTCAAACACAATTTTCTTCAATTTTCTTGAAAACTGTACTATTTGGTATAAATATTTTGCTAGGCAACATCTCAACAATATAACATATGTCATTTTTCATATATATTATATTGTTGTGCATTGCTCCTAACTACTATATACTAAAGGCTATATCTCCGAATCTTCTGCAGATATTTTGACGAAATAAAAATCAAATTGTAGAACATTGCCCCTTTTATGAAATGAGTGCCAGCACAGTTCCCTCCCGTAGAAGGAGAGTTACCTTGTATATACCATATTTTGTTCTGTTTAACTCTTTTTACAGAATATATTAGATTTTATCCCATAATATGTTTCGTTGCCTCATAAGAACATGGCTGACCAGTGGCAAGCGAGAAGTAAGAACTTGTACCATTCAGAACTACATACACCACACTCGCTAAGTGGTGCTTTTACTTTATTTCCTGATGAACAAACAATAATTTTTTACCATTTAGGGCTGGAATTCTGCATCACCGTGTATTTTTTTTTTACACACAACTACCAAATATACTAGGTAAGTGTTGCACACATGATAAAGGGGAAAGAAAATCTATACATTACAACAAAAAATTTAAAAATAAAGTTAGTATTTGTTGTTATACATGAAGCAATTCAAGCCTTGCAGGATTGTTGAGACCACGTGACACTCATCCTAAGTAGAGAAAGTATGTCTTCAAACACAATTTTCTTCAATTTTCTTCAAAACTGTACTATTTGATATAAATATGTTTTAGGCAACATCTCAACAATATAACATATGTCATTTTTCATATATATTATATTGTTGTGCATTGCTCCTAACTACTATATACTAAAGGCTATATCTCCGAATCTTCTGCAGATATTTTGACGAAATAAAAATCAAATTGTAGAGCATTGCCCCTTTTATGATAAGAGTGCAAACAGAGTCCCCTACCGTAGAAGGAGAGTTACCTTGTATATATCATATTTTGTACTGTTTAACTCTTTTTACAGAATATAACAGATTTTATCCCATAATATGTCTCATTGCCTCATAACAATATGGCTGACCAATGACAACCGACAAGCAAGAACGTGTACCATTTAGAATTACATACAGCGCACTCGCTAAGTGGTGCTTTTTCTTTATTTCTTGGTGAACAAACAATAATATTTTACTATTAAGGGTTGGAATTCTACATCACCCTGTATATTTTTTTACACACAACTACCAAATATACTACGTAAGTGTTGCACACATGATAAAGGGGAAAGGAAATCTATATATTACAACAAAAAATTTTAAAAAATGAAGTTAGTACCTGTTGTTATACATGAAGCAATTTAACCCTTGCAGGATTGATGAGACCACGTGATACCCATCCTAAGTGGAAAAAGTATGTCTTCAAACACTATTTTCTTCAATTTTCTTCAAAACTATACTATTTGGTATAAATATGTTGTTAGGCAACATCTCAACAATATAACATATGTCATTTTTCATATATATTATATTGTTGTGCACTGCTCATAACTACTATATGCTAAAGGCTATATCTAGGAATCTTCTGCACATATTTTAACGAAATAAAAATCAAATTGAAGAGCATTGCCCCCTTTGTGATGTGAGTGCAAGCAGAGTCCACTACCGTAGAAGGAGAGTTACCTTGTATATATCATATTTTGCTCTGTTTAACTCTTCTTACAGAATATAACAGATTTTATCCCATAATATGTTTCATTGCCTCATAACAATATGGCTGACCAGTGGCAAGCGAGAAGTAAGAACTTGTACCATTCAGAACTACATATACCGCACTCGGTAAGTGGTGCTTTTTCTTTAATTCTTGATGAAAAACAATAATATTTTACAATTAAGGGTTGGAATTCTGCATCACACTGTATATTTTTTTTACACACAACTACCAAATATACTACGTAAGTGTTGCACATATGATAAAGGGGAAAGGAAATCTATACATTACAACAAAAAATTTAAAAAATGAAGTTAGTACCTGTTGTTATACATGAAGCAATTTAACCCTTGCAGGATTGATAAGACCACGTGACACTCATCCTAAGTAGAGAAAGTATGTCTTCAAACACAATTTTCTTCAATTTTCTTGAAAACTGTACTATTTGGTATAAATATGTTGCTAGGCAACATCTCAACAATATAACATATGTCATTTTTCATATGTATTATATTGTTGTGCATTGCTCCTAACTACTATATACTAAAGGCTATATCTCCGAATCTTCTGCACATATTTTGACGAAATAAAAATCAAATTGTAGAGCATTGCCCCTGTTATGATATGAGTGCCAGCACAGTTCCCTGCCGTAGAAAGAGAGTTACATTGTATATATCATATTTTGTACTGTTTAACTCTTTTTACAGAATATAACAGATTTTATTCCATAATATGACTCATTGCCTCATAACAATATGGCAGACCAATGACAACCGACAAGCAAGAACGTGTTCCATTTAGAATTACATACTCCGCACTCGCTAAGTAGTGCTTTTTCTTTATTTCTTGATGAACAAACAATAATATTTTACTATTAAGGGCTGGAATTCTGCATCACTGTGTATATTTTTTTACACACAACTACCAAATTTACTAGGTAAGTGTTGCACACATGATAAAGGGGAAAGGAAATCTATACATTACAACAAAAAAATTAAAAAATGAAGTTAGTACCTGTTGTTATACATGAAGTAATTTAACTCTTGCAGGATTGATGAGACCACGTGACACTCATCCTAAGTGGAAAAAGTATGTCTTCAAACACTATTTTTTCAATTTTCTTAAAAACTGTACTATTTGGTATAAATATGTTTTAGGCAACATCTCAACAATAAAACATATGTTATTTTTCATATATATTATGTTGTGCATTGCTACTAACTACTATATACTAAAGGCTATATCTCCGAATCGTCTGCACATATTTTAACGAAATAAAAATCAAATTGAAGAGCATTGCCCTTCTTATGATATGAGTGCCAGCACAGTCCCCTGCCGTAGAAGGAGAGTTACCTTTTATATATTAATTATATTTTGCTCTGTTTAACTCTTTTTACAGAATATAACAGATTTTATCCCATAATATGTTTCATTGCCTCATAACAATATGGCTGACCAGTGGCAAGCAAGAAGTAAGAACTTGTACCATTCAGAACTACATACATCGCACTCGCTAAGTGGGCTTTTTCTTTATTTCTTGATGAACAAACAATAATTTTTTACTATTTAGGGCTGGAATTCTGCATCACCCTGTATATTTTTTTACACACAACTACCAAATATACTACGTAAGTGTTGCACACATGATAAAGGGGAAAGAAAATCTATACATTACAAGAAAAAATTTTAAAAAATAAAGTTAGTACCTGTTGTTATACATGAAGCAATTTAACCCTTGAAGGATTGATAAGACCACGTGACACTCATCCTAAGTAGAGAAAGTATGTCTTCAAACACAATTTTCTTCAATTTTCTTCAAAACTGTACTATTTGGTATAAATATGTTGTTAGGCAACATCTCAACAATATAACAAATGTCATTTTTCATATATATTATATTGTTGTGCATTGCTCCTAACTACTATATACTAAAGGCTATATCTCCGAATCTTCTGCACATATTTTGACGAAATAAAAATCAAATTGTAGAACATTGCCCCTGTTATGATATGAGTGCCAGCACAGTTCCCTCCCATAGAAGGAGAGTTACCTTGTATATACCATATTTTGTTCTGTTTAACTCTTTTTACAGAATATATTAGATTTTATCCCATAATATGTTTCGTTGCCTCATAAGAACATGGCTGACCAGTGGCAAGCGAGGAGTAGGAGCTTGTACCATTCAGAACTACGTACACCGCACTCGCTAAGTGGTGCTTTTACTTTATTTCCTGATGAACAAACAATAATTTTTTACCATTTAGGGCTGGAATTCTGCATCACCGTGTATTTTTTTTTTTACACACAACTACCAAATATACTAGGTAAGTGTTGCACACATGATAAAGGGGAAAGAAAATCTATACATTACAACAAAAAATTTAAAAAATGAAGTTAGTACCTGTTGTTATACATGAAGCAATTTAACCCTTGCAGGATTGATGAGACCACGTGACACTCATCCTAAGTAGAGAAAGTGTGTCTTCAAACACAATTTTCTTCAATTTTCTTCAAAACTGTACTATTTGGTATAAATATGTTTTAGGCAACATCTCAACAATATAACATATGTCATTTTTCATATATATTATATTGTTGTGCATTGCTCCTAACTACTATATACTAAAGGCTATATCTCCGAATCTTCTGCACATATTTTGACGAAATAAAAATCAAATTGTAGAGCATTGCCCCTGTTATGATATGAGTGCCAGCACAGTTCCCTGCCGTAGAAAGAGAGTTACATTGTATATATCATATTTTGTACTGTTTAACTCTTTTTACAGAATATAACAGATTTTATTCCGTAATATGACTCATTGCCTCATAACAATATGGCAGACCAATGACAACCGACAAGCAAGAACGTGTTCCATTTAGAATTAAATACTCCGCACTCGCTAAGTGGTGCTTTTTCTTTATTTCTTGATGAACAAACAATAATATTTTACTATTAAGGGCTGGAATTCTGCATCACCGTGTATATTTTTTTACACACAACTACCAAATATACTAGGTAAGTGTTGCATACATGATAAAGGGGAAAGGAAATCTATACGTTACAACAAAAAAATTTAAAAAATGAAGTTAGTACCTGTTGTTATACATGAAGCAATTTAACCCTTGCAGGATTGATAAGACCACGTGACACTCATCCTAAGTAGAGAAAGTATGTCTTCAAACACAATTTTCTTCAATTTTCTTGAAAACTGTACTATTTGGTATAAATATGTTGCTAGGCAACATCTCAACAATATAACATATGTCATTTTTCATATGTATTATATTGTTGTGCATTGCTCCTAACTACTATATACTAAAGGCTATATCTCCGAATCTTCTGCACATATTTTGACGAAATAAAAATCAAATTGTAGAGCATTGCCCCTGTTATGATATGAGTGCCAGCACAGTTCCCTGCCGTAGAAAGAGAGTTACATTGTATATATCATATTTTGTACTGTTTAACTCTTTTTACAGAATATAACAGATTTTATTCCATAATATGACTCATTGCCTCATAACAATATGGCAGACCAATGACAACCGACAAGCAAGAACGTGTTCCATTTAGAATTACATACTCCGCACTCGCTAAGTAGTGCTTTTTCTTTATTTCTTGATGAACAAACAATAATATTTTACTATTAAGGGCTGGAATTCTGCATCACTGTGTATATTTTTTTACACACAACTACCAAATTTACTAGGTAAGTGTTGCACACATGATAAAGGGGAAAGGAAATCTATACATTACAACAAAAAAATTAAAAAATGAAGTTAGTACCTGTTGTTATACATGAAGTAATTTAACTCTTGCAGGATTGATGAGACCACGTGACACTCATCCTAAGTGGAAAAAGTATGTCTTCAAACACTATTTTTTCAATTTTCTTAAAAACTGTACTATTTGGTATAAATATGTTTTAGGCAACATCTCAACAATAAAACATATGTTATTTTTCATATATATTATGTTGTGCATTGCTACTAACTACTATATACTAAAGGCTATATCTCCGAATCGTCTGCACATATTTTAACGAAATAAAAATCAAATTGAAGAGCATTGCCCTTCTTATGATATGAGTGCCAGCACAGTCCCCTGCCGTAGAAGGAGAGTTACCTTTTATATATTAATTATATTTTGCTCTGTTTAACTCTTTTTACAGAATATAACAGATTTTATCCCATAATATCTTTCATTGCCTCATAACAATATGGCTGACCAGTGGCAAGCAAGAAGTAAGAACTTGTACCATTCAGAACTACATACATCGCACTCGCTAAGTGGGCTTTTTCTTTATTTCTTGATGAACAAACAATAATTTTTTACTATTTAGGGCTGGAATTCTGCATCACCCTGTATATTTTTTTACACACAACTACCAAATATACTACGTAAGTGTTGCACACATGATAAAGGGGAAAGAAAATCTATACATTACAAGAAAAAATTTTAAAAAATAAAGTTAGTACCTGTTGTTATACATGAAGCAATTTAACCCTTGAAGGATTGATAAGACCACGTGACACTCATCCTAAGTAGAGAAAGTATGTCTTCAAACACAATTTTCTTCAATTTTCTTCAAAACTGTACTATTTGGTATAAATATGTTGTTAGGCAACATCTCAACAATATAACAAATGTCATTTTTCATATATATTATATTGTTGTGCATTGCTCCTAACTACTATATACTAAAGGCTATATCTCCGAATCTTCTGCACATATTTTGACGAAATAAAAATCAAATTGTAGAACATTGCCCCTGTTATGATATGAGTGCCAGCACAGTTCCCTCCCATAGAAGGAGAGTTACCTTGTATATACCATATTTTGTTCTGTTTAACTCTTTTTACAGAATATATTAGATTTTATCCCATAATATGTTTCGTTGCCTCATAAGAACATGGCTGACCAGTGGCAAGCGAGGAGTAGGAGCTTGTACCATTCAGAACTACGTACACCGCACTCGCTAAGTGGTGCTTTTACTTTATTTCCTGATGAACAAACAATAATTTTTTACCATTTAGGGCTGGAATTCTGCATCACCGTGTATTTTTTTTTTTTACACACAACTACCAAATATACTAGGTAAGTGTTGCACACATGATAAAGGGGAAAGAAAATCTATACATTACAACAAAAAATTTAAAAAATGAAGTTAGTACCTGTTGTTATACATGAAGCAATTTAACCCTTGCAGGATTGATGAGACCACGTGACACTCATCCTAAGTAGAGAAAGTGTGTCTTCAAACACAATTTTCTTCAATTTTCTTCAAAACTGTACTATTTGGTATAAATATGTTTTAGGCAACATCTCAACAATATAACATATGTTATTTTTCATATATATTATGTTGTTGTGCATTGCTCCTAACTACTATATACTAAAGGCTATATCTCCGAATCGTCTGCACATATTTTAACGAAGTAAAAATCAAATTGAAGAGCATTGCCCTTCTTATGATATGAGTGCCAGCACAGTCCCCTGCCGTAGAAGGAGAGTTACCTAATATATATATTATATTTTGCTCTGTTTAACTCTTTTTACAGAATATAACAGATTCTATCCCATAATATGTTTCATTGCCTGATAACAATATGGCTGACCAGTGGCAAGCAAGAAGTAAGAACTTGTACCATTCAGAACTACATACATCGCACTCG
Source organism: Thermobia domestica (assembly GCF_964235325.1). NCBI lineage: Eukaryota > Metazoa > Arthropoda > Insecta > Zygentoma > Lepismatidae > Thermobia > Thermobia domestica. Next base: position 184,019,151 of record NC_137460.1, on the reverse strand, counting down.
CTAAGTGGGGCTTTTTCTTTATTTCTTGATGAACAAACAATAATTTTTTACTATTTAGGGCTGGAATTCTGCATCACCCTGTATATTTTTTTACACACAACTACCAAATATACTACGTAAGTGTTGCACACATGATAAAGGGGAAAGAAAATCTATACATTACAAGAAAAAAGTTTAAAAAATAAAGTTAGTACCTGTTGTTATACATGAAGCAATTTAACCCTTGCAGGATTGATAAGACCACGTGACACTCATCCTAAGTAGAGAAAGTATGTCTTCAAACACAATTTTCTTCAATTTTCTTCAAAACTGTACTATTTGGTATAAATATGCTGTTAGGCAACATCTCAACAATATAACATATGTCATTTTTCATATATATTATATTGTTGTGCATTGCTCCTAACTACTATATACCAAAGGCTATATCTCCGAATCTTCTGCAGATATTTTGACGAAATAAAAATCAAATTGTAGAGCATTGCCCCTGTTATGATATGAGTGCCAGCACAGTTCCCTGCCGTAGAAAGAGAGTTACATTGTATATATCATATTTTGTACTGTTTAACTCTTTTTACAGAATATAACAGATTTTATTCCATAATATGACTCATTGCCTCATAACAATATGGCAGACCAATGACAACCGACAAGCAAGAACGTGTTCCATTTAGAATTACATACTCCGCACTCGCTAAGTAGTGCTTTTTCTTTATTTCTTGATGAACAAACAATAATATTTTACTATTAAGGGCTGGAATTCTGCATCACTGTGTATATTTTTTTACACACAACTACCAAATTTACTAGGTAAGTGTTGCACACATGATAAAGGGGAAAGGAAATCTATACATTACAACAAAAAAATTAAAAAATGAAGTTAGTACCTGTTGTTATACATGAAGTAATTTAACTCTTGCAGGATTGATGAGACCACGTGACACTCATCCTAAGTGGAAAAAGTATGTCTTCAAACACTATTTTTTCAATTTTCTTAAAAACTGTACTATTTGGTATAAATATGTTTTAGGCAACATCTCAACAATAAAACATATGTTATTTTTCATATATATTATGTTGTGCATTGCTACTAACTACTATATACTAAAGGCTATATCTCCGAATCGTCTGCACATATTTTAACGAAATAAAAATCAAATTGAAGAGCATTGCCCTTCTTATGATATGAGTGCCAGCACAGTCCCCTGCCGTAGAAGGAGAGTTACCTTTTATATATTAATTATATTTTGCTCTGTTTAACTCTTTTTACAGAATATAACAGATTTTATCCCATAATATGTTTCATTGCCTCATAACAATATGGCTGACCAGTGGCAAGCAAGAAGTAAGAACTTGTACCATTCAGAACTACATACATCGCACTCGCTAAGTGGGCTTTTTCTTTATTTCTTGATGAACAAACAATAATTTTTTACTATTTAGGGCTGGAATTCTGCATCACCCTGTATATTTTTTTACACACAACTACCAAATATACTACGTAAGTGTTGCACACATGATAAAGGGGAAAGAAAATCTATACATTACAAGAAAAAATTTTAAAAAATAAAGTTAGTACCTGTTGTTATACATGAAGCAATTTAACCCTTGAAGGATTGATAAGACCACGTGACACTCATCCTAAGTAGAGAAAGTATGTCTTCAAACACAATTTTCTTCAATTTTCTTCAAAACTGTACTATTTGGTATAAATATGTTGTTAGGCAACATCTCAACAATATAACAAATGTCATTTTTCATATATATTATATTGTTGTGCATTGCTCCTAACTACTATATACTAAAGGCTATATCTCCGAATCTTCTGCACATATTTTGACGAAATAAAAATCAAATTGTAGAACATTGCCCCTGTTATGATATGAGTGCCAGCACAGTTCCCTCCCATAGAAGGAGAGTTACCTTGTATATACCATATTTTGTTCTGTTTAACTCTTTTTACAGAATATATTAGATTTTATCCCATAATATGTTTCGTTGCCTCATAAGAACATGGCTGACCAGTGGCAAGCGAGGAGTAGGAGCTTGTACCATTCAGAACTACGTACACCGCACTCGCTAAGTGGTGCTTTTACTTTATTTCCTGATGAACAAACAATAATTTTTTACCATTTAGGGCTGGAATTCTGCATCACCGTGTATTTTTTTTTTTACACACAACTACCAAATATACTAGGTAAGTGTTGCACACATGATAAAGGGGAAAGAAAATCTATACATTACAACAAAAAATTTAAAAAATGAAGTTAGTACCTGTTGTTATACATGAAGCAATTTAACCCTTGCAGGATTGATGAGACCACGTGACACTCATCCTAAGTAGAGAAAGTGTGTCTTCAAACACAATTTTCTTCAATTTTCTTCAAAACTGTACTATTTGGTATAAATATGTTTTAGGCAACATCTCAACAATATAACATATGTCATTTTTCATATATATTATATTGTTGTGCATTGCTCCTAACTACTATATACTAAAGGCTATATCTCCGAATCTTCTGCACATATTTTGACGAAATAAAAATCAAATTGTAGAGCATTGCCCCTGTTATGATATGAGTGCCAGCACAGTTCCCTGCCGTAGAAAGAGAGTTACATTGTATATATCATATTTTGTACTGTTTAACTCTTTTTACAGAATATAACAGATTTTATTCCGTAATATGACTCATTGCCTCATAACAATATGGCAGACCAATGACAACCGACAAGCAAGAACGTGTTCCATTTAGAATTAAATACTCCGCACTCGCTAAGTGGTGCTTTTTCTTTATTTCTTGATGAACAAACAATAATATTTTACTATTAAGGGCTGGAATTCTGCATCACCGTGTATATTTTTTTACACACAACTACCAAATATACTAGGTAAGTGTTGCATACATGATAAAGGGGAAAGGAAATCTATACGTTACAACAAAAAAATTTAAAAAATGAAGTTAGTACCTGTTGTTATACATGAAGCAATTTAACCCTTGCAGGATTGATAAGACCACGTGACACTCATCCTAAGTAGAGAAAGTATGTCTTCAAACACAATTTTCTTCAATTTTCTTGAAAACTGTACTATTTGGTATAAATATGTTGCTAGGCAACATCTCAACAATATAACATATGTCATTTTTCATATGTATTATATTGTTGTGCATTGCTCCTAACTACTATATACTAAAGGCTATATCTCCGAATCTTCTGCACATATTTTGACGAAATAAAAATCAAATTGTAGAGCATTGCCCCTGTTATGATATGAGTGCCAGCACAGTTCCCTGCCGTAGAAAGAGAGTTACATTGTATATATCATATTTTGTACTGTTTAACTCTTTTTACAGAATATAACAGATTTTATTCCATAATATGACTCATTGCCTCATAACAATATGGCAGACCAATGACAACCGACAAGCAAGAACGTGTTCCATTTAGAATTACATACTCCGCACTCGCTAAGTAGTGCTTTTTCTTTATTTCTTGATGAACAAACAATAATATTTTACTATTAAGGGCTGGAATTCTGCATCACTGTGTATATTTTTTTACACACAACTACCAAATTTACTAGGTAAGTGTTGCACACATGATAAAGGGGAAAGGAAATCTATACATTACAACAAAAAAATTAAAAAATGAAGTTAGTACCTGTTGTTATACATGAAGTAATTTAACTCTTGCAGGATTGATGAGACCACGTGACACTCATCCTAAGTGGAAAAAGTATGTCTTCAAACACTATTTTTTCAATTTTCTTAAAAACTGTACTATTTGGTATAAATATGTTTTAGGCAACATCTCAACAATAAAACATATGTTATTTTTCATATATATTATGTTGTGCATTGCTACTAACTACTATATACTAAAGGCTATATCTCCGAATCGTCTGCACATATTTTAACGAAATAAAAATCAAATTGAAGAGCATTGCCCTTCTTATGATATGAGTGCCAGCACAGTCCCCTGCCGTAGAAGGAGAGTTACCTTTTATATATTAATTATATTTTGCTCTGTTTAACTCTTTTTACAGAATATAACAGATTTTATCCCATAATATCTTTCATTGCCTCATAACAATATGGCTGACCAGTGGCAAGCAAGAAGTAAGAACTTGTACCATTCAGAACTACATACATCGCACTCGCTAAGTGGGCTTTTTCTTTATTTCTTGATGAACAAACAATAATTTTTTACTATTTAGGGCTGGAATTCTGCATCACCCTGTATATTTTTTTACACACAACTACCAAATATACTACGTAAGTGTTGCACACATGATAAAGGGGAAAGAAAATCTATACATTACAAGAAAAAATTTTAAAAAATAAAGTTAGTACCTGTTGTTATACATGAAGCAATTTAACCCTTGAAGGATTGATAAGACCACGTGACACTCATCCTAAGTAGAGAAAGTATGTCTTCAAACACAATTTTCTTCAATTTTCTTCAAAACTGTACTATTTGGTATAAATATGTTGTTAGGCAACATCTCAACAATATAACAAATGTCATTTTTCATATATATTATATTGTTGTGCATTGCTCCTAACTACTATATACTAAAGGCTATATCTCCGAATCTTCTGCACATATTTTGACGAAATAAAAATCAAATTGTAGAACATTGCCCCTGTTATGATATGAGTGCCAGCACAGTTCCCTCCCATAGAAGGAGAGTTACCTTGTATATACCATATTTTGTTCTGTTTAACTCTTTTTACAGAATATATTAGATTTTATCCCATAATATGTTTCGTTGCCTCATAAGAACATGGCTGACCAGTGGCAAGCGAGGAGTAGGAGCTTGTACCATTCAGAACTACGTACACCGCACTCGCTAAGTGGTGCTTTTACTTTATTTCCTGATGAACAAACAATAATTTTTTACCATTTAGGGCTGGAATTCTGCATCACCGTGTATTTTTTTTTTTTACACACAACTACCAAATATACTAGGTAAGTGTTGCACACATGATAAAGGGGAAAGAAAATCTATACATTACAACAAAAAATTTAAAAAATGAAGTTAGTACCTGTTGTTATACATGAAGCAATTTAACCCTTGCAGGATTGATGAGACCACGTGACACTCATCCTAAGTAGAGAAAGTGTGTCTTCAAACACAATTTTCTTCAATTTTCTTCAAAACTGTACTATTTGGTATAAATATGTTTTAGGCAACATCTCAACAATATAACATATGTTATTTTTCATATATATTATGTTGTTGTGCATTGCTCCTAACTACTATATACTAAAGGCTATATCTCCGAATCGTCTGCACATATTTTAACGAAGTAAAAATCAAATTGAAGAGCATTGCCCTTCTTATGATATGAGTGCCAGCACAGTCCCCTGCCGTAGAAGGAGAGTTACCTAATATATATATTATATTTTGCTCTGTTTAACTCTTTTTACAGAATATAACAGATTCTATCCCATAATATGTTTCATTGCCTGATAACAATATGGCTGACCAGTGGCAAGCAAGAAGTAAGAACTTGTACCATTCAGAACTACATACATCGCACTCGCTAAGTGGGGCTTTTTCTTTATTTCTTGATGAACAAACAATAATTTTTTACTATTTAGGGCTGGAATTCTGCATCACCCTGTATATTTTTTTACACACAACTACCAAATATACTACGTAAGTGTTGCACACATGATAAAGGGGAAAGAAAATCTATACATTACAAGAAAAAAGTTTAAAAAATAAAGTTAGTACCTGTTGTTATACATGAAGCAATTTAACCCTTGCAGGATTGATAAGACCACGTGACACTCATCCTAAGTAGAGAAAGTATGTCTTCAAACACAATTTTCTTCAATTTTCTTCAAAACTGTACTATTTGGTATAAATATGCTGTTAGGCAACATCTCAACAATATAACATATGTCATTTTTCATATATATTATATTGTTGTGCATTGCTCCTAACTACTATATACCAAAGGCTATATCTCCGAATCTTCTGCAGATATTTTGACGAAATAAAAATCAAATTGTAGAACATTGCCCCTGTTATGATATGAGTGCCAGCACAGTTCCCTCCCGTAGAAGGAGAGTTTCCTTGTATATATCATATTTTGTTCTGTTTAACTCATTTTACAGAATATATTAGATTTTATCCCATAATATGTATCGTTGCTTCATAACAATATGGCTGACCAGTGGCAAGCTAGAAGTAAGAGCTTGTACCATTCAGAACTACATACACCGCACTCGCTAATTGGTGCTTTTTCTTTATTTCTTGATGAACAAAGAATAATTTTTTACTATTAAGAGTTTGAATTCTTATCACCCTGTATATTTTTTTACACACAACTACCAAATATACTAGGTAAGTGTTGCACACGTGATAAAGGGGAAAGGAAATCTATACATTACAGCAAAAAATTTTAAAAAATAAAGTTAGTACCTGTTGTTATACATGAAGCAATTTAACCCTTGCAGGATTGATAAGACCACGTGACACTCATCCTAAGTAGAGAAAGTATGTCTTCAAACACAATTTTCTTCAATTTTCTTCAAAACTTTACTATTTGGTATAAATATGTTGTTAGGCAACATCTCAACAATATAACATATGTCATTTTTCATATATATTATATTGTTGTGCACTGCTCCTAACTACTATATGCTAAAGGCTATATCTAGGAATCTTCTGCACATATTTTAACGAAATAAAAATCAAATTGAAGAGCATTGCCCCCTTTGTGATGTGAGTGCAAGCAGAGTCCACTACCGTAGAAGGAGAGTTACCTTGTATATATCATATTTTGCTCTGTTTAACTCTTTTTACAGAATATAACAGATTTTATTCCATAATATGTTTCATTGCCTCATAACAATATGGCTGACCAGTGGCAAGCGAGAAGTAAGAACTTGTACCATTCAGAACTACATACACCGCACTCGCTAAGTGGTGCTTTTTCTTTAATTCTTGATGAACAAACAATAATTTTTTGCTATTAAGGGCTGGAATTCTGCATCACCCTGTATATTTTTTTTACACACAACTACCAAATATACTACGTAAGTGTTGCACACATGATAAAGATGAAAGGAAATCTATACATTACAACAAAAAATTTAAAAAATGAAGTTAGTACCTGTTGTTATACATGAAGCAATTTAACCCTTGCAGGATTGATAAGACCACGTGACACTCATCCTAAGTAGACAAAGTATGTCTTCAAACACTATTTTCTTCAATTTTCTTCAAAACTATACTATTTGGTATAAATATGTTGTTAGGCAACATCTCAACAATATAATATATGTCATTTTTCTTATATATTATATTGTTGTGCACTGCTCCTAACTACTATATACTAAAGACAATATCTCTGAAACTTTTGAACATATTTTAACGAAATAAAAATCAAAATGGAGAGCATTGCCCCTTTTATGATATGAGTGGCAGAACAGTCCCCTGCCGTAGAAAGAGAGTTACCTTATATATATCATATTTTGTTCTGCTTAACTCTTTTTACAGAATATAACAGATTTTTTCCCATAATATGTTTCATTTCCTCATAACAAAATGGCTGACCAATGACAACCGAGAAATGAGAACATGTACCATTCAGAACTACAAACACGGCACTCGCTAAGTGGTGCTTTTTCTTTATTTCTTGATGAACAAACAATAATTTTTTCTATTAAGGGCTGGAATTCTGCATCACCGTGTATATTTTTTACACACAACTACCAAATATACTAGGTAAGTGTTGCACACATGATAAAGGGGAAAGGAAATCTATACATTACAACAAAAAAATTTAAAAAATGAAGTTAGTACCTGTTGTTATACATGAAGCAATTTAACTCTTGCAGGATTGATGAGACCACGTGACACTCATCCTAAGTGGAAAAAGTATGTCTTCAAACACTATTTTTTAATTTTCTTAAAAACTGTACTATTTGGTATAAATATGTTTTAGGCAACATCTCATTAATATATGTTATTTTTCATATATATTATGTTGTTGTGCATTGCTCCTAACTACTATATACTAAAGGCTATATCTCCGAACCGTCTGCACATATTTTAACGAAATAAAAATCAAATTGTAGAACATTGCCCTGTTATGATATGAGTGCCAGCACAGTTCCCTCCCGTAGAAGGAGAGTTACCTTGTATATATCAAATTTTGTTCTGTTTAACTCTTTTTACAGAATATATTAGATTTTATCCCATAATATGTTTCGTTGCCTCATAACAATATGGCTGACCAGTGGCAAGCGAGAAGTAAGAGCTTGTACCATTCAGAACTACATACACCGCACTCGCTAAGTGGTGCTTTTACTTTATTTCCTGATGAACAAACAATAATTTTTTACCATTTAGGGCTGGAATTCTGCATCACCCTGTATATTTTTTTACACACAACTACCAAATATACTACGTAAGTGTTGCACACATGATAAAGGGGAAAGAAAATATATACATTACAACAAAAAATTTAAAAAATGAAGTTAGTACCTGTTGTTATACATGAAGCAATTTAACCCTTAAAGGATTGATGAGACCACGTGACACTCATCCTAAGTAGACAAAGTATGTCTTCAAACACAATTTTCTTCAATTTTCTTCAAAACTGTACTATTTGGTATAAATATGTTTTAGGCAACATCTCAACAATATAACATATGTCATTTTTCATACATATTATATTGTTGTGCATTGCTCCTAACTACTATATACTAAAGGCTATATCTCCGAATCTTCTGCAAATATTTTGACGAAATAAAAATCAAATTGAAGAACATTGCCCCTGTTATGATATGAGTGCCAGCACGGTTCCCTGCCGTAGAAAGAGAGTTACATTGTATATATCATATTTTGTTCTGCTTAACTCTTTTTACAGAATATAACAGATTTTATCCCATAATATGACTCATTGCCTCATAACAATATGGCTGACCAATGACAACCGACAAGCAAGAACGTGTTCCATTTAGAATTACATACTCCGCACTCGCTAAGTGGTGCTTTTTCTTTATTTCTTGATGAACAAACAATAATATTTTACTATTAAGGGTTGGAATTCTGCATCACCGTGTATATTTTTTTACACACAACTACCAAATATACTAGGTAAGTGTTGCACACATGATAAAGGGGAAAGGAAATCTATACATTACAACAAAAAAATTTAAAAAATGAAGTTAGTACCTGTTGTTATACATGAAGCAATTTAACTCTTGCAGGATTGATGAGACCACGTGACACTCATCCTAAGTGGAAAAAGTATGTCTTCAAACACTATTTTTTGAATTTTCCTAAAAACTGTACTATTTGGTATAAATATGTTTTAGGTAGCATCTCAACAATATAACATATGTTATTTTTCATATATATTATGTTGTTGTGCATTGCTCCTAACTACTATATACTAAAGGCTATATCTCCGAATCGTCTGCACATATTTTAACGAAATAAAAATCAAATTGAAGAGCATTGCCCCCTTTGTGATGTGAGTGCAAGCAGAGTCCACTACCGTAGAAGGAGAGTTACCTTGTATATATCAAATTTTTTACTGTTTAACTCTTTTTACAGAATATAACAGTTTTATCCCATAATATGACTCATTGCCTCATAACAATATGGCTGACCAATGACAACCGACAAGTAAGAACTTGTACCATTCAGAACTACATACATCGCACTCGCTAAGTGGGGCTTTTTCTTTATTTCTTGATGAACAAACAATAATTTTTTACTATTTAGGGCTGGAATTCTGCATCACCCTGTATATTTTTTTACACACAACTACCAAATATACTATGTAAGTGTTGCACACATGATAAAGGGGAAAGAAAATCTATACATTACAAGAAAAAATTTTAAAAAATGAAGTTAGTACCTGTTGTTATACATGAAGCAATTTAACCCTTGCAGGATTGATGAGACCACGTGACACTCATCCTAAGTAGAGAAAGTATGTCTTCAAACACAATTTTCTTCATTTTTCTTCAAAACAGTACTATTTGGTATAAATATGTTGTTAGGCAACTTCTCAACAATATAACATATGTCATTTTTCATATATATTATATTGTCGTGCATTGCTCCTAACTACTGTATACTAAAGGCTATATCTCCGAATCTTCTGCAGATATTTTGACGAAATAAAAATCAAATTGTAGAACATTGCCCTGTTATGATATGAGTGCCAGCACAGTTCCCTCCCGTAGAAGGAGAGTTACCTTGTATATATCATATTTTGTTCTGTTTAACTCTTTTTACAGAATATATTAGATTTTATCGCATAATATGTTCGTTGCCTCATTAGAATATGGCTGACCAGTGGCAAGCGAGAAGTAAGAGGTTGTACCTTTCAGAACTACATACACCGCACTCGGTAAGTGGTGCTTTTCTTTATTTCTTGATGAACAAACAATAATTTTTTACCATTTAGGGCTGGAATTCTGCATCACCGTGTATATTTTTTTACACACAACTACCAAATATACTAGGTAAGTGTTGCACACATGATAAAGGGGAAAGGTAATCTATACATTACAACAAAAAAATTTAAAAAATGCAGTTAGTACCTGTTGTTATACATGAAGCAATTTAACTCTTGCAGGATTGATGAGACCACGTGACACTCATCCTAAGTAGAAAATTATGTCTTCAAACACTATTTTCTTCAATTTTCTTAAAAACTGTACTATTTGGTATAAATATGTTGTTAGGCAACTTGTCAACAATATAACATATATCATTTTTCATATATATTATGTTGTTGTGCATTGCTCCTAACTACTATATACTAAAGGCTATATCTCCGAATCGTCTGCACATATTTTAACGAAATGAAAATCAAATTGAAGAGCATTGCCCTTGTTATGATATGAGTGTCAGCACAGTCCGCTGCCGTAGAAGGAGAGTTACCTTATATATATATTATATTTTGCTCAGTTTAACTCTTTTTACAGAATATAACAGATTTTATCCCATAATATGTTTCATTGCCTCATAACAATATATCTGACCAGTGGCAAGCGAGAAGTAAGAACTTGTAAAATTCAGAACTACATACATCGCACTCGCTAAGTGGTGCTTTTTCTTTATTTCTTGATGAACAAACAATAATTTTTTACTATTTAGGGCTGGAATTCTGCATCACCCTGTATATTTTTTTACATACAACTACCAAATATACTACGTAAGTGTTGCACACATGATAAAGGGGAAAGAAAATCTATACATTACAACAAAAAATTTTAAAAAATGAAGTTAGTACCTGTTGTTATACATGAAGCAATTTAACCCTTGCAGGATTGATAAGACCACGTGACACTCATCCTAAGTAGAAAAATTACGTCTTCAAACACTATTTTCTTCAATTTTCTTCAAAACTATACTATTTGGTATAAATATGTTGTTAGGCAACATCTCAACTATATAACATATGTCATTTTTCATATATATTATATAGTTGTGCACTGCTCCTAACTACTATATACTAAAGGCTATATCTCCGAATCTTCTGCACATATTTTAACGAAATAAAACTCAAATTGAAGAGCATTGCCCCCTTTGTGATGTGAGTGCAAGCAGAGTCCACTACCGTAGAAGGAGAGTTACCTTGTATGTATCATATTTTGTACTGTTTAACTCTCTTTACAGAATATAACAGATTTTATTCCATATAATGTCTCATTGCCTCATAACAATATGGCTGACCAATGACAACCGAGAAGTAAGAATATGTACTATTCAGAACTTCATACACCGTACTCGCTAAGTGGTGCTTTTTCTTTATTTGTTGATGAACAAACAATAATATTTTACTATTAAGGGTTGGAATTCTGCATCACCCTGTATATTTTTTTACACACAACTACCAAATATACTACGTAAGTGTTGCACACATGATAAAGGGGAAAGGAAATCTATACATTACAACAAAAAATTTAAAAAATGAAGTTAGTACCTGTTGTTATACATGAAGCAATTTAACCCTTGCAGGATTCATAAGACCACGTGACAATCATCTTATAGAGAAAGTATGTCTTCAAACACAATTTTCTTCAATTTTCTTCAAAAGTGTACTATTAGGTATAAATATGTTGTTAGGCAACATCTCAACAATATAACATATGTCATTTTTCATATATATTATATTGTTGTGCATTGCTCCTAATTATTATATACTAAAGGCCATATCTCCGAATCTTCTGCAGATATTTTGACGAAATAAAAATCAAATTGTAGAACATTGCCCCTGTTATGATATGAGTGCAAGCAGAGTTCACTGCCGTAGAAGGAGAGTTACATTGTATATATCATATTTTGTACTGTTTAACTCTCTTTACAGAATATAACAGATTTTATTCCATATAATGTCTCATTGCCTCATAACAATATGGCTGACCAATGACAACCGAGAAATAAGAATATGTACTATTCAGAACTTCATACACCGTACTCGCTAAGTGGTGCTTTTTCTTAATTTCTTGAACAAACAATAATATTTTACTATTAAGGGTTGGAATTCTGCATCACCCTGTATATTTTTTTTACACACAACTACCAAATATACTACGTAAGTGTTGCACACATGATAAAGGGGAAAGGAAATCTATACATTACAACAAAAAATTTAAAAAATGAAGTTAGTACCTGTTGTTATACATGAAGCAATTTAACCCTTGCAGGATTGATAAGACCACGTGACACTCATCCTAAGTAGAGAACGTATGTCTTCAAACACAATTTTCTTCAATTTTCTTCAAAACTGTACTATTTGGTGTAAATATGTTGTTAGGCAACTTGTCAACAATCTAACATATGTCATTTTTCATATATATTATATTGTTGTGCATTGCTCCTAACTACTATATAATAAAGACAATATCTCCGAAACTTTTGAACATATTTTAACGAAATAAAAATCAAAATGAAGAGCATTGCCCCTTTTATGATATGAGTGGCAGAACAGTCCGCTGCCGTAGAAGGAGAGTTACCTTATATATATATTATATTTTGCTCAGTTTAACTCTTTTTACAGAATATAACAGAGTTTATCCCATAATATGTTTCGTTGCCTCATAACAATATGGCTGACCAGTGGCAAGTGAGAAGTAAGAGCTTGTACCATTGAGAACTACATACACCGCACTCGCTAAGTGGTGTTTTTTCTTTATTTCTTGATGAACAAACAATAATATTTTACTGTTAAGGGTTTTAATTCTGCATCACCCTGTATATTTTTTTACACACAACTACCAAATATACTACCTAAGTGTTGCACACATGATAAAGGGGAAAGAAAATCTATACATTACAACAAAAAATTTTTAGAAAATGAAGTTAGTACTTGTTGTTATACATGAAGCAATTTAACCCTTGCAGGATTGATGAGACCACGTGACACTCATCCTAAGTAGAAAAATTATGTCTTCAAACACTATTTTCTTCAATTATCTTGAAAACTATACAATTTGGTATAAATATGTTGTTAGGCAACATCTCAACAATGTAACATATGTCATTTTTCATATATATTATATTGTTTTGCACTGCTCCTAACTACTATATACTAAAGGCTATATCTCCGAATTTTCTGCACATATTTTAACGAAATAAAAATCAAATTGAAGAGCATTGCTCCCTTTGTGATGTGAGTGAGGGCAAAGTTCACTACCGTAGAAGGAGAGTTACATTGTATGTATCATATTTTGTACTGTTTAACTCTCTTTACAGAATATAACAGATTTTATTCCATATAATGTCTCATTGCCTCATAACAATATGGCTGACCAATGACATCCGAGAAGTAAGAATATGTACTATTCTGAACTTCATACACCGTACTCGCTAAGTGGTGCTTTTTCTTTATTTCTTGATGAACAAACAATAATATTTTACTATTAAGGGTTGGAATTCTGCATCACCCTGTATATTTTTTTTACACACAACTACCAAATATACTACGTAAGTGTTGCACACATGATTAAGGGGAAAGGAAATCTATACATTACAACAAAAAATTTAGAAAATGAAGTTAGTACCTGTTGTTATACATGAAGCAATTTAACCCTTGCAGGATTGATAAGACCACGTGACACTCATCCTAAGTAGAGAAAGTATGTCTTCAAACACAATTTTCTTCAATTTTCTTCAAAACTGTACTATTTGGTATAAATATGTTGTTAGGCAACTTGTCAACAATATAACATATGTCATTTTTCATATATATTATGTTGTTGTCCATTGCTCCTAACTACTATATAATAAAGACAATATCTCCGAAGCTTTTGAAAATATTTTAACGAAATAAAAATCAAAATGAAGGGCATTGCCCCTTTTATGATATGAGTGGAAGAACAGTTCCCTCCCGTAGAAGGAGAGTTACATTGTATATATCATATTTTGTTCTGTTTAACTCTTTTTACAGAATATATCAGATTTTATCCCATAATATGTTTCGTTGCTTCATAACAATATGGCCGACCAGTGGCAAGCGAGAAGTAAGAGCTTGTACCATTCAGAACTACATACACCGCACTAGCTAAGTGGTGCTTTTTCTTTATTTCTTGATGAACAAGCAATAATATTTTACTGTTAAGGGTTTTAATTCTGCATCACTCTGTATATTTTTTTACACACAACTACCAAATATACTACCTTAGTGTTGCACACATGATAAAGGGGAAAGAAAATCTATACATTACAACAAAAAATTTTTAAAAAATGAAGTTAGTACCTGTTGTTATACATGAAGCTATTTAACCCTTGCAGGATTGATGAGACCACGTGACACTCATCCTAAGTAGAAAATTATGTCTTCAAACACTATTTTCTTCAATTTTCTTAAAAACTGTACTATTTGGTATAAATATGTTGTTAGGCAACTTGTCAACAATATAACATATATCATTTTTCATATATATTATGTTGTTGTGCATTGCTCCTAACTACTATATACTAAAGGCTATATCTCCGAATCGTCTGCACATATTTTAACGAAATGAAAATCAAATTGAAGAGCATTGCCCTTGTTATGATATGAGTGTCAGCACAGTCCGCTGCCGTAGAAGGAGAGTTACCTTATATATATATTATATTTTGCTCAGTTTAACTCTTTTTACAGAATATAACAGATTTTATCCCATAATATGTTTCATTGCCTCATAACAATATATCTGACCAGTGGCAAGCGAGAAGTAAGAACTTGTAAAATTCAGAACTACATACATCGCACTCGCTAAGTGGTGCTTTTTCTTTATTTCTTGATGAACAAACAATAATTTTTTACTATTTAGGGCTGGAATTCTGCATCACCCTGTATATTTTTTTACATACAACTACCAAATATACTACGTAAGTGTTGCACACATGATAAAGGGGAAAGAAAATCTATACATTACAACAAAAAATTTTAAAAAATGAAGTTAGTACCTGTTGTTATACATGAAGCAATTTAACCCTTGCAGGATTGATAAGACCACGTGACACTCATCCTAAGTAGAAAAATTACGTCTTCAAACACTATTTTCTTCAATTTTCTTCAAAACTATACTATTTGGTATAAATATGTTGTTAGGCAACATCTCAACTATATAACATATGTCATTTTTCATATATATTATATAGTTGTGCACTGCTCCTAACTACTATATACTAAAGGCTATATCTCCGAATCTTCTGCACATATTTTAACGAAATAAAACTCAAATTGAAGAGCATTGCCCCCTTTGTGATGTGAGTGCAAGCAGAGTCCACTTCCGTAGAAGGAGAGTTACCTTGTATGTATCATATTTTGTACTGTTTAACTCTCTTTACAGAATATAACAGATTTTATTCCATATAATGTCTCATTGCCTCATAACAATATGGCTGACCAATGACAACCGAGAAGTAAGAATATGTACTATTCAGAACTTCATACACCGTACTCGCTAAGTGGTGCTTTTTCTTTATTTCTTGATGAACAAACAATAATATTTTACTATTAAGGGTTGGAATTCTGCATCACCCTGTATATTTTTTTACACACAACTACCAAATATACTACGTAAGTGTTGCACACATGATAAAGGGGAAAGGAAATCTATACATTACAACAAAAAATTTAAAAAATGAAGTTAGTACCTGTTGTTATACATGAAGCAATTTAACCCTTGCAGGATTGATAAGACCACGTGACAATCATCTTATAGAGAAAGTATGTCTTCAAACACAATTTTCTTCAATTTTCTTCAAAACTGTACTATTAGGTATAAATATGTTGTTAGGCAACATCTCAACAATATAACATATGTCATTTTTCATATATATTATATTGTTGTGCATTGCTCCTAATTATTATATACTAAAGGCCATATCTCCGAATCTTCTGCAGATATTTTGACGAAATAAAAATCAAATTGTAGAACATTGCCCCTGTTATGATATGAGTGCAAGCAGAGTTCACTGCCGTAGAAGGAGAGTTACATTGTATATATCATATTTTGTACTGTTTAACTCTCTTTACAGAATATAACAGATTTTATTCCATATAATGTCTCATTGCCTCATAACAATATGGCTGACCAATGACAACCGAGAAATAAGAATATGTACTATTCAGAACTTCATACACCGTACTCGCTAAGTGGTGCTTTTTCTTAATTTCTTGAACAAACAATAATATTTTACTATTAAGGGTTGGAATTCTGCATCACCCTGTATATTTTTTTTACACACAACTACCAAATATACTACGTAAGTGTTGCACACATGATAAAGGGGAAAGGAAATCTATACATTACAACAAAAAATTTAAAAAATGAAGTTAGTACCTGTTGTTATACATGAAGCAATTTAACCCTTGCAGGATTGATAAGACCACGTGACACTCATCCTAAGTAGAGAAAGTATGTCTTCAAACACAATTTTCTTCAATTTTCTTCAAAACTGTACTATTTGGTGTAAATATGTTGTTAGGCAACTTGTCAACAATATAACATATGTCATTTTTCATATATATTATATTGTTGTGCATTGCTCCTAACTACTATATAATAAAGACAATATCTCCGAAACTTTTGAACATATTTTAACGAAATAAAAATCAAAATGAAGAGCATTGCCCCTTTTATGATATGAGTGGCAGAACAGTCCGCTGCCGTAGAAGGAGAGTTACCTTATATATATATTATATTTTGTTCAGTTTAACTCTTTTTACAGAATATAACAGATTTTATCCCATAATATGTTTCGTTGCCTCATAACAATATGGCTGACCAGTGGCAAGTGAGAAGTAAGAGCTTGTACCATTGAGAACTACATACACCGCACTCGCTAAATGGTGTTTTTTCTTTATTTCTTGATGAACAAACAATAATATTTTACTGTTAAGGGTTTTAATTCTGCATCACCCTGTATATTTTTTTACACACAACTACCAAATATACTACCTAAGTGTTGCACACATGATAAAGGGGAAAGAAAATCTATACATTACAACAAAAAATTTTTAGAAAATGAAGTTAGTACTTGTTGTTATACATGAAGCAATTTAACCCTTGCAGGATTGATGAGACCACGTGACACTCATCCTAAGTAGAAAAATTATGTCTTCAAACACTATTTTCTTCAATTATCTTGAAAACTATACAATTTGGTATAAATATGTTGTTAGGCAACATCTCAACAATGTAACATATGTCATTTTTCATATATATTATATTGTTTTGCACTGCTCCTAACTACTATATACTAAAGGCTATATCTCCGAATTTTCTGCACATATTTTAACGAAATAAAAATCAAATTGAAGAGCATTGCTCCCTTTGTGATGTGAGTGAGGGCAAAGTTCACTACCGTAGAAGGAGAGTTACATTGTATGTATCATATTTTGTACTGTTTAACTCTCTTTACAGAATATAAGAGATTTTATTCCATATAATGTCTCATTGCCTCATAACAATATGGCTGACCAATGACATCCGAGAAGTAAGAATATGTACTATTCTGAACTTCATACACCGTACTCGCTAAGTGGTGCTTTTTCTTTATTTCTTGATGAACAAACAATAATATTTTACTATTAAGGGTTGGAATTCTGCATCACCCTGTATATTTTTTTTACACACAACTACCAAATATACTACGTAAGTGTTGCACACATGATAAAGGGGAAAGGAAATCTATACATTACAACAAAAAATTTAGAAAATGAAGTTAGTACCTGTTGTTATACATGAAGCAATTTAACCCTTGCAGGATTGATAAGACCACGTGACACTCATCCTAAGTAGAGAAAGTATGTCTTCAAACACAATTTTCTTCAATTTTCTTAAAAACTGTACTATTTAGTATAAATATGTTGTTAGGCAACTTGTCAACAACATAACATATGTCATTTTTCATATATATTATGTTGTTGTCCATTGCTCCTAACTACTATATAATAAAGACAATATCTCCCAATCTTCTGCACATATTTTAACGAACTAAAAATCAAATTGTAGAGCATTGCCCCTGTTATGATAAGAGAGCAAGCACAGTCCCCTACCGTAGAAATGAGAATTACCTTGTATGTATCATATTTTGTACTGTTTAACTCTTTTTACAGAATATAACAGATTTTATCCCATAATATGTCTCATTGCCTCATAACAATATGGCTGACCAATGACAACCGAGAAGTAAGAACATGTACCATTCAGAACTACATACAGCGCACTCAGTTGTTGGTGCTTTTTCTTTATTTCTTGATGAACCAACAATAATTTTTTACGATTAAGGGTTGGAATTCTGCATCACCCTGTATATTTTTTTACACACAACTACCAAATATACTACGTAAGTGTTGCACGCATGATAAAGGGGAAAGAAAATCTATACATTACAACAAAAATTTTTAAGAAATGAAGTTAGTACCTGTTGTTATACATGAAGCATTTTAACCCTTGCAGAATTGATGAGACCACGTGACTCTCATCCTAAGTTGAAAAAGTATGTCTTCAAACACTATTTTCTTCAATTTTCTTCAAAACTGTACTATTTGGTATAAATATTTTGCTATTCAACTTGTCAACAATATAACATATATCATTTTTCATATATATTATATTGTTGTGCATTGCTCCTAACTACTATATACTAAAGGCTATATCTCCGAATCTTCTGCACATATTTTAACGAAATAAAAATCAAATTGAAGAACATTGCCCTGTTATGATACGAGTGCCAGCACAGTCCCCTGCCGTAGAAGAAGGGTTACCTTGTATATATAATATTTTGTTCTGTTTAACTCTTTTTACAGAATATAACAGATTTTATCCCAGAATATGTCTCAATGCCTAATAACAATATGGCTGACCAATGACTACCGAGAAGTAAGAATATGTACTATTCAGAACTACATACACCGCACTCGCTAAGTGGTGCTTTTTCTTTATTTCCTGATGAACAAATAATAATATTTTACTATTAAGGGTTGGAATTCTGCATCACCCTGTATATTTTATTACACACAACTACCAAATATACTACGTTAGTGTTGCACACATGATAAAGGGGAAAGAAAATCTATACATTACAACAAAAAATTTTAAAAAATGAAGATAGTACCTGTTGTTATACATGAAGCAATTTAACCCCTGCAGGATTGATGAGACCACGTGACACTCATCCTAAGTAGAAAAATTATGTCTTCAAACACAATTTTCTTCAATCTTCTTCAAAACTGTACTATTTGGTATAAATATGTTGTTAGGCAACATCTCAACAATATAACATATGTCATTTTTCATATATATTATATTGTTGTGCATTGCTCCTAACTGCTATATACTAAAGGCTATATCTCCGAATCTTCTGCACATATTTTAACGAAATAAAAATCAAATTGAAGAACATTGCCCCCTTTGTGATGTGAGTGCGAGCAGAGTCCACTACCGTAGAAGGAGAGTTACCTTGTATGTATCTTATTTTGTACTGTTGAACTCTCTTTACAGAATATAACAGATTTTATCCCATAATATGTCTCATTGCCTCATAAATTATGGCTGACCAATGACAACCGAGAAGTAAGAATATGTACTATTCAGTACTACATACACCGCACTCGCTAATGGTGCTTTTTTTATTTCTTGATGAACAAACAATAATATTTTACTATTAAGGGTTGGAATTCTGCATCAAACTGTATATTTTCTTACACAACCCTACCAAATATACTACGTAAGTGTTGCACAGATGATAAAGGAGAAAGAACATCTACAAATTACAACAAAAAATTTTAAAAAATGAAGTTAGCACCTGTTGTTATACATAAAGAAATTTAACCCTTGCAGGATTGATGAGACCACCTGACACTGATCCTAAGTAGAAAAAGTATGACTTCAAAAACTATTTTCACGTGGTCTCCCCAATCCTGCAAGGTTTAAATTGCTTCATGTTTAACAATAGGTACTACCTTCATTTTTGAAATTTCTTTTGTAATGTATAGATTTCCTTTCCCCTTTATCATGTGTGCAACACTTACGTAGTATATTTGGTAGTTGTGTGTAAAAAAATATACAGGGTAATGCAGAATTCCAACCCTTAATAGTAAAAAATTATTGTTTGTTCAACAAGAAATAAAGAAAAAACACCAATTAGCGAGTGCGCTGTATGTAATTCTGAATGGTACACGTTCTTACTTCTCGGTTGTCATTGGCCAGCCATATTGTTATGAGGCAATTAGACATATTATGGGATAAAATCTGTTATATTCTGTAAAAGGAGTTAAACAGTACAAAATATGATATGAACAAGGTAATTCTCCATCCACCGTAGGGGACTCAGCTTGCACTCATATCTTAAAAGGGGCAATGCTCTTCAATTTGAGGTGAATTTCGTTAAAATATGTTCAAAAGTTTCGGAGATATAGCCTTTAGTATATAGTAGTTAGGAGTAATGCACAACAATATAATATATATGAAAAATGACATGTTATATTGTTGAGATGTTGCCTAACAACATATTTATACAAAATAGTACTGTTTTGAAGAAAATTGAAGAAAATAGTGTTTGAAGACACACTTTTTCTACTTAGGATGACTGTCATGTGGTCTCATCAATCCTGCAAGGGTTAAATTGCTTCATGTATAACAACAGGTACTAACTTCATTTTTTAAAATTTATTGTTGTAATGTATAGATCTTCTTTCCCTTTTATCATGTGTGGAACACTTAGGTAGTATATTTGGTAGTTGTGTGTAAAAAATATACAGGATGATGCAGAATTCCAGCCCTTAATAGCAAAAAATTATTGTTTGTTCATCAAGAAATAAAGAAAAAGCACCACTTAGCGAGTGCGGTGTATGTAATTCTGAATGGTACACGTTCTTGCTTCTCATTTGTCATTGGTCAGCCATATTGTTATGAGGCAATGAGAAATATTATGAGATAAAATCTGTTATATTCTGTAAAAAGAGTTAAACAGTACGAAATATGATATATACAAGGTAACTCTACTTCCACGGTGGAGGAGTCTGCTTGCACTCGCATCATAAAGGGGCAATGCTCTTCAATTTGAGTTTATTTCCTTAAAATATGTTCACAAGTATCGGAGATTAAGCCTTTAGTATATAGTAGTTAGGAGCAATGCACAACAATATAATATATATGAAAAATGACATATGTTATATTTTCGTCAAGTTGCCTAACAACATATTTATACCAAATAGTACAGTTTTGAAGAAAATTGAAGAAAATAGGGTTTGAAGACATACTTTTTCCACTTAGGATGAGTGTCATGTGGTCTCATCAATCCTGCAAGGGTTAAATTGCTTCATGTATATCAACAGGTACTAACTTCATTTTTTAAAATTTTTTGTTGTAATGAATAGATTTCTTTTCCCCTTTATCATGTGTGCAACACTTACGTAGTATATTTGGTAGTTGTGTGTAAAAAAATATACAGGGTGATGCAGAACTCCAACCCTTAATAGTAAAATATTATTGTTTGTTCATCAAGAAATAAAGAAAAAGCACCACCTAGCGTGTGCTGTGTATGTAATTCTGAATGGTACACGTTCTTGCTTCTCGGTTGTCATTGGTCAGCCATATTGTTATGAGACAATGAGATATATTATGGGATAAAATCTCTTATATTCTGTAAAAAAAGTTAAACAGTACAAAATATGATACATACAAGGTAACTCTCCTTCTACGGTAGGGGACTCTGCTGGCACTCGTATCATAAAAAGGGCAATGCTCTTAAATTTGAGCTTTATTTTGTTAAAATATGTTAAAAATTTTTGGAGATATAGCCTTTAGTATATAGTAGTTAGGAGCAAAGCACAACAATATAATATATATGAAAAATGACATATGTTATATGGTTGAGATGTTGCCTAACAACATATTTATACCAAATAGTACAGTTTTGATGAAAATTGAAGAAAATTATATTTGAAGACATACTTTTTCTACTTAGGATAGAGTGTCGTGGTCTCCTCAATCCTGCAAGGGTTAAATTGCTTCATGTATAAGAACAGGTACTAACTTAATTTTTTAAATTCTTTTGTTGTAATGTATAGATTTTCATTCCCCTTTATCATGTGTCCAACACTTAGGTAGTATATTTGGTAGTTGTGTGTAATTGAAGAGCATTGCCATTTTTATGATATGAGTGCAAGCAAAGTCCCCTACCGTAGAAGAAGAGTTACCTTGTATGAATCATATTTTCTACTGTTTAACTCTTTTTACAGAATATAACAGATTTTATACCATAATATGTCTCATTGCCTCATAACAATATGGCTGACCAGTGACAACCGAGGAGTAAGAACTTGTACCATTCAGAACTACATACACCGCACTCTTTAAGTGGTGCTTTTTCTTTATTTCTTGATGAACAAACAATAATATTTTACAACTAGCAGCGTTCACCCCGCTTCGCTGGGGTCACCCCGGAACGCAATAAACTTTGTTACTTAGATAATTTTTACTTTTTCGCTTTCAAGTGATATGATAAAAACCATAGAAGATTGCAGTAAATGTTAACATTATATCGCCTGCCATTTATGTTAACCCGCCGAGTGACACGGTCATGTGGGTTGCATATAAATACGGTTAGATTTAGCTATGATGAGCTAACAAAGGATTTCTACGTTATGGACACTTGAATGGTCAATTATCTCAAGACACTGGTAATTGAAAATTAAAGTGATATGATAAAAACCATCTAGGGTCCAAATCTTAATAACCCCCCAAAAATGAAAGAAATTGGTTCAGCCGTATTAGCGTGATGAGCTAACAAAGGATTTGTACGTTCTGTTTTATATATATAGATTAGGGTTGGAATTCTGTATTACCCTGTATATTTTATTACACACAACTACCAAATATACTACGTTTGTGTTGCACACATGATAAAGGGGAAGAAAATCTATGCATTACAACAAAAAATTTTAAAAAATGAAGTCAGTTCCTGTTGTTATACATGAAGCAATTTAACCCTTGCAGGGTTGATAAGACCACGTGACACTCATCCTAAGTAGAAAAAGTGTGTCTTCAAACAAAGTTTTCTTCAATTTTCATTAAAACTGTACTATTTGGTATAAATATGTTGTTAGGCAACATCTCAACAATATAACATATGTCATTTTTCATTTATATTATATTGTTGTGCATTGCTCCTAACTACTATTGACTGAAGGCTATATATCCGAATCTTCTCCACATATTTTAACGAAATAAAAATCAAAATGAAGAGCATTGCCCCTTTTATGATATGAGTGCAAGAACAGTCCCCTGCCGTAGAAGGAGAGTTACCTTATATATATCATATTTTGCTCTGCTTAACTCTTTTTACAGAATATAACAGATTTTATCCCATAATATGTTTCATTGCCTCATAACAATATGGCGGACCAATGACAACCGAGAAATGAGAACATGTACCATTCAGAACTACATACACCGCACTCGCTAAGTTGTGCTTTTTCTTTATTTCTTGATGAACAAACAATAGTTTTTTGCTAGTAAAGGCTTGAATTCTGCATCACCCTGTAAGTTTTTTTACACAGAACTACCAAATATGCAACGTAAGTGTTGCACACATGATAAAGGGGAAAGAAAATCTATACATTAAAACAAAAAAAAATTAAAAAATGAATTTAGTACCTGTTGTTATACATGAAGCAATTTAACAATTGCAGGACTGAGGAGACAACGTGACACTCATCCTAAGTAGAAAAAGTATGTCTTCAAACACTATTTTGATCAATTTTTTTCAAAACTGTACTATTTGGTATAAATATGTTGTTAGGCAACATCTCAACAATAAAACATATGTCATTTTTCATATATATTATATTGTTGTGCATTGCTCCTAACTACTATATACTAAAGACAATATCTCCGTAACTTTTGAACATATTTTAACAAAATAAAACTCAAATTGAAGAGCTACCCTCTTTTTATGATATGAGTGCAAGCGGAGTCCACTACCGTAGATGGAGAATTATTTTGTTCATATCAGATTTTGTACGGTTTAACTCTTTTTACAGAATATAAAAGATTTTATCCCATAATATGTCTAATTGCCTCATAACAATATGGCTGACCAATGACAACCGAGAAGTAAGAACGTGTATCATTCAGAACTACATACAACGCACTCGCTAAATGGTTTTTTTTTCTTAATGAACAAACAATAATTTTTTGCTATTAAGGGCTGGAATTCTGCATCACCCTGGATATTTTTTTACAGACAACTACCAAATATGCTACGTAAGTGTTGCACACATGATAAAGGGGAAAGAAAATCTATACATTACAACAAAAAATTTTAAAAAATGAAGTTAGTACCTGTTGTTATACATGAAGCAATTTAACCCTTGCAGGATTGATGAGACCACGTGACACTCATCCTAAGTAGAGAAAGTATGTCTTCAAACACAATTTTCTTCAAAAGTGTACTATTTGGTATAAATATGTTGTTAGGCAACTTGTCAACAATATAACATATGTCATTTTTCATATATATTATATTTTTGAACTTTGCTCCTAACTACTATATACTAAAGGCTATATCTCCAAAACTTGTGAACATATTTTAACAAAATAAAACTCAAATTGAAGAGCTACCCTCTTTTATGATATGAGTGCAAGCGGAGTCCCCTACCGTAGATGGAGAATTACCTTGTTCATATCAGATTTTGTACTGTTTAACTCTTTTTACAGAATATAACAGATTTTATCGCATAATATGTCTCATTGCCTCATAACAATATGGCTGACCAGTGACAACCGAGGAGTAAGAACTTGTACCATTCAGAACTTC
Source organism: Thermobia domestica (assembly GCF_964235325.1). Taxonomy (NCBI): domain Eukaryota; kingdom Metazoa; phylum Arthropoda; class Insecta; order Zygentoma; family Lepismatidae; genus Thermobia; species Thermobia domestica. The sequence goes on along the minus strand of NC_137460.1, from coordinate 183,993,845 downwards.
ATACACCGCACTCGCTAAGTGGGGCTTTTTCTTTATTTCTTGATGAACAAACAATAATTTTTTGCTATTAAGGGCTGGAATTCTGCATCACCCTGGATATTTTTTTACAAACAACTACCAAATATACTACCTAAGTGTTGCACACATGATAAAGGGGAAAGAAAATCTATACATTACAACAAAAAATTTTAAAAAATGAAGTTAGTACCTGTTGTTATACATGAAGCAATTTAACCCTTGCAGGATTGATGAGACCACGTGACACTCATCCTAAGTAGAGAAAGTATGTCTTCAAACACAATTTTCTTCAATTTTCTTCAAAAGTGTACTATTTGGTATAAATATGTTGTTAGGCAACTTGTCAACATTATAACATATGTCATTTCTCTTATATATTATATTGTTGTTCATTGCTCCTAACTACTATATACTAAAGGCTATATCTCCTAATCTTCTACACATATTTTAACGAAATAAAAATCAAATTGAAGAGCATTGCCCCCTTTGCGATGTGAGTGCAAGCAGAGTCCACTACCGTAGGAGAGTTACCTTGTATGTATCATATTTTGTACTGTTTAACTCTCTTTACAGAATATAACCGATTTTATCCCATAATATGTCTCATTGCCTCATAACAATATGGCTGACCAATGACAACCGAGAAGTCAGAATATGTACTATTCAGAACTTCATACACCGCACTCGCTAAGTGGTGCTTTTTCTTTATTTCTTGATGAACAAACAATAATATTTTACTATTAAGGGTTGGAATTCTGCATCACCCTGTATATTTTTTTACACACAACTACCAAATATACTACGTAAGTGTTGCACACATGATAAAGGGGAAAAGAAACCTATTCATTACAACAAAAAATTTTAAAAAATTAAGTTAGTACCTGTTGTTATACATGAAGCAATTTAACCCTTGCAGGATTGATGAGACCACGTGACACTCATCCTAAGTAGAGAAAGTATATCTTCACACACAATTTTCTTCAATTTTCTTCAAAACTGTACTATTTGGTATAAATATGTTGTTAGGCAACATCTCAACAATATAACATATGTCATTTTTCATATATATTATATTGTTGTGCATTGCTCCTAACTACTATATACTAAAGACAATATCTCCGAAACTTTTGAACATATTTTAACGAAATAAAAATCAAATTGAAGAGCATTGCCCCTTTTATGACATAAGTGGCAGAACAGTCCCCTGCCGTAGAAGGAGAGTTACCTTATATATATCATATATTGTTCTGCTTAACTCTTTTTACAGAATATAACAGATTTTATCCCATAATATGTTTCGTTGCCTCATAACAATATGGCTGACCAATGACAACCGAGAAATGAGAACATGTACCATTCAGAACTACATACACGGCACTCGCTAAGTGGTGCTTTTTCTTTATTTCTTGATGAACAAACAATAATTTTTTACTATTAAGGGCTGGAATTCTGCATCACCCTGTATATTTTTTTACACACAACTACCAAATATACTACCTAAGTGTTGAACACATGATAAAAGGGAAAGAAAATCTATACATTACAACAAAAAATTTTAAAAAATGAAGTTAGTACCTGTTGTTATTCATGAAGCAATTTAACCCTTGCAGGATTGATGAGACCACGTGACACTCATCCTAAGTAGAGAAAGTATGTCTTCAAACACAATTTTCTTCAATTTTCTTCAAAACTCTACTATTTGGTATAAATATGTTTTAGGCAACATCTCAACAATATAACATATGTCATTTTTCATATATATTATATTGTTGTGCATTGCTCCTAACTACTATATACTAAAGGCTATATCTCCGAATCTTCTGCACATATTTTGACGAAATAAAAATCAAATTGAAGAACATTACCCCTGTTATGATATGAGTGCCGGCACAGTTCCCTGCCGTAGAAGGAGAGTTACATTTTATATATCATATTTTGAACTGTTTAACTCTTTTTACAGAATATACAGATTTTACTCCATAATATGTCTCATTGCCTCATAAAAATATGGCTGACCAATGACAACCGACAAGCAAGAACGTGTTCCATTTAGAATTACATACACCGTACTCGCTAAGTGGGGCTTTTTCTTTATTTCTTGATGAACAAACAATAATTTTTTGCTATTAAGGGCTGGAATTCTGCATCACCCTGTATATTTTTTTACACACAACTACCAAATATACTACCTAAGTGTTGAACACATGATAAAGGGGAAAGAAAATCTATACATTACAACAAAAAATTTTAAAAAATGAAGTTAGTACCTGTTGTTATTCATGAAGCAATTTAACCCTTGCAGGATTGATGAGACCACGTGACACTCATCCTAAGTGGAAAAAGTATGTCTTCAAACACTATTTTCTTCAATTTTTTTAAAAACTGTACTATTTGGTACAAATATGTTGTTAGGCAACTTGTCAACAATATAACATATGTCGTTTTTCATATATATTATGTTGTTGTGCATTGCTCCTAACTACTATATACTAAAGGCTATATCTCCGAATCTTCTGCACATATTTTGACGAAATAAAAATCAAATTGACGAACATTACCCCTGTTATGATATGAGTGCCAGCACATTTCCCTGCCGTAGAAGGAGAGTTACATTTTATATATCATATTTTGCACTGTTTAACTCTTTTTACAGAATATACAGATTTTATCCCATAATATGTGTCATTGCCTCATAACAATATGGCTGGCCAATGACAACCGACAAGCAAGAACGTGTTCCATTTAGAATTACATACACCGCACTCGCTAAGTGGGGTTTTTCTTTATTTCTTGATGAACAAACAATAATTTTTTGCTATTAAGGGCTGGAATTCTGCATCACCCTGGATATTTTTTTACACACAACTACCAAATATACTACGTAAGTGTTGCACACACGATAAAGGGGAAAGAAAATCTATACATTACAACAAAAAATTTTAAAAAATGAAGTTAGTACCTGTTGTTATACATGAAGCAATTTAACCCTTGCAGAATTGATGAGACCACGTGACACTCATCCTAAGTGGAAAACTATGTATCCAAACGCCATTTTCTTCAATTTTATTCAAAACTGTACTATTTAGTATAAATATGTTGTTAGGCAACATCTCAACCATATAACATATGTCATTTTTCATATATATTATATTTTTGTGCTTTGCTCCTAACTACTATGTACTAAAGGCTATATCTAGAAAACTTGTGAACTATTTTAACAAAATAAAACTCAAATTGATGAGCTACCCCCTTTTATGATATGAGTGCAAGCAGAGTCCCCTACCGTAGATGGAGAATTACCTTGTTCATATCAGATTTTGTACTGTTTAACTCTTTTTACAGAATATAACAGATTTTATCCCATAATATGTCTAATTGCCTCATAACAATATGGCTGACCAATGACAACCGAGAAGTCAGAATATGTACTATTCAGAACTTCATACACCGCACTCGCTAAGTGGTGCTTTTTCTTTATTTCTTGATGAACAAACAATAATATTTTACTATTAAGGGTTGGAATTCTGCATCACCCTGTATATTTTTTTACACACAACTACCAAATATACACGTATGGCAAGATAGCCCCCCCACTTTAGAAACTTGAAACAATGACTAGGTCATTCGTTTGTACTACGTTTGTACCGTTTGTACCGAAAATATTTTCGTTTGTACCATTTTTCTTATAGGGTTATTTGAGAGGTCAACTGGGGGGGCTATCTTGGCGCCAAGATATCCCCCCGTATCACAGCACAAAAAATTGAAATACACCATTCGATAGCAAATCGTTTGTACCGTTTGTACCGAAAAACGTTTTGTTTGTACCCTGATAGTTTTCGAGAAACAGGGGATGACATTTGGGAGGGCTATCTTGGCGCCAAGATAGCCCCCCCGTATCACAGCACAAAAAAATGGAATACACCATTCGAAAGCAAATCGTTTGTACCGTTTGTACCGAAAAACGTTTTGTTTGTGCCCTGATAGTTTTCGAGAAACAGGGGATGACATTTGGGGGGGCTATCTTGGCGCCAAGATAGCCCCCCCGTATCACAGCACAAAAGATTAAAATACCCCATTCGAAAGGAAATCGTTTGTACCGTTTGTACCGAAAAACGTTTTGTTTGTACCCTGATAGTTTTCGAGAAACAGGGTATGATATTTGGGGAGGCTATCTTGGCGCCAAGATAGCCCCCCGGTATCACAGCACAAAAAATTGAAATACACCATTCGAAAGCTAATCGTTTGTACCGTTTGTACCGAAAAACGTTTTGTTTGTGCCCTGATAGTTTTCGAGAAACAGGGGATGACATTTGGGGGGGGCTATCTTGGCGCCAAGATAGCCCCCCCGTATCACAGCACAAAAGATTAAAATACCCCATTCGAAAGCAAATCGTTTGTACCGTTTGTACCGAAAAACGTTTTGTTTGTGCCCTGATAGTTTTCGAGAAACAGAGGATGACATTTGGGGGGGCTATCTTGGCGCCAAGATAGCCCCCCCGTATCACAGCACAAAAAATTGAAATACACCATTCGAAAGCTAATCGTTTGTACCGTTTGTACCGAAAAACGTTTTGTTTGTGCCCTGATAGTTTTCGAGAAACAGGGGATGACATTTGGGGGGGCTATCTTGGCGCCAAGATAGCCCCCCCCGTATCACAGCACAAAAGATTAAAATACCCCATTCGAAAGGAAATCGTTTGTACCGTTTGTACCGAAAAACGTTTTGTTTGTACCCTGATAGTTTTCGAGAAACAGGGGATGACATTTGGGGGGGCTATCTTGGCGCCAAGATAGCCCCCCCCGTATCACAGCACAAAAAATTGAAATACACCATTCGAAAGCAAATCGTTTGTACCGTTTGTGCCGAAAAACGTTTTGTTTGTACCCTGATAGTTTTCGAGAAACAGGGGATGATATTTGGAGGGGCTATCTTGGCGCCAAGATAGCCCCCCGTATCACAGCAAAAAAATTGAAGTACACCATTCGAAAGCAAATCGTTTGTACCGTTTGTACCGAAAAAAGTTTTGTTTGTACCCTGATAGTTTTCGAGAATCAGGGGATGATATTTTGGGCGGGGGGCTATCTTGTACGCAAGATAGGCCCCCTAATGTGTACTTTTTCCATGTCCATTAGTAAGTATTGTATGTTTATCCATGTGAATTGATGTGTATTTAGAATTCTGGTTGTGCCTAAAAAATAAAAAAATGAATTTTTCAGTAATAACTCAACGTTACAATTGAATCGCTCGAGTGGGAAAACAGTGTGAGTCCAAAATAAACCATTTTGAAGTAAAGGCAAAAATAACACTAAAGATGGAGAACTACAAGTTGTAATGAAGAGCAGTGCAATTTGCAAGACCTTGCACGTTATAACAGAATGCTATAATGTCGACTGTACATTTGTGGCATTAACAAAAGAAAGTTATTTTTTCAAATATCTCAAAATGCGTTTTGTTGACTACTAGTGATTTTCCACTCACCGATTCAATTAAATTTTCTCTATTTCTGCCCTTTTCCTTAAGTAAATACGTATTATTCAGCAATGGCCTATTCGCTTTCGTCTATTGTCCATGAAAGCGGCAAACTTCTCGAGCCGTTAATGTGGCAGATATAAACAGCTAATTTTTTCAGTTGGTGTAAAGCTGAAACGTGGAAGGACGCAGTTAGGTAAGCAAACATTTCATCTTTTAGTTTTCTTTGTTTAAGATTATTTCTGTAAATCCAGTATCTTTCTGAATTTGTACACACTTTGTTGTTATTTTTACGGTATTTATTTACGGAAAAGGGCACAAATAGAGAAAATGTAATTGAATCGTTGAGCGGAAAAACACTACTAGTCCACAAAACGCATTTTGAGATATTTGAAGAAAGAACTTTCGTTTGTTAATGCCACAAATGTACAATCAACATTATAGCATTCTGCTATAACGTGCGAGGTCTTCCAAATTGTACTGCTCTTCAGTACAACTTGTAGTTCTACATCTTTCGTGTTATTTTCCCCTTTAACTCAAAATGGCTTATTTTGAACTCACACTGTTTTCCCACTCGCCGATTAAATTTTAACGTTGCGTTATTCCCAACAAGTCCTTTTTTTTATTTGGATATGTACAACAAGAGTTCTAAATACACATAAATTCACATGATTAGACGCATAATACTTATTAATGGTCATGGAAAAAGTACATATTAGGGGGCCTGTCTTGGCGCAAAGATAGCCCCCCAAAATATCATTCCCTGTTTCTCGAAAACTATCAGGGTACAAACAAAACTTTTTTCGGTACAAACGGTACAAACGATTTGCTTTCGAATGGTGTATTCAAATTTTTTGTGCTGTGATACGGGGGGGGCTATCTTGGCGCCAAGATAGCCCCCCGCCCAAAATATCATCCCCTGTTTCTCGAAAACTATCAAGGTACAAACAAAACTTTTTTCGGTACAAACGGTACAAACGATTTGCTTTCGAATGGTGTATTCAAATTTTTTGTGCTGTGATACGAGGGGGGCTATCTTGGCGCCAAGATAGCCTCCCAAATATCATTCCCTGTTTCTCGAAAACTATCAGGGTACAAACAAAACTTTTTTCGGTACAAACGGTACAAACTATTTTCTTTCGAATGGTGTATTCCAATTTTTTGTGCTGTGATACGGGAGGGCTATCTTGGCGCCAAGATAGCCCCCCGCCCAAAATATCATCCCCTGTTTCTCGAAAACTATCAAGGTACAAACAAAACTTTTTTCGGTACAAACGGTACAAACGATTTGCTTTCGAATGGTGTATTCCAATTTTTTGTGCTGTGATACGGGGGGCTATCTTGGCGCCAAGATAGCCCCCCGCCCAAAATATCATCCCCTGTTTCTCGAAAACTATCAGGGTACAAACAAAACTTTTTTCGGTACAAACGGCACAAACGATTTGCTTTCGAATGGTGTATTTCAATTTTTTGTGATGTGATTCGGGGGGGCTATCTTGGCGCCAAGATAGCCCCCCCAGTTCACCTCTCCAGTAACCCTATAAGGAAAATGGTACAAACGAAAATATTTTCGGTACAAACGGTACAAACGTAGTACAAACGAATGACCTAGTCATTGTTTCAATTTTCTAAAGTGGGGGGGCTATCTTGCCATACGTAAATATACTACGTAAGTGTTGCACACATGATAAAGGGGAAAAGAAATCTATTCATTACAACAAAAAATTTTAAAAAATGAAGTTAGTACCTGTTGTTATACATGAAGCAATTTAACCCTTGCAGGATTGATGAGACCACGTGACACTCATCCTAAGTGGAAAAAGTATATCTTCAAACACTATTTTCTTCAATTTTCTTAAAAACTGTACTATTTGGTATAAATATGTTGTTAGGCAACATCTCAACAATATAACATATGTCATTTTTCATATATATTATATTGTTGTGCATTGCTCCTAACTACTATATACTAAAGACAATATCTCCGAAACTTTTGAACATATTTTAACGAAATAAAAATCAAAATGAAGAGCATTGCCCCTTTTATGATATGAGTGGCAGAAGAGTCCCCTGCCGTAGAAGGAGAGTTACCTTATATATATCATATATTGTTCTGCTTAACTCTTTTTACAGAATATAACAAATTTTATCCCATAATATGTTTCGTTGCCTCATAACAATATGGCTGACCAATGACAACCGAGAAATGAGAACATGTACCATTCAGAACTACATACACGGCACTCGCTAAGTGGTGCTTTTTCTTTATTTCTTGACGAAAAACAATAATTTTTTACTATTAGGGCTGGAATTCTGCATCACCCTGTATATTTTTTTACACACAACTACCAAATATACTACGTAAGTGTTGCACACATGATAAAGGGGAAAGAAAATCTATACATTACAACAAAAAATTTTAAAAAATGAAGTTAGTACCTGTTGTTATTCATGAAGCAATTTAACCCTTGCAGGATTGATGAGACCACGTGACACTCATCCTAAGTGGAAAAAGTATGTCTTCAAACACTATTTTCTTCAATTTTTTTAAAAACTGTACTATTTGGTATAAATATGTTGTTAGGCAACTTGTCAACAATATAACATATGTCGTTTTTCATATATATTATGTTGTTGTGCATTGCTCCAAACTACTATATACTAAAGGCCATATCTCCGAATCTTCTGCACATATTTTGACGAAATAAAAATCAAATTGACGAACATTACCCCTGTTATGATATGAGTGCCAGCACAGTTCCCTGCCGTAGAAGGAGAGTTACATTTTATATATCATATTTTGCACTGTTTAACTCTTTTTACAGAATATACAGATTTTATCCCATAATATGTCTCATTGCCTCATAACAATATGGCTGGCGAATGACTACCGACAAGCAAGAACGTGTTCCATTTAGAATTACATACACCGCACTCGCTAAGTGGTTTTTTTCTTTATTTCTTGATGAACAAACAATAATTTTTTGCTATTAAGGGCTGGAATTCTGCATCACCCTGTATATTTTTTTACACACAACTACCAAATATACTACGTAAGTGTTGCACACACGATAAAGGGGAAAGAAAATCTATACATTACAACAAAAAATTTTAAAAAATGAAGTTAGTACCTGTTGTTATACATGAAGCAATTTAACCCTTGCAGGATTGAGGAGACCACGTGACACTCATCCTAAGTAGAAAAAGTGTGCCTTCAAACACAAATTTCTTCAAATTTCTTCAAAACTGTACTATTTGGTATAAATATGTTGTTAGGAAACATCTCAACAATATAACATATGTCATTTTTCATATATATTATATTGTTGTGCATTGCTCCTAACTACTATATACTAAAGCAATATCTCCGAAACTTTTGAACATATTTTAACAAAATAATTCTCAAATTGAAGAGCATTGCTCCTTTTATGGTATGAGTGCCAGCAGAGTCCCCGACCGTAGAAGATAAGTTACCTTGTATGTATCATATTTTGTACTTTTTAACTCTTTTTAAAGAATATAAAAGATTCTATCCCATAATATGTCTCATTGCCTCATAACAATGTGGCTGACCAGTGACAACCGAGAAACAAGAACGTGTACCATTCAGAACTACATACACCGCACTCGCTAAGTGGGGCTTTTCCTTTATTTCTTGATGAACAAACAATAATTTTTTGCTATTAAGGGCTGGAATTCTGCATCACCCTGGATATTTTTTTACACACAACTACCAAATATACTACGTAAGTGTTGCACACACGATAAAGGGGAAAGAAAATCTATACATTACAACAAAAAATTTTAAAAAATGAAGTTAGTACCTGTTGTTATACATGAAGCAATTTAACCCTTGCAGAATTGATGAGACCACGTGACACTCATCCTAAGTGGAAAACTATGTATCCAAACGCCATTTTCTTCAATTTTATTCAAAACTGTACTATTTAGTATAAATATTTTGTTAGGCAACATCTCAACCATATAACATATGTCATTTTTAATATATATTATATTTTTGTGCTTTGCTCCTAACTACTATATACTAAAGGCTATATGTCCAAAACTTGTGAACGTATTTTAACAAAATAAAACTCAAATTGATGAGCGACCCCCTTTTATGATATGAGTGCAAGCAGAGTCCCCTACCGTAGATGGAGAATTACCTTGTTCATATCAGATTTTGTACTGTTTAACTCTTTTTACAGAATATAAAAGATTTTATCCCATAATATGTCTAATTGCCTCATAACAATATGGCTGACCAATGACAACCGAGAAGTCAGAATATGTACTATCCAGAACTTCATACACCGCACTCGCTAAGTGGTGCTTTTTCTTTATTTCTTGATGAACAAACAATAATATTTTACTATTAAGGGTTGGAATTCTGCATCACCCTGTATATTTTTTTACACACAACTACCAAATATACTACGTAAGTGTTGCACACATGATAAAGGGGAAAAGAAATCTATTCATTACAACAAAAAATTTTAAAAAATTAAGTTAGTACCTGTTGTTATACATGAAGCAATTTAACCCTTGCAGGATTGATGAGACCACGTGACACTCATCCTAAGTAGAGAAAGTATGTCTTCAAACACAATTTTCTTCAATTTTCTTCAAAACTGTACTATTTGGTATAAATATGTTGTTAGGCAACATCTCAAGAATATAACATATGTCATTTTTCATATATATTATATTGTTGTGCATTGCTCCAAACTACTCTATACTAAAGACAATATCTCCGAAACTTTTGAACATATTTTCACGAAATAAAAATCAAAATGAAGAGCATTGCCCCTTTTATGATATGAGTGGCAGAACAGTCCCCTGCCGTAGAAGGAGAGTTACCTTATATATATCATATTTTGCACTGCTTAACTCTTTTTACAGAATATAACAGATTTTATCCCATAATATGTTTCGTTGCCTCATAATAATATGGCTGACCAATGACAACCGAGAAATGAGAACATGTACCATTCAGAACTACATACACGGCACTCGCTAAGTGGGCTTTTTCTTTATTTCTTGATGAACAAACAATAATTTTTTGCTATTAAGGGCTGAAATTCTGCATCACCCTGTATATTTTTTTACACACAACTACCAAATATACTACGTAAGTGTTGCACACATGATAAAGGGGAAAGAAAATCTATACATTACAACAAAAAATTTTAAAAAATGAAGTTAGTACCTTTTGTTATACATGAAGCAATTTAACCCTTGCAGGATTGATGAGACCACGTGACACTCATCCTAAGTAGAGGAAGTATGTCTTCAAACATTATTTTATTCAAATTTTTTCAAAACTGTACTATTTATCATAAATATGTTGTTAGGCAACATCTCAACAATATAACATATGTCATTTTTCATATATATTATATTGTTGTGCGTTGCTCCTAACTACTATTGACTGAAGGCTATATCTCCGAATCTTCTCTACATATTTTAACGAAATAAAAATCAAATTGTAGAGCATTGCTCCTTTCTGATATGAGTGCAAGCAGAGTCCCCTATCGTAGAAGGAGAGGTACATTGTATATATCATATTTTGTACTGTTTAACTCTTTTTACAGAATATGAAAGATTTTATCCCATAATATGTTTCATTGCCTCATAACAATATGGCTGACCAATGACAACCGAGAAATAAGAACATGTACCATTCAGAACTACATACACCGCACTCGCTAAATGGTTTTTTTTTATTTTTTGATGAACAAACAATAATTTTTTGCTATTAAGGGCGGGAATTCTGCATCACCCTGTATATTTTTTTACACTCAACTACCAAATATACTACGTAAGTGTTGCAAACATGATAAAGGGGAAAGAAAATCTATACATTACAACAAAAAATTTTAAAAAATGAAGTTAGTACCTGTTGTTATACATGAAGCAATTTAACCCTTGCAGGATTGATAAGACAACGTGACACTCATCCTAAGTAGAGGAAGTATGTCTTCAAACACAATTTTTTTCAATTTTCTTCAAAATTGTACTATTTGGTATAAATATGTTGTAAGGCAACTTGTCAACAATATAACATATGACATTTTTCATATATATTATATTGTTGTGCATTCTTCCTAACTGCTATATACTAAAGACAATATCTCCGAATTTTTGTGCACATATTTTAACGAAATAAAAATCAAATTGAAGAGCATTGCCCTTATTGAGATTTGAGTGCAAGCAGAATTCACTACCGTAGAAGGAGAGTTACCTTGTATGTATCATATTTTGTACTGTTTAACTCTTTTTACAGAATATAACAGATTTTATCCCATAATATGTTTCATTGCCTCAAAACAATATGGCTGACCAATGACAACCGAGAAATGAGAACATGTACCATTCAGAACTACATACACCGCACTCGCTAACAGGGGCTTTTTCTTTACTTCTTGATGAACAAACAATAATTTTTTACTATTAAGGGCTGGAATTCTGCATCACCCTGTATATTTTTTTACACACAACTACCAAATATACTACGTAAGTGTTGCAAACATGATAAAGGGGAAAGAAAATCTATACATTACAACAAAAAATTTAAAAAAATGAAGTTCGTACCTGTTGTTATACATGAAGCTATTTAACCCTTGCAGGATTGATGAAACCACTTGACTCTCATCCTAAGTGGAAAAAGTATGTCTTCAAACACTATTTTCTTCAATTTTCTTCAAAACTGTACTATTTGATATAAATATGTTGTTAGGCAACTTGTCAACAATATAACATATGTCATTTTTCTTATATATTATATTGTTGTGCATTGCTCCTAACTACTATATACTAAAAGCTATATCTCCGAATCTTCTGCACATATTTTAACGAAATAAAAATCAAATTGTAGAGCATTGCCCCCTTTATGATAAGAATGCAAGCCGAGTCCCCTACAGTAGAAGGAGAGTTACCTTGTGTGTATCATATTTTGTACTGTTTAACTCTTTTTACAGAATATAACAGATTTTATCCCATAATATGTCTCATTGCCTCATAACAATATGGCTGACCAATGACAACCGAGAAGTAAGAACATGTACCATTCAGAACTACATACAGCGCACTCAGTTGTTGGTGCTTTTTCTTTATTTCTTGATGAACCAACAATAATTTTTTACGATTAAGGGTTGGAATTCTGCATCACCCTGTATATTTTTTTACACACAACGGCCAAATATACTACCTAAGTGTTGCACACATGATAAAGGGGAAAGAAAATCTATACATTACAACAAAAATTTTTAAGAAATGAAGTTAGTACCTGTTGTTATACATGAAGCATTTTAACCCTTGCAGGATTGATGAGACCACGTGACTCTCATCCTAAGTTGAAAAAGTATGTCTTCAAACACTATTTTCTTCAATTTTCTTCAAAATTGTACTATTTGGTATAAATATTTTGCTAGGCAACTTGTCAACAATATAGCATATATCATTTTCCATATATATTATATTGTTGTGCATTGCTCCTAACTACTATATACTAAAGGCTATATCTCCGAATCTTCTGCACATATTTTAACGAAATAAAAATCAAATTGAAGAACATTGCCCGTGTTATGATATGAGTGCCAGCACAGTCCCCTGCCGTAGAAGAAGGGTTACCTTGTATATATAATATTTTGTTCTGTTCAACTCTTTTTACAGAATATAACAGATTTTATCCCATAATATTTTTCATTGCCTCATGACAATATGGCTGACCAATGACAACCGAGAAGCAAGAACGTGTACCATTCAGAATTACATACACCGCACTCGCTAAGTGGTGCTTTTTCTTTATTTCTTGATGAACAAACAATAATATTTTACTATTAAGGGTTGGAATTCTGCATCACCCTGTATATTTTTTTTACACACAACTACCAAATATACTACCTAAGTGTTGCACACATGATAAAGGGGAAAGAAAATCTATACATTACAACAAAAAATTTTAAAAAATGAAGTTAGTACCTGTTGTTATACATGAAACAATTTAACCCTTGCAGGATTGATGAGACCACGTGACGCTCATCCTAAGTAGAAAATGTGTGTCTTCAAACACAATTTTCTTCAATTTTCTTCAAAACTGTACTATTTGGTATAAATATGTTGTTAGGCAATATCTCAACAATATAACATGTCATTTTTCATATATATTATATTGTTGTGCATTACTCCTAACTACTATATACTAAAGGCTATATCTCCGAAACTTTTAAACATATTTTAACGAAATTCAGCTCAAATTGAAAAGCATTGCCCCTTTATGATAAGAGTGCAAGCAGAGTCCCCTACCGTAGATGGAGAGTTACCTTGTATGTATCATATTTTGTACTGTTTAACTCTTTTTACAGAATATAACAGATTTTATCCCATAATATGTCTCATTGCCTAATAACAATATGACTGACCAATGACAACCGAGAAGTAAGAATATGTCCTATTCAGAACTACATACACCGCACTCGCTAAGTGGTGCTTTTTCTTTATTTCTTGATGAAGAAACAATAATATTTTACTCTTAAGGGTTGGAATTCTGCATCACCCTGTATATTTTTTACACACAACTACCAAATATACTACCTAAGTGTTGCACACATGATAAAGGGGAAAGGAAATCTATACATTACAGCAAAAAATTTAAAAAATGAAGTTAGTACCTGTTGTTATACATGAAACAATTTAACCCTTGCAGGAGTGATAAGACCACGTGACACTCATCCTAAGTAGAGAAAGTATGTCTTCAAACACAATTTTCTTCAATTTTCTTCAAAACTGTACTATTTGGTATAAATATGTTGTTAGGCAACATCTCAACAATATAACATATGTCATTTTTCATATATATTATATTGTTGTGCATTGCTCCTAACTACTATATACTAAAAACAATATCTCCGAAACTTTTGAACATATTTTAACGAAATAAAAATCAAAATGAAGAGGGTTGCCCCTTTTATGATATGAGTGGCAGAACAGTCCCCTGCCGTAGAAGGAGAGTTACCTTATATATATCATATTTTGTTCTGCTTAACTCTTTTTACAGAATATAACAGATTTTATCCCATAATATGTCTCATTGCCTCATAACAATATGGCTGACCTATGACAACCGAGAAGCAAGAACGTGTACCATTCAGAATTACATACACCGCACTCGCTAAGTGGTGCTTTTTCTTCATTTCTTGATGAACAAACAATAATATTTTACTATTAAGGGTTGGAATTCTGTATCACCCTGTATATTTTATTACACACAACTACCAAATATACTACGTAAGTGTTACACACATGATAAAGGGGAAAGAAAATCTATACATTACAACAAAAATTTTTAAAAAATGAAGTTAGTACCTGTTGTTATACATGAAGCAATATAACCCTTGCAGGATTGATGAGACCACGTGACACTCATCCTAAGTAAAAAAAGTGTGTCTTCAAACACAATTTTCTTCAATTTTCTTCAAAACTGTACTATTTGGTATAAATATGTTGTTAGGCAACATCTCAACAATAACACATATGGCGTTTTTCATATATATTATATTGTTGTGCATTGCTCCTAACTAGTAGGGTTATTTTGTGGAATATGGGCAATCCGATAATATGGGCAGAGCTAAGCTTTTCATAGTACCACTGGAAGAGGAATTAGGTAGAAACGAAACTTGGTAGTTGGGAACACTGAGTGGAGTATTGGCACAACGAAGAGACAGCGTCGTGGTGTTCGGCTTCAAGTTCATGGTATTTTGGAAGAAAAAAGGGAGGCAATCTGCATATTTTCTATTGTATATTTTATTGTTTGTAAAGTATAAGGCATCACAAATAAGAGATTCACGCGAAATAAACGTTTGGGTAGAAAAATCACCTTGGTGAGTGTAATCTGTGAACATTGCATCATAGTTATCCGAAATTGGAGGGAACTCGCACGATGTCTTCTTGCTGCAGTGTTGCAACTTACTAAATAATATCACTATGGGGAAAATGAGCATATACGTTTTGTATAAAACGGGCAGATGCATTGAACATAGGATAAGTACATTTTGGAGAAAATCGAATGAAAGGATTCGCATAGTTAAGAAGTTCATCATCATGAAAGAATACAGGCATATTTAAAAATACATATTTCTGAAAAATTATAAATAAATTTACTAATTTATTTTCTTCAATATTGTACTTAAGTAGCATTACAACTTGACTTCTTTCTATTCGATTCGCTCAGTGGTCACAACAATGGAGAATTAATCCTTTGATACAATCTTTAGCATTAAATTTGTATTAGGTACTAAATGTGAAAATATATAATCTTGAATCGAGCACAGGATCCATAATATTAAAAGTGACCATATGCGGTTAAAAAAAAAAATCGAGTACAATATTGCAGTTAATACAGCAAATAAGCAGGTTTGAATTGTTGGCACTTGTTCAATAACTCAGCCGGATGTGTTTCCCAAACATTGCAACTGTAAGGTAGCGAGAAAAACGAAAACATCAAGTGAGAACTAATTAACATAGTTCATTGCCGCTAGTGTTGATCACGAGACAAGACGAAACGACACTTGAACCTGTCGTCTCGTAAAATAGGTGTCTCGTCTCCTCTCCTCTCATCTTGGAAACACAATCATAAAAGTTTTCGAAACAAACGTGACGAGACGAGACAGGTAGGGAAGGTATCGTCTCAAGTTTCAAAAGTCCTGTCTCTTCTCGTGGCCATCACTAATGGCCACAGCTCTTATAAGCACTGTTGGAAACAAATGGTCTGCAAATGAATACAAGACCAAGGCATGTAGTTTGCGAAAAAGGGAAGAAGACTACCTACTCTATCAGTCCTAAAGAAAAAGGAGAGACAGTGACCATATTAGCGTGTTGTAATGCTGCGGGAAATTATCTTCCTCCTGGAAGTCACATTCCTATGACTGATAGCGGATACATAACTTCTGAGGTATTCTTCTCTTTCATCAAACAGTTTGTAGCGTATTTTAGTGTTACTTTAGACAACCCTGCGCTTCTACTTCTGGATGGTCACGACACTCATTGTAGTAATCCTGCAATGCTGACATATTTTAAGGACGGGAAGAGAAGGCAAGTTTTCAGCCATCTAAACGAGGGAAGAAAGTAACAACGAGCAGTAGTGTTCAATCGAAATGTCCTATTTGTGCCGTTGATTTTTATTCTAAAACACATGGAGAAAGGTGGGTTGAGTGTCAGGTGTGTGCTGTGTGGTATCATGAGTTGTGCGTGGTACCGGGTCTCGAAGTGAGTTTATTTGCGTTAAATGTAAGATATAATACAGACGTTGCAGTGAAACAATGCTCATTAGAGAACAACTGTACGTGGTGTCTAATGTATCCAAATATGAGCGTAGTTTGAGATCGTGGCTTTGATCTCGTATTATTTCATGTTTTGTAATTTAGTTTTCTTATTCTTCATATTTTTTTGCATTTTCTTTTCGTGAACAATGGATTAAAACGAATTGGTTAAAACAATTATTATTATAACCAAACAGTACACCTGCCCATATTATCCAAACTACCTGCCCATATTACACATATACTTCGGTTAATATGGGCATTTGAAGTAAGGTTAGTATTTAATATTTCCTCGCAAGACCCTTATATATTCGTGGACATAAAATCCATGAAAGGGTAAGTAAGGTATCATTGTATGTTTCTGTAACATTTCTTGTCATATTATCTATTGATGAATATAAGTAATATTACATTTTGTTTTTTTCTGCCCATTTTACACAAAATTACCCTATATACTAAAGACAATATCTCCGAAACTTTTGAACATATTTTAACAAAATAAAGCTCAAATTGAAGAGCATTGCCCCTGTTATGATATGAGTGCCAGCACAGCCCTCTACCGTAGAAGAAGAGTTACCTTTATGTATCATATTTTGTACTTTTTAACTCTTTTCAAAGAATATAAAAGATTTTATACCATAATATGTCTCATTGCCTCTTAACAATATGGCTGACCAGTGACAACCGAGGAGTAAGAACTTGTACCATTCAGAACTACATACACCGCACTCGCTAAGTGGGGCGTTTTCTTTATTTCTTGATGAACAAACAATAATTTTTTGCTATTAAGGGCTGGAATTCTGCATCACCCTGGATATTTTTTTACAGACAACTACCAAATATACTACGTAAGTGTTGCACACATGATAAAGAGGAAAGAAAATCTATACATTACAACAAAAAATTTTAAAAAATGAAGTTAGTACCTGTTGTTATACATGAAGCAATTTAACCCTTGCAGGATTGATGAGACCACGTGACACTCATCCTAAGTAAAAAAAGTGTGTCTTCAAACACAATTTTCTTCAATTTTCTTCAAAACTGTACTATTTGGTATAAATATGTTGTTAGGCAACATCTCCACAATAACACATATGTCATTTTTCATATATATTATATTGTTGTGCATTGCTCCTAACTAGTATATACTAAAGACAATATCTCCAAAACTTGTGAACATATTTTAACAAAATAAAACTCAAATTGATGAGCTACCCCCTTTTATGATATGAGTGCAAGCAGAGTCCCCTACCGTAGATGGAGAGTTACCTTGTTCATATCAGATTTTGTACTGTTTAACTCTTCTTACAGAATATAACAGATTTTATCCCATAATATGTCTAATTGCCTCATAACAATATGGCTGACCAATGACAACCGAGAAGTAAGAACGTGTACCATTCAGAATTACATACACCGCACTCGCTAAGTGGTGCTTTTTCTTTATTACTTGATGAACAAACAATAATTTTTTACTATTAAGGTTTCGAATTCTGCGTCACCCTGTATATTTTTTACACACAACTACCAAATATACTACCTAAGTGTTGTGCAGGGGAAAGGAAATCTATACATTACAACAAAAAAATTTAAAAAATGAAGTTAGTACCTATTGTTAAACATGAAGCAATTTAACCCTTGCAGGATTGATAAGACCACGTGACACTCATCCTAAGTAGAGAAAGTATTTGTTCAAACACAATTTTCTTCAATTTTCTTCAAAAGTGTACTATTTGGTATAAATATGTTGTTAGGCAACATCTCAACAATATAACATATGTCATTTCTCTTATATATTATATTGTTGTTCATTCCTCCTAACTACTATATACTAAAGGCTATATCTCCGAATCTTCTGCACATATTTTAACGAAATAAAAATCAAATTGAAGAGCATTGCCCCCTTTGTGATGTGAGTGCAAGCAGAGTCCACTACCGTAGGAGAGTTACCTTGTATGTATAATATTTTGTACTGTTTAACTCTCTTTACAGAATATAACCGATTTTATCCCATAATATGTCTCATTGCCTCATAACAATATGGCTGACCAATGACAACCGAGAAGTCAGGATATGTACTATTCAGAACTTCATACACCGCACTCGCTAAGTGGTGCTTTTTCTTTATTTCTTGATGAACAAACAATAATATTTTACTATTAAGGATTGGAATTCTGCATCACCGTGTATATTTTTTTACACACAACTACCAAATATACTATTTGGTCTAGGAATTAATTCGTGCGGGTGGACAAGAGATGGCGCAACGAACGGAGCGTCCCACAGTTCCGTGTATCCACACATGTGTTGCAAACCCCTGTCATCGCGTATCGTTCGTAGTATAGGGCAGTGGATTAAAGCGTCAACAACACCAGTTTGTAGTTAAGTGAACATGGCGCAATTTGTGCCTGATAAAGTGTTTTTGCGGGGTGTCCTGCTGCATTACTTTAACATGCAGAAAAGTGCGACTGAAAGTCATCGTATTTTGGTGGAAGTGTATGGTGACCATGCTCTAGCTGAGCGAACGTGTCAGAAGTGGTTTGCACGGTTTAGAAGTGGTGATTTCGGCTTGGCAGACCAAGAGCGAGCTGGACAGCCAAAAAAATTTCAAGACGAAGAATTGACAGCATTGCTCGAGCAGGATTCGTGTCAAACGCAGGAACAACTTGCAGCAGCATTAGGCGTTGATCAAACAACAGTCTCCAAACGCTTGAAAGCCATGGGAATGATTCAAAAGATGTCACATTGGGTTCCACATGAATTGAAAGACAGAGACGTTGAAAGACGAAAAACCATTTGCGAATTGCTGCTTCAACGACAGAGCAGAAAGGGGTTTCTGCATCGAATTATTACGGGTGATGAGAAGTGGATCCATTACGAGAACCCTAAACGAAAAAAGGCCTGGGTGAAACCAGGTGAACCAGGTCCATCACAACCAAAACGAGATATTCACTGTGCAAAGGTTATGCTGTGCATATGGTGGGATATGAAAGGTGTGGTGTACTATGAGCTGCTGCAACCGGGTGAAACTATGAATGGAGAACGTTATCGACGACAATTAATGCGTTTGAAGCAAGCTCTGGCCAGAACACGACCAGAATGGGAGAACAGACATGATAAAATTATTGTTCAACATGATAACGCTCGCCCACATGTCGCAAAACCGGTCAAAACCTATTTAGAAAATGTCGGATGGGAAGTTTTACCCCACCCGCCGTATTCACCAGACGTTGCTCCTTCGGACTACTACTTGTTCGATTGCATGAACAACGATTTGATTGGACAGCGGTTTACTTCTTCAGAAGATATCGAAACATGGGTCTCTGACTGGATCGCTTCCAAGGATGAGGACTTCTTTCGCCACGGAATCCGTACATTGCCTGACAGATGGGCGAAAGTGGTGGCTAGCGATGGACAATATTTTTCTTAAGGTATTTATGTATTTTGTGTTTGTACTACAGCTTCAATGTGTGCGTACCAACCGCACGAATTAATTCCTAGACCAAATACTTAAGTGTTGCACACATGATAAAGGGGAAAGAAAATCTATACATTACAACAAAAAATTTTAAAAAATTAAGTTAGTACCTGTTGTTATACATGAAGCAATTTAACCCTTGCAGGATTGATGAGACCACGTGACACTCATCCTAAGTAGAGAAATTATGTCTTCAAACACAATTTTCTTCAATTTTCTTCAAAACTGTACTATTTGGAATAAATATGTTGTTAGGCAACATCTCAACAATATAACATATGTCATTTTTCATATATATTATATTGTTGTGCATTGCTCCTAACTACTATATACTAAAGACAATATCTCCGAAACTTTTGAACATATTTTAACGAAATAAAAATCAAAATGAAGAGCATTGCCCCTTTTATGATATAAGTGGCAGAACAGTCCCCTGCCGTAGAAGGAGAGTTACCTTATATATATCATATATTGTTCTGCTTAACTCTTTTTACAGAATATAACAGATTTTATCCCATAATATGTTTCGTTGCCTCATAACAATATGGCTGACCAATGACAACCGAGAAATGAGAACATGTACCATTCAGAACTACATACAAGGCACTCGCTAAGTGGTGCTTTTTCTTTATTTCTTGGTGAACAAACAATAATTTTTTACTATTAAAAGCTGGAAATCTGCATCACCCTGTATATTTTTTTACACACAACTACCAAATATACTACGTTAGTGTTGAACACATGATAAGGGGGAAAGAAAATCTATACATTACAACAAAAAATTTTAAAAAATGAAGTTAGTACCTGTTGTTATACATGAAGCAATTTAACTCTTGCAGGATTGATGAGACCACGTGACACTCATCCTAAGTAGAGAAAGTATGTCTTCAAACACAATTTTCTTCAATTTTCTTCAAAACCCTACTATTTGGTATAAATATGTTTTAGGCAACATCTCAACAATATTACATATGTCATTTTTCATATATATTATATTGTTGTGCATTGCTCCTAACTACTATATACTAAAGGCTATATCTCCGAATCTTCTGCACATATTTTGACGAAATAAAAATCAAATTGACGAACATTACCCCTGTTATGATATGAGTGCGAGCACAGTTCCCTGCCGTAGAAGGAGAGTTACATTTTATATATCATATTTTGCACTGTTTAACTCTTTTTACAGAATATACAGATTTTACCACATAATATGTCTCATTGCCTCATAACAATATGGCTGGCCAATGACAACCGACAAGCAAGAACGTGTTCCATTTAGAATTACATACACCGCACTCGCTTTGTGGGGTTTTTCTTTATTTCTTGATGAACAAACAATAATTTTTTGCTATTAAGGGCTGGAATTCTGCATCACCCTGGATATTTTTTTAAACACAACTACCAAATATACTACGTAAGTGTTGCACACATGATAAAGGGGAAAGAAAATCTATACATTACAACAAAAAATTTTAAAAAATGAAGTTAGTACCTGTTGTTATACATGAAGCAATTTAACCCTTGCAGGATTGATGAGACCACGTGACGCTCATCCTAAGTAGAAAATGTGTGTCTTCAAACACAATTTTCTTCAATTTTCTTCAAAACTGTACTATTTGGTATAAATATGTTGTTAGGCAATATCTCAACAATATAACATGTCATTTTTCATATATATTATATTGTTGTGCATTACTCCTAACTACTATATACTAAAGGCTATATCTCCGAAACTTTTAAACATATTTTAACGAAATTCAGCTCAAATTGAAAAGCATTGCAACTTTATGATAAGAGTGCAAGCAGAGTCCCCTACCGTAGATGGAGAGTTACCTTGTATGTATCATATTTTGTACTTTTTAACTCTTTTTACAGAATATAACAGATTTTATCCCATAATATGTTTCGTTGCCTCATAATAATATGGCTGACCAATGACAACCGAGAAATGAGAACATGTACCATTCAGAACTACATACACGGCACTCGCTAAGTGGGCTTTTTCTTTATTTCTTGATGAACAAACAATAATTTTTTGCTATTAAGGGCTGGAATTCTGCATCACCCTGTATATTTTTTTTACACACAACTACCAAATATACTACGTAAGTGTTGCAAACATGATAAAAGGGAAAGAAAATATATACATTACAACAAAAAATTTTAAAAAATGAAGTTCGTACCTGTTGTTATACATGAAGCAATTTAACCCTTGCAGGATTGATGAAACCACTTGACTCTCATCCTAAATGGAAAAAGTAGGTCTTCAAACACTATTTTCTTCAATTTTCTTCAAAACTGTACTATTTGGTATAAATATGTTGTTAGGCAACTTGTCAACAATATAACATATGTCATTTTTCTTATATATTATATTGTTGTGCATTGCTCCTAACTACTATATACTAAAAGCTATATCTCCGAATCTTCTGCACATATTTTAACGAAATAAAAATCAAATTGTAGAGCATTGCCCCCTTTATGACAAGAATGCAAGCCGAGTCCCCTACAGTAGAAGGAGAGTTACCTTGTGTGTATCATATTTTGTACTGTTTAACTCTTTTTACAGAATATAACAGATTTTATCCCATAATATGTCTCATTGCCTCATAACAATATGGCTGACCAATGACAACCGAGAAGTAAGAACATGTACCATTCAGAACTACATACAGCGCACTCAGTTGTTGGTGCTTTTTCTTTATTTCTTGATGAACCAACAATAATTTTTTACGATTAAGGGTTGGAATTCTGCATCACCCGGTATATTTTTTTTCACACAACTACCAAATATACTACCTAAGTGTTGCACAAATGATAAAGGGGAAAGAAAATCTATACATTACAACAAAAATTTTTAAAAAATGAAGTTAGTACCTGTTGTTATACATGAAGCAATTTAACCCTTGCAGGATTGATGAGACCACGTGACACTCATCCTAAGTAAAAAAAGTGTGTCTTCAAACACAATTTTCTTCAATTTTCTTCAAAACTGTACTCTTTGGTATAAATATGTTGCTAGGCAACATCTCAACAATAACACATATGTCATTTTTCATATATATTATATTGGTGTGCAATGCTACTAACTACTATATACTAAAGACAATATCTCCGAAACTTTTGAACATATTTTAACAAAATAAAACTCAAATTGATGAGCTACCCCCTTTTATGATATGAGTGCAATCAGAGTCCCCTACCGTAGATGGAGAGTTACCTTTATGTATCATATTTTGTACTTTTTAACTCTTCTTACAGAATATAACAGATTTTATCCCATAATATATCTAATTGCCTCATAACAATATGGCTGACCAATGACAACCCAGAAGTAAGAACGTGTACCATTCAGAATTACATACACCGCACTCGCTAAGTGGTGCTTTTTCTTTATTACTTGATGAACAAACAATAATTTTTTACTATTAAGGTTTCGAATTCTGCGTCACCCTGTATATTTTTTTACACACAACTACCAAATATACTACCTAAGTGTTGTACAGGGGAAAGGAAATCTATACATTACAACAAAAAAATTTAAAAAATGAAGTTAGTACCTGTTGTTATACATGAAGCAATTTAACCCTTGCAGGTTTGATGAGACCACGTGACACTCATCCTAAGTAGAGAAATTATGTCTTCAAACACAATTTTCTTCAATTTTCTTCAAAACTGTACTATTTGGTATAAATATGTTGTTAGGCAACATCTCAACAATATAACATATGTCATTTTTCATATATATTATATTGTTGTGCATTGCTCCTAACTACTATATACTAAAAACAATATCTCCGAAACTTTTGAACATATTTTAACGAAATAAAAATCAAAATGAAGAGCATTGCCCCTTTTATGATATAAGTGGCAGAACAGTCCCCTGCCGTAGAAGGAGAGTTACCTTATATATATCATATATTGTTCTGCTTAACACTTTTTACAGAATATAACAGATTTTATCCCATAATATGTTTCGTTGCCTCATAACAATATGGCTGACCAATGACAACCGAGAAATGAGAAAATGTACCATTCAGAACTACATACACGGCACTCGCTAAGTGGTGCTTTTTCTTTATTTCTTGGTGAACAAACAATAATTTTTTACTATTAAGGGCTGGAAATCTGCATCACCCTGTATATTTTTTTACACACAACTACCAAATATACTACGTTAGTGTTGAACACATGATAAGGGGGAAAGAAAATCTATACATTACAACAAAAAATTTTAAAAAATGAAGTTAGTACCTGTTGTTATACATGAAGCAATTTAACTCTTGCAGGATTGATGAGACCACGTGACACTCATCCTAAGTAGAGAAAGTGTGTCTTCAAACACAATTTTCTTCAATTTTCTTCAAAACTCTACTATTTGGTATAAATATGTTTTAGGCAACATCTCAACAATATTACATATGTCATTTTTCATATATATTATATTGTTGTGCATTGCTCCTAACTACTATATACTAAAGGCTATATCTCCGAATCTTCTGCACATATTTTGACGAAATAAAAATCAAATTGACGAACATTACCCCTGTTATGATATGAGTGCGAGCACAGTTCCCTGCCGTAGAAGGAGAGTTACATTTTATATATCATATTTTGCACTGTTTAACTCTTTTTACAGAATATACAGATTTTACCCCATAATATGTCTCATTGCCTCATAACAATATGGCTGGCCAATGACAACCGACAAGCAAGAACGTGTTCCATTTAGAATTACATACACCGCACTCGCTAAGTGGTGCTTTTTCTTTATTTCTTGATGAACAAACAATAATATTTTACTATTAAGGGTTGGAATTCTGCATCACCCTGTATATTTTTTTACACACAACTACCAAATGTACTACCTAAGTGTTGCACACATGATAAAGGGGAAAGGAAATCTATACATTACAACAAAAAATTTAAAAAATGAAGTTAGTACCTGTTTTTATACATGAAGCAATTTAATCCTTGCAGGATTGATGAAACCACTTGACTCTCATCCTAAGTGGAAAAAGTAGGTCTTCAAACACTATTTTCTTCAATTTTCTTCAAAATTGTACTATTTGCTATAAATATTTTGCTAGGCAACTTGTCAACAATATAGCATATATCATTTTTCATATATATTATATTGTTGTGCATTGCTCCTAACTATTATATACTAAAGGCTATATCTCCGAATCTTCTGCACATATTTTAGCGAAATCAAAATCAAATTGAAGAACATTGCCCCTGTTATGATATGAGTGCCAGCACAGTCCCCTGCCGTAGAAGAAGGGTTACCTTGTATATATAATATTTTGTTCTGTTCAACTCTTTTTACAGAATATAACAGATTTTATCCCATAATATTTTTCATTGCCTCATAACAATATGGCTGACCAATGACAACCGAGAAGCAAGAACGTGTACCATTCAGAATTACATACACCGCACTCGCTAAGTGGTGCTTTTTCTTTATTTCTTGATGAACAAACAATAATATTTTACTATTAAGGGTTGGAATTCTGCATCACCCTGTATATTTTTTTTACACACAACTACCAAATATACTACCTAAGTGTTGCACACATGATAAAGGGGAAAGGAAATCTATACATTACAACAAAAAATTTAAAAAATGAAGTTAGTACCTGTTGTTATACATGAAGCAATTTAACCCTTGCAGGATTGATGAGACCACGTGACACTCATCCTAAGTAGAAAATGTGTGTCTTCAAACACAATTTTCTTCAATTTTCTTCAAAACTGTACTATTTGGTATAAATATGTTGTTAGGCAATATCTCAACAATATAACATGTCATTTTTCATATATATTATATTGTTGTGCATTACTCCTAACTACTATATACTAAAGGCTATATCTCCGAAACTTTTAAACATATTTTAACGAAATTCAGCTCAAATTGAAAAGCATTGCCCCTTTATGATAAGAGTGCAAGCAGAGTCCCCTACCGTAGATGGAGAGTTACCTTGTATGTATCATATTTTGTACTGTTTAAGTCTTTTTACAGAATATAACAGATTTTATCCCATAATATGTCTCATTGCCTAATAACAATATGGCTGACCAATGACAACCGAGAAGTAAGAATATGTACTATTCAGAACTACATACACCGCACTCGCTAAGTGGTGCTTTTTCTTTATTTCTTGATGAACAAACAATAATATTTTACTATTAAGGGTTGGAATTCTGCATCACCCTGTATATTTTTTTACACACAACTACCAAATGTACTACCTAAGTGTTGCACACATGATAAAGGGGAAAGGAAATCTATACATTACAACAAAAAATTTAAAAAATGAAGTTAGTACCTGTTGTTATACATGAAACAATTTAACCCTTGCAGGAGTGATAAGACCACGTGACACTCATCCTAAGTAGAGAAAGTATGTCTTCAAACACAATTTTCTTCAATTTTCTTCAAAACTGTACTATTTGGTATAAATATGTTGTTAGGCAACATCTCAACAATATAACATATGTCATTTTTCATATATATTATATTGTTGTGCATTGCTCCTAACTACTATATACTAAAAACAATATCTCCGAAACTTTTGAACATATTTTAACGAAATAAAAATCAAAATGAAGAGGGTTGCCCCTTTTATGATATGAGTGGCAGAACAGTCCCCTGCCGTAGAAAGAGAGTTACCTTATATATATCATATTTTGTTCTGGTTAACTCTTTTTACAGAATATAACAGATTTTATCCCATAATATGTCTCATTGCCTCATAACAATACGGCTGACCTATGACAACCGAGAAGCAAGAACGTGTACCATTCAGAATTACATACACCGCACTCGCTAAGTGGTGCTTTTACTTCATTTCTTGATGAACAAACAATAATATTTTACTATTAAGGGTTGGAATTCTGCATCACCCTGTATATTTTATTACACACAACTACCAAATATACAACGTTAGTGTTGCACACATGATAAAGGGGAAAGAAAATCTATACATTACAACAAAAATTTTTAAAAAATGAAGTTAATACCTGTTGTTATACATGAAGCAATTTAACCCTTGCAGGATAGATGAGACCACGTGACACTCATCCTAAGTAAAAAAAGTGTGTCTTCAAACACAATTTTCTTCAATTTTCTTCAAAACTGTACACTTTGGTATAAATATGTTGTTAGGCAACATCTCAACAATAACACATATGTCATTTTTCATATATATTATATTGGTGTGCATTGCTCCTAACTACTATATACTAAAGACAATATCTCCGAAACTTTTGAACATATTTTAACAAAATAAAGCTCAAATTGAAGAGCATTGCCCCTGTTATGATATGAGTGCCAGCACAGTCCTCTACCGTAGAAGAAGAGTTACCTTTATGTATCATATTTTGTACTTTTTAACTCTTTTCAAAGAATATAAAAGATTTTATACCATAATATGTCTCATTGCCTCTTAACAATATGGCTGACCAGTGACAACCGAGGAGTAAGAACTTGTACCATTCAGAACTACATACACCGCACTCGCTAAGTGGGGCGTTTTCTTTATTTCTTGATGAACAAACAATAATTTTTTGCTATTAAGGGCTGGAATTCTGCATCACCCTGTATATTTTTTTACAGACAACTACCAAATATACTACCTAAGTGTTGCACACATGATAAAAGGGAAAGAAAATCTATACATTACAACAAAAAATTTTAAAAAATGAAGTTAGTACCTGTTGTTATACATGAAGCAATTTAACCCTTGCAGGATTGATGAGACCACGTGACACTCATCCTAAGTGGAAAACTATGTCTCCAAACGCTATTTTCTTCAATTTTATTCAAAACTGTACTATTTAGTAAAAATATGTTGTTAGGCAACATCTCAACCATATAACATATGTCATTTTTCAAATATATTATATTTTTGTGCTTTGCTCCTAACTACTATATACTAAAGGCTATATCTCCATAACTTGTGAACATATTTTAACAAAATAAAACTCAAATTGATGAGCTACCCCCTTTTATATGAGTGCAAGCAGAGTCCCCTACCCTAGATGGAGAGTTACCTTGTTCATATCAGATTTTGTACTGTTTAACTCTTCTTACAGAATATAACAGATTTTATCCCATAATATGTCTAATTGCCTCATAACAATATGGCTGACCAATGACAACCGAGAAGTAAGAACGTGTACCATTCAGAATTACATACACCGCACTCGCTAAGTGGTACTTTTTCTTTATTACATGATGAACAACAAAAATTTTTTACTATTAAGGTTTCGAATTCTGCGTCACCCTGTATATTTTTTACACACAACTACCAAATATACTACCTAAGTGTTGTACAGGGGAAAGGAAATCTATACATTACAACAAAAAAATTTAAAAAATGAAGTTAGTACCTATTGTTAAACATGAAGCAATTTAACCCTTGCAGGATTGATAAGACCACGTGACACTCATCCTAAGTAGAGAAAGTATGTGTTCAAACACAATTTTCTTCAATTTTCTTCAAAAGTGTACTATTTGGTATAAATATGTTGTTAGGCAACATCTCAACAATATAACATATGTCATTTCTCTTATATATTATATTGTTGTTCATTGCTCCTAACTACTATATACTAAAGGCTATATCTCCGAATCTTCTGCACATATTTTAACGAAATAAAAATCAAATTGAAGTGCATTGCCCCCTTTGTGATGTGAGTGCAAGCAGAGTCCACTACCGTAGGAGAGTTACCTTGTATGTATAATATTTTGTACTGTTTAACTCTCTTTACAGAATATAACCGATTTTATCCCATAATATGTCTCATTGCCTCATAACAATATGGCTGACCAATGACAACCGAGAAGTCAGGATATGTACTATTCAGACCTTCATACACCGCACTCGCTAAGTGGTGCTTTTTCTTTATTTCTTGATGAACAAACAATAATATTTTACTATTAAGGATTGGAATTCTGCATCACCGTGTATATTTTTTTAAACACAACTACCAAATATACAACGTAAGTGTTGCACACATGATAAAGGGGAAAGAAAATCTATACATTACAACAAAAAATTTTAAAAAATGAAGTTAGTACCTGTTGTTATACATGAAGCAATTTAACCCTTGCAGGATTGATGAGACCACGTGACACTCATCCTAAGTGGAAAACTATGTCACCAAACACTATTTTCTTCAATTTTTTTCAAAACTGTACTATTTGGTATAAATATGTTGTTAGGCAACATCTCAACAATATAACATATGTCATTTTTCATATATATTATATTGTTGTGCATTGCTCCTAACTACTATATACTAAAGACAATATCTCCAAAACTTTTGAACATATTTTAACGAAATAAAAATCAAAATGAAGAGCATTGCCCCTTTTATGATATAAGTGGCAGAACAGTCCCCTGCCGTAGAACGAGAGTTTCCTTATATATATCATATATTAATCTGCTTAACTCTTTTTACAGAATATAACAGATTTTATCCCATAACATGTTTCGTTGCCTCATAACAATATGGCTGACCAATGACAACCGAGAAATGAGAACATGTACCATTCAGAACTACATACACGACACTCGCTAAGTGGTGCTTTTTCTTTATTTCTTGGTGAACAAACAATAATTTTTTGCTATTAAGGGCTGGAATTCTGCATCACCCTGGATATTTTTTTAAACACAACTACCAAATATACAACGTAAGTGTTGCACACATGATAAAGGGGAAAGAAAATCTATACATTACAACAAAAAATTTTAAAAAATGAAGTTAGTACCTGTTGTTATACATGAAGCAATTTAACCCTTGCAGGATTGAGGAGACCACGTGACACTAATCCTAAGTAGAAAAAGTGTGTCTTCAAACACAATTTTCTTCAAATTTCTTCACAACTGTACTATTTGGTATAAATATGTTGTTAGGAAACATCTCAACAATATAACATATGTCATTTTTCATATATATTATATTGTTGTGCATTGCTCCTAACTACTATATACTAAAGCAATATCTCCGAAACTTTTGAACATATTTTAACAAAATAAAACTCAAATTGAAGAGCATTGCCCCTTTTATGATATGAGTGCCAGCAGAGTCCTCTACCATAGAAGAAGAGTTACCTTGTATGTATCATATTTTGTACTTTTTAACTCTTTTTAAAGAATATAAAAGATTTTATCCCATAATATGTCTCTTTGCCTCATAACAATGTGGCTGACCAGTGACAACCGAGAAGCAAGAACGTGTACCATTCAGAACTACATACACCGCACTCGCTAAGTGGTGCTTTTTCTTTATTTCTTGATGAACAAACAATAATTTTTTGCTATTAAGGGCTGGAATTCTGCATCACCCTGTATATTTTTTTACACAAAACTACCAAATATACTACCTAAGTGTTGCACACATGATAAAGGGGAAAGAAAATCTATACATTACAACAAAAAATTTTAAAAAATGAAGTTAGTACCTGTTGTTATACATGAAGCAATTTAACCCTTGCAGGATTGATGAGACCACGTGACACTCATCCTAAGTGGAAAACTATGTCACCAAACGCCATTTTCTTCAATTTTATTCAAAACTGTACTATTTAGTATAAATATGTTGTTAGGCAACATCTCAACCATATAACATATGTCATTTTTCATATATATTATATTTTTGTGCTTTGCCCCTAACTACTATATACTAAAGGCTATATCTCCAAAACTTGTGAACATATTTTAACAAAATAAAACTCAAATTGATGAGCTACGACCTTTTATGATATGAGTGCAAGCAGAGTCCCCTACCGTAGATGCAGAATTACCTTATTCATATCAGATTTTGTACTGTTTAACTCTTTTTACAGAATATAACAGATATTATCCCATAATATGTCTACTTGCCTCATAACAATACGGCTGACCAATGACAACCGAGAAGTCAGAATATGTACTATTCAGAACTTCATACAAAGCACTCGCTAAGTGGTGCTTTTTCTTTTTTTTCTTGATGAACAAACAATAATATTTTACTATTAAATGTTGGAATTCTGAATCACCCTGTATATTTTTTTACACACAACTACCAAATATACTACGTAAGTGTTGCACACATGATAAAAGGGAAAAGAAATCTATTCATTACAACAAAAAATTTTAAAAAATTAAGTTAGTACCTGTTGTTATACATGAAGCAATTTAACCCTTGCAGGATTGTTGAGACCACGTGACACTCGTCCTAAGTAGAGAAAGTATGTCTTCAAACACAATTTTCTTCAATTTTCTTAAAAACTGTACTATTTAGTATAAATATGTTGTTAGGCAACATCTCAACAATATAACATATGTCATTTTTCATATATATTATATTGTTGTGTATTGCTCCTAACTACTATATACTAAAGACAATATCTCCGAAACTTTTGAACATATTTTAACGAAATAAAAATCAAAATGAAGAACATTACCCCTGTTATGATATGAGTGCCAGCACAGTTCCCTGCCGTAGAAGGAGAGTTACATTTCATATATCATATTTTGCACTGTTTAACTCTTTTTACACAATATACAAATTTTATCCCATAATATGTCTCATTGCCTCATAAAAATATGGCTGACCAATGACAACCGACAAGCAAGAACGTGTTCCATTTAGAATTACATACACCGCACTCGCTAAGTGGGGCTTTTTCTTTATTTCTTGATGAACAAACAATCATTTTTTGCTATTAAGGGCTAGAATTCTGCATCACCCTGTATATTTTTTTACACACAACTACCAAATATACTACCTAAGTGTTGAACACATGATAAAGGGGAAAGAAAATCTATACATTACTACAAAAAATTTTAAAAAATGAAGTTAGTACCTGTTGTTATTCATGAAACAATTTAACCCTTGCAAAATTGATGAGACCACGTGACACTCATCCTAAGTGGAAAAAGTATGTCTTCAAACACTATTTTCTTCAATTTTTCTAAAAACTGTACTATTTAGTATAAATATGTTGTTAGGCAACTTGTCAACAATAAAACATATGTCGTTTTTCATATATATTATGTTGTTGTGCATTGCTCCTAACTACTATATACTAAAGGTTATATCTCCGAATCTTCTGCACATATTTTGACGAAATAAAAATCAAATTGACGAACATTACCCCTGTTATGATATGAGTGCCAGCACAGTTCCCTGCCGTAGAAGGAGAGTTACATTTTATATATCATATTTTGCACTGTTTAACTATTTTTACAAAATATACAGATTTTATCCCTTAATATGTCTCATTGCCTCATAACAATATGGCTGGCCAATGACAACCGACAAGCAAGAACGTGTTCCATTTAGAATTACATACACCGCACTCGCTAAGTGGGGTTTTTCTTTATTTCTTGATGAACAAACAATAATTTTTTGCTATTAAGGGCTGGAATTCTGCATCACCCTGTATATTTTTTTACACACAACTACCAAATATACTACGTAAGTGTTGCACACGTGATAAAGGGGAAAGAAAATCTATACATTACAACAAAAAATTTTAAAAAATGAAGTTAGTACCTGTTGTTATACATGAAGCAATTTAACCCTTGCAGAATTGAGGAGACCACGTGATACACATCCTAAGTAGAAAAAGTGTGTCTTCAAACACAATTTTCTTCAAATTTCTTCAAAACTGTACTATTTGGTATAAATATGTTGTTAGGAAACATCTCAACAATATAACATATGTCATTTTACATATATATTATATTGTTGTGCATTGCTCCTAACTACTATATACTAATGCAATATTACCGAAACTTTTGAACATATTTTAACAAAATAAAGCTCAAATTGAAGAGCATTGCCCCTTTTATGATATGAGTGCCAGCAGAGTCCTCCACCGTAGAAGAAGAATTACCTTGTATGTATCATATTTTGTACTTTTTAACTCTTTTTAAAGAATATAAAAGATTTTATCCCATAATATGTCTCATTGCCTCATAACAATATGGCTGACCAGTGACAACCGAGGAGTAAGAACTTGTACCATTTAGAACTACATACACCGCACTCGTTGAGTGGTGCTTTTTCTTTATTTCTTGATGAACAAACAATAATTTTTTGCTATTAAGGGCTGGAATTCTGCATCACCCTGGATATTTTTTTACACACAACTACCAAATATACTACCTAAGTGTTGCACACATGATAAAGGGGAAAGAAAATCTATACATTAAAACAAAAAATTTTAAAAAATGAAGTTAGTACCTGTTGTTATACATGAAGCAATTTAACCATTGCAGGATTGATGAGACCACGTGACACCCATCCTAAGTGGAAAAAGTATGTCTTCAAACACTATTTTCTTCAATTTTCTTAAAAACTGTACTATTTGGTATAAATATGTTGTTAGGCAACTTGTCAACAATATAAAATATGTCATTTTTCATATATATTATATTGTTGTGCATTGCTCCTAACTACTATATACTAAAGGCTATATCTCCGAATCGTCTGCACATATTTTAACGAAATAAAAATCAAATTGTAGAGCATTGCCACCTTTATAATAAGAGTGCAAACAGAGTCCCCTACGGTAGAAGGAGAGTTACCTTGTATGTATCATATTTTGTACTGCTTAACTTTCATTACAGAATGTAAAAGATTTTATCCCGTAATAAGTCTCATTGCCTCATAACAATATGGCTGACCAATGACAACCGACATACAAGAACGTGTACCATTTAGAATTACATACACCGCACTCGCTAAGTCGTGCTTTTTCTTTGTTTCTTGATGAACAAACCATAATATTTTACTATTAAGGGTTGGAATTCTGCATCCTAAGTGGAAAAAGTATGTCTTCAAACACTATTTTCTTCAATTTTCTTAAAAACTGTACTATTTGGTATAAATATGTTGTTAGGCAACTTGTCAACAATATAACATATGTCATTTTTCATATATATTATATTGTTGTGCATTGCACCTAACTACTATATACTAAAGGCTATATCTCCGAATCGTCTGCACATATTTTAAAGAAATAAAAATCAAACTGAAGAGCATTGCCATTGTTATGATATGAGTGCAAGCACAGTCCCTTGCCGTAGAAGTAGAGTTACCTTGTATATATCATATTTTGCTCTGTTTAACTCTTTTTACAGAATATAACAGATTTTATCCCATAATATGTTTCATTGCCTCATAACAATATGGCTGACCAATGACAACCGAGAAATGATAACATGTACCATTCAGAACTACATTCACGGCACTCGCTAAGTGGTGCTTTTTCTTTATTTCTTGATGAACAAACAATAATTTATTGCTATTAAGGGCTGGAATTCAGCATCACCCTGTATATTTTTTTACACACAACTACCAAATATACTACCTAAGTGTTGCACACATGATAAAGGGGAAAGAAAATCTATACATTACAACAAAAAATTTTAAAAAATGAAGTTAGTACCTGTTGTTATACATGAAGCAATTTAACCCTTGCAGGATTGATGAGACCACGTGACACTCATCCTAAGTAGAGAAAGTATGTCTTCAAACACAATTTTCTTCAATTTTCTTCAAAAGTGTACTATTTGGTATAAATATTTTGTTAGGCAACTTGTCAACAATATAACATATGTCATTTTTCATATATATTATATTGTTGTTCATTGCTCCTAACTACTATATACTAAAGACAATATCTCCGAAACTTTTGAACATATTTTAACGAAATAAAAATCAAAATGAAGAGCATTGCCCCTTTTATGATATGAGTGGCAGAACAGTCCCCTGCCGTAGAAGGAGAGTTACCTTATATATATCATATTTTGTTCTGTTTAACTCTTTTTACAGAATATAACAGATTTTATCCCATAATATGTTTCGTTGCCTCATAACAATATGACTGACCAGTGGCAAGCGAGACGTAAGAGCTTGTACCATTCAGAACTACATACACCGCACTCGCTAAGCGGGGCTTTTTCTTTATATCTTGATGAACAAACAATAATTTTTTACTATTTAGGGCTAGAATTCTGCATCACCGTGTATATTTTTTTACACACAACTACCAAATATACTAGGTAAGTGTTGCACACATGATAAAGGGGAAAGGAAATCTATACATTACAACAAAAAAATTTTAAAAATGAAGTTAGTACCTGTTGTTATACATGAAGCAATTTAACCCTTGCAGGATTGATGAGACCACGTGACACTCATCCTAAGTGGAAAAAGTATGTCTTCAAACACTATTTTCTTCAATTTTCTTAAAAACTGTACTATTTGGTATAAATATGTTGTTAGGCAACTTGTGAACAATATAACATATGTCATTTTTCATATATATTATATTGTTGTGCATTGCTCCTAAATACTATATACTAAAGGCTATATCTCCGAATCGTCTGCACATATTTTAACGAAATAAAAATCAAATTGAAGAGTATTGCCCTTGTTATGATATGAGTGCCAGCACAGTCCCCTGCCGTAGAAGAAGATTTACCTTGTATATATCATATTTTGCTCTGTTTAACTCTTTTTACAGAATATAACAGATTTTATCCCATAATATGTTTCATTGCCTCATAACAATATGGCTGACCAGTGGCAAGCGAGAGGTAAGAACTTGTACCATTCAGAACTACATACACCGCACTCGCTAAGTGAGGCTTTTTCTTTATTTCTTGATGAACAAACAATAATATTTTACTATTAAGGGTTGGAACTCTGCATCACCCTGTATATTTTTTTACACACAACTACCAAATATACTACGTAAGTGTTGCACACATGATAAAGGGGAAAGAAGATCTATACATTACAACAAAAAAATTTAAAAAATGAAGTTAGTACCTGTTGTTATACATGAAGCAATTTAACCCTTGCAGGATTGATGAGACCACGTGACACTCATCCTAAGTAGAGAAAGTATGTCTTCAAACACAATTTTCTTCAATTTTCTTCAAAAGTGTACTATTTGGTATAAATATTTTGTTAGGCAACTTGTCAACAATATAACATATGTCATTTTTCATATATATTATATTGTTGTTCATTGCTCCTAACTACTATATACTAAAGACAATATCTCCGAAACTTTTGAACATATTTTAACGAAATAAAAATCAAAATGAAGAGCATTGCCCCTTTTATGATATGAGTGGCAGAACAGTCCCCATCCGTAGAAGGAGAGTAACCTTACATATATCATATTTTGTTCTGCTTAATTCTTTTTACAGAATATAACAGATTTTATCCCATAATATGTTTCATTGCCTCATAACAATATGGCTGACCAATTACAACCGAGAAATGAGAACATGTACCATTCAGAACTACATACACCGCACTCGCTAAGTGGTGCTTTTTCTTTATTTCTTGATGAACAAACAATAATTTTTTGCTATTAAGGGCTGGAATTCTGTATCACCCTGTATATTTTTTTACACACAACTACCAAATATACTACCTAAGTGTTGCACACATGATAAAGGGGAAAGGAAATCTATACATTACAACAAAAAATTTAAAAAATGAAGTTAGTACCTGTTGTTATACATGAAGCAATTTAACCCTTGCAGGATTGAGGGGACCACGTGACACTCATCCTAAGTAGAAAAATTATGTCTTCAAACACTATTTTCTTCAATTTTCTTCAAAACTATACTATTTGGTATAAATATGTTGCTAGGCAACATCTCAACAATATAACATATGTCATTTTTCATATATGTTATATTGTTGTGCACTGCTCCTAACTACTATATACTAAAGGCTATATCTCCGAATCTTCTGCACATATTTTGACGAAATAAAAATCAAATTGAAGAACATTGCCCCTGTTAAGATATGAGTGCCAGCGCAGTTCCCTGCCGTAGAAGGAGAGTTACATTGTATATATCATATTTTGCTCTGTTTAACTCTTTTTACAGAAAATAACAGATTTTATCCCATAATATGTTTCATTGTCTCATAACAATATGGCTGACCAGTGGCAAGCGACAAGTAAGAACTTGTACCATTCAGAACTACATACACCGCACTCGCTAAGTGGTGCTTTTTCTTTATTTCTTGATGAACAAACAATAATTTTTTACTATTTAGGGCTGGAATTCTGGATAACCCTTTATATTTTTTTACACACAACTAACAAATATACTACGTAAGTGTTGCACACATGATAAAGGGGAAAGAAAATCTATACATTACAACAAAAAATTTTAAAAAATGAAGTTAGTACCTGTTGTTATACATGAAGCAATTTAACCCTTGCAGGATTGATGAGACCACGTGACACTCATCCTAAGTAGAGAAAGTGTGTCTTCAAACACAATTTTCTTCAATTTTCTTAAAAACTGTACTATTTGGTATAAATATGTTGTTAGGCGACTTGTCAACAATATAACATATGTCATTTTTCATATATATTATGTTGTTGTACATTGCTCCTAACTACTATATATAAAAGGCTTTATCTCCGAATCGTCTGCACATATTTTAACGAAATAAAAATCAAATTGAAGAGCATTGCCCTTGTTATGATATGAGTGCCAGCACAGTCCCCTGCCGTAGAAGTAGACTTACCTTTTATATATCATATTTTGCTCTGTTTAACTCTTTTTACAGAATATAACAGATTTTATCCCATAATATGTTTCATTGCCTCATAACAATATGGCTGACAAGTGGCAAGCGAGAAGTAAGATCTTGTACCATTCAGAACTACATACACCGCACTCGCTAAGTGGTGCTTTTTCTTTATTTCTTGATGAACAAACAATAATTTTTTACTATTTAGGGCTGGAATTCTGCATCACCCTGTATATTTTTTTACACACAACTACCAAATATACTACGTAAGAGTTGCACACATGATAAAGGGGAAAGAAAATCTATACATTACAACAAAAAATTTTAAAAAATGAAGTTAGTACCTGTTGTTATACATCAAGCAATTTAACCCTTGCAGGATTGAGGAGACCACGTGACACCCATCCTAAGTAGCGAAAGTATGTCTTCAAACACAATTTTCTTCAATTTTCTTAAAAACTGTACTATTTGGTATAAATATGTTGTTAGAAAACATCTCAACAATATAACATATGTCATTTTTCATATATATTATATTGTTGTGCATTGCTCCTAACTACTATATACTAAAGATAATATCTCCGAAACTTTTGAACATATTTTAACGAAAAAAATATCAAAATGAAGAGCATTGCCCCTTTTATGATATGAGTGGCAGAACAGTCCCCTGCCGTAGAAGGAGAGTTATCTTATATATATCATATTTTATTCTGCTTAATTCTTTTTACAGAATATAACAGATTTTATCCCATAATATGTTTCATTGCCTCATAACAATATGGCTGACCAATTACAACCGAGAAATGAGAACACGTACCATTCAGAACTACATACACGGCACTCGCTAAGTGGTGCTTTTTCTTTATTTCTTGATGAACAAACAATAATTTTTTGCTATTAAGGGCTGGAATTCTGTATCACCCTGTATATTTTTTTTACACACAACAACCAAATATACTACCTAAGTGTTGCACACATGATAAAGATGAAAGAAAATCTATACATTACAACAAAACATTTTAAAAAATGAAGTTAGTACCTGTTGTTATACATGAAGCAATTTAACCCTTGCAGGATTGATGAGACCACGTGACACTCATCCTAAGTAGAGAAAGTATGTCTTCAAACACAATTTTCTTCAATTTTCTTCAAAACTGCACTATTTGGTATAAATATGTTTTTATCAACATCTCAACAATATAATATATGTCATTTTTCATATATATTATATTGTTGTGCATTGCTCCTAACTACTATATACTAAAGGCTATATCTCCGAATCTTCTGCACATATTTTGACGAAATAAAAATCAAATTGAAGAACATTGCCCCTGTTAAGATATGAGTGCCAGCACAGTTCCCTGCCGTAGAAGGAGAGTTACATTGTATATATCTTATTTTGTACTGCTTAACACTCTTTACAGAATATAAAAGATTTTATCCCATATTATGTCTCATTGCCTCATAACAATATGGCTGGCCAATGACAACCGACAAGGAAGAACGTGTTCCATTTAGAATTACATACACCGCACTCGCTAAGTGGTGCTTTTTCTTTATTTCTTGATGAACAAACAATAATATTTTACTATCAAGGGTTGGAATTCTGCATCACCGTGTATATTTTTTTACACACAACTACCAAATATACTACCTAAGTGTTGCACACATGATAAAGGGGAAAGAAAATCTATACATTACAACAAAAAATTTTAAAAAATGAAGTTAGTACCTGTTGTTATACATGAAGGATTTTAACCCTTGCAGGATTGATAAGACCACGTGACACTCATCCTAAGTAGAGAAAGTATGTCTTCAAACACAATTTTCTTCAATTTTCTTCAAAACTGTACTATTTGGTATAAATATGTTGTTAGGCAACTTGTGAACAATATAACATATGTCATTTTTCATATATATTATATTGTTGTGCATTGCTCCTAAATACTATATACTAAAGGCTATATCTCCGAATCTTCTGCACATATTTTATCGAAATAAAAATCAAATTGAAGAGCATTGCCCTCTTTGTGATGTGAGTGGTAGCACAGTCCACTACCGTAGAAGGAGAGTTACCTTGTATGTATCATATTTTGTACTGTTTAACTCTCTTTACAGAATATAACAGATTTTATTCCATATAATGTCTCATTGCCTCATAACAATATGGCTGACCAATGACAACCGAGAAGTAAGAATATGTACCATTCAGAACTACATACACCGCACTCGCTAAGTGAAGCTTTTTCTTTATTTCTTGATGAACAAACAATAATTTTTTACTATTTAGGGCTGGAATTCTGCATCACCCTGTATATTTTTTTACACACAACTACCAAATATACTACCTAAGTGTTGCACACATGATAAAGGGGAAAGAAAATCTATACATTACAACAAAAAATTTTAAAAAATGAAGTTAGTACCTGTAGTTATACATGAAGCAATTTAAACCTTGCAGGATTGATAAGACCACGTGACACTCATCCTAAGTAGAAAAATTATGTCTTCAAACACTATTTTCTTCAATTTTCTTCAAAACTATACTATTTGGTATAAATATGTTGTTAGGCAACATCTCAACAATATAACATATGTCATTTTTCTTATATATTATATTGTTGTGCACTGCTCCTAACTACTATATACTAAAGGCTATATCTCCGAATCTTCTGCACATATTTTATCGAAATAAAAATCAAATTGAAGATCATTGCCCTCTTTGTGATGTGAGTGGTAGCACAGTCCACTACCGTAGAAGGAGAGTTACCTTGTATGTATCATATTTTGTACTGTTTAACTCTCTTTACAGAATATAACAGATTTTATTCCATATAATGTCTCATTGCCTCATAACAATATGGCTGACCAATGACAACCGAGAAGTAAGAATATGTACTATTCAGAAGTACATACACCGCACCCGCTAAGTGGCGCTTTTTCTTTATTTCTTGATGAACAAACAATAATATTTTACTATTAAGGGTTGGAACTCTGCATCACACTGTATATTTTTTTACACACAACTACCAAATATACTACGTAAGTGTTGCACACATGATAAAGGGGAAAGAAAATCTATACATTACAACAAAAAAATTTAAAAAATGAAGCTAGTACCTGTTGTTATACATGAAGCAATTTAACCCTTGCAGGATTGATAAGACCACGTGACACTCATCCTAAGTAGAGAAAGTATGTCTTCAAACACAATTTTTTTCAATTTTCTTCAAAACTGTACTATTTGGTATAAATATGTTGTTAGAAAACATCCCAACAATATAACATATGTCATTTTTCATATATATTATATTGTTGTGCATTGCTCCTAACTACTATATACTAAAGACAATATCTCCAAAACT
Source organism: Thermobia domestica (assembly GCF_964235325.1). Lineage (NCBI taxonomy): Eukaryota > Metazoa > Arthropoda > Insecta > Zygentoma > Lepismatidae > Thermobia > Thermobia domestica. The sequence continues at coordinate 183,952,619 of NC_137460.1, read as the reverse complement.
TTTGAACATATTTTAACGAAATAAAAATCAAAATGAAGAGCATTGCCCCTTTTATGATATAAGTGGCAGAACAGTCCCCTGCCGTAGAACGAGAGTTTCCTTATATATATCATATATTAATCTGCTTAACTCTTTTTACAGAATATAACAGATTTTATCCCATAACATGTTTCGTTGCCTCATAACAATATGGCTGACCAATGACAACCGAGAAATGAGAACATGTACCATTCAGAACTACATACACGACACTCGCTAAGTGGTGCTTTTTCTTTATTTCTTGGTGAACAAACAATAATTTTTTGCTATTAAGGGCTGGAATTCTGCATCACCCTGGATATTTTTTTAAAAACAATTACCAAATAGACTACCTAAGTGTTGCACACATGATAAAGGGGAAAGAAAATCTATACATTACAACAAAAAATTTTAAAAAATGAAGTTAGTACCTGTTGTTATACATGAAGCAATTTAACCCTTGCAGGATTGATGAGACCACGTGACACTCATCCTAAGTAGAGAAAGTATGTCTTCAAACACAATTTTCTTCAATTTTCTTAAAAACTGTACTATTTGGTATAAATATGTTGTTAGGCAACTTGTCAACAATATAACATATGTCATTTTTCATATATATTATGTTGTTGTGCATTCCTCCTAACTACAATATACTAAAGGCTATATTTCCGAATCGTCTGCACATATTTTAACGAAATAAAAATCAAATTGAAGAGCATTGCCCTTGTTATGATATGAGTGCCAGCACAGTCCCCTGCCGTAGAAGGAGACTTACCTTGTATATATTATATTTTGCTCTGTTTAACTCTTTTTACAGAATATAACAGATTTTATCCCATAATATGTTTCATTGCCTCATAACAATATGGCTGACCAGTGGCAAGCGAGAAGTAAGAACTTGTACCATTCAGAACTACATACACCGCACTCGCTAAGTGGTGCTTTTTCTTTATTTCTTGATGAACAAACAATAATTTTTTGCTATTAAGGGCTGGAATTCTGCATCACCCTGTATATTTTTTTACACACAACTACCAAATATACTACCTAAGTGTTGCACACATGATAAAGGGGAAAGAAAATCTATACATTACAACAAAAAATTTTAAAAAATGAAGTTAGTACCTGTTGTTATACATGAAGCAATTTAACCCTTGCAGGATTGATGAGACCACGTGACACTCGTCCTAAGTAGAGAAAGTATGTCTTCAAACACAATTTTCTTCAATTTTCTTAAAAACTGTACTATTTAGTATAAATACGTTGTTAGGCAACATCTCAACAATATAACATATGTCATTTTTCATATATATTATATTGTTGTGTATTGCTCCTAACTACTATATACTAAAGACAATATCTCCGAAACTTTTGAACATATTTTAACGAAATAAAAATCAAAATGAAGAACATTACCCCTGTTATGATATGAGTGCCAGCACAGTTTCCTGCCGTAGAAGGAGAGTTACATTTCATATATCATATTTTGCACTGTTTAACTCTTTTTACACAATATACAAATTTTATCCCATAATATGTCTCATTGCCTCATAAAAATATGGCTGACCAATGACAACCGACAAGCAAGAACGTGTTCCATTTAGAATTACATACACCGCACTCGCTAAGTGGGGCTTTTTCTTTATTTCTTGATGAACAAACAATCATTTTTTGCTATTAAGGGCTAGAATTCTGCATCACCCTGTATATTTTTTTACACACAACTACCAAATATACTACCTAAGTGTTGAACACATGATAAAGGGGAAAGAAAATCTATACATTACTACAAAAAATTTTAAAAAATGAAGTTAGTACCTGTTGTTATTCATGAAACAATTTAACCCTTGCAAAATTGATGAGACCACGTGACACTCATCCTAAGTGGAAAAAGTATGTCTTCAAACACTATTTTCTTCAATTTTTTTAAAAACTGTACTATTTGGTATAAATATGTTGTTAGGCAACTTGTCAACAATAAAACATATGTCGTTTTTCATATATATTATGTTGTTGTGCATTGCTCCTAACTACTATATACTAAAGGTTATATCTCCGAATCTTCTGCACATATTTTGACGAAATAAAAATCAAATTGACGAACATTACCCCTGTTATGATATGAGTGCCAGCAAAGTTCCCTGCCGTAGAAGGAGAGTTACATTTTATATATCATATTTTGCACTGTTTAACTATTTTTACAGAATATACAGATTTTATCCCATAATATGTCTCATTGCCTCATAACAATATGGCTGGCCAATGACAACCGACAAGCAAGAACGTGTTCCATTTAGAATTACATACACCGCACTCGCTAAGTGGGGTTTTTTTTTATTTCTTGATGAACAAACAATAATTTTTTGCTATTAAGGGCTGGAATTCTGCATCACCCTGTATATTTTTTTTACACACAACTACCAAATATACTACGTAAGTGTTGCACACGTGATAAAGGGGAAAGAAAATCTATACATTACAACAAAAAATTTTAAAAAATGAAGTTAATACCTGTTGTTATACATGAAGCAATTTAACCCTTGCAGAATTGAGGAGACCACGTGATACTCATCCTAAGTAGAAAAAGTGTGTCTTCAAACACAATTTTCTTCAAATTTCTTCAAAACTGTACTATTTGGTATAAATATGTTGTTAATAAACATCTCAACAATATAACATATGTCATTTTACATATATATTATATTGTTGTGCATTGCTCCTAACTACTGTATACTAAAGCAATATTACCGAAACTTTTGAACATATTTTAACAAAATAAAGCTCAAATTGAAGAGCATTGCCCCTTTTATGATATGAGTGCCAGCAGAGTCCTCTACCGTAGAAGAAGAGTTACCTTGTATGTATCATATTTTGTACTTTTTAACTCTTTTTAAAGAATATAAAAGATTTTATCCCATAATATGTCTCATTGCCTCATAACAATGTGGCTGACCAGTGAAAACCGAGAAGCAAGAACGTGTACCATTCAGAACTACATACACCGCACTCGCTAAGAGGGGCTTTTTCTTTATTTCTTGATGAACAAACAATAATTTTTTGCTATTAAGGGCTGGAATTCTGCATCACCCTGGATATTTTTTTACACACAACTACCAAATATACTACCTAAGTGTTGCACACATGATAAAGGGGAAAGAAAATCTATACATTACAACAAAAAAATTTAAAAAATGAAGTTAGTACCTGTTGTTATACATGAAGGAATTTAACCCTTGCAGGATTGATGAGACCACGTGACACTCATCCTAAGTGGAAAACTATGTCTCCAAACGCCATTTTCTTCAATTTTTTTCAAAACTGTACTATTTAGTATAAATATGTTGTTAGGCAACATCTCAACCATATAACATATGTCATTTTTCATATATATTATATTTTTGTGCTTTGCCCCTAACTACTATATACTAAAGGCTATATCTCCAAAACTTGTGAACATATTTTAACAAAATAAAATCAAATTGATGAGCCACCCCCTTTTATGATACGAGTGCAAGCAGAGTCCCCTACCGTAGATGGAGAATTATCTTGTTCATATCAGATTTTGTACTGTTTAACTCTTTTTACAGAATATAACAGATTTTATCCCTTAATATGTCTAATTGCCTCATAGCAATATGGCTGACCAATGACAACCGAGAAGTAAGAACGTGTACCATTCAAAATTACATACAGCGCACTCGCTAATGGTGCTTTTTCTTTATTTCTTGATGAACAAACGATAATTTTTTACTATTAAGGTTTCGAATTCGGCGTCACTCTGTATATTTTTTACACACAACTACCAAATATACTACGTAAGTGTTGTACAGGGGAAAGGAAATCTATACATTACAACAAGAAAATTTAAAAAATGAAGTTAGTACCTATTGTTAAACATGAAGCAATTTAACCCTTGCAGGATTGAGGAGACCACGTGACACTAATTCTAAGTAGAAATAGTATGTCTTCAAACAATATTTTCTTCAATTTTCTTCAAAACTATACTATTTGGTATAAATATGTTTTTAGGCAACATCTCAACAATATAACATATGTCATTTTTCATATATATTATATTGTTGTGCATTGCTCCTAACTACTATATACTAAAGACAATATCTCCGAAACTTTTGAACATATTTTAACAAAATAAAGCTCAAATTGAAGAGCATTGCCCCTTTTATGATATGAGTGCCAGCAGAGTCCTCCACCGTAGAAGAAGAGTTACCTTGTATGTATCATATTTTGTACTTTTTAACTCTTTTTAAAGAATATAAAAGATTTTATCCCATAATATGTCTCATTGCCTCATAACAATATGGCTGACCAGTGACAACCGAGGAGTAAGAACTTGTACCATTTAGAACTACATACACCGCACTCGTTGAGTGGTGCTTTTTCTTTATTTCTTGATGAACAAACAATAATTTTTTGCTATTAAGGGCTGGAATTCTGCATCACCCTGGATATTTTTTTACACACAACTACCAAATATACTACCTAAGTGTTGCACACATGATAAAGGGGAAAGAAAATCTATACATTAAAACAAAAAATTTTAAAAAATGATGTTAGTACCTGTTGTTATACATGAAGCAATTTAACCATTGCAGGATTGATGAGACCACGTGACACCCATCCTAAGTGGAAAAAGTATGTCTTCAAACACAATTTTCTTCAATTTTCTTAAAAACTGTACTATTTGGTATAAATATGTTGTTAGGCAACTTCTCATCAATATAAAATATGTCATTTTTCATATATATTATATTGTTGTGCATTGCTCCTAACTACTATATACTAAAGGCTATATCTCCGAATCGTCTGCACATATTTTAACGAAATAAAAATCAAATTGTAGAGCATTGCCACCTTTGTAATAAGAGTGCAAACAGAGTCCCCTACGGTAGAAGGAGAGTTACCTTGTATGTATCATATTTTGTACTGCTTAACTTTCATTACAGAATGTAAAAGATTTTATCCCGTAATAAGTCTCATTGCCTCATAACAATATGGCTGACCAATGACAACCGACATACAAGAACGTGTACCATTTAGAATTACATACACCGCACTCGCTAAGTCGTGCTTTTTCTTTGTTTCTTGATGAACAAACCATAATATTTTACTATTAAGGGTTGGAATTCTGCATCCTAAGTGGAAAAAGTATGTCTTCAAACACTATTTTCTTCAATTTTCTTAAAAACTGTACTATTTGGTATAAATATGTTGTTAGGCAACTTGTCAACAATATAACATATGTCATTTTTCATATATATTATATTGTTGTGCATTGCACCTAACTACTATATACTAAAGGCTATATCTCCGAATCGTCTGCACATATTTTAAAGAAATAAAAATCAAACTGAAGAGCATTGCCATTGTTATGATATGAGTGCCAGCACAGTCCCTTGCCGTAGAAGTAGAGTTACCTTGTATATATCATATTTTGCTCTGTTTAACTCTTTTTACAGAATATAACAGATTTTATCCCATAATATGTTTCATTGCCTCATAACAATATGGCTGACCAATGACAACCGAGAAATGATAACATGTACCATTCAGAACTACATTCACGGCACTCGCTAAGTGGTGCTTTTTCTTTATTTCTTGATGAACAAACAATAATTTATTGCTATTAAGGGCTGGAATTCAGCATCACCCTGTATATTTTTTTACACACAACTACCAAATATACTACCTAAGTGTTGCACACATGATAAAGGGGAAAGAAAATCTATACATTACAACAAAAAATTTTAAAAAATGAAGTTAGTACCTGTTGTTATACATGAAGCAATTTAACCCTTGCAGGATTGATGAGACCACGTGACACTCATCCTAAGTAGAGAAAGTATGTCTTCAAACACAATTTTCTTCAATTTTCTTCAAAAGTGTACTATTTGGTATAAATATGTTGTTAGGCAACTTGTCAACAATATAACATATGTCATTTTTCATATATATTATATTGTTGTTCATTGCTCCTAACTACTATATACTAAAGACAATATCTCCGAAACTTTTGAACATATTTTAACGAAATAAAAATCAAAATGAAGAGCATTGCCCCTTTTATGATATGAGTGGCAGAACAGTCCCCTGCCGTAGAAGGAGAGTTACCTTATATATATCATATTTTGTTCTGTTTAACTCTTTTTACAGAATATAACAGATTTTATCCCATAATATGTTTCGTTGCCTCATAACAATATGACTGACCAGTGGCAAGCGAGAAGTAAGAGCTTGTACCATTCAGAACTACATACACCGCACTCGCTAAGCGGGGCTTTTTCTTTATATCTTGATGAACAAACAATAATTTTTTACTATTTAGGGCTAGAATTCTGCATCACCGTGTATATTTTTTTACACACAACTACCAAATATACTAGGTAAGTGTTGCACACATGATAAAGGGGAAAGGAAATCTATACATTACAACAAAAAAATTTTAAAAATGAAGTTAGTACCTGTTGTTATACATGAAGCAATTTAACCCTTGCAGGATTGATGAGACCACGTGACACTCATCCTAAGTGGAAAAAGTATGTCTTCAAACACTATTTTCTTCAATTTTCTTAAAAACTGTACTATTTGGTATAAATATGTTGTTAGGCAACTTGTGAACAATATAACATATGTCATTTTTCATATATATTATATTGTTGTGCATTGCTCCTAAATACTATATACTAAAGGCTATATCTCCGAATCGTCTGCACATATTTTAACGAAATAAAAATCAAATTGAAGAGTATTGCCCTTGTTATGATATGAGTGCCAGCACAGTCCCCTGCCGTAGAAGGAGATTTACCTTGTATATATCATATTTTGCTCTGTTTAACTCTTTTTACAGAATATAACAGATTTTATCCCATAATATGTTTCATTGCCTCATAACAATATGGCTGACCAGTGGCAAGCGAGAGGTAAGAACTTGTACCATTCAGAACTACATACACCGCACTCGCTAAGTGAGGCTTTTTCTTTATTTCTTGATGAACAAACAATAATATTTTACTATTAAGGGTTGGAACTCTGCATCACCCTGTATATTTTTTTACACACAACTACCAAATATACTACGTAAGTGTTGCACACATGATAAAGGGGAAAGAAGATCTATACATTACAACAAAAAAATTTAAAAAATGAAGTTAGTACCTGTTGTTATACATGAAGCAATTTAACCCTTGCAGGATTGATAAGACCACGTGACACTCATCCTAAGTAGAGAAAGTATGTCTTCAAACACAATTTTTTTCAATTTTCTTCAAAACTTTACTATTTGGTATAAATATGTTGTTAGAAAACATCCCAACAATATAACATATGTCATTTTTCATATATATTATATTGTTGTGCATTGCTCCTAACTACTATATACTAAAGGCTATATCTCCGAATCTTCTGCACATATTTTAACGAAATAAAAATCAAAATGAAGAGCATTGCCCCTTTTATGATATGAGTGGCAGAACAGTCCCCATCCGTAGAAGGAGAGTAACCTTACATATATCATATTTTGTTCTGCTTAATTCTTTTTACAGAATATAACAGATTTTATCCCATAATATGTTTCATTGCCTCATAACAATATGGCTGACCAATGACAACCGAGAAATGAGAACATGTACCATTCAGAACTACATACACCGCACTCGCTAAGAGGTGCTTTTTCTTTATTTCTTGATGAACAAACAATAATTTTTTGCTATTAAGGGCTGGAATTCTGTATCACCCTGTATATTTTTTTACACACAACTACCAAATATATTACCTAAGTGTTGCACACATGATAAAGCTGAAAGGAAATCTATACATTACAACAAAAAATTTAAAAAATGAAGTTAGTACCTGTTGTTATACATGAAGCAATTTAACCCTTGCAGGATTGAGGGGACCACGTGACACTCATCCTAAGTAGAAAAATTATGTCTTCAAACACTATTTTCTTCAATTTTCTTCAAAACTATACTATTTGGTATAAATATGTTGCTAGGCAACATCTCAACAATATAACATATGTCATTTTTCATATATGTTATATTGTTGTGCACTGCTCCTAACTACTATATACTAAAGGCTATATCTCCGAATCTTCTGCACATATTTTGACGAAATAAAAATCAAATTGAAGAACATTGCCCCTGTTAAGATATGAGTGCCAGCGCAGTTCCCTACCGTAGAAGGAGAGTTACATTGTATATATCATATTTTGCTCTGTTTAACTCTTTTTACAGAAAATAACAGATTTTATCCCATAATATGTTTCATTGCCTCATAACAATATGGCTGACAAGTGGCAAGCGAGAAGTAAGATCTTGTACCATTCAGAACTACATACACCGCACTCGCTAAGTGGTGTTTTTTCTTTATTTCTTGATGAACAAACAATAATTTTTTACTATTTAGGGCTGGAATTCTGCATCACCCTGTATATTTTTTTACACACAACTACCAAATATACTACGTAAGAGTTGCACACATGATAAAGGGGAAAGAAAATCTATACATTACAACAAAAAATTTTAAAAAATGAAGTTAGTACCTGTTGTTATACATGAAGCAATTTAAACCTTGCAGGATTGATGAGACCACGTGACACTCATCCTAAGTAGAGAAGGTATGTCTTCAAACACAGTTTTCTTCAATTTTCTTAAAAACTGTACTATTTGGTATAAATATGTTGTTAGGCGACTTGTCAACAATATAACATATGTCATTTTTCATATATATTATGTTGTTGTACATTGCTCCTAACTACTATATACTAAAGGCTTTATCTCCGAATCGTCTGCACATATTTTAACGAAATAAAAATCAAATTGAAGAGCATTGCCCTTGTTATGATATGAGTGCCAGCACAGTCCCCTGCCGTAGAAGTAGACTTACCTTTTATATATCATATTTTGCTCTGTTTAACTCTTTTTACAGAATATAACAGATTTTATCCCATAATATGTTTCATTGCCTCATAACAATATGGCTGACAAGTGGCAAGCGAGAAGTAAGATCTTGTACCATTCAGAACTACATACACCGCACTCGCTAAGTGGTGCTTTTTCTTTATTTCTTGATGAACAAACAATAATTTTTTACTATTTAGGGCTGGAATTCTGCATCACCCTGTATATTTTTTTACACACAACTACCAAATATACTACGTAAGAGTTGCACACATGATAAAGGGGAAAGAAAATCTATACATTACAACAAAAAATTTTAAAAAATGAAGTTAGTACCTGTTGTTATACGTCAAGCAATTTAACCCTTGCAGGATTGAGGAGACCACGTGACACCCATCCTAAGTAGCGAAAGTATGTCTTCAAACACAATTTTCTTCAATTTTCTTAAAAACTGTACTATTTGGTATAAATATGTTGTTAGAAAACATCTCAACAATATAACATATGTCATTTTTCATATATATTATATTGTTGTGCATTGCTCCTAACTACTATATACTAAAGATAATATCTCCGAAACTTTTGAACATATTTTAACGAAATAAATATCAAAATGAAGAGCATTGCCCCTTTTATGATATGAGTGGCAGAACAGTCCCCTGCCGTAGAAGGAGAGTTATCTTATATATATCATATTTTATTCTGCTTAATTCTTTTTACAGAATATAACAGATTTTAACCCATAATATGTTTCATTGCCTCATAACAATATGGCTGACCAATTACAACCGAGAAATGAGAACACGTACCATTCAGAACTACATACACGGCACTCGCTAAGTGGTGCTTTTTGTTTATTTCTTGATGAACAAACAATAATTTTTTGCTATTAAGGGCTGGAATTCTGTATCACCCTGTATATTTTTTTACACACAACAACCAAATATACTACCTAAGTGTTGCACACATGATAAAGATGAAAGAAAATCTATACATTACAACAAAACATTTTAAAAAATGAAGTTAGTACCTGTTGTTATACATGAAGCAATTTAACCCTTGCAGGATTGATGAGACCACGTGACACTCATCCTAAGTAGAGAAAGTATGTCTTCAAACACAATTTTCTTCAATTTTCTTCAAAACTGCACTATTTGGTATAAATATGTTTTTATCAACATCTCAACAATATAATATATGTCATTTTTCATATATATTATATTGTTGTGCATTGCTCCTAACTACTATATACTAAAGGCTATATCTCCGAATCTTCTGCACATATTTTGACGAAATAAAAATCAAATTGAAGAACATTGCCCCTGTTAAGATATGAGTGCCAGCACAGTTCCCTGCCGTAGAAGGAGAGTTACATTGTATATATCATATTTTGTACTGCTTAACACTCTTTACAGAATATAAAAGATTTTATCCCATATTATGTCTCATTGCCTCATAACAATATGGCTGGCCAATGACAACCGACAAGGAAGAACGTGTTCCATTTAGAATTACATACACCGCACTCGCTAAGTGGTGCTTTTTCTTTATTTCTTGATGAACAAACAATAATATTTTACTATCAAGGGTTGGAATTCTGCATCACCGTGTATATTTTTTTACACACAACTACCAAATATACTACCTAAGTGTTGCACACATGATAAAGGGGAAAGAAAATCTATACATTACAACAAAAAATTTTAAAAAATGAAGTTAGTACCTGTTGTTATACATGAAGGATTTTAACCCTTGCAGGATTGATAAGACCACGTGACACTCATCCTAAGTAGAGAAAGTATGTCTTCAAACACAATTTTCTTCAATTTTCTTCAAAACTGTACTATTTGGTATAAATATGTTGTTGAGCAACTTGTGAACAATATAACATATGTCATTTTTCATATATATTATATTGTTGTGCATTGCTCCTAAATACTATATACTAAAGGCTATATCTCCGAATCTTCTGCACATATTTTATCGAAATAAAAATCAAATTGAAGAGCATTGCCCTCTTTGTGATGTGAGTGGTAGCACAGTCCACTACCGTAGAAGGAGAGTTACCTTGTATGTATCATATTTTGTACTGTTTAACTCTCTTTACAGAATATAACAGATTTTATTCCATATAATGTCTCATTGCCTCATAACAATATGGCTGACCAATGACAACCGAGAAGTAAGAATATGTACCATTCAGAACTACATACACCGCACTCGCTAAGTGAAGCTTTTTCTTTATTTCTTGATGAACAAACAATAATTTTTTACTATTTAGGGCTGGAATTCTGCATCACCCTGTATATTTTTTTACACACAACTACCAAATATACTACCTAAGTGTTGCACACATGATAAAGGGGAAAGAAAATCTATACATTACAACAAAAAATTTTAAAAAATGAAGTTAGTACCTGTAGTTATACATGAAGCAATTTAACCCTTGCAGGATTGATAAGACCACGTGACACTCATCCTAAGTAGAAAAATTATGTCTTCAAACACTATTTTCTTCAATTTTCTTCAAAACTATACTATTTGGTATAAATATGTTGTTAGGCAACATCTCAACAATATAACATATGTCATTTTTCTTATATATTATATTGTTGTGCACTGCTCCTAACTACTATATACTAAAGGCTATATCTCCGAATCTTCTGCACATATTTTATCGAAATAAAAATCAAATTGAAGAGCATTGCCCTCTTTGTGATGTGAGTGGTAGCACAGTCCACTACCGTAGAAGGAGAGTTACCTTGTATGTATCATATTTTGTACTGTTTAACTCTCTTTACAGAATATAACAGATTTTATTCCATATAATGTCTCATTGCCTCATAACAATATGGCTGACCAATGACAACCGAGAAGTAAGAATATGTACTATTCAGAAGTACATACACCGCACCCGCTAAGTGGCGCTTTTTCTTTATTTCTTGATGAACAAACAATAATATTTTACTATTAAGGGTTGGAACTCTGCATCACCCTGTATATTTTTTTACACACAACTACCAAATATACTACGTAAGTGTTGCACACATGATAAAGGGGAAAGAAAATCTATACATTACAACAAAAAAATTTAAAAAATGAAGTTAGTACCTGTTGTTATACATGAAGCAATTTAACCCTTGCCGGATTGATAAGACCACGTGACACTCATCCTAAGTAGAGAAAGTATGTCTTCAAACACAATTTTTTTCAATTTTCTTCAAAACTGTACTATTTGGTATAAATATGTTGTTAGAAAACATCCCAACAATATAACATATGTCATTTTTCATATATATTATATTGTTGTGCATTGCTCCTAACTACTATATACTAAAGGCTATATCTGCGAATCTTCTGCACATATTTTGACGAAATAAAAATAAAATTGAAGAACATTGCCCCTGTTAAGATATGAGTGCCAGTACAGTTCCCTGCCGTAGAAGGAGAGTTACATTGTATATATCATATTTTGTACTGTTTAACTCTTTTTACAGATATGTCACAGATTTTATCCCATATTATGTCTCATTGCCTCATAAATATATGGCTTGCCAATGACAACCGACAAAGAAGAACGTGTTCCATTTAGAATTACATACACCGCACTCGCTAAGTGGTGCTTTTTCTTTATTTCTTGATGAACAAACAATAATATTTTACTATCAAGGGTTGGAATTCTGCATCACCGTGTATATTTTTTTAAAAACAATTACCAAATAGACTACCTAAGTGTTGCACACATGATAAAGGGGAAAGAAAATCTATACATTACAACAAAAAATTTTAAAAAATGAAGTTAGTACCTGTTGTTATACATGAAGCAATTTAACCCTTGCAGGATTGATGAGACCACGTGACACTCATCCTAAGTAGAGAAAGTATGTCTTCAAACAGAATTTTTTTCAATTTTCTTAAAAACTGTACTATTTGGTATAAATATGTTGTTAGGCAACTTGTCAACAATATAACATATGTCATTTTTCATATATATTATGTTGTTGTGCATTGCTCCTAACTACAATATACTAAAGGCTATATCTCCGAATCGTCTGCACATATTTTAACGAAATAAAAATCAAATTGAAGAGCATTGCCCTTGTTATGATATGAGTGCCAGCACAGTCCCCTGCCGTAGAAGTAGACTTACCTTGTATATATTATATTTTGCTCTGTTTAACTCTTTTTACAGAATATAACAGATTTTATCCCATAATATGTTTCATTGCCTCATAACAATATGGCTGACCAGTGGCAAGCGAGAAGTAAGAACTTGTACCATTCAGAACTACATACACCGCACTCGCTAAGTGGTGCTTTTCTTTATTTTTTGATGAACAAACAATATTTTTTTACTATTAAGGGCTGGAATTGTGCATCACCCTGTATATTTTTTTACACACAACTACCAAATATACTACGTAAGTGTTGCACACATGATAAAGGGGAAAGGAAATCTATACATTACAACAAAAAATTTAAAAAATGAAGTTAGTACCTGTTGTTATACATGAAGCAATTTAACCCTTGCAGGATTAAGGAGACCACGTGACACTCATCCTAAGTAGAAAAATTATGTCTTCAAACACTATTTTCTTCAATTTTCTTCAAAACTATACTATTTGGTATAAATATGTTGTTAGGCAACATCTCAACAATATAACATATGTCATTTTTCATATATATTATATTGTTGTGCACTGCTCCTAACTACTATATACTAAAGGCTATATCTCCGAATCTTCTCTACATATTTTAACGAAATAAAAATCAAATTGAAGAGCATTGCCCTCTTTGTGATGTGAGTGCAAGCAGAGTCCACTACCGTAGAAGGAGAGTTACCTTGTATGTATCATATTTTGTACTGTTTAACTCTCTTTACAGAATATAACAGATTTTATTCCATATAATGTCTCATTGCCTCATAACAATATGGCTGACCAATGACAACCGAGAAGTAAGAATATGTCTATTCAGAACTACATACACCGCACCCGCTAAGTGGCGCTTTTTCTTTATTTCTTGGTGAACAAACAATAATATTTTACTATTAAGGGTTGGAATTCTGCATCACCCTGTATATTTTTTTACACACAACTACCAAATATACTACGTAAGTGTTGCACACATGATAAAGGGGAAAGGAAATCTATACATTACAACAAAAAATTTAAAAAATGAAGTTAGTACCTGTTGTTATACATGAAGCAATTTAACCCTTGCAGGATTGATAAGACCACGTGACACTCATCCTAAGTAGAGAAAGTATGTCTTCAAACACAATTTTCTTCAATTTTCTTCAAAACTGTACTATTTGGTATAAATATGTTGTTAGGCAACATCTCAACAATATAACATATGTCATTTTTCATATATATTATATTGTTGTGCATTGCTCCTAACTACTATATACTAAAGGCTATATCTCCGAATCTTCTCCACATATTTTAACGTAATAAAAATCAAATTGTAGAGCATTGATCCTTTCTGATATGAGTGCCAGCACAGTTCTCTGCCGTAGAAGGAGAGTTACCTTGTATATATCATATTTTGTTCTGTTTAACTCTTTTTACAGAATATAACAGATTTTATCCCATAATATGTTTCGTTGCCTCATAACAATATGGCTGACCAGTGGCAAGCGAGAAATAAGAGCTTAAACCATTCAGAACTACATACACCGCACTCGCTAAGTGGGGCTTTTTCTTTATTTCTTGAAACAAACAATAATTTTTTACTATTTAGGTCTGGAATTCTGCATCACCGTGTATATTTTTTTACACACAACTACCAAATATACTACGTAAGTGTTGCACACATGATAAAGGGGAAAGGAAATCTATACATTAAAAAAAAATTTAAAAAATGAAGTTAGTACCTGTTGTTATACATGAAGCAATTTAACCCTTGCAGGATTGAGGGGACCACGTGACACTCATCCTAAGAAGAAAAATTATGTCTTCAAACACTATTTTCTTCAATTTTCTTCAAAACTATACTATTTGGTATAAATATGTTGCTAGGCAACATCTCAACAATCTTATATATAAAAGAGAACGCACAAATCCTTTGTTCCCTCATCACACTAATACGGCTGAACCAATTTCTTTCATTTTTGGGGGGTTATTAGGATTTGGACCCTAGATGGTTTTTATCATATCACTTTAATTTTCAATTACCAGTGTCTTGAGATAATTGACCATTCAAGTGTCCATAACGTACAAATCCTTTGTTAGTTCATCATAGGTAAAAATAAACGTATTTATATGCAACCCGCATGACCGTGTCACTCGGCGGGTTAACATAAATGACAGGCGATATAATGTTAACATTTACTGCAATCTACTATGGTTTTTATCATATCACTTGAAAGCGAAAAAGTAAAAATTATCTAATTAACAAGGTTTATTGCGTTCCGGGGTGACCCCAGCGAAGCGGGGTGAACGCTGCTAGTATAACATATGTCATTTTTCATATATGTTATATTGTTGTGCACTGCTCCTAACTACTATATACTAAAGGCTATATCTCCGAATCTTCTGCACATATTTTGACGAAATAAAAATCAAATTGAAGAACATTGCCCCTGTTAAGATATGAGTGCCAGCGCAGTTCCCTGCCGTAGAAGGAGAGTTACATTGTATATATCATATTTTGCTCTGTTTAACTCTTTTTACAGAAAATAACAGATTTTATTCCATAATATGTTTCATTGCCTCATAACAATATGGCTG
Source organism: Thermobia domestica (assembly GCF_964235325.1). Lineage (NCBI taxonomy): Eukaryota > Metazoa > Arthropoda > Insecta > Zygentoma > Lepismatidae > Thermobia > Thermobia domestica. The sequence goes on along the minus strand of NC_137460.1, from coordinate 183,936,949 downwards.
ACCAGTGGCAAGCGACAAGTAAGAACTGGTACCATTCAGAACTACATACACCGCACTCGCTAAGTGGTGCTTTTTCTTTATATCTTGATGAACAAACAATAATTTTTTACTATTTAGGGCTGGAATTCTGCATCACCCTTTATATTTTTTTACACACAACTAACAAATATACTACGTAAGTGTTGCACACATGATAAAGGGGAAAGAAAATCTATACATTACAACAAAAAATTTTAAAAAATGAAGTTAGTACCCGTTGTTATACATGAATCAATTTAACCCTTGCAGGATTGAGGAGACCACGTGACACTCATCCTAAGTAGAAAAATTATGTCTTCAAACACTATTTTCTTCAATTTTTTTCAAAACTGTACTATTTGGTATAAATATGTTCTTAGGCAACATCTCAACAATATAACATATGTCATTTTTCATATATATTATATTGTTGTGCATTGCTCCTAACTACTATATACTAAAGGCTTTATCTCCGAATCTTCTCCACATATTTTAACGTAATAAAAATCAAATTGTAGAGCATTGCTCCTTTCTGATATGAGTGCCAGCACAGTTCCCTGCCGTAGAAGGAGAGTTACATTGTATATATCATATTTTGCTCTGTTTAACTCTTTTTACAGAATATAACAGATTTTATCCCATAATATGTTTCGTTGCCTCATAACAATATGACTGATCAGTGGCAAGCGAGAAGTAAGAGCTTGTACCATTCAGAACTACATACACCGCACTCGCTAAATGGGGCTTTTTCTTTATTTCTTGATGAACAAAATATAATTACTATTTAGAGCTGGAATTCTGCATCACCGTGTAAATTTTTTCACATTCAACTACCAAATGTATTAGGTAAGTGTTGCACACATGATAAAGGGGAAAGGAAATCTATACATTACAACAAAAAAAAATTTAAAAATGAAGTTAGTACCTGTTGTTATACATGAAGCAATTTAACCCTTGCAGGATTGATGAGACCACGTGACACTCATCCTAAGTGGAAAAAGTATGTCTTCAAACACTATTTTCTTCAATTTTCTTAAAAACTGTACTATTTGGTATAAATATGTTGTTAGGCAACTTGTGAACAATATAACATATGTCATTTTTCATATATATTGTGTTGTTTTTCATTGCTCCTAACTACTATATACTAAAGGCTATATCTCCGAATCGTCTGCTCATATTTTAAGGAAATAAAAATCAAATTGAAGAGCATTGCCCTTGTTATGATATGAGTGCCAGCACAGTCCCCTGCTGTAGAAGGAGACTTACCTTGTATACATCATATTTTGCTCTGTTTAACTCTTTTTACAGAATATAACAGATTCTATCCCATAATATGGTTCATTGCCTCATAACAATATGGCTGACCAGTGGCAAACGAGCAGTAACAACTAGTACCATTCAGAACTACATTCACCGCACTCGCTAAGTGGTGCTTTTTCTTTATTTCTTGATGAACAAACAATAATTTTTTACTATTTAGGGCTGGAATTCTGCATCACCCTGTATGTTTTTTTACACACAACTACCAAATATACTACGTAAATGTTGCACACATGATAAAGGGGAAAGAAAATCTTTACATTACAACAAAAAATTTTAAAAAATGAAGTTAGTACCTGTTGTTATACATGAAGCAATTTAACCCTTGCAGGATTGATAAGACCACGTGACACTCATCCTAAGTAGAAAAATTATGTCTTAAAACACAATTATCTTCAATTTTCTTAAAAACTGTACTATTTGGTATAAATATGTTGTTAGAAAACATCTCAACAATATAACATATGTCATTTTTCATATATATTATATTGTTGTGCATTGCTCCTAACTACTATATACTAAAGATAATATCTCCGAAACTTTTGAACATATTTTAACGAAATAAATATCAAAATGAAGAGCATTGCCCCTTTTATGATATGAGTGGCAGAACAGTCCCCTGCCGTAGAAGGAGAGTTATCTTATATATATCATATTTTATTCTGCTTAATTCTTTTTACAGAATATAACAGATTTTATCCCATAATATGTTTCATTGCCTCATAACAATATGGCTGACCAATTACAACCGAGAAATGAGAACACGTACCATTCAGAACTACATACACGGCACTCGCTAAGTGGTGCTTTTTCTTTATTTCTTGATGAACAAACAATAATTTTTTGCTATTTAGGGGTGGAATTCTGTATCACCCTGTATATTTTTTTACACACAACAACCAAATATACTACCTAAGTGTTGCACACATGATAAAGATGAAAGAAAATCTATACATTACAACAAAAAATTTTAAAAATTGAAGTTAGTACCTGTTGTTATACATGAAGCAATTTAACCCTTGCAGGATTGATGAGACCACGTGACACTCATCCTAAGTAGAGAAAGTATGTCTTCAAACACAGTTTTCTTCAATTTTCTTCAAAACTGCACTATTTGGTATAAATATGTTTTTATCAACATCTCAACAATATAATATATGTCATTTTTCATATATATTATATTGTTGTGCATTGCTCCTAACTACTATATACTAAAGGCTATATCTCCGAATCTTCTGCACATATTTTGACGAAATAAAAATCAAATTGAAGAACATTGCCCCTGTTAAGATATGAGTGCCAGCACAGTTCCCTGCCGTAGAAGGAGAGTTACATTGTATATATCATATTTTGCACTGTTTAACACTCTTTACAGAATATAAAAGATTTTATCCCATATTATGTCTCATTGCCTCATAACAATATGGCTGGCCAATGACAACCGACAAGGAAGAACGTGTTCCATTTAGAATTACATACACCGCACTCGCTAAGTGGTGCTTTTTCTTTATTTCTTGATGAACAAACAATAATATTTTACTATCAAGGGTTGGAATTCTGCATCACTGTGTATATTTTTTTACACACAACTACCAAATATACTACCTAAGTGTTGCACACATGATAAAGGGGAAAGAAAATCTATACATTACAACAAAAAATTTTAAAAAATGAAGTTAGTACCTGTTGTTATACATGAAGGATTTTAACCCTTGCAGGATTGATAACACCCCTTGACACTCATCCTAAGTAGAGAAAGTATGTCTTCAAACACAATTTTCTTCAATTTTCTTCAAAACTGTACTATTTGGTATAAATATGTTGTTAGGCAACTTGTGAACAATATAACATATGTCATTTTTCATATATATTATATTGTTGTGCATTGCTCCTAAATACTATATACTAAAGGCTATATCTCCGAATCGTCTGCACATATTTTAACGAAATAAAAATCAAATTGAAGAGTATTGCCCTTGTTATGATATGAGTGCCAGCACAGTCCCCTGCCGTAGAAGAAGACTTACCTTGTATATATCATATTTTGCTCTGTTTAACTCTTTTTACAGAATATAACAGATTTTATCCCATAATATGTTTCATTGCCTCATAACAATATGGCTGACCAGTGGCAAGCGAGAAGTAAGAACTTGTACCATTCAGAACTACATACACCGCACTCGCTAAGTGAAGCTTTTTCTTTATTTCTTGATGAACAAACAATAATTTTTTACTATTTAGGGCTGGAATTCTGCATCACCCTGTATATTTTTTTACACACAACTACCAAATATACTACCTAAGTGTTGCACACATGATAAAGGGGAAAGAAAATCTATACATTACAACAAAAAATTTTAAAAAATGAAGTTAGTACCTGTTGTTATACATGAAGCAATTTAACCCTTGCAGGATTAAGGAGACCACGTGACACTCATACTAAGTAGAAAAATTATGTCTTCAAACACTATTTTCTTCAATTTTCTTCAAAACTATACTATTTGGTATAAATATGTTGTTAGGCAACATCTCAACAATATAACATATGTCATTTTTCTTATATATTATATTGTTGTGCATTGCTCCTAACTACTATATACTAAAGGCTATATCTCCGAATCTTCTGCACATATTTTATCGAAATAAAAATCAAACTGAAGAGCATTGCCCTCTTTGTGATGTGAGTGGTAGCACAGTCCACTACCGTAGAAGGAGAGTTACCTTGTATGTATCATATTTTGTACTGTTTAACTCTCTTTACAGAATATAACAGATTTTATTCCATATAATGTCTCATTGCCTCATAACAATATGGCTGACCAATGACAACCGAGAAGTAAGAATATGTACTATTCAGAAGTACATACACCGCACCCGCTAAGTGGCGCTTTTTCTTTATTTCTTGATGAACAAACAATAATATTTTACTATTAAGGGTTGGAACTCTGCATCACCCTGTATATTTTTTTACACACAACTACCAAATATACTACGTAAGTGTTGCACACATGATAAAGGGGAAAGAAAATCTATACATTACAACAAAAAATTTAAAAAATGAAGTTAGTACCTGTTGTTATACATGAAGCAATTTAACCCTTGCAGGATTGATAAGACCACGTGACACTCATCCTAAGTAGAGAAAGTATGTCTTCAAACACAATTTTTTTCAATTTTCTTCAAAACTGTACTATTTGGTATAAATATGTTGTTAGAAAACATCCCAACAATATAACATATGTCATTTTTCATATATATTATATTGTTGTGCATTGCTCCTAACTACTATATACTAAAGGCTATATCTGCGAATCTTCTGCACATATTTTGACGAAATAAAAATCAAATTGAAGAACATTGCCCCTGTTAAGATATGAGTGCCAGTACAGTTCCCTGCCGTAGAAGGAGAGTTACATTGTATATATCATATTTTGTACCGTTTAACTCTTTTTACAGATGTATCACAGATTTTATCCCATATTATGTCTCATTGCCTCATAACAATATGGCTTGCCAATGACAACCGACAAGGAAGAACGTGTTCCATTTAGAATTACATACACCGCACTCGCTAAGTGGTGCTTTTTCTTTATTTCTTGATGAACAAACAATAATATTTTACTATCAAGGGTTGGAATTCTGCATCACCGTGTATATTTTTTTAAAAACAATTACCAAATAGACTACCTAAGTGTTGCACACATGATAAAGGGGAAAGAAAATCTATACATTACAACAAAAAATTTTAAAAAATGAAGTTAGTACCTGTTGTTATACATGAAGCAATTTAACCCTTGCAGGATTGATGAGACCACGTGACACTCATCCTAAGTAGAGAAAGTATGTCTTCAAAAAGAATTTTTTTCAATTTTCTTAAAAACTGTACTATTTGGTATAAATATGTTGTTAGGCAACTTGTCAACAATATAACATATGTCATTTTTCATATATATTATGTTGTTGTGCATTGCTCCTAACTACAATATACTAAAGGCTATATCTCCGAATCGTCTGCACATATTTTAACGAAATAAAAATCAAATTGGAGAGCATTGCCCTTGTTATGATATGAGTGCCAGCACAGTCCCCTGCCGTAGAAGGAGACTTACCTTGTATATATTATATTTTGCTCTGTTTAACTCTTTTTACAGAATATAACAGATTTTATCCCATAATATGTTTCATTGCCTCATAACAATATGGCTGACCAATGACAACCGAGAAGTAAGAATATGTACTATTCAGAACTACATACACCGCACCCGCTAAGTGGCGCTTTTTCTTTATTTCTTGGTGAACAAACAATAATATTTTACTATTAAGGGTTGGAATTCTGCATCACCCTGTATATTTTTTTACACACAACTACCAAATATACTACGTAAGTGTTGCACACATGATAAAGGAGAAAGGAAATCTATACATTACAACAAAAAATTTAAAAAATGAAGTTAGTACCTGTTGTTATACATGAAGCAATTTAACCCTTGAGGGATTGATAAGACCACGTGACACTCATCCTAAGTAGAGAAAGTATGTCTTCAAACACAATTTTCTTCAATTTTCTTCAAAACTGTACTATTTGGTATAAATATGTTGTTAGGCAACATCTCAACAATATAACATATGTCATTTTTCATATATATTATATTGTTGTGCATTGCTCCTAACTACTATATACTAAAGACAATATCTCCGAAACTTTTGAACATATTTTAACGAAATAAAAATCAAAATGAAGAGCATTGCCCCTTTTATGATATGAGTGGCAGAACAGTCCCCATCCGTAGAAGGAGAGTAACCTTACATATATCATATTTTGTTCTGCTTAATTCTTTTTGCAGAATATAAAAGATTTTATCCCATAATATGTTTCATTGCCTCATAACAATATGGCTGACCAATTACAACCGAGAAATGAGAACATGTACCATTCAGAACTACATACACCGCACTCGCTAAGTGGTGCTTTTTCTTTATTTCTTGATGAACAAACAATAATTTTTTGCTATTAAGGGCTGGAATTCTGTATCACCCTGTATATTTTTTTACACACAACTACCAAATATACTACGTAAGTGTTGCACACATGATAAAGGGGAAAGGAAATCTATACATTACAACAAAAAATTTAAAAAATGAAGTTAGTACCTGTTGTTATACATGAAGCAATTTAACCCTTGCAGGATTGAGGGGACCACGTGACACTCATCCTAAGTAGAAAAATTATGTCTTCAAACACTATTTTCTTCAATTTTCTTCAAAACTATACTATTTGGTATAAATATGTTGCTAGGCAACATCTCAACAATCTTATATATAAAAGAGAACGCACAAATCCTTTGTTCCCTCATCACACTAATACGGCTGAACCAATTTCTTTCATTTTTGGGGGGTTATTAGGATTTGGACCCTAGATGGTTTTTATCATATCACTTTAATTTTCAATTACCAGTGATTTGAGATAATTGACCATTCAAGTGTCCATAACGTACAAATCCTTTGTTAGTTCATCATAGGTAAAAATAAACGTATTTATATGCAACCCGCATGACCGTGTCACTCGGCGGGTTAACATAAATGACAGGCGATATAATGTTAACATTTACTGCAATCTACTATGGTTTTTATCATATCACTTGAAAGCGAAAAAGTAAAAATTATCTAATTAACAAGGTTTATTGCGTTCCGGGGTGACCCCAGCGAAGCGGGGTGAACGCTGCTAGTATAACATATGTCATTTTTCATATATGTTATATTGTTGTGCACTGCTCCTAACTACTATATACTAAAGGCTATATCTCCGAATCTTCTGCACATATTTTGACGAAATAAAAATCAAATTGAAGAACATTGCCCCTGTTAAGATATGAGTGCCAGCGCAGTTCCCTGCCGTAGAAGGAGAGTTACATTGTATATATCATATTTTGCTCTGTTTAACTCTTTTTACAGAAAATAACAGTTTTTATTCCATAATATGTTTCATTGCCTCATAACAATATGGCTGACCAGTGGCAAGCGACAAGTAAGAACTGGTACCATTCAGAACTACATACACCGCACTCGCTAAGTGGTGCTTTTTCTTTATATCTTGATGAACAAACAATAATTTTTTACTATTTAGGGCTGGAATTCTGCATCACCCTTTATAATTTTTTACACACAACTAACAAATATACTACGTAAGTGTTGCACACATGATAAAGGGGAAAGAAAATCTATACATTACAACAAAAAATTTTAAAAAATGAAGTTAGTACCCGTTGTTATACATGAAGCAATTTAACCCTTGCAGGATTGAGGAGACCACGTGACACTCATCCTAAGTAGAAAAATTATGTCTTCAAACACTATTTTCTTCAATTTTTTTCAAAACTGTACTATTTGGTATAAATATGTTCTTAGGCAACATCTCAACAATATAACATATGTCATTTTTCATATATATTATATTGTTGTGCATTGCTCCTAACTACTATATACTAAAGGCTTTATCTCCGAATCTTCTCCACATATTTTAACGTAATAAAAATCAAATTGTAGAGCATTGCTCCTTTCTGATATGAGTGCCAGCACAGTTCCCTGCCGTAGAAGGAGAGTTACATTATATATATCATATTTTGCTCTGTTTAACTCTTTTTACAGAATATAACAGATTTTATCCCATAATATGTTTCGTTGCCTCATAACAATATGACTGATCAGTGGCAAGCGAGAAGTAAGAGCTTGTACCATTCAGAACTACATACACCGCACTCGCTAAATGGGGCTTTTTCTTTATTTCTTGATGAACAAAATATAATTTTTTACTATTTAGGGCTGGAATTCTGCATCACCGTGTAAATTTTTTCACATTCAACTACCAAATGTACTAGGTAAGTGTTGCACACATGATAAAGGGGAAAGGAAATCTATACATTACAAAAAAAAAAATTTAAAAATGAAGTTAGTACCTGTTGTTATACATGAAGCAATTTAACCCTTGCAGGATTGATGAGACCACGTGACACTCATCCTAAGTGGAAAAAGTATGTCTTCAAACACTATTTTCTTCAATTTTCTTAAAACTGTACTATTTGGTATAAATATGTTGTTAGGCAACTTGTGAACAATATAACATATGTCATTTTTCATATATATTGTGTTGTTTTTCATTGCTCCTAAATACTATATACTAAAGGCTATATCTCCGAATCGTCTGCCCATATTTTAAGGAAATAAAAATCAAATTGAAGAGCATTGCCCTTGTTATGATATGAGTGCCAGCACAGTCCCCTGCCGTAGAAGGAGACTTACCTTGTATACATCATATTTTGCTCTGTTTAATTCTTTTTACAGAATATAACAGATTCTATCCCATAATATGGTTCATTGCCTCATAACAATATGGCTGACCAGTGGCAAACGAGCAGTAACAACTAGTACCATTCAGAACTACATTCACCGCACTCGCTAAGTGGTGCTTTTTCTTTATTTCTTGATGAACAAACAATAATTTTTTACTATTTAGGGCTGGAATTCTGCATCACCCTGTATGTTTTTTTACACACAACTACCAAATATACTACGTAAGTGTTGCACACATGATAAAGGGGAAAGAAAATCTTTACATTACAACAAAAAATTTTAAAAAATGAAGTTAGTACATGTTGTTATACATGAAGCAATTTAACCCTTGCAGGATTACGGAGACCACGTGACACTCATCCTAAGTAGAAAAATTATGTCTTCAAACACTATTTTCTTCAATTTTCTTCAAAACTATACTATTTGGTATAAATATGTTGTTAGGCAACATCTCAACAATATAACATATGTCATTTTTCATATATATTATATTGTTGTGCATTGCTCCTAACTACTATATACTAAAGGCTTTATCTCCGAATCTTCTGCACATATTTTGACGAAATAAAAATCAAATTGAAGAACATTGCCCCTGTTAAGATATGAGTGTCAGTACAGTTCCCTGCCGAAGAAGGAGAGTTACATTGTATATATCATATTTTGTACTGTTTAGCTCTTTTTACAGATATATCACAGATTTTATCCCATATTATGTCTCATTGCCTCATAACAATATGGCTGGCCAATGACAACCGACAAGGAAGAACGTGTTCCATTTAGAATTACATACACCGCACTCGCTAAGTGGTGCTTTTTCTTTATTTCTTGATGAACAAACAATAATATTTTACTATCAAGTTTTGGAATTCTGCATCACCGTGTATATTTTTTTAAAAACAATTACCAAATAGACTACCTAAGTGTTGCACACATGATAAAGGGGAAAGAAAATCTATACATTACAACAAAAAATTTTAAAAAATGAAGTTAGTACCTGTTGTTATACATGAAGCAATTTAACCCTTGCAGGATTGATGAGACCACGTGACACTCATCCTAAGTAGAGAAAGTATGTCTTCAAACAGAATTTTTTTCAATTTTCTTAAAAACTGTACTATTTGGTATAAATATGTTGTTAGGCAACTTGTCAACAATATAACATATGTCATTTTTCATATATATTATGTTGTTGTGCATTGCTCCTAACTACAATATACTAAAGGCTATATCTCCGAATCGTCTGCACATATTTTAACGAAATAAAAATCAAATTGAAGACCATTGCCCTTGTTAAGATATGAGTGCCAGCGCAGTTCCCTGCCGTAGAAGGAGAGTTACATTGTATATATCATATTTTGCTCTGTTTAACTCTTTTTACAGAAAATAACAGATTTTATTCCATAATATGTTTCATTGCCTCATAACAATATGGCTGACCAGTGGCAAGCGACAAGTAAGAACTGGTACCATTCAGAACTACATACACCGCACTCGCTAAGTGGTGCTTTTTCTTTATATCTTGATGAACAAACAATAATTTTTTACTATTTAGGGCTGGAATTCTGCATCACCCTTTATATTTTTTTACACACAACTAACAAATATACTACGTAAGTGTTGCACACATGATAAAGGGGAAAGAAAATCTATACATTACAACAAAAAATTTTAAAAAATGAAGTTAGTACCCGTTGTTATACATGAATCAATTTAACCCTTGCAGGATTGAGGAGACCACGTGACACTCATCCTAAGTAGAAAAATTATGTCTTCAAACACTATTTTCTTCAATTTTTTTCAAAACTGTACTATTTGGTATAAATATGTTCTTAGGCAACATCTCAACAATATAACATATGTCATTTTTCATATATATTATATTGTTGTGCATTGCTCCTAACTACTATATACTACTGTTTCGTTGCCTCATAACAATATGACTGATCAGTGGCAAGCGAGAAGTAAGAGCTTGTACCATTCAGAACTACATACACCGCACTCGCTAAATGGGGCTTTTTCTTTATTTCTTGATGAACAAAATATAATTTTTTACTATTTAGAGCTGGAATTCTGCATCACCGTGTAAATTTTTTCACATTCAACTACCAAATGTATTAGGTAAGTGTTGCACACATGATAAAGGGGAAAGGAAATCTATACATTACAACAAAAAAAATTTAAAAATGAAGTTAGTACCTGTTGTTATACATGAAGCAATTTAACCCTTGCAGGATTGATGAGACCACGTGACACTCATCCTAAGTGGAAAAAGTATGTCTTCAAACACTATTTTCTTCAATTTTCTTAAAAACTGTACTATTTGGTATAAATATGTTGTTAGGCAACTTGTGAACAATATAACATATGTCATTTTTCATATATATTGTGTTGTTTTTCATTGCTCCTAACTACTATATACTAAAGGCTATATCTCCGAATCGTCTGCTCATATTTTAAGGAAATAAAAATCAAATTGAAGAGCATTGCCCTTGTTATGATATGAGTGCCAGCACAGTCCCCTGCTGTAGAAGGAGACTTACCTTGTATACATCATATTTTGCTCTGTTTAACTCTTTTTACAGAATATAACAGATTCTATCCCATAATATGGTTCATTGCCTCATAACAATATGGCTGACCAGTGGCAAACGAGCAGTAACAACTAGTACCATTCAGAACTACATTCACCGCACTCGCTAAGTGGTGCTTTTTCTTTATTTCTTGATGAACAAACAATAATTTTTTACTATTTAGGGCTGGAATTCTGCATCACCCTGTATGTTTTTTTACACACAACTACCAAATATACTACGTAAATGTTGCACACATGATAAAGGGGAAAGAAAATCTTTACATTACAACAAAAAATTTTAAAAAATGAAGTTAGTACCTGTTGTTATACATGAAGCAATTTAACCCTTGCAGGATTGATAAGACCACGTGACACTCATCCTAAGTAGAAAAATTATGTCTTAAAACACAATTATCTTCAATTTTCTTAAAAACTGTACTATTTGGTATAAATATGTTGTTAGAAAACATCTCAACAATATAACATATGTCATTTTTCATATATATTATATTGTTGTGCATTGCTCCTAACTACTATATACTAAAGATAATATCTCCGAAACTTTTGAACATATTTTAACGAAATAAATATCAAAATGAAGAGCATTGCCCCTTTTATGATATGAGTGGCAGAACAGTCCCCTGCCGTAGAAGGAGAGTTATCTTATATATATCATATTTTATTCTGCTTAATTCTTTTTACAGAATATAACAGATTTTATCCCATAATATGTTTCATTGCCTCATAACAATATGGCTGACCAATTACAACCGAGAAATGAGAACACGTACCATTCAGAACTACATACACGGCACTCGCTAAGTGGTGCTTTTTCTTTATTTCTTGATGAACAAACAATAATTTTTTGCTATTTAGGGGTGGAATTCTGTATCACCCTGTATATTTTTTTACACACAACAACCAAATATACTACCTAAGTGTTGCACACATGATAAAGATGAAAGAAAATCTATACATTACAACAAAAAATTTTAAAAATTGAAGTTAGTACCTGTTGTTATACATGAAGCAATTTAACCCTTGCAGGATTGATGAGACCACGTGACACTCATCCTAAGTAGAGAAAGTATGTCTTCAAACACAGTTTTCTTCAATTTTCTTCAAAACTGCACTATTTGGTATAAATATGTTTTTATCAACATCTCAACAATATAATATATGTCATTTTTCATATATATTATATTGTTGTGCATTGCTCCTAACTACTATATACTAAAGGCTATATCTCCGAATCTTCTGCACATATTTTGACGAAATAAAAATCAAATTGAAGAACATTGCCCCTGTTAAGATATGAGTGCCAGCACAGTTCCCTGCCGTAGAAGGAGAGTTACATTGTATATATCATATTTTGTACTGTTTAACACTCTTTACAGAATATAAAAGATTTTATCCCATATTATGTCTCATTGCCTCATAACAATATGGCTGGCCAATGACAACCGACAAGGAAGAACGTGTTCCATTTAGAATTACATACACCGCACTCGCTAAGTGGTGCTTTTTCTTTATTTCTTGATGAACAAACAATAATATTTTACTATCAAGGGTTGGAATTCTGCATCACTGTGTATATTTTTTTACACACAACTACCAAATATACTACCTAAGTGTTGCACACATGATAAAGGGGAAAGAAAATCTATACATTACAACAAAAAATTTTAAAAAATGAAGTTAGTACCTGTTGTTATACATGAAGGATTTTAACCCTTGCAGGATTGATAACACCCCTTGACACTCATCCTAAGTAGAGAAAGTATGTCTTCAAACACAATTTTCTTCAATTTTCTTCAAAACTGTACTATTTGGTATAAATATGTTGTTAGGCAACTTGTGAACAATATAACATATGTCATTTTTCATATATATTATATTGTTGTGCATTGCTCCTAAATACTATATACTAAAGGCTATATCTCCGAATCGTCTGCACATATTTTAACGAAATAAAAATCAAATTGAAGAGTATTGCCCTTGTTATGATATGAGTGCCAGCACAGTCCCCTGCCGTAGAAGAAGACTTACCTTGTATATATCATATTTTGCTCTGTTTAACTCTTTTTACAGAATATAACAGATTTTATCCCATAATATGTTTCATTGCCTCATAACAATATGGCTGACCAGTGGCAAGCGAGAAGTAAGAACTTGTACCATTCAGAACTACATACACCGCACTCGCTAAGTGAAGCTTTTTCTTTATTTCTTGATGAACAAACAATAATTTTTTACTATTTAGGGCTGGAATTCTGCATCACCCTGTATATTTTTTTACACACAACTACCAAATATACTACCTAAGTGTTGCACACATGATAAAGGGGAAAGAAAATCTATACATTACAACAAAAAATTTTAAAAAATGAAGTTAGTACCTGTTGTTATACATGAAGCAATTTAACCCTTGCAGGATTAAGGAGACCACGTGACACTCATACTAAGTAGAAAAATTATGTCTTCAAACACTATTTTCTTCAATTTTCTTCAAAACTATACTATTTGGTATAAATATGTTGTTAGGCAACATCTCAACAATATAACATATGTCATTTTTCTTATATATTATATTGTTGTGCATTGCTCCTAACTACTATATACTAAAGGCTATATCTCCGAATCTTCTGCACATATTTTATCGAAATAAAAATCAAACTGAAGAGCATTGCCCTCTTTGTGATGTGAGTGGTAGCACAGTCCACTACCGTAGAAGGAGAGTTACCTTGTATGTATCATATTTTGTACTGTTTAACTCTCTTTACAGAATATAACAGATTTTATTCCATATAATGTCTCATTGCCTCATAACAATATGGCTGACCAATGACAACCGGGAAGTAAGAATATGTACTATTCAGAAGTACATACACCGCACCCGCTAAGTGGCGCTTTTTCTTTATTTCTTGATGAACAAACAATAATATTTTACTATTAAGGGTTGGAACTCTGCATCACCCTGTATATTTTTTTACACACAACTACCAAATATACTACGTAAGTGTTGCACACATGATAAAGGGGAAAGAAAATCTATACATTACAACAAAAAATTTAAAAAATGAAGTTAGTACCTGTTGTTATACATGAAGCAATTTAACCCTTGCAGGATTGATAAGACCACGTGACACTCATCCTAAGTAGAGAAAGTATGTCTTCAAACACAATTTTTTTCAATTTTCTTCAAAACTGTACTATTTGGTATAAATATGTTGTTAGAAAACATCCCAACAATATAACATATGTCATTTTTCATATATATTATATTGTTGTGCATTGCTCCTAACTACTATATACTAAAGGCTATATCTGCGAATCTTCTGCACATATTTTGACGAAATAAAAATCAAATTGAAGAACATTGCCCCTGTTAAGATATGAGTGCCAGTACAGTTCCCTGCCGTAGAAGGAGAGTTACATTGTATATATCATATTTTGTACCGTTTAACTCTTTTTACAGATGTATCACAGATTTTATCCCATATTATGTCTCATTGCCTCATAACAATATGGCTTGCCAATGACAACCGACAAGGAAGAACGTGTTCCATTTAGAATTACATACACCGCACTCGCTAAGTGGTGCTTTTTCTTTATTTCTTGATGAACAAACAATAATATTTTACTATCAAGGGTTGGAATTCTGCATCACCGTGTATATTTTTTTAAAAACAATTACCAAATAGACTACCTAAGTGTTGCACACATGATAAAGGGGAAAGAAAATCTATACATTACAACAAAAAATTTTAAAAAATGAAGTTAGTACCTGTTGTTATACATGAAGCAATTTAACCCTTGCAGGATTGATGAGACCACGTGACACTTATCCTAAGTAGAGAAAGTATGTCTTCAAAAAGAATTTTTTTCAATTTTCTTAAAAACTGTACTATTTGGTATAAATATGTTGTTAGGCAACTTGTCAACAATATAACATATGTCATTTTTCATATATATTATGTTGTTGTGCATTGCTCCTAACTACAATATACTAAAGGCTATATCTCCGAATCGTCTGCACATATTTTAACGAAATAAAAATCAAATTGGAGAGCATTGCCCTTGTTATGATATGAGTGCCAGCACAGTCCCCTGCCGTAGAAGGAGACTTACCTTGTATATATTATATTTTGCTCTGTTTAACTCTTTTTACAGAATATAACAGATTTTATCCCATAATATGTTTCATTGCCTCATAACAATATGGCTGACCAATGACAACCGAGAAGTAAGAATATGTACTATTCAGAACTACATACACCGCACCCGCTAAGTGGCGCTTTTTCTTTATTTCTTGGTGAACAAACAATAATATTTTACTATTAAGGGTTGGAATTCTGCATCACCCTGTATATTTTTTTACACACAACTACCAAATATACTACGTAAGTGTTGCACACATGATAAAGGAGAAAGGAAATCTATACATTACAACAAAAAATTTAAAAAATGAAGTTAGTACCTGTTGTTATACATGAAGCAATTTAACCCTTGAGGGATTGATAAGACCACGTGACACTCATCCTAAGTAGAGAAAGTATGTCTTCAAACACAATTTTCTTCAATTTTCTTCAAAACTGTACTATTTGGTATAAATATGTTGTTAGGCAACATCTCAACAATATAACATATGTCATTTTTCATATATATTATATTGTTGTGCATTGCTCCTAACTACTATATACTAAAGACAATATCTCCGAAACTTTTGAACATATTTTAACGAAATAAAAATCAAAATGAAGAGCATTGCCCCTTTTATGATATGAGTGGCAGAACAGTCCCCATCCGTAGAAGGAGAGTAACCTTACATATATCATATTTTGTTCTGCTTAATTCTTTTTGCAGAATATAAAAGATTTTATCCCATAATATGTTTCATTGCCTCATAACAATATGGCTGACCAATTACAACCGAGAAATGAGAACATGTACCATTCAGAACTACATACACCGCACTCGCTAAGTGGTGCTTTTTCTTTATTTCTTGATGAACAAACAATAATTTTTTGCTATTAAGGGCTGGAATTCTGTATCACCCTGTATATTTTTTTACACACAACTACCAAATATACTACGTAAGTGTTGCACACATGATAAAGGGGAAAGGAAATCTAT
Organism: Thermobia domestica; assembly: GCF_964235325.1. Lineage (NCBI taxonomy): Eukaryota > Metazoa > Arthropoda > Insecta > Zygentoma > Lepismatidae > Thermobia > Thermobia domestica. The sequence goes on along the minus strand of NC_137460.1, from coordinate 183,920,553 downwards.
ACATTACAACAAAAAATTTAAAAAATGAAGTTAGTACCTGTTGTTATACATGAAGCAATTTAACCCTTGCAGGATTGAGGGGACCACGTGACACTCATCCTAAGTAGAAAAATTATGTCTTCAAACACTATTTTCTTCAATTTTCTTCAAAACTATACTATTTGGTATAAATATGTTGCTAGGCAACATCTCAACAATCTTATATATAAAAGAGAACGCACAAATCCTTTGTTCCCTCATCACACTAATACGGCTGAACCAATTTCTTTCATTTTTGGGGGGTTATTAGGATTTGGACCCTAGATGGTTTTTATCATATCACTTTAATTTTCAATTACCAGTGATTTGAGATAATTGACCATTCAAGTGTCCATAACGTACAAATCCTTTGTTAGTTCATCATAGGTAAAAATAAACGTATTTATATGCAACCCGCATGACCGTGTCACTCGGCGGGTTAACATAAATGACAGGCGATATAATGTTAACATTTACTGCAATCTACTATGGTTTTTATCATATCACTTGAAAGCGAAAAAGTAAAAATTATCTAATTAACAAGGTTTATTGCGTTCCGGGGTGACCCCAGCGAAGCGGGGTGAACGCTGCTAGTATAACATATGTCATTTTTCATATATGTTATATTGTTGTGCACTGCTCCTAACTACTATATACTAAAGGCTATATCTCCGAATCTTCTGCACATATTTTGACGAAATAAAAATCAAATTGAAGAACATTGCCCCTGTTAAGATATGAGTGCCAGCGCAGTTCCCTGCCGTAGAAGGAGAGTTACATTGTATATATCATATTTTGCTCTGTTTAACTCTTTTTACAGAAAATAACAGTTTTTATTCCATAATATGTTTCATTGCCTCATAACAATATGGCTGACCAGTGGCAAGCGACAAGTAAGAACTGGTACCATTCAGAACTACATACACCGCACTCGCTAAGTGGTGCTTTTTCTTTATATCTTGATGAACAAACAATAATTTTTTACTATTTAGGGCTGGAATTCTGCATCACCCTTTATAATTTTTTACACACAACTAACAAATATACTACGTAAGTGTTGCACACATGATAAAGGGGAAAGAAAATCTATACATTACAACAAAAAATTTTAAAAAATGAAGTTAGTACCCGTTGTTATACATGAAGCAATTTAACCCTTGCAGGATTGAGGAGACCACGTGACACTCATCCTAAGTAGAAAAATTATGTCTTCAAACACTATTTTCTTCAATTTTTTTCAAAACTGTACTATTTGGTATAAATATGTTCTTAGGCAACATCTCAACAATATAACATATGTCATTTTTCATATATATTATATTGTTGTGCATTGCTCCTAACTACTATATACTAAAGGCTTTATCTCCGAATCTTCTCCACATATTTTAACGTAATAAAAATCAAATTGTAGAGCATTGCTCCTTTCTGATATGAGTGCCAGCACAGTTCCCTGCCGTAGAAGGGGAGTTACATTATATATATCATATTTTGCTCTGTTTAACTCTTTTTACAGAATATAACAGATTTTATCCCATAATATGTTTCGTTGCCTCATAACAATATGACTGATCAGTGGCAAGCGAGAAGTAAGAGCTTGTACCATTCAGAACTACATACACCGCACTCGCTAAATGGGGCTTTTTCTTTATTTCTTGATGAACAAAATATAATTTTTTACTATTTAGGGCTGGAATTCTGCATCACCGTGTAAATTTTTTCACATTCAACTACCAAATGTACTAGGTAAGTGTTGCACACATGATAAAGGGGAAAGGAAATCTATACATTACAAAAAAAAAATTTAAAAATGAAGTTAGTACCTGTTGTTATACATGAAGCAATTTAACCCTTGCAGGATTGATGAGACCACGTGACACTCATCCTAAGTGGAAAAAGTATGTCTTCAAACACTATTTTCTTCAATTTTCTTAAAACTGTACTATTTGGTATAAATATGTTGTTAGGCAACTTGTGAACAATATAACATATGTCATTTTTCATATATATTGTGTTGTTTTTCATTGCTCCTAAATACTATATACTAAAGGCTATATCTCCGAATCGTCTGCCCATATTTTAAGGAAATAAAAATCAAATTGAAGAGCATTGCCCTTGTTATGATATGAGTGCCAGCACAGTCCCCTGCCGTAGAAGGAGACTTACCTTGTATACATCATATTTTGCTCTGTTTAATTCTTTTTACAGAATATAACAGATTCTATCCCATAATATGGTTCATTGCCTCATAACAATATGGCTGACCAGTGGCAAACGAGCAGTAACAACTAGTACCATTCAGAACTACATTCACCGCACTCGCTAAGTGGTGCTTTTTCTTTATTTCTTGATGAACAAACAATAATTTTTTACTATTTAGGGCTGGAATTCTGCATCACCCTGTATGTTTTTTTACACACAACTACCAAATATACTACGTAAGTGTTGCACACATGATAAAGGGGAAAGAAAATCTTTACATTACAACAAAAAATTTTAAAAAATGAAGTTAGTACATGTTGTTATACATGAAGCAATTTAACCCTTGCAGGATTACGGAGACCACGTGACACTCATCCTAAGTAGAAAAATTATGTCTTCAAACACTATTTTCTTCAATTTTCTTCAAAACTATACTATTTGGTATAAATATGTTGTTAGGCAACATCTCAACAATATAACATATGTCATTTTTCATATATATTATATTGTTGTGCATTGCTCCTAACTACTATATACTAAAGGCTTTATCTCCGAATCTTCTGCACATATTTTGACGAAATAAAAATCAAATTGAAGAACATTGCCCCTGTTAAGATATGAGTGTCAGTACAGTTCCCTGCCGTAGAAGGAGAGTTACATTGTATATATCATATTTTGTACTGTTTAGCTCTTTTTACAGATATATCACAGATTTTATCCCATATTATGTCTCATTGCCTCATAACAATATGGCTGGCCAATGACAACCGACAAGGAAGAACGTGTTCCATTTAGAATTACATACACCGCACTCGCTAAGTGGTGCTTTTTCTTTATTTCTTGATGAACAAACAATAATATTTTACTATCAAGTTTTGGAATTCTGCATCACCGTGTATATTTTTTTAAAAACAATTACCAAATAGACTACCTAAGTGTTGCACACATGATAAAGGGGAAAGAAAATCTATACATTACAACAAAAAATTTTAAAAAATGAAGTTAGTACCTGTTGTTATACATGAAGCAATTTAACCCTTGCAGGATTGATGAGACCACGTGACACTCATCCTAAGTAGAGAAAGTATGTCTTCAAACAGAATTTTTTTCAATTTTCTTAAAAACTGTACTATTTGGTATAAATATGTTGTTAGGCAACTTGTCAACAATATAACATATGTCATTTTTCATATATATTATGTTGTTGTGCATTGCTCCTAACTACAATATACTAAAGGCTATATCTCCAAATCGTCTGCACATATTTTAACGAAATAAAAATCAAATTGAAGACCATTGCCCTTGTTATGATATGAGTGCCAGCACAGTCCCCTGCCGTAGAAGGAGACTTATCTTGTATATATCATATTTTGCTCTGTTTAACTCTTTTTACAGAATATAACAGATTTTATCCCATAATATGTTTCATTGCCTCATAACAATATGGCTGACCAATTACAACCGAGAAATGAGAACATGTACCATTCAGAACTACATACACCGCACTCGCTAAGTGGTGCTTTTTCTTTATTTCTTGATGAACAAACAATAATTTTTTGCTATTAAGGGCTGGAATTCTGTATCACCCTGTATATTTTTTTACACACAACTACCAAATATACTACGTAAGTGTTGCACACATGATAAAGGGGAAAGGAAATCTATACATTACAACAAAAAATTTAAAAAATGAAGTTAGTACCTGTTGTTATACATGAAGCAATTTAACCCTTGCAGGATTGAGGGGACCACGTGACACTCATCCTAAGTAGAAAAATTATGTCTTCAAACACTATTTTCTTCAATTTTCTTCAAAACTATACTATTTGGTATAAATATGTTGCTAGGCAACATCTCAACAATCTTATATATAAAAGAGAACGCACAAATCCTTTGTTCCCTCATCACACTAATACGGCTGAACCAATTTCTTTCATTTTTGGGGGGTTATTAGGATTTGGACCCTAGATGGTTTTTATCATATCACTTTAATTTTCAATTACCAGTGATTTGAGATAATTGACCATTCAAGTGTCCATAACGTACAAATCCTTTGTTAGTTCATCATAGGTAAAAATAAACGTATTTATATGCAACCCGCATGACCGTGTCACTCGGCGGGTTAACATAAATGACAGGCGATATAATGTTAACATTTACTGCAATCTACTATGGTTTTTATCATATCACTTGAAAGCGAAAAAGTAAAAATTATCTAATTAACAAGGTTTATTGCGTTCCGGGGTGACCCCAGCGAAGCGGGGTGAACGCTGCTAGTATAACATATGTCATTTTTCATATATGTTATATTGTTGTGCACTGCTCCTAACTACTATATACTAAAGGCTATATCTCCGAATCTTCTGCACATATTTTGACGAAATAAAAATCAAATTGAAGAACATTGCCCCTGTTAAGATATGAGTGCCAGCGCAGTTCCCTGCCGTAGAAGGAGAGTTACATTGTATATATCATATTTTGCTCTGTTTAACTCTTTTTACAGAAAATAACAGATTTTATTCCATAATATGTTTCATTGCCTCATAACAATATGGCTGACCAGTGGCAAGCGACAAGTAAGAACTGGTACCATTCAGAACTACATACACCGCACTCGCTAAGTGGTGCTTTTTCTTTATATCTTGATGAACAAACAATAATTTTTTACTATTTAGGGCTGGAATTCTGCATCACCCTTTATATTTTTTTACACACAACTAACAAATATACTACGTAAGTGTTGCACACATGATAAAGGGGAAAGAAAATCTATACATTACAACAAAAAATTTTAAAAAATGAAGTTAGTACCCGTTGTTATACATGAAGCAATTTAACCCTTGCAGGATTGAGGAGACCACGTGACACTCATCCTAAGTAGAAAAATTATGTCTTCAAACACTATTTTCTTCAATTTTTTTCAAAACTGTACTATTTGGTATAAATATGTTCTTAGGCAACATCTCAACAATATAACATATGTCATTTTTCATATATATTATATTGTTGTGCATTGCTCCTAACTACTATATACTAAAGGCTTTATCTCCGAATCTTCTCCACATATTTTAACGTAATAAAAATCAAATTGTAGAGCATTGCTCCTTTCTGATATGAGTGCCAGCACAGTTCCCTGCCGTAGAAGGAGAGTTACATTGTATATATCATATTTTGCTCTGTTTAACTCTTTTTACAGAATATAACAGATTTTATCCCATAATATGTTTCGTTGCCTCATAACAATATGACTGATCAGTGGCAAGCGAGAAGTAAGAGCTTGTACCATTCAGAACTACATACACCGCACTCGCTAAATGGGGCTTTTTCTTTATTTCTTGATGAACAAAATATAATTTTTTACTATTTAGGGCTGGAATTCTGCATCACCGTGTAAATTTTTTCACATTCAACTACCAAATGTACTAGGTAAGTGTTGCACACATGATAAAGGGGAAAGGAAATCTATACATTACAACAAAAAAAATTTAAAAATGAAGTTAGTACCTGTTGTTATACATGAAGCAATTTAACCCTTGCAGGATTGATGAGACCACGTGACACTCATCCTAAGTGGAAAAAGTATGTCTTCAAACACTATTTTCTTCAATTTTCTTAAAAACTGTACTATTTGGTATAAATATGTTGTTAGGCAACTTGTGAACAATATAACATATGTCATTTTTCATATATATTGTGTTGTTTTTCATTGCTCCTAAATACTATATACTAAAGGCTATATCTCCGAATCGTCTGCCCATATTTTAAGGAAATAAAAATCAAATTGAAGAGCATTGCCCTTGTTATGATATGAGTGCCAGCACAGACCCCTGCCGTAGAAGGAGACTTACCTTGTATACATCATATTTTGCTCTGTTTAATTCTTTTTACAGAATATAACAGATTCTATCCCATAATATGGTTCATTGCCTCATAACAATATGGCTGACCAGTGGCAAACGAGCAGTAACAACTAGTACCATTCAGAACTACATTCACCGCACTCGCTAAGTGGTGCTTTTTCTTTATTTCTTGATGAACAAACAATAATTTTTTACTATTTAGGGCTGGAATTCTGCATCACCCTGTATGTTTTTTTACACACAACTACCAAATATACTACGTAAGTGTTGCACACATGATAAAGGGGAAAGAAAATCTTTACATTACAACAAAAAATTTTAAAAAATGAAGTTAGTACCTGTTGTTATACATGAAGCAATTTAACCCTTGCAGGATTACGGAGACCACGTGACACTCATCCTAAGTAGAAAAATTATGTCTTCAAACACTATTTTCTTCAATTTTCTTCAAAACTATACTATTTGGTATAAATATGTTGTTAGGCAACATCTCAACAATATAACATATGTCATTTTTCATATATATTATATTGTTGTGCACTGCTCCTAACTACTATATACTAAAGGCTATATCTCCGAATCTTCTCCACATATTTTAACGAAATAAAAATCAAATTGAAGAGCATTGCCCTCTTTGTGATGTGAGTGCAAGCAGAGTCCACTACCTTAGAAGGAGAGTTACCTTGTATGTATCATATTTTGTACTGTTTAACTTTCTTTACAGAATTTAACAGATTTTATTCCATATAATGTCTCATTGCCTCATAACAATATGGCTGACAAATGACAACCGAGAAGTAAGAATATGTACTATTCAGAACTACATACACCGCACCCGCTAAGTGGCTCTTTTTCTTTATTTCTTGGTGAACAAACAATAATATTTTACTATTAAGGGTTGGAATTCTGCATCACCCTGTATATTTTTTTAAACACAACTACCAAATATACTACGTAAGTGTTGCACACATGATAAAGGGGAAAGGAAATCTATACATTACAACAAAAAATTTAAAAAATGAAGTTAGTACCTGTTGTTATACATGAAGCAATTTAACCCTTGCAGGATTGATAAGACCACGTGACACTCATCCTAAGTAGAGAAAGTATGTCTTCAAACACAATTTTCTTCAATTTTCTTCAAAACTGTACTATTTGGTATAAATATGTTGTTAGGCAACATCTCAACAATATAACATATGTCATTTTTCATATATATTATATTGTTGTGCATTGCTCCTAACTACTATATACTAAAGACAATATCTCCGAAACTTTTGAACATATTTTAACGAAATAAAAATCAAAATGAAGAGCATTGCCCCTTTTATGATATGAGTTTCAGAACAGTCCCCATCCGTAGAAGGAGAGTAACCTTACATATATCATATTTTGTTCTGCTTAATTCTTTTTACAGAATATAACAGATTTTATCCCATAATATGTTTCATTGCCTCATAACAATATGGCTGACCAATTACAACCGAGAAATGAGAACATGTACCATTCAGAACTACATACACCGCACTCGCTAAGTGGTGCTTTTTCTTTATTTCTTGATGAACAAACAATAATTTTTTGCTATTAACGGCTGGAATTCTGTATCACCCTGTATATTTTTTTACACACAACTACCAAATATACTACCTAAGTGTTGCACACATGATAAAGGGGAAAGGAAATCTATACATTACAACAAAAAATTTTAAAAATGAAGTTAGTACCTGTTGTTATACATGAAGCAATTTAACCCTTGCAGGATTGAGGGGACCACGTGACACTCATCCTAAGTAGAAAAATTATGTCTTCAAACACTATTTTCTTCAATTTTCTTCAAAACTATACTATTTGGTATAAATATGTTGCTAGGCAACATCTCAACAATCTTATATATAAAAGAGAACGCACAAATCCTTTGTTCCCTCATCACGCTAATACGGCTGAACCAATTTCTTTCATTTTTGGGGGGTTATTAGGATTTGGACCCTAGATGGTTTTTATCATATCACTTTAATTTTCAATTACCAGTGTCTTGAGATAATTGACCATTCAAGTGTCCATAACGTACAAATCCTTTGTTAGTTCATCATAGGTAAAAATAAACGTATTTATATGCAACCCGCATGACCGTGTCACTCGGCGGGTTAACATAAATGACAGGCGATATAATGTTAACATTTACTGCAATCTACTATGGTTTTTATCATATCACTTGAAAGCGAAAAAGTAAAAATTATCTAATTAACAAGGTTTATTGCGTTCCGGGGTGACCCCAGCGAAGCGGGGTGAACGCTGCTAGTACAACATATGTCATTTTTCATATATGTTATATTGTTGTGCACTGCTCCTAACTACCATATACTAAAGGCTATATCTCCGAATCTTCTGCACATATTTTGACGAAATAAAAATCAAATTGAAGAACATTGCCCCTGTTAAGATATGAGTGCCAGCGCAGTTCCCTGCCGTAGAAGGAGAGTTACATTGTATATATCATATTTTGCTCTGTTTAACTCTTTTTACAGAAAATAACAGATTTTATTCCATAATATGTTTCATTGCCTCATAACAATATGGCTGACCAGTGGCAAGCGACAAGTAAGAACTGGTACCATTCAGAACTACATACACCGCACTCGCTAAGTGGTGCTTTTTCTTTATATCTTGATGAACAAACAATAATTTTTTACTATTTAGGGCTGGAATTCTGCATCACCCTTTATATTTTTTTACACACAACTAACAAATATACTACGTAAGTGTTGCACACATGATAAAGGGGAAAGAAAATCTATACATTACAACAAAAAAATTTAAAAAATGAAGTTAGTACCCGTTGTTATACATGAAGATATTTAACCCTTGCAGGATTGAGGAGACCACGTGACACTCATCCTAAGTAGAAAAATTATGTCTTCAAACACTATTTTCTTCAATTTTTTTCAAAACTGTACTATTTGGTATAAATATGTTCTTAGGCAACATCTCAACAATATAACATATGTCATTTTTCATATATATTATATTGTTGTGCATTGCTCCTAACTACTATATACTAAAGGCTTTATCTCCGAATCTTCTCCACATATTTTAACGTAATAAAAATCAAATTGTAGAGCATTGCTCCTTTCTGATATGAGTGCCAGCACAGTTCCCTGCCGTAGAAGGAGAGTTACATTGTATATATCATATTTTGCTCTGTTTAACTCTTTTTACAGAATATAACAGATTTTATCCCATAATATGTTTCGTTGCCTCATAACAATATGACTGATCAGTGGCAAGCGAGAAGTAAGAGCTTGTACCATTCAGAACTACATACACCGCACTCGCTAAATGGGGCTTTTTCTTTATTTCTTGATGAACAAAATATAATTTTTTACTATTTAGGGCTGGAATTCTGCATCACCGTGTAAATTTTTTCACATTCAACTACCAAATGTACTAGGTAAGTGTTGCACACATGATAAAGGGGAAAGGAAATCTATACATTACAACAAAAAAAATTTAAAAATGAAGTTAGTACCTGTTGTTATACATGAAGCAATTTAACCCTTGCAGGATTGATGAGACCACGTGACACTCATCCTAAGTGGAAAAAGTATGTCTTCAAACACTATTTTCTTCAATTTTCTTAAAAGCTGTACTATTTGGTATAAATATGTTGTTAGGCAACTTGTGAACAATATAACATATGTCATTTTTCATATATATTGTGTTGTTTTTCATTGCTCCTAAATACTATATACTAAAGGCTATATCTCCGAATCGTCTGCTCATATTTTAAGGAAATAAAAATCAAATTGAAGAGCATTGCCCTTGTTATGATATGAGTGCCAGCACAGTCCCCTGCCGTAGAAGGAGACTTACCTTGTATACATCATATTTTGCTCTGTTTAACTCTTTTTACAGAATATAACAGATTCTATCCCATAATATGGTTCATTGCCTCATAACAATATGGCTGACCAGTGGCAAACGAGCAGTAACAACTAGTACCATTCAGAACTACATTCACCGCACTCGCTAAGTGGTGCTTTTTCTTTATTTCTTGATGAACAAACAATAATTTTTTACTATTTAGGGCTGGAATTCTGCATCACCCTGTATGTTTTTTTATACACAACTACCAAATATACTACGTAAGTGTTGCACACATGATAAAGGGGAAAGAAAATCTTTACATTACAACAAAAAATTTTAAAAAATGAAGTTAGTACCTGTTGTTATACATGAAGCAATTTAACCCTTGCAGGATTACGGAGACCACGTGACACTCATCCTAAGTAGAAAAATTATGTCTTCAAACACTATTTTCTTCAATTTTCTTCAAAACTATACTATTTGGTATAAATATGTTGTTAGGCAACATCTCAACAATATAACATATGTCATTTTTCATATATATTATATTGTTGTGCATTGCTCCTAACTACTATATACTAAAGGCTTTATCTCCGAATCTTCTGCACATATTTTGACGAAATAAAAATCAAATTGAAGAACATTGCCCCTGTTAAGATATGAGTGCCAGTACAGTTCCCTGCCGTAGAAGGAGAGTTACATTGTATATATCATATTTTGTACTGTTTAGCTCTTTTTACAGATATATCACAGATTTTATCCCATATTATGTCTCATTGCCTCATAACAATATGGCTGGCCAATGACAACCGACAAGGAAGAACGTGTTCCATTTAGAATTACATACACCGCACTCGCTAATTGGTGCTTTTTCTTTATTTCTTGATGAACAAACAATAATATTTTACTATCAAGGGTTGGAATTCTGCATCACCGTGTATATTTTTTTAAAAACAATTACCAAATAGACTACCTAAGTGTTGCACACATGATAAAGGGGAAAGAAAATCTATACATTACAACAAAAAATTTTAAAAAATGAAGTTAGTACCTGTTGTTATACATGAAGCAATTTAACCCTTGCAGGATTGATGAGACCACGTGACACTCATCCTAAGTAGAGAAAGTATGTCTTCAAACAGAATTTTTTTCAATTTTCTTAAAAACTGTACTATTTGGTATAAATATGTTGTTAGGCAACTTGTCAACAATATAACATATGTCATTTTTCATATATATTATGTTGTTGTGCATTGCTCCTAACTACAATATACTAAAGGCTATATCTCCGAATCGTCTGCACATATTTTAACGAAATAAAAATCAAATTGAAGACCATTGCCCTTGTTATGATATGAGTGCCAGCACAGTCCCCTGCCGTAGAAGGAGACTTACCTTGTATATATCATATTTTGCTCTGTTTAACTCTTTTTACAGAATATAACAGATTTTATCCCATAATATGTTTCATTGCCTCATAACAATATGGCTGACCAGTGGCAAGCGAGAAGTAAGAACTTGTACCATTCAGAACTACATACACCGCACTCGCTAAGTGAAGCTTTTTCTTTATTTTTTGATGAACAAACAATATTTTTTTACTATTAAGGGCTGGAATTGTGCATCACCCTGTATATTTTTTTACACACAACTACCAAATATACTACGTAAGTGTTGCACACATGATAAAGGGGAAAGGAAATCTATACATTACAACAAAAAATTTAAAAAATGAAGTTAGTACCTGTTGTTATTCATGAAGCAATTTAACCTTTGCAGGATTAAGGAGACCACGTGACACTCATCCTAAGTAGAAAAATTATGTCTTCAAACACTATTTTCTTCAATTTTCTTCAAAACTATACTATTTGGTATAAATATGTTGTTACGCAACATCTCAACAATATAACATATGTCATTTTTCATATATACTATATTGTTGTGCACTGCTCCTAACTACTATATACTAAAGGCTATATCTCCGAATCTTCTCTACATATTTTAACGAAATAAAAATCAAATTGAAGAGCATTGCCCTCTTTGTGATGTGAGTGCAAGCAGAGTCCACTACCTTAGAAGGAGAGTTATCTTGTATGTATCATATTTTGTACTGTTTAACTCTCTTTACAGAATTTAACAGATTTTATTCCATATAATGTCTCATTGCCTCATAACAATATTGCTGACAAATGACAACCGAGAAGTAAGAATATGTACTATTCAGAACTACATACACCGCACCCGCTAAGTGGCGCTTTTTCTTTATTTCTTGGTGAACAAACAATAATATTTTACTATTAAGGGTTGGAATTCTGCATCACCCTGTATATTTTTTTACACACAACTACCAAATATACTACGTAAGTGTTGCACACATGATAAAGGGGAAAGGAAATCTATACATTACAACAAAAAATTTAAAAAATGAAGTTAGTACCTGTTGTTATACATGAAGCAATTTAACCCTTGCAGGATTGATAAGACCACGTGACACTCATCCTAAGTAGAGAAAGTATGTCTTCAAACACAATTTTCTTCAATTTTCTTCAAAACTGTACTATTTGGTATAAATATGTTGTTAGGCAACATCTCAACAATATAACATATGTCATTTTTCATATATATTATATTGTTGTGCATTGCTCCTAACTACTATATACTAAAGACAATATCTCCGAAACTTTTGAACATATTTTAACGAAATAAAAATCAAAATGAAGAGCATTGCCCCTTTTATGATATGAGTTTCAGAACAGTCCCCATCCGTAGAAGGAGAGTAACCTTACATATATCATATTTTGTTCTGCTTAATTCTTTTTACAGAATATAACAGATTTTATCCCATAATATGTTTCATTGCCTCATAACAATATGGCTGACCAATTACAACCGAGAAATGAGAACATGTACCATTCAGAACTACATACACCGCACTCGCTAAGTGGTGCTTTTTCTTTATTTCTTGATGAACAAACAATAATTTTTTGCTATTAACGGCTGGAATTCTGTATCACCCTGTATATTTTTTTACACACAACTACCAAATATACTACCTAAGTGTTGCACACATGATAAAGGGGAAAGGAAATCTATACATTACAACAAAAAAATTTAAAAATGAAGTTAGTACCTGTTGTTATACATGAAGCAATTTAACCCTTGCAGGATTGAGGGGACCACGTGACACTCATCCTAAGTAGAAAAATTATGTCTTCAAACACTATTTTCTTCAATTTTCTTCAAAACTATACTATTTGGTATAAATATGTTGCTAGGCAACATCTCAACAATCTTATATATAAAAGAGAACGCACAAATCCTTTGTTCCCTCATCACGCTAATACGGCTGAACCAATTTCTTTCATTTTTGGGGGGTTATTAGGATTTGGACCCTAGATGGTTTTTATCATTTCACTTTAATTTTCAATTACCAGTGTCTTGAGATAATTGACCATTCAAGTGTCCATAACGTACAAATCCTTTGTTAGTTCATCATAGGTAAAAATAAACGTATTTATATGCAACCCGCATGACCGTGTCACTCGGCGGGTTAACATAAATGACAGGCGATATAATGTTAACATTTACTGCAATCTACTATGGTTTTTATCATATCACTTGAAAGCGAAAAAGTAAAAATTATCTAATTAACAAGGTTTATTGCGTTCCGGGGTGACCCCAGCGAAGCGGGGTGAACGCTGCTAGTACAACATATGTCATTTTTCATATATGTTATATTGTTGTGCACTGCTCCTAACTACTATATACTAAAGGCTATATCTCCGAATCTTCTGCACATATTTTGACGAAATAAAAATCAAATTGAAGAACATTGCCCCTGTTAAGATATGAGTGCCAGCGCAGTTCCCTGCCGTAGAAGGAGAGTTACATTGTATATATCATATTTTGCTCTGTTTAACTCTTTTTACAGAAAATAACAGATTTTATCCCATAATATGTTTCATTGCCTCATAACAATATGGCTGACCAGTGGCAAGCGACAAGTAAGAACTTGTACCATTCAGAACTACATACACCGCACTCGCTAAGTGGTGCTTTTTCTTTATATCTTGATGAACAAACAATAATTTTTTACTATTTAGGGCTGGAATTCTGCATCACCCTTTATATTTTTTTACACACAACTAACAAATATACTACGTAAGTGTTGCACACATGATAAAGGGGAAAGAAAATCTATACATTACAACAAAAAAATTTAAAAAATGAAGTTAGTACCCGTTGTTATACATGAAGATATTTAACCCTTGCAGGATTGAGGAGACCACGTGACACTCATCCTAAGTAGAAAAATTATGTCTTCAAACACTATTTTCTTCAATTTTTTTCAAAACTGTACTATTTGGTATAAATATGTTCTTAGGCAACATCTCAACAATATAACATATGTCATTTTTCATATATATTATATTGTTGTGCATTGCTCCTAACTACTATATACTAAAGGCTTTATCTCCGAATCTTCTCCACATATTTTAACGTAATAAAAATCAAATTGTAGAGCATTGCTCCTTTCTGATATGAGTGCCAGCACAGTTCCCTGCCGTAGAAGGAGAGTTACATTGTATATATCATATTTTGCTCTGTTTAACTCTTTTTACAGAATATAACAGATTTTATCCCATAATATGTTTCGTTGCCTCATAACAATATGACTGATCAGTGGCAAGCGAGAAGTAAGAGCTTGTACCATTCAGAACTACATACACCGCACTCGCTAAATGGGGCTTTTTCTTTATTTCTTGATGAACAAAATATAATTTTTTACTATTTAGGGCTGGAATTCTGCATCACCGTGTAAATTTTTTCACATTCAACTACCAAATGTACTAGGTAAGTGTTGCACACATGATAAAGGGGAAAGGAAATCTATACATTACAACAAAAAAAATTTAAAAATGAAGTTAGTACCTGTTGTTATACATGAAGCAATTTAACCCTTGCAGGATTGATGAGACCACGTGACACTCATCCTAAGTGGAAAAAGTATGTCTTCAAACACTATTTTCTTCAATTTTCTTAAAAGCTGTACTATTTGGTATAAATATGTTGTTAGGCAACTTGTGAACAATATAACATATGTCATTTTTCATATATATTGTGTTGTTTTTCATTGCTCCTAAATACTATATACTAAAGGCTATATCTCCGAATCGTCTGCTCATATTTTAAGGAAATAAAAATCAAATTGAAGAGCATTGCCCTTGTTATGATATGAGTGCCAGCACAGTCCCCTGCCGTAGAAGGAGACTTACCTTGTATACATCATATTTTGCTCTGTTTAACTCTTTTTACAGAATATAACAGATTCTATCCCATAATATGGTTCATTGCCTCATAACAATATGGCTGACCAGTGGCAAACGAGCAGTAACAACTAGTACCATTCAGAACTACATTCACCGCACTCGCTAAGTGGTGCTTTTTCTTTATTTCTTGATGAACAAACAATAATTTTTTACTATTTAGGGCTGGAATTCTGCATCACCCTGTATGTTTTTTTATACACAACTACCAAATATACTACGTAAGTGTTGCACACATGATAAAGGGGAAAGAAAATCTTTACATTACAACAAAAAATTTTAAAAAATGAAGTTAGTACCTGTTGTTATACATGAAGCAATTTAACCCTTGCAGGATTACGGAGACCACGTGACACTCATCCTAAGTAGAAAAATTATGTCTTCAAACACTATTTTCTTCAATTTTCTTCAAAACTATACTATTTGGTATAAATATGTTGTTAGGCAACATCTCAACAATATAACATATGTCATTTTTCATATATATTATATTGTTGTGCATTGCTCCTAACTACTATATACTAAAGGCTTTATCTCCGAATCTTCTGCACATATTTTGACGAAATAAAAATCAAATTGAAGAACATTGCCCCTGTTAAGATATGAGTGCCAGTACAGTTCCCTGCCGTAGAAGGAGAGTTACATTGTATATATCATATTTTGTACTGTTTAGCTCTTTTTACAGATATATCACAGATTTTATCCCATATTATGTCTCATTGCCTCATAACAATATGGCTGGCCAATGACAACCGACAAGGAAGAACGTGTTCCATTTAGAATTACATACACCGCACTCGCTAATTGGTGCTTTTTCTTTATTTCTTGATGAACAAACAATAATATTTTACTATCAAGGGTTGGAATTCTGCATCACCGTGTATATTTTTTTAAAAACAATTACCAAATAGACTACCTAAGTGTTGCACACATGATAAAGGGGAAAGAAAATCTATACATTACAACAAAAAATTTTAAAAAATGAAGTTAGTACCTGTTGTTATACATGAAGCAATTTAACCCTTGCAGGATTGATGAGACCACGTGACACTCATCCTAAGTAGAGAAAGTATGTCTTCAAACAGAATTTTTTTCAATTTTCTTAAAAACTGTACTATTTGGTATAAATATGTTGTTAGGCAACTTGTCAACAATATAACATATGTCATTTTTCATATATATTATGTTGTTGTGCATTGCTCCTAACTACAATATACTAAAGGCTATATCTCCGAATCGTCTGCACATATTTTAACGAAATAAAAATCAAATTGAAGACCATTGCCCTTGTTATGATATGAGTGCCAGCACAGTCCCCTGCCGTAGAAGGAGACTTACCTTGTATATATCATATTTTGCTCTGTTTAACTCTTTTTACAGAATATAACAGATTTTATCCCATAATATGTTTCATTGCCTCATAACAATATGGCTGACCAGTGGCAAGCGAGAAGTAAGAACTTGTACCATTCAGAACTACATACACCGCACTCGCTAAGTGAAGCTTTTTCTTTATTTTTTGATGAACAAACAATATTTTTTTACTATTAAGGGCTGGAATTGTGCATCACCCTGTATATTTTTTTACACACAACTACCAAATATACTACGTAAGTGTTGCACACATGATAAAGGGGAAAGGAAATCTATACATTACAACAAAAAATTTAAAAAATGAAGTTAGTACCTGTTGTTATTCATGAAGCAATTTAACCTTTGCAGGATTAAGGAGACCACGTGACACTCATCCTAAGTAGAAAAATTATGTCTTCAAACACTATTTTCTTCAATTTTCTTCAAAACTATACTATTTGGTATAAATATGTTGTTACGCAACATCTCAACAATATAACATATGTCATTTTTCATATATACTATATTGTTGTGCACTGCTCCTAACTACTATATACTAAAGGCTATATCTCCGAATCTTCTCTACATATTTTAACGAAATAAAAATCAAATTGAAGAGCATTGCCCTCTTTGTGATGTGAGTGCAAGCAGAGTCCACTACCTTAGAAGGAGAGTTATCTTGTATGTATCATATTTTGTACTGTTTAACTCTCTTTACAGAATTTAACAGATTTTATTCCATATAATGTCTCATTGCCTCATAACAATATTGCTGACAAATGACAACCGAGAAGTAAGAATATGTACTATTCAGAACTACATACACCGCACCCGCTAAGTGGCGCTTTTTCTTTATTTCTTGGTGAACAAACAATAATATTTTACTATTAAGGGTTGGAATTCTGCATCACCCTGTATATTTTTTTACACACAACTACCAAATATACTACGTAAGTGTTGCACACATGATAAAGGGGAAAGGAAATCTATACATTACAACAAAAAATTTAAAAAATGAAGTTAGTACCTGTTGTTATACATGAAGCAATTTAACCCTTGCAGGATTGATAAGACCACGTGACACTCATCCTAAGTAGAGAAAGTATGTCTTCAAACACAATTTTCTTCAATTTTCTTCAAAACTGTACTATTTGGTATAAATATGTTGTTAGGCAACATCTCAACAATATAACATATGTCATTTTTCATATATATTATATTGTTGTGCATTGCTCCTAACTACTATATACTAAAGACAATATCTCCGAAACTTTTGAACATATTTTAACGAAATAAAAATCAAAATGAAGAGCATTGCCCCTTTTATGATATGAGTTTCAGAACAGTCCCCATCCGTAGAAGGAGAGTAACCTTACATATATCATATTTTGTTCTGCTTAATTCTTTTTACAGAATATAACAGATTTTATCCCATAATATGTTTCATTGCCTCATAACAATATGGCTGACCAATTACAACCGAGAAATGAGAACATGTACCATTCAGAACTACATACACCGCACTCGCTAAGTGGTGCTTTTTCTTTATTTCTTGATGAACAAACAATAATTTTTTGCTATTAACGGCTGGAATTCTGTATCACCCTGTATATTTTTTTACACACAACTACCAAATATACTACCTAAGTGTTGCACACATGATAAAGGGGAAAGGAAATCTATACATTACAACAAAAAAATTTAAAAATGAAGTTAGTACCTGTTGTTATACATGAAGCAATTTAACCCTTGCAGGATTGAGGGGACCACGTGACACTCATCCTAAGTAGAAAAATTATGTCTTCAAACACTATTTTCTTCAATTTTCTTCAAAACTATACTATTTGGTATAAATATGTTGCTAGGCAACATCTCAACAATCTTATATATAAAAGAGAACGCACAAATCCTTTGTTCCCTCATCACGCTAATACGGCTGAACCAATTTCTTTCATTTTTGGGGGGTTATTAGGATTTGGACCCTAGATGGTTTTTATCATTTCACTTTAATTTTCAATTACCAGTGTCTTGAGATAATTGACCATTCAAGTGTCCATAACGTACAAATCCTTTGTTAGTTCATCATAGGTAAAAATAAACGTATTTATATGCAACCCGCATGACCGTGTCACTCGGCGGGTTAACATAAATGACAGGCGATATAATGTTAACATTTACTGCAATCTACTATGGTTTTTATCATATCACTTGAAAGCGAAAAAGTAAAAATTATCTAATTAACAAGGTTTATTGCGTTCCGGGGTGACCCCAGCGAAGCGGGGTGAACGCTGCTAGTACAACATATGTCATTTTTCATATATGTTATATTGTTGTGCACTGCTCCTAACTACTATATACTAAAGGCTATATCTCCGAATCTTCTGCACATATTTTGACGAAATAAAAATCAAATTGAAGAACATTGCCCCTGTTAAGATATGAGTGCCAGCGCAGTTCCCTGCCGTAGAAGGAGAGTTACATTGTATATATCATATTTTGCTCTGTTTAACTCTTTTTACAGAAAATAACAGATTTTATCCCATAATATGTTTCATTGCCTCATAACAATATGGCTGACCAGTGGCAAGCGACAAGTAAGAACTTGTACCATTCAGAACTACATACACCGCACTCGCTAAGTGGTGCTTTTTCTTTATTTCTTGATGAACAAACAATAATTTTTTACTATTTAGGGCTAAAATTCTGCATCACCCTTTATATTTTTGTACACACAACTAACAAATATACTACGTAAGTGTTGCACACATGATAAAGCGGAAAGAAAATCTATACATTACAACAAAAAATTTTAAAAAATGAAGCTAGTACCTGTTGTTATACATGAAGCAATTTAACCCTTGCAGGATTGAGGAGACCACGTGACACTCATCCTAAGTAGAAAAATTATGTCTTCAAACACTATTTTCTTCAATTTTTTTCAAAACTGTACTATTTGGTATAAATATGTTCTTAGGCAACATCTCAACAATATAACATATGTCATTTTTCATATATATTATATTGTTGTGCATTGCTCCTAACCACTATATACTAAAGGCTTTATCTCCGAATCTTCTCCACATATTTTAACGTAATAAAAATCAAATTGTAGAGCATTGCTCCTTTCTGATATGAGTGCCAGCACAGTTCCCTGCCGTAGAAGGAGAGTTACATTGTATATATCATATTTTGTTCTGCTTAACTCTTTTTACAGAATATAACAGATTTTATCCCATAATATGTTTCGTTGCCTCATAACAATATGACTGATCAGTGGCAAGCGAGAAGTAAGAGCTTGTACCATTCAGAACTACATACACCGCACTCGCTAAATGGGGCTTTTTCTTTATTTCTTGATGAACAAACAATAATTTTTTACTATTTAGGGCTGGAATTCTGCATCACCGTGTAAATTTTTTCACATTCAACTACCAAATGTACTAGGTAAGTGTTGCACACATGATAAAGGGGAAAGGAAATCTATACATTACAACAAAAAAATTTTAAAAATGAAGTTAGTACCTGTTGTTATACATGAAGCAATTTAACCCTTGCAGGATTGATGAGACCACGTGACACTCATCCTAAGTGGAAAAAGTATGTCTTCAAACACTATTTTCTTCAATTTTCTTAAAAACTGTACTATTTGGTATAAATATGTTGTTAGGCAACTTGTGAACAATATAACATATGTCATTTTTCATATGTATTATGTTGTTGTGCATTGCTCCTAACTACAATATACTAAAGGCTATATCTCCGAATCGTCTGCACATATTTTAACGAAATAAAAATCAAATTGAAGAGCATTGCCCTTGTTATGATATGAGTGCCAGCACAGTCCCCTGCCGTAGAAGGAGACTTACCTTGTATATATTATATTTTGCTCTGTTTAACTCTTTTTACAGAATATAACAGATTTTATCCCATAATATGTTTCATTGCCTCATAACAATATGGCTGACCAGTGGCAAGCGAGAAGTAAGAACTTGTACCATTCAGAACTACATACACCGCACTCGCTAAGTGGTGCTTTTCTTTATTTTTTGATGAACAAACAATATTTTTTTACTATTAAGGGCTGGAATTGTGCATCACCCTGTATATTTTTTTACACACAACTACCAAATATACTACGTAAGTGTTGCACACATGATAAAGGGGAAAGGAAATCTATACATTACAACAAAAAATTTAAAAAATGAAGTTAGTACCTGTTGTTATACATGAAGCAATTTAACCCTTGCAGGATTAAGGAGACCACGTGACACTCATCCTAAGTAGAAAAATTATGTCTTCAAACACTATTTTCTTCAATTTTCTTCAAAACTATACTATTTTGTATAAATATGTTGTTAGGCAACATCTCAACAATATAACATATGTCATTTTTCATATATATTATATTGTTGTGCACTGCTCCTAACTACTATATACTAAAGGCTATATCTCCGAATCTTCTCTACATATTTTAACGAAATAAAAATCAAATTGAAGAGCATTGCCCTCTTTGTGATGTGAGTGCAAGCAGAGTCCACTACCGTAGAAGGAGAGTTACCTTGTATGTATCATATTTTGTACTGTTTAACTCTCTTTACAGAATATAACAGATTTTATTCCATATAATGTCTCATTGCCTCATAACAATATGGCTGACCAATGACAACCGAGAAGTAAGAATATGTACTATTCAGAACTACATACACCGCACCCGCTAAGTGGCGCTTTTTCTTTATTTCTTGGTGAACAAACAATAATATTTTACTATTAAGGGTTGGAATTCTGC
Source organism: Thermobia domestica (assembly GCF_964235325.1). NCBI lineage: Eukaryota > Metazoa > Arthropoda > Insecta > Zygentoma > Lepismatidae > Thermobia > Thermobia domestica. The sequence continues at coordinate 183,899,146 of NC_137460.1, read as the reverse complement.
ATCACCCTGTATATTTTTTTACACACAACTACCAAATATACTACGTAAGTGTTGCACACATGATAAAGGGGAAAGGAAATCTATACATTACAACAAAAAATTTAAAAAATGAAGTTAGTACCTGTTGTTATACATGAAGCAATTTAACCCTTGCAGGATTGATAAGACCACGTGACACTCATCCTAAGTAGAGAAAGTATGTCTTCAAACACAGTTTTTTTCAATTTTCTTCAAAACTGTACTATTTGGTATAAATATGTTGTTAGGCAACATCTCAACAATATAACATATGTCATATTTCATATATATTATATTGTTGTGCATTGCTCCTAACTACTATATACTAAAGACAATATCTCCGAAACTTTTGAACATATTTTAACGAAATAAAAATCAAAATGAAGAGCATTGCCCCTTTTATGATATGAGTGGCAGAACAGTCCCCATCCGTAGAAGGAGAGTAACCTTACATATATCATATTTTGTTCTGCTTAATTCTTTTTACAGAATATAACAGATTTTATCCCATAATATGTTTCATTGCCTCATAACAATATGGCTGACCAATTACAACCGAGAAATGAGAACATGTACCATTCAGAACTACATACACGGCACTCGCTAAGTGGTGCTTTTTCTTTATTTCTTGATGAACAAACAATAATTTTTTGCTATTAAGGGCTGGAATTCTGTATCACCCTGTATATTTTTTTACACACAACTACCAAATATACTACCTAAGTGTTGCACACATGATAAAGGGGAAAGGAAATCTATACATTACAACAAAAAATTTAAAAAATGAAGTTAGTACCTGTTGTTATACATGAAGCAATTTAACCCTTGCAGGATTGAGGGGACCACGTGACACTCATCCTAAGTAGAAAAATTATGTCTTCAAACACTATTTTCTTCAATTTTCTTCAAAACTATACTATTTGGTATAAATATGTTGCTAGGCAACTTCTCAACAATCTTATATATAAAAGAGAACGCACAAATCCTTTGTTCCCTGATCACACTAATACGGCTGAACCAATTTCTTTCATTTTTGGGGGGATATTAGGATTTGGACCCTAGATGGTTTTTATCATATCACTTTAATTTTCAATTACCAGTGTCTTGAGATAATTGACCATTCAAGTGTCCATAACGTACAAATCCTTTGTTAGTTCATCATAGGTAAAAATAAACGTATTTATATGCAACCCGCATGACCGTGTCACTCGGCGGGTTAACATAAATGACAGGCGATATAATGTTAACATTTACTGCAATCTACTATGGTTTTTATCATATCACTTGAAAGCGAAAAAGTAAAAATTATCTAATTAACAAGGTTTATTGCGTTCCGGGGTGACCCCAGCGAAGCGGGGTGAACGCTGCTAGTATAACATATGTCATTTTTCATACATGATATATTGTTGTGCACTGCTCCTAACTACTATATACTAAAGGCTATATCTCCGAATCTTCTGCACATATTTTGACGAAATAAAAATCACATTGAAGAACATTGCCCCTGTTAAGATATGAGTGCCAGCGCAGTTCCCTGCCGTAGAAGGAGAGTTACATTGTATATATCATATTTTGCTCTGTTTAACTCTTTTTACAGAAAATAACAGATTTTATTCCATAATATGTTTCATTGCCTCATAACAATATGGCTGACCAGTGGCAAGCGACAAGTAAGAACTGGTACCATTCAGAACTACATACACCGCACTCGCTAAGTGGTGCTTTTTCTTTATATCTTGATGAACAAACAATAATTTTTTACTATTTAGGGCTGGAATTCTGCATCACCCTTTATATTTTTTTACACACAACTAACAAATATACTACGTAAGTGTTGCACACATGATAAAGGGGAAAGAAAATCTATACATTACAACAAAAAATTTTAAAAAATGAAGTTAGTACCCGTTGTTATACATGAAGCAATTTAACCCTTGCAGGATTGAGGAGACCACGTGACACTCATCCTAAGTAGAAAAATTATGTCTTCAAACACTATTTTCTTCAATTTTTTTCAAAACTGTACTATTTGGTATAAATATGTTCTTAGGCAACATCTCAACAATATAACATATGTCATTTTTCATATATATTATATTGTTGTGCATTGCTCCTAACTACTATATACTAAAGGCTTTATCTCCGAATCTTCTCCACATATTTTAACGTAATAAAAATCAAATTGTAGAGCATTGCTCCTTTCTGATATGAGTGCCAGCACAGTTCCCTGCCGTAGAACGAGAGTTACATTGCATATATCATATTTTGCTCTGTTTAACTCTTTTTACAGAATATAACAGATTTTATCCCATAATATGTTTCGTTGCCTCATAACAATATGACTGATCAGTGGCAAACGAGAAGTAAGAGCTTGTACCATTCAGAACTACATACACCGCACTCGCTAAATGGGGCTTTTTCTTTATTTCTTGATGAACAAAATATAATTTTCTACTATTTAGGGCTGGAATTCTGCATCACCGTGTAAATTTTTTCACATTCAACTACCAAATGTACTAGGTATGTGTTGCACACATGATAAAGGGGAAAGGAAATCTATACATTACAACAAAAAAAATTTAAAAATGAAGTTAGTACCTGTTGTTATACATGAAGCAATTTAACCCTTGCAGGATTGATGAGACCACGTGACACTCATCCTAAGTGGAAAAAGTATGTCTTCAAACACTATTTTCTTCAATTTTCTTAAAAACTGTACTATTTGGTATAAATATGTTGTTAGGCAACTTGTGAACAATATAACATATGTCATTTTTCATATATATTGTGTTGTTTTTCATTGCTCCTAACTACTATATACTAAAGGCTATATCTCCGAATCGTCTGCTCATATTTTAAGGAAATAAAAATCAAATTGAAGAGCATTGCCCTTGTTATGATATGAGTGCCAGCACAGTCCCCTGCCGTAGAAGGAGACTTACCTTGTATACATCATATTTTGCTCTGTTTAACTCTTTTTACAGAATATAACAGATTCTATCCCATAATATGGTTCATTGCCTCATAATAATATGGCTGACCAGTGGCAAACGAGCAGTAACAACTAGTACCATTCAGAACTACATTCACCGCACTCGCTAAGTGGTGCTTTTTCTTTATTTCTTGATGAACAAACAATAATTTTTTACTATTTAGGGCTGGAATTCTGTATCACCCTGTATGTTTTTTTACACACAACTACCAAATATACTACGTAAGTGTTGCACACATGATAAAGGGGAAAGAAAATCTTTACATTACAACAAAAAATTTTAAAAAATGAAGTTAGTACCTGTTGTTATACATGAAGCAATTTAACCCTTGCAGGATTAAGGAGACCACGTGACACTCATCCTAAGTAGAAAAATTATGTCTTCAAACACTATTTTCTTCAATTTTCTTCAAAACTATACTATTTGGTATAAATATGTTGTTAGGCAACATCTCAACAATATAACATATGTCATTTTTCATATATATTATATTGTTGTGCATTGCTCCTAACTACTATATACTAAAGGCTTTATCTCCGAATCTTCTGCACATATTTTGACGAAATAAAAATCAAATTGAAGAACATTGCCCCTGTTAAGATATGAGTGCCAGTAAAGTTCCCTGCCGTAGAAGGAGAGTTACATTGTATATATCATATTTTGTACTGTTTAGCTATTTTTACAGATATATCACAGATTTTATCCCATATTATGTCTCATTGCCTCATAACAATATGGCTGGCCAATGACAACCGACAAGGAAGAACGTGTTCCATTTAGAATTACATACACCGCACTCGCTAATTGGTGCTTTTTCTTTATTTCTTGATGAACAAACAATAATATTTTACTATCAAGGGTTGGAATTCTGCATCACCGTGTATATTTTTTTAAAAACAATTACCAAATAGACTACCTAAGTGTTGCACACATGATAAAGGGGAAAGGAAATCTATACATTACAACAAAAAATTTTAAAAAATGAAGTTAGTACCTGTTGTTATACATGAAGCAATTTAACCCTTGCAGGATTGATGAGACCACGTGACACTCATCCTAAGTAGAAAAAGTATGTCTTCAAACAGAATTTTTTTCAATTTTCTTAAAAACTGTACTATTTGGTATAAATATGTTGTTAGGCAACTTGTCAACAATATAACATATGTCATTTTTCATATATATTATGTTGTTGTGCATTGCTCCTAACTACAATATACTAAAGGCTATATCTCCGAATCGTCTGCACATATTTTAACGAAATAAAAATCAAATTGAAGAGCATTGCCCTTGTTATGATATGAGTGCCAGCAGAGTCCCCTGCCGTAGAAGGAGACTTACCTTGTATATATCATATTTTGCTCGGTTTAACTCTTTTTACAGAATATAACAGATTTTATCCCATAATATGTTTCATTGCCTCATAACAATATGGCTGACCAGTGGCAAGCGAGAAGTAAGAACTTGTACCATTCAGAACTACATACACCGCACTCGCTAAGTGGTGCTTTTCTTTATTTTTTGATGAACAAACAATATTTTTTTACTATTAAGGGCTGGAATTGTGCATCACCCTGTATATTTTTTTACACACAACTACCAAATATACTACGTAAGTGTTGCACACATGATAAAGGGGAAAGGAAATCTATACATTACAACAAAAAATTTAAAAAATGAAGTTAGTACCTGTTGTTATACATGAAGCAATTTAACCCTTGCAGGATTAAGGAGACCACGTGACTTTCATCCTAAGTAGAAAAATTATGTCTTCAAACACTATTTTCTTCAATTTTCTTCAAAACTATACTATTTGGTATAAATATGTTGTTAGGCAACATCTCAACAATATAACATATGTCATTTTTCATATATACTATATTGTTGTGCACTGCTCCTAACTACTATATACTAAAGGCTATATCTCCGAATCTTCTCTACATATTTTAACGAAATAAAAATCAAATTGAAGAGCATTGCCCTCTTTGTGATGTGAGTGCAAGCAGAGTCCACTACCTTAGAAGGAGAGTTACCTTGTATGTATCATATTTTGTACTGTTTAACTCTCTTTACAGAATTTAACAGATTTTATTCCATATAATGTCTCATTGCCTCATAACAATATGGCTGACCAATGACAACCGAGAAGTAAGAATATGTACTATTCAGAACTACATACACCGCACCCGCTAAGTGGCGCTTTTTCTTTATTTCTTGGTGAACAAACAATAATATTTTACTATTAAGGGTTGGAATTCTGCATCACCCTGTATATTTTTTTACACACAACTACCAAATATACTACGTAAGTGTTGCACACATGATAAAGGGGAAAGGAAATCTATACATTACAACAAAAAATTTAAAAAATGAAGTTAGTACCTGTTGTTATACATGAAGCAATTTAACCCTTGCAGGATTGATAAGACCACGTGACACTCATCCTAAGTAGAGAAAGTATGTCTTCAAACACAATTTTCTTCAATTTTCTTCAAAACTGTACTATTTGGTATAAATATGTTGTTAGGCAACATCTCAACAATATAACATATGTCATTTTTCATATATATTATATTGTTGTGCATTGCTCCTAACTACTATATACTAAAGACAATCTCCGAAACTTTTGAACATATTTTAACGAAATAAAAATCAAAATGAAGAGCATTGCCCCTTTTATGATATGAGTTTCAGAACAGTCCCCATCCGTAGAAGGAGAGTAACCTTACATATATCATATTTTGTTCTGCTTAATTCTTTTTACAGAATATAACAGATTTTATCCCATAATATGTTTCATTGCCTCATAACAATATGGCTGACCAATTACAACCGAGAAATGAGAACATGTACCATTCAGAACTACATACACCGCACTCGCTAAGTGGTGCTTTTTCTTTATTTCTTGATGAACAAACAATAATTTTTTGCTATTAACGGCTGGAATTCTGTATCACCCTGTATATTTTTTTACACACAACTACCAAATATACTACCTAAGTGTTGCACACATGATAAAGGGGAAAGGAAATCTATACATTACAACAAAAAATTTTAAAAATGAAGTTAGTACCTGTTGTTATACATGAAGCAATTTAACCCTTGCAGGATTGAGGGGACCACGTGACACTCATCCTAAGTAGAAAAATTATGTCTTCAAACACTATTTTCTTCAATTTTCTTCAAAACTATACTATTTGGTATAAATATGTTGCTAGGCAACATCTCAACAATCTTATATATAAAAGAGAACGCACAAATCCTTTGTTCCCTCATCACGCTAATACGGCTGAACCAATTTCTTTCATTTTTGGGGGGTTATTAGGATTTGGACCCTAGATGGTTTTTATCATATCACTTTAATTTTCAATTACCAGTGTCTTGAGATAATTGACCATTCAAGTGTCCATAACGTACAAATCCTTTGTTAGTTCATCATAGGTAAAAATAAACGTATTTATATGCAACCCGCATGACCGTGTCACTCGGCGGGTTAACATAAATGACAGGCGATATAATGTTAACATTTACTGCAATCTACTATGGTTTTTATCATATCACTTGAAAGCGAAAAAGTAAAAATTATCTAATTAACAAGGTTTATTGCGTTCCGAGGTGACCCCAGCGAAGCGGGGTGAACGCTGCTAGTATAACATATGTCATTTTTCATATATGTTATATTGTTGTGCACTGCTCCTAACTACTATATACTAAAGGCTTTATCTCCGAATCTTCTCCACATATTTTAACGTAATAAAAATCAAATTGTAGAGCATTGCTCCTTTCTGATATGAGTGCCAGCACAGTTCCCTGCCGTAGAAGGAGAGTTACATTGTATATATCATATTTTGTTCTGCTTAACTCTTTTTACAGAATATAACAGATTTTATCCCATAATATGTTTCGTTGCCTCATAACAATATGACTGATCAGTGGCAAGCGAGAAGTAAGAGCTTGTACCATTCAGAACTACATACACCGCACTCGCTAAATGGGGCTTTTTCTTTATTTCTTGATGAACAAACAATAATTTTTTACTATTTAGGGCTGGAATTCTGCATCACCGTGTAAATTTTTTCACATTCAACTACCAAATGTACTAGGTAAGTGTTGCACACATGATAAAGGGGAAAGGAAATCTATACATAACAACAAAAAAATTTTAAAAATGAAGTTAGTACCTGTTGTTATACATGAAGCAATTTAACCCTTGCAGGATTGATAAGACCACGTGACACTCATCCTAAGTGGAAAAAGTATGTCTTCAAACACTATTTTCTTCAATTTTCTTAAAAACTGTACTATTTGGTATAAATATGTTGTTAGGCAACTTGTGAACAATATAACATATGTCATTTTTCATATATATTGTGTTGTTTTTCATTGCTCCTAACTACTATATACTAAAGGCTATATCTCCGAATCGTCTGCTCATATTTTAAGGAAATAAAAATCAAATTGAAGAGCATTGCCCTTGTTATGATATGAGTGCCAGCACAGTCCCCTGCCGTAGAAGGAGACTTACCTTGTATACATCATATTTTGCTCTGTTTAACTCTTTTTACAGAATATAACAGATTTTATCCCATAATATGGTTCATTGCCTCATAACAATATGGCTGACCAGTGGCAAACGAGCAGTAACAACTAGTACCATTCAGAACTACATTCACCGCACTCGCTAAGTGGTGCTTTTTCTTTATTTCTTGATGAACAAACAATAATTTTTTACTATTTAGGGCTGGAATTCTGCATCACCCTGTATGTTTTTTTACACACAACTACCAAATATACTACGTAAGTGTTGCACACATGATAAAGGGGAAAGAAAATCTTTACATTACAACAAAAAATTTTAAAAAATGAAGTTAGTACCTGTTGTTATACATGAAGCAATTTAACCCTTGCAGGATTACGGAGACCACGTGACACTCATCCTAAGTAGAAAAATTATGTCTTCAAACACTATTTTCTTCAATTTTCTTCAAAACTATACTATTTGGTATAAATATGTTGTTAGGCAACATCTCAACAATATAAGATATGTCATTTTTCATATATATTATATTGTTGTGCATTGCTCCTAACTACTATATACTAAAGGCTTTATCTCCGAATCTTCTGCACATATTTTGACGAAATAAAAATCAAATTGAAGACCTTTGCCCCTGTTAAGATATGAGTGCCAGTACAGTTCCCTGCCGTAGAAGGAGAGTTACATTGTATATATCATATTTTGTACTGTTTAACTCTTTTTACAGATATATCACAGATTTTATCCCATATTATGTCTCATTGCCTCATAACAATATGGCTGGCCAATGACAACCGACAAGGAAGAACGTGTTGCATTTAGAATTACATACACCGCACTCGCTAATTGGTGCTTTTTCTTTATTTCTTGATGAACAAACAATAATATTTTACTATCAAGGGTTGGAATTCTGCATCACCGTGTATATTTTTTTAAAAACAATTACCAAATAGACTACCTAAGTTTTGCACACATGATAAAGGGGAAAGAAAATCTATACATTACAACAAAAAATTTTAAAAAATGAAGTTAGTACCTGTTGTTATACATGAAGGATTTTAACCCTTGCAGGATTGATGAGACCACGTGACACTCATCCTAAGTAGAGAAAGTATGTCTTCAAACAGAATTTTTTTCAATTTTCTTAAAAACTGTACTATTTGGTATAAATATGTTGTTAGGCAACTTGTCAACAATATAACATATGTCATTTTTCATATATATTATGTTGTTGTGCATTGCTCCTAACTACAATATACTAAAGGCTATATCTCCGAATCGTCTGCACATATTTTAACGAAATAAAAATCAAATTGAAGAGCATTGCCCTTGTTATGATATGAGTGCCAGCACAGTCCCCTGCCGTAGAAGGAGACTTACCTTGTATATATCATATTTTGCTCTGTTTAACTCTTTTTACAGAATATAACAGATTTTATCCCATAATATGTTTCATTGCCTCATAACAATATGGCTGACCAGTGGCAAGCGAGAAGTAAGAACTTGTACCATTCAGAACTACATACACCGCACTCGCTAAGTGGTGCTTTTCTTTATTTTTTGATGAACAAACAATATTTTTTTACTATTAAGGGCTGGAATTCTGCATCACCCTGTATATTTTTTTACACACAACTACCAAATATACTACGTAAGTGTTGCACACATGATAAAGGGGAAAGGAAATCTATACATTACAACAAAAAATTTAAAAAATGAAGTTAGTACCTGTTGTTATACATGAAGCAATTTAACCTTGCAGGATTAAGGAGACCACGTGACACTCATCCTAAGTAGAAAAATTATGTCTTCAAACACTATTTTCTTCAATTTTCTTCAAAACTATACTATTTGGTATAAATATGTTGTTAGGCAACATCTCAACAATATAACATATGTCATTTTTCATATATATTATATTGTTGTGCACTGCTCCTAACTACTATATACTAAATTCTTTATCTCCGAATCTTCTCTACATATTTTAACGAAATAAAAATCAAATTGAAGAGCATTGCCCTCTTTGTGATGTGAGTGCAAGCAGAGTCCACTACCTTAGAAGGAGAGTTACCTTGTATGTATCATATTTTGTACTGTTTAACTCTCTTTACAGAATTTAACAGATTTTATTCCATATAATGTCTCATTGCCTCATAACAATATGGCTGACCAATGACAACCGAGAAGTAAGAATATGTACTATTCAGAACTACATACACCGCACCCGCTAAGTGGCGCTTTTTCTTTATTTCTTGGTGAACAAACAATAATATTTTACTATTAAGGGTTGGAATTCTGCATCACCCTGTATATTTTTTTACACACAACTACCAAATATACTACGTAAGTGTTGCACACATGATAAAGGGGAAAGGAAATCTATACATTACAACAAAAAATTTAAAAAATGAAGTTAGTACCTGTTGTTATACATGAAGCAATTTAACCCTTGCAGGATTGATAAGACCACGTGACACTCATCCTAAGTAGAGAAAGTATGTCTTCAAACACAATTTTCTTCAATTTTCTTCAAAACTGTACTATTTGGTATAAATATGTTGTTAGGCAACATCTCAACAATATAACATATGTCATTTTTCATATATATTATATTGTTGTGCATTGCTCCTAACTACTATATACTAAAGACAATCTCCGAAACTTTTGAACATATTTTAACGAAATAAAAATCAAAATGAAGAGCATTGCCCCTTTTATGATATGAGTTTCAGAACAGTCCCCATCCGTAGAAGGAGAGTAACCTTACATATATCATATTTTGTTCTGCTTAATTCTTTTTACAGAATATAACAGATTTTATCCCATAATATGTTTCATTGCCTCATAACAATATGGCTGACCAATTACAACCGAGAAATGAGAACATGTACCATTCAGAACTACATACACCGCACTCGCTAAGTGGTGCTTTTTCTTTATTTCTTGATGAACAAACAATAATTTTTTGCTATTAACGGCTGGAATTCTGTATCACCCTGTATATTTTTTTACACACAACTACCAAATATACTACCTAAGTGTTGCACACATGATAAAGGGGAAAGGAAATCTATACATTACAACAAAAAATTTTAAAAATGAAGTTAGTACCTGTTGTTATACATGAAGCAATTTAACCCTTGCAGGATTGAGGGGACCACGTGACACTCATCCTAAGTAGAAAAATTATGTCTTCAAACACTATTTTCTTCAATTTTCTTCAAAACTATACTATTTGGTATAAATATGTTGCTAGGCAACATCTCAACAATCTTATATATAAAAGAGAACGCACAAATCCTTTGTTCCCTCATCACGCTAATACGGCTGAACCAATTTCTTTCATTTTTGGGGGGTTATTAGGATTTGGACCCTAGATGGTTTTTATCATATCACTTTAATTTTCAATTACCAGTGTCTTGAGATAATTGACCATTCAAGTGTCCATAACGTACAAATCCTTTGTTAGTTCATCATAGGTAAAAATAAACGTATTTATATGCAACCCGCATGACCGTGTCACTCGGCGGGTTAACATAAATGACAGGCGATATAATGTTAACATTTACTGCAATCTACTATGGTTTTTATCATATCACTTGAAAGCGAAAAAGTAAAAATTATCTAATTAACAAGGTTTATTGCGTTCCGAGGTGACCCCAGCGAAGCGGGGTGAACGCTGCTAGTATAACATATGTCATTTTTCATATATGTTATATTGTTGTGCACTGCTCCTAACTACTATATACTAAAGGCTTTATCTCCGAATCTTCTCCACATATTTTAACGTAATAAAAATCAAATTGTAGAGCATTGCTCCTTTCTGATATGAGTGCCAGCACAGTTCCCTGCCGTAGAAGGAGAGTTACATTGTATATATCATATTTTGTTCTGCTTAACTCTTTTTACAGAATATAACAGATTTTATCCCATAATATGTTTCGTTGCCTCATAACAATATGACTGATCAGTGGCAAGCGAGAAGTAAGAGCTTGTACCATTCAGAACTACATACACCGCACTCGCTAAATGGGGCTTTTTCTTTATTTCTTGATGAACAAACAATAATTTTTTACTATTTAGGGCTGGAATTCTGCATCACCGTGTAAATTTTTTCACATTCAACTACCAAATGTACTAGGTAAGTGTTGCACACATGATAAAGGGGAAAGGAAATCTATACATAACAACAAAAAAATTTTAAAAATGAAGTTAGTACCTGTTGTTATACATGAAGCAATTTAACCCTTGCAGGATTGATAAGACCACGTGACACTCATCCTAAGTGGAAAAAGTATGTCTTCAAACACTATTTTCTTCAATTTTCTTAAAAACTGTACTATTTGGTATAAATATGTTGTTAGGCAACTTGTGAACAATATAACATATGTCATTTTTCATATATATTGTGTTGTTTTTCATTGCTCCTAACTACTATATACTAAAGGCTATATCTCCGAATCGTCTGCTCATATTTTAAGGAAATAAAAATCAAATTGAAGAGCATTGCCCTTGTTATGATATGAGTGCCAGCACAGTCCCCTGCCGTAGAAGGAGACTTACCTTGTATACATCATATTTTGCTCTGTTTAACTCTTTTTACAGAATATAACAGATTTTATCCCATAATATGGTTCATTGCCTCATAACAATATGGCTGACCAGTGGCAAACGAGCAGTAACAACTAGTACCATTCAGAACTACATTCACCGCACTCGCTAAGTGGTGCTTTTTCTTTATTTCTTGATGAACAAACAATAATTTTTTACTATTTAGGGCTGGAATTCTGCATCACCCTGTATGTTTTTTTACACACAACTACCAAATATACTACGTAAGTGTTGCACACATGATAAAGGGGAAAGAAAATCTTTACATTACAACAAAAAATTTTAAAAAATGAAGTTAGTACCTGTTGTTATACATGAAGCAATTTAACCCTTGCAGGATTACGGAGACCACGTGACACTCATCCTAAGTAGAAAAATTATGTCTTCAAACACTATTTTCTTCAATTTTCTTCAAAACTATACTATTTGGTATAAATATGTTGTTAGGCAACATCTCAACAATATAAGATATGTCATTTTTCATATATATTATATTGTTGTGCATTGCTCCTAACTACTATATACTAAAGGCTTTATCTCCGAATCTTCTGCACATATTTTGACGAAATAAAAATCAAATTGAAGACCGTTGCCCCTGTTAAGATATGAGTGCCAGTACAGTTCCCTGCCGTAGAAGGAGAGTTACATTGTATATATCATATTTTGTACTGTTTAACTCTTTTTACAGATATATCACAGATTTTATCCCATATTATGTCTCATTGCCTCATAACAATATGGCTGGCCAATGACAACCGACAAGGAAGAACGTGTTGCATTTAGAATTACATACACCGCACTCGCTAATTGGTGCTTTTTCTTTATTTCTTGATGAACAAACAATAATATTTTACTATCAAGGGTTGGAATTCTGCATCACCGTGTATATTTTTTTAAAAACAATTACCAAATAGACTACCTAAGTTTTGCACACATGATAAAGGGGAAAGAAAATCTATACATTACAACAAAAAATTTTAAAAAATGAAGTTAGTACCTGTTGTTATACATGAAGGATTTTAACCCTTGCAGGATTGATGAGACCACGTGACACTCATCCTAAGTAGAGAAAGTATGTCTTCAAACAGAATTTTTTTCAATTTTCTTAAAAACTGTACTATTTGGTATAAATATGTTGTTAGGCAACTTGTCAACAATATAACATATGTCATTTTTCATATATATTATGTTGTTGTGCATTGCTCCTAACTACAATATACTAAAGGCTATATCTCCGAATCGTCTGCACATATTTTAACGAAATAAAAATCAAATTGAAGAGCATTGCCCTTGTTATGATATGAGTGCCAGCACAGTCCCCTGCCGTAGAAGGAGACTTACCTTGTATATATCATATTTTGCTCTGTTTAACTCTTTTTACAGAATATAACAGATTTTATCCCATAATATGTTTCATTGCCTCATAACAATATGGCTGACCAGTGGCAAGCGAGAAGTAAGAACTTGTACCATTCAGAACTACATACACCGCACTCGCTAAGTGGTGCTTTTCTTTATTTTTTGATGAACAAACAATATTTTTTTACTATTAAGGGCTGGAATTCTGCATCACCCTGTATATTTTTTTACACACAACTACCAAATATACTACGTAAGTGTTGCACACATGATAAAGGGGAAAGGAAATCTATACATTACAACAAAAAATTTAAAAAATGAAGTTAGTACCTGTTGTTATACATGAAGCAATTTAACCTTGCAGGATTAAGGAGACCACGTGACACTCATCCTAAGTAGAAAAATTATGTCTTCAAACACTATTTTCTTCAATTTTCTTCAAAACTATACTATTTGGTATAAATATGTTGTTAGGCAACATCTCAACAATATAACATATGTCATTTTTCATATATATTATATTGTTGTGCACTGCTCCTAACTACTATATACTAAATTCTTTATCTCCGAATCTTCTCTACATATTTTAACGAAATAAAAATCAAATTGAAGAGCATTGCCCTCTTTGTGATGTGAGTGCAAGCAGAGTCCACTACCGTAGAAGGAGAGTTACCTTGTATGTATCATATTTTGTACTGTTTAACTCTCTTTACAGAATATAACAGATTTTATTCCATATAATGTCTCATTGCCTCATAACAATATGGCTGACCAATGACAACCGAGAAGTAAGAATATGTACTATTCAGAACTACATACACCGCACCCGCTAAGTGGCGCTTCTTGTTTATTTCTTGGTGAACAAACAATAATATTTTACTATTAAGGGTTGGAATTCTGCATCACCCTGTATATTTTTTTACACACAACTACCAAATATACTAGGTAAGTGTTGCACACATGATAAAGGGGAAAGGAAATCTATACATTACAACAAAAAATTTAAAAAATGAAGTTAGTACCTGTTGTTATACATGAAGCAATTTAACCCTTGCAGGATTGATAAGACCACGTGACACTCATCCTAAGTAGAGAAAGTATGTCTTTAAACACTATTTTCTTCAATTTTCTTCAAAACTGTACTATTTGGTATAAATATGTTGTTAGGCAACATCTCAACAATATATCATATGTCATTTTTCATATATGTTATATTGTTGTGCACTGCTCCTAACTACTATATACTAAAGGCTATATCTCCGAATCTTCTGCACATATTTTGACGAAATAAAAATCAAATTGAAGAACATTGCCCCTGTTAAGATATGAGTGCCAGCGCAGTTCCCTGCCGTAGAAGGAGAGTTACATTGTATATATCATATTTTGCTCTGTTTAACTCTTTTTAAAGAAAATAACAGATTTTATCCCATAATATGTTTCATTGCCTCATAACAATATGGCTGACCAGTGGCAAGCGACAAGTAAGAACTTGTACCATTCAGAACTACATACACCGCACTCGCTAAGTGGTGCTTTTTCTTTATTTCTTGATGAACAAACAATAATTTTTTACTATTTAGGGCTGGAATTCTGCATCACCCTTTATATTTTTTTACACACAACTAACAAATATACTACGTAAGTGTTGCACACATGATAAAGGGGAAAGAAAATCTATACATTACAACAAAAAAATTTAAAAAATGAAGTTAGTACCTGTTGTTATACATGAAGCAATTTAACCCTTGCAGGATTGAGGAGACCACGTGACACTCATCCTAAGTAGAAAAATTATGTCTTCAAACACTATTTTCTTCAATTTTTTTTCAAAACTGTACTATTTGGTATAAATATGTTCTTAGGCAACATCTCAACAATATAACATATGTCATTTTTCATATATATTATATTGTTGTGCATTGCTCCTAACTACTATATACTAAAGGCTTTATCTCCGAATCTTCTCCACATATTTTAACATAATAAAAATCAAATTGTAGAGCATTGCTCCTTTTTGATATGAGTGCCAGCACAGTTCCCTGCCGTAGAAGGAGAGTTACCTTATATATATCATATTTTGTTCTGTTTAACTCTTTTTACAGAATATAACAGATTTTATCCCATAATATGTTTCGTTGCCTCATAACAATATGACTGATCAGTGGCAAGCGAGAAGTAAGAGCTTGTACCATTCAGAACTACATACACCGCACTCGCTAAATGGGGCTTTTTCTTTATTTCTTGATGAACAAACAATAATTTTTTACTATTTAGGGCTGGAATTCTGCATCACCGTGTAATTTTTTTCACATTCAACTACCAAACGTACTAGGTAAGTGTTGCACACATGATAAAGGGGAAAGGAAATCTATACATTACAACAAAAAAAATTTTAAAAATGAACTTAGTACCTGTTGTTATACATGAAGCAATTTAACCCTTGCAGGATTGATGAGACCACGTGACACTCATCCTAAGTGGAAAAAGTATGTCTTCAAACACTATTTTCTTCAATTTTCTTAAAAACTGTACTATTTGGTATAAATATGTTGTTAGGCAACTTGTGAACAATATAACATATGTCATTTTTCATATATATTGTGTTGTTTTTCATTGCTCCTAACTACTATATACTAAAGGCTATATCTCCGAAACGTCTGCTCATATTTTAAGGAAATGAAAATCAAATTGAAGAGCATTGCTCTTGTTATGATATGAGTGCCAGCACAGTCCCCTGCCGTAGAAGGAGACTTACCTTGTATACATCATATTTTGCTCTGTTTAACTCTTTTTACAGAATATAACAGATTTTATCCCATAATATGGTTCATTGCCTCATAACAATATGGCTGACCAGTGGCAAACGAGCAGTAACAACTAGTACCATTCAGAACTACATTCACCGCACTCGCTAAGTGGTGCTTTTTCTTTATTTCTTGATGAACAAACAATAATTTTTTACTATTTAGGGCTGGAATTCTGCATCACCCTGTATGTTTTTTTACACACAACTAACAAATATACTACGTAAGTGTTGCACACATGATAAAGGGGAAAGAAAATCTTTACATTACAACAAAA
Organism: Thermobia domestica; assembly: GCF_964235325.1. Taxonomy (NCBI): domain Eukaryota; kingdom Metazoa; phylum Arthropoda; class Insecta; order Zygentoma; family Lepismatidae; genus Thermobia; species Thermobia domestica. The sequence continues at coordinate 183,882,553 of NC_137460.1, read as the reverse complement.
AATTTTAAAAAATGAAGTTAGTACCTGTTGTTATACATGAAGCAATTTAACCCTTGCAGGATTAAGGAGACCACGTGACACTCATCCTAAGTAGAAAAATTATGTCTTCAAACACTATTTTCTTCAATTTTTTTTCAAAACTGTACTATTTGGTATAAATATGTTGTTAGGCAACATCTCAACAATATAACATATGTCATTTTTCATATATATTATATTGTTGTGCACTGCTCCTAACTACTATATACTAAAGGCTATATCTCCGAATCTTCTGCACATATTTTAACGAAATAAAAATCAAATTGAAGGGCATTGCCCTCTTTGTGATGTGAGTGCAAGCAGAGTCCACTACCGTAGAAGGAGCGTTACCTTGTATGTATCATATTTTGTACTGTTTAACTCTTTTTACAGAATATAACAGATTTTATTCCATATAATGTCTCATTGCCTCATAACAATATGGCTGACCAATGACAACCGAGAAGTAAGAATATGTACTATTCAGAACTACATACACCGCACCCGCTAAGTGGCGCTTTTTCTTTATTTCTTGATGAACAAACAATAATATTTTACTATTAAGGGTTGGAACTCTGCATCACCCTGTATATTTTTTTACACACAACTACCAAATCTACTACGTAAGTGTTGCACACATGATAAAGGGGAAAGGAAATCTATACATTACAACAAAAAATTTAAAAAATGAAGTTAGTACCTGTTGTTATACATGAAGCAATTTAACCCTTGCAGGATTGATAAGACCACGTGACACTCATCCTAAGTAGAGAAAGTATGTCTTCAAATACAATTTTCTTCAATTTTCTTCAAAACTGTACTATTTGGTATAAATATGTTGTTAGAAAACATCTCAACAATATAACATATGTCATTTTTCATATATATTATATTGTTGTGCATTGCTCCTAACTACTATATACTAAAAGCTATATCTCCGAAACTTTTGAACATATTTTAACGAAATAAAAATCAAAATTAAGAGCATTGCCCCTTTTATGATATAAGTGGCAGAACAGTCCCCTGCCGTAGAAGGAGAGTTACCTTATATATATCATATTTTGTTCTGCTTAATTCTTTTTACAGAATATAACAGATTTTATCCCATAATATGTTTCATTGCCTCATAACAATATGGCTGACCAATTACAACCGAGAAATGAGAACATGTACCATTCAGAACTACATACACCGCACTCGCTAAGTGGGGCTTTTTCTTTATTTCTTGATGAACAAACAATAATTTTTTACTATTTAGGGCTGGAATTCTGCACCACCGTGTATATTTTTTTACACACAACTACCAAATATACTAGGTAAGTGTTGCACACATGATAAAGGGGAAAGGAAATCTATACATTACAAAAAAAAAAAATTTTAAAAATGAAGTTAGTACCTGTTGTTATACATGAAGCAAATTAACCCTTGCAGGATTGATGAGACCACGTGACACTCATCCTAAGGGGAAGAAGTATGTCTTCAAACACTATTTTCTTCAATTTTCTTAAAAACTGTACTATTTGGTATAAATATGTTGTTAGGCAACTTGTGAACAATATAACATATGTCATTTTTCATATATATTATGTTGTTGTGCATTGCTCTTAACTACTATATACTAAAGGCTATATCTCCGAATCGTCTGCACATATTTTAACGAAATAAAAATCAAATTGAAGAGCATTGCCCTTGTTATGATATGAGTGCCAGCACAGTCCCCTGCCGTAGAAAGAGACTTACCTTGAATATATCATATTTTGCTCTGTTTAACTCTTTTTACAGAATATAACAGATTTTATCCCATAATATGGTTCATTGCCTCATAACAATATGGCTGACCAGTGGCAAGCGAGAAGTAACAACTTGTACCATTCAGAACTACATACACCGCACTCGCTAAGTGGTGCTTTTTCTTCATTTCTTGATGAACAAACAATAATTTTTTACTATTTAGGGCTGGAATTCTGCATCACCCTGTATGTTTTTTTACACACAACTACCAAATATACTACGTAAGTGTTGCACACATGATAAAGGGGAAAGAAAATCTTTACATTACAACAAAAAATTTTAAAAAATGAAGTTAGTACCTGTTGTTATACATGAAGCAATTTAACCCTTGCAGGATTGAGGAGACCACGTGACACTCATCCTAAGTAGAAAAATTATGTCTTCAAACACTATTTTCTTCAATTTTCTTCAAAACTATACTATTTGGTATAAATATGTTGTTAGGCAACATCTCAACAATATAACATATGTCATTTTTCATATATATTATATTGTTGTGCACTGCTCCTAACTACTATATACTAAAGGCTATATCTCCGAATCTTCTGCACATATTTTAACGAAATAAAAATCAAATTGAAGAGCATTGCCCTCTTTGTGACGTGAGTGCAAGCGGAGTCCACTACCGTAGAAGGAGAGTATTCTTGTATGTATCATATTTTGTACTGTTTAACTCTCTTTACAGAATATAACAGATTTTATTCCATATAATGTCTCATTGCCTCATAACAATATGGCTGACCAATGACAACCGAGAAGTAAGAATATGCACTATTCAGAACTACATACACCGCACCCGCTAAGTGGCGCTTTTTCTTTATTTCTTGATGAACAAACAATAATATTTTAGTATTAAGGGTTGGAACTCTGCATCACCCTGTATATTTTTTTACACACAACTTCCAAATATACTACGTAAGTGTTGCACACATGATAAAGGGGAAAGGAAATCTATACATTACAACAAAAAAATTTAAAAAATGAAGTTAGTACCTCTTGTTATACATGAAACAATTTAACCCTTGCAGGATTGATAAGACCACGTGACACTCATCCTAAGTAGAGAAAGTATGTCTTCAAACACAATTTTCTTCAATTTTCTTCAAAACTGTACTATTTGGTATAAATATGTTGTTAGGCGACTTGTCAACAATATAACATATGTCATTTTTCATATATATTATGTTGTTGTACATTGCTCCTAACTACTATATACTAAAGGCTTTATCTCCGAATCGTCTGCACATATTTTAACGAAATAAAAATCAAATTGAAGAGCATTGCCCTTGTTATGATATGAGTGCCAGCACAGTCCCCTGCCGTAGAAGTAGACTTACCTTGTATATATCATATTTTGCTCTGTTTAACTCTTTTTACAGAATATAACAGATTTTATCCCATACTATGTTTCATTGCCTCATAACAATATGGCTGACAAGTGGCAAGCGAGAAGTAAGATCTTGTACCATTGGGAAATACATACACCGCACTCGCTAAGTGGTGCTTTTTCTTTATTTCTTGATGAACAAACAATAATTTTTTACTATTTAGGGCTGGAATTCTGCATCACCCTGTATATTTTTTTACACACAACTACCAAATATACTACGTAAGTGTTGCACACATGATAAAGGGGAAAGAAAATCTATACATTACAACAAAAAATTTTAAAAAATGAAGTTAGTACCTGTTGTTATACATCAAGCAATTTAACCCTTGCAGGATTGAGGAGACCACGTGACACTCATCCTAAGTAGCGAAAGTATGTCTTCAAACACAATTTTCTTCAATTTTCTTAAAAACTGTACTATTTGGTATAAATTTGTTGTTAGAAAACATCTCAACAATATAACATATGTCATTTTTCATATATATTATATTTTTGTGCATTGCTCCTAACTACTATATACTAAAGACAATATCTCCGAAACTTTTGAACATATTTTAACGAAATAAATATCAAAATGAAGAGCATTGCCCCTTTTATGATATGAGTGGCAGAACAGTCCCCTGCCGTAGAAGGAGAGTTATCTTATATATATCATATTTTGTTCTGCTTAATTCTTTTTACAGAATATAACAGATTTTATCCCATAATATGTTTCATTGCCTCATAACAATATGGCTGACCAATTACAACCGAGAAATGAGAACACGTACCATTCAGAACTACATACACGGCACTCGCTGAGTGGTGCTTTTTCTTTATTTCTTGATGAACAAACAATAATTTTTTGCTATTAAGGGCTGGAATTCTGCATCACCCTGTATATTTTTTTACACACAACTACCAAATATACTACGTAAGTGTTGCACACATGATAAAGGGGAAAGAAAATCTATACATTACAACAAAAAATTTTAAAAAATGAAGTTAGTACCTGTTGTTATACATGAAGCAATTTAACCCTTGCAGGATTGATGAGACCACGTGACACTCATCCTAAGTAGAGAAAGTATGTCTTCAAACACAATTTTCTTCAATTTTCTTCAAAACTGCACTATTTGGTATAAATATGTTTTTATCAACATCTCAACAATATAACATATGTCATTTTTCATATATATTATATTGTTGTGCATTGCTCCTAACTACTATATACTAAAGGCTATATCTCCGAATCTTCTGCACATATTTTGACGAAATAAAAATCAAATTGAAGAACATTGCCCCTGTTAAGATATGAGTGCCAGCACAGTTCCCTGCCGTAGAAGGAGAGTTACATTGTATATATCATATTTTGTACTGTTTAACTCTTTTTACAGAATATAACAGATTTTATCCCATATTATGTCTCATTGCCTCATAACAATATGGCTGGCCAATGACAACCGACAAGGAAGAACGTGTTCCATTTAGAATTACATACACCGCACTCGCTAAGTGGTGCTTTTTCTTTATTTCTTGATGAAGAAACAATAATATTTTACTCTTAAGGGTTGGAATTCTGCATCACCGTGTATATTTTTTAAAAAAACAATTACCAAATATACTACCTAAGTGTTGCACACATGATAAAGGGGAAAGAAAATCTATACATTACAACAAAAAATTTTAAAAAATGAAGTTAGTACCTGTTGTTATACATGAAGCAATTTAACCCTTGCAGGATTGATAAGACCACGTGACACTCATCCTAAGTAGAGAAAGTATGTCTTCAAACACACTTTTCTTCAATTTTCTTCAAAACTGTACTATTTGGTATAAATATGTTGTTGGGCAACATCTCAACAATATAACATATGTCATTTTTCATATATATTATATTGTTGTGCATTGCTCCTAACTACTATATACTAAAGGCTATATCTCCGAATCTTCTCCACATATTTTAACGTAATAAAAATCAAATTGTAGAGCATTGATCCTTTCTGATATGAGTGCCAGCACAGTTCTCTGCCGTAGAAGGAGAGTTACCTTGTATATATCATACTTTGTTCTGTTTAACTCTTTTTACAGAATATAACAGATTTTATCCCATAATATGTTTCGTTGCCTCATAACAATATGGCTGACCAGTGGCAAACGAGAAATAAGAGCTTAAACCATTCAGAACTACATACACCGCACTCGCTAAGTGGTGCTTTTTCTTTATTTCTTGATGAACAAACAATAATTTTTTACTATTTAGGTCTGGAATTCTGCATCACCGTGTATATTTTTTTACACACAACTACCAAATATACTACGTAAGTGTTGCACACATGATAAAGGGGAAAGGAAATCTATACATTAAAAAAAATTTAAAAAATGAAGTTAGTACCTGTTGTTATACATGAAGCAATTTAACCCTTGCAGGATTGATGAGACCACGTGACACTCATCCTAAGTGGAAAAAGTATGTCTTCAAACACAATTTTCTTCAATTTTCTTAAAAACTGTACTATTTGGTATAAATATGTTGTTAGGCAACATCTCAACAATATAACATATGTCATTTTTCATATATATTATATTGTTGTGCACTGCTCCTAATTACTATATACTAAAGGCTATATCTCCGAATCTTGTGCACATATTTTAACGAAATAAAAATCAAATTGAAGAGCATTGCCCTCTTTGTGATGTGAGTGCAAGCAGAGTCCACTACCGTAGAAGGAGAGTTACCTTGTATGTATCATATTTTGTACTGTTTAACACTCTTTACAGAATATAACAGATTTTATTAAATATAATGTCTCATTGCCTCATAACAATATGGCTGAACAATTACAACCGAGAAGTAAGAATATGTACTATTCAGAACTACATACACCGCACCCGCTAAGTGGCGCTTTTTCTTTATTTCTTGATGAACAAACAATAATATTTTAGTATTAAGGGTTGGAACTCTGCATCACCCTGTATATTTTTTTACACACAACTACCAAATATACTACGTAAGTGTTGCACACATGATAAAGGGGAAAGGAAATCTATACATTACAACAAAAAAATTAAAAAAATGAAGTTAGTACCTGTTGTTATACATGAAGCAATTTAACCCTTGCAGGATTGATAAGACCACGTGACACTCATCCTAAGTAGAGAAAGTATGTCTTCAAACACAATTTTCTTCAATTTTCTTCAAAACTGTACTATTTGGTATAAATATGTTGTTAGGCGACTTGTCAACAATATAACATATGTCATTTTTCATATATATTATGTTGTTGTACATTGCTCCTAACTACTATATACTAAAGGCTTTATCTCCGAATCGTCTGCATATAATTTAACGAAATAAAAATCAAATTGAAGAGCATTGCCCTTGTTATGATATGAGTGCCAGCACAGTCCCCTGCCGTAGAAGTAGACTTACCTTGTATATATCATATTTTGCTCTGTTTAACTCTTTTTACAGAATATAACAGATTTTATCCCATACTATGTTTCATTGCCTCATAACAATATGGCTGACAAGTGGCAAGCGAGAAGTAAGATCTTGTACCATTGAGAACTACATACACCGCACTCGCTAAGTGGTGCTTTTTCTTTATTTCTTGATGAACAAACAATAATTTTTTACTATTTAGGGCTGGAATTCTGCATCACCCTGTATATTTTTTTACACACAACTACCAAATATACTACGTAAGTGTTGCACACATGATAAAGGGGAAAGAAAATCTATACATTACAACAAAAAATTTTAAAAAATGAAGTTAGTACCTGTTGTTATACATCAAGCAATTTAACCCTTGCAGGATTGAGGAGACCACGTGACACTCATCCTAAGTAGCGAAAGTATGTCTTCAAACACAATTTTCTTCAATTTTCTTAAAAACTGTACTATTTGGTATAAATATGTTGTTAGAAAACATCTCAACAATATAACATATGTCATTTTTCACATATATTATATTGTTGTGCATTGCTCCTAACTACTATATACTAAAGACAATATCTCCGAAACTTTTGAACATATTTTAACGAAATAAATATCAAAATGAAGAGCATTGCCCCTTTTATGATATGAGTGGCAGAGCAGTCCCCTGCCGTAGAAGGAGAGTTATCTTATATATATCATATTTTGTTCTGCTTAATTCTTTTTACAGAAAATAACAGATTTTATCCCATAATATGTTTCATTGCCTCATAACAACATGGCTGACCAATTACAACCGAGAAATGAGAACACGTACCATTCAGAACTACATACACGGCACTCGCTGAGTGGTGCTTTTTCTTTATTTCTTGATGAACAAACAATAATTTTTTGCTATTAAGGGCTGGAATTCTGCATCACCCTGTATATTTTTTTACACACAACTACCAAATATACTACGTAAGTGTTGCACACATGATAAAGGGGAAAGAAAATCTACACATTACAACAAAAAATTTTAAAAAATGAAGTTAGTACCTGTTGTTATACATGAAGCAATTTAACCCTTGCAGGATTGATGAGACCACGTGACACTCATCCTAAGTAGAGAAAGTATGTCTTCAAACACAATTTTCTTCAATTTTCTTCAAAACTGCACTATTTGGTATAAATATGTTTTTATCAACATCTCAACAATATAACATATGTCATTTTTCATATATATTATATTGTTGTGCATTGCTCCTAACTACTATATACTAAAGGCTATATCTCCGAATCTTCTGCACATATTTTGACGAAATAAAAATCAAATTGAAGAACATTGCCCCTGTTAAGATATGAGTGCCAGCACAGTTCCCTGCCGTAGAAGGAGAGTTACATTGTATATATCATATTTTGTACTGTTTAACTCTTTTTACAGAATATAACAGATTTTATCCCATATTATGTCTCATTGCCTCATAACAATATGGCTGGCCAATGACAACCGACAAGGAAGAACGTGTTCCATTTAGAATTGCATACACCGCACTCGCTAAGTGGGGCTTTTTCTTTATTTCTTGATGAACAAACAATAATATTTTACTATCAAGGGTTGGAATTCTGCATCACCGTGTATATTTTTTTAAAAACAATTACCAAATATACTACCTAAGTGTTGCACACATGATAAAGGGGAAAGAAAATCTATACATTACAACAAAAAATTTTAAAAAATGAAGTTAGTACCTGTTGTTATACATGAAGCATTTTAACCCCTGCAGGATTGATAAGACCACGTGACACTCATCCTAAGTAGAGAAAGTATGTCTTCAAATACAATTTTCTTCAATTTTCTTCAAAACTGTACTATTTGGTATAAATATGTTGTTAGGCAACATCTCAACAATATAACATATGTCATTTTTCATATATATTATATTGTTGTTCATTGCTCCTAACTACTATATACTAAAGACAATATCTCCGAAATTTTGAACATATTTTAACGAAATAAAAATCAAAATGAAGAGCATTCCCCTTTTATGATATGAGTGGCAGAACAGTCCCCTGCCGTAGAAGGAGAGTTACCTTATATATATCATATTTTGTTCTGCTTAATTCTTTTTACAGAATATAACAGATTTTATCCCATAATATGTTTCATTGCCTCATAACAATATGGCTGACCAATGACAACCGAGAAATGAGAACATATACCATTCAGAACTTCATACACGGCACTCGCTAAGTGGTGCTTTTTCTTTATTTCTTGATGAACAAACAATAACTTTTTGCTATTAAGGGCTGGAATTCTGCATCACCCTGTATATTTTTTTACACACAACTACAGATTATACTACCTAAGTGTTGCACACATGATAAAGGGGAAAGAAAATCTATACATTACAACAAAAAATTTTAAAAAATGAAGTTAGTACCTGTTGTTATACATGAAGCAATTTAAAACTTGCAGGATTGATAAGACCACGTGACACTCATCCTAAGTAGAGAAAGTATGTCTTCAAACACACTTTTCTTCAATTTTCTTCAAAACTGTACTATTTGGTATAAATATGTTGTTGGGCAACATCTCAACAATATAACATATGTCATTTTTCATATATATTATATTGTTGTGCATTGCTCCTAACTACTATATACTAAAGCCTATATCTCCGAATCTTCTCCACATATTTTAACGTAATAAAAATCAAATTGTAGAGCATTGCTCCTTTCTGATATGAGTGCCAGCACAGTTCTCTGCCGTGGAAGGAGAGTTACCTTGTATATATCATATTTTGTTCTGTTTAACTCTTTTTACAGAATATAACAGATTTTATCCCATAATATGTTTCGTTGCCTCATAACAATATGGCTGACCAGTGGCAAGCGAGAAATAAGAGCTTAAACCATTCAGAACTACATACACAGCACTCGCTAAGTGGGGCTTTTTCTTTATTTTTTGATGAACAAACAATAATTTTTTACTATTTAGGTCTGGAATTCTGCATCACCGTGTATATTTTTTTACACACAACTACCAAATATACTACGTAAGTGTTGCACACATGATAAAGGGGAAAGGAAATCTATACATTAAAAAAAAATTTAAAAAACGAAGTTAGTACCTGTTGTTATACATGAAGCAATTTAACCCTTGCAGGATTGATGAGACCACGTGACACTCATCCTAAGTGGAAAAAGTATGTCTTCAAACACAATTTTCTTCAAAACTGTACTATTTGGTATAAATATGTTGTTAGGCAACATCTCAACAATATAACATATGTCATTTTTCATATATATTATATTGTTGTGCACTGCTCCTAACTACTATATACTAAAGGCTATATCTCCGAATCTTGTGCACATATTTTAACGAAATAAAAATCAAATTGAAGAGCATTGCCCTCTTTGTGATGTGAGTGCAAGCAGAGTCCACTACCGTAGAAGGAGAGTTACCTTGTATGTATCATATTTTGTACTGTTTAACACTCTTTACAGAATATAACAGATTTTATTCCATATAATGTCTCATTGCCTCATAACAATATGGCTGAACAATGACAACCGACAAGGAAGAACGTGTTCCATTTAGAATTACATACACCGCACTCGCTAAGTGGTGCTTTTTCATTATTTCTTGATGAACAAACAATAATATTCTACTATCAAGGGTTGGAATTCTGCATCACCGTGTATATTTTTTAAAAAAACAATTACCAAATATACTACCTAAGTGTTGCACACATGATAAAGGGGAAAGAAAATCTATACATTACAACAAAAAATTTTAAAAAATGAAGTTAGTACCTGTTGTTATACATGAAGCAATTTAACCCTTGCAGGATTGATGAGACCACGTGACACTCATCCTAAGTAGAGAAAGTATGTCTTCAAACACAATTTTCTTCAATTTTCTTAAAAACTGTACTATTTGGTATAAATATGTTGTTAGGCGACTTGTCAACAATATAACATATTTCATTTTTCATATATATTATGTTGTTGTACATTGCTCCTAACTACTATATACTAAAGGCTTTATCCCCGAATCGTCTGCACATATTTTAACGAAATAAAAATCAAATTGAAGAGCATTGCCCTTGTTATGATATGAGTGCCAGCACAGTCCCCTGCCGTAGAAGGAGACTTACCTTGTATATATCGTATTTTGCTCTGTTTAACTCTTTTTACAGAATATAAAAGATTTTATCCCATAATATGTTTCATTGCCTCATAACAATATGGCTGACCAGTGGCAAGCGAGAAGTAAGATCTTGTACCATTCAGAACTACATACACCGCACTCGCTAAGTGGTGCTTTTTCTTTATTTCTTGATGAACAAACAATAACTTTTTACTATTTAGGGCTGGAATTCTGCATCACCCTGTATATTTTTTTACACACAACTACAAAATATACTACGTAAGTGTTGCACACATGATAAAGGGGAAAGAAAATCTATACATTACAACAAAAAATTTTAAAAAATGAAGTTAGTACCTGTTGTTATACATCAAGCAATTTAACCCTTGCAGGATTGATGAGACCACGTGACACACATCCTAAGTAGAGAAAGTATGTCTTCAAACACAATTTTCTTCAATTTTCTTAAAAACTGTACTATTTGGTATAAATATGTTGTTAGAAAACATCTCAACAATATAACATATGTCATTTTTCATATATATTATATTGTTGTGCATTGCTCCTAACTACTATATACTAAAGACAATATCACCGAAACTTTTGAACATATTTTAACGAAATAAATATCAAAATGAAGAGCATTGCCCCTTTTATGATATGAGTGGCAGAACAGTCCCCTGCCGTAGAAGGAGAGTTACCTTATATATATATCATATTTTGTTCTGCTTAATTCTTTTTACAGAATATAACAGATTTTATCCCATAATATGTTTCATTGCCTCATAACAATATGGCTGACCAATTACAACCGAGAAATGAGAACACGTACCATTCAGAACTACATACACGGCACTCGCTAAGTGGTGCTTTTTCTTTATTTCTTGATGAACAAACAATAATTTTTTGCTATTAAGGGCTGGAATTCTGTATCACCCTGTATATTTTTTTACACACAACCACCAAATATACTACCTAAGTGTTGCACACATGAGAAAGGGGAAAGAAAATCTATACATTACAAAAAAAAATTTTAAAAAATGAAGTTAGTACCTGTTGTTATACATGAAGCAATTTAACCCTTGCAGGATTGATGAGACCACGTGACACTCATCCTAAGTAGAGAAAGTATGTCTTCAAACACAATTTTCTTCAATTTTCTTCAAAACTGCACTATTTGGTATAAATATGTTTTTATCAACATCTCAACAATATAACATATGTCATTTTTCATATATATTATATTGTTGTGCATTGGTTCTAACTACTATATACTAAAGGCTATATCTCCGAATCTTCTGCACATATTTTAACGAAATAAAAATCAAATTGAAGAACATTGCCCCTGTTAAGATATGAGTGCCAGCACAGTTCCCTGCCGTAGAAGGAGAGTTACATTGTATATATCATATTTTGTACTGTTTAACTCTTTTTACAGAATATAACAGCTTTTATCCCATATTATGTCTCATTGCCTCATCACAATATGGCTGGCCAATGACAACCGACAAGGAAGAACGTGTTCCATTTAGAATTACATACACCGCACTCGCTAAGTGGTGCTTTTTCTTTATTTCTTGATGAACAAACAATAATATTTTACTATCAAGGGTTGGAATTCTGCATCACCGTGTATATTTTTTTAAAAACAATTACCAAATATACTACCTAAGTGTTGCACACATGATAAAGGGGAAAGAAAATCTATACATTACAACAAAAAATTTGAAAAAATGAAGTTAGTACCTGTTGTTATACATGAAGCAATTTAACCCTTGCAGGATGGATAAGACCACGTGACACTCATCCTAAGTAGAGAAAGTATGTCTTCAAACACAATTTTCTTCAATTTTCTTCAAAACTGTACTATTTTGTATAAATATGTTGTTAGGCAACATCTCAACAATATAACATATGTCATTTTTCATATATATTATATTGTTGTTCATTGCTCCTAACTACTATATACTAAAGACAATATCTCCGAAATTTTGAACACATTTTAACGAAATAAAAATCAAAATGAAGAGCATTCCCCTTTTATGATATGAGTGGCAGAACAGTCCCCTGCCGTAGAAGGAGAGTTACCTTATATATATCATATTTTTTTCTGCTTAATTCTTTTTACAGAATATAACAGATTTTATCCCATAATATGTTTCATTGCCTCATAACAATATGGCTGACCAATGACAACCGAGAAATGAGAACATGTACCATTCAGAACTACATACACGGCACTCGCTAAGTGGTGCTTTTTCTTTATTTCTTGATGAACAAACAATAAATTTTTGCTATTAAGGGCTGGAATTCTGCATCACCCTGTATATTTTTTTACACACAACTACAGATTATACTACCTAAGTGTTGCACACATGATAAAGGGGAAAGAAAATCTATACATTACAACAAAAAATTTTAAAAAATGAAGTTAGTACCTGTTGTTATACATGAAGCAACCTAACCCTTGCAGGATTGATGAGACCACGTGACACTCATCCTAGGTAGAGAAAGTATGTCTTCAAACACAATTTTCCTCAATTTTCTTCAAAACTGTACTATTTGGTATAAATATGTTTTTATCAACATCTCAACAATACAACATATGTCATTTTTCATATATATTATATTGTTGTGCATTGCTCCTAACTACTATATACTAAAGGCTATATCTCCGAATCTTCTGCACATATTTTGACGAAATAAAAATCAAATTGAAGAACATTGCCCCTGTTAAGATATGAGTGCCAGCACAGTTCCCTGCCGTAGAAGGAGAGTTACATTGTATATATCATATTTTGTACTGTTTAACTCTTTTTACAGAATATAACAGATTTTATCCCATAATATGTCTCATTGCCTCATAACAATATGGCTGGCCAATGACAACCGACAAGGAAGAACGTGTTCCATTTAGAATTACATACACCGCACTCGCTAAGTGGTGCTTTTTCTTTATTTCTTGATGAACAAACAATAATATTTTACTATCAAGGGTTGGAATTCTGCATCACCGTGTATATTTTTTAAAAAAAACAATTACCAAATATACTACCTAAGTGTTGCACACATGATAAAGGGGAAAGAAAATCTATACATTACAACAAAAAATTTTAAAAAATGAAGTTAGTACCTGTTGTTATACATGAAGCAATTTAACCCTTGCAGGATTGATGAGACCACGTGACACTCATCCTAAGTAGAGAAAGTATGTCTTCAAACACAATTTTCTTCAATTTTCTTAAAAACTGTACTATTTGGTATAAATATGTTGTTAGGCGACTTGTCAACAATATAACATATGTCATTTTTCATATATATTATGTTGTTGTACATTGCTCCTAACTACTATATACTAAAGGCTTTATCTCCGAATCGTCTGCACATATTTTAACGAAATAAAAATCAAATTGAAGAGCATTGCCCTTGTTATGATATGAGTGCCAGCACAGTCCCCTGCCGTAGAAGGAGACTTACCTTGTATATATCGTATTTTGCTCTGTTTAACTCTTTTAACAGAATATAACAGATTTTATCCCATAATATGTTTTATTGCCTCATAACAATATGGCTGACCAGTGGCAAGCGAGAAGTAAGATCTTGTACCATTCAGAACTACATACACCGCACTCGCTAAGTGGTGCTTTTTCTTTATTTCTTGATGAACAAACAATAATTTTTTACTATTTAGGGCTGGAATTCTGCATCACCCTGTATATTTTTTTACACACAACTACCAAATATACTACGTAAGTGTTGCACACATGATAAAGGGGAAAGAAAATCTATACATTACAACAAAAAATTTTAAAAAATGAAGTTAGTACCTGTTGTTATACATCAAGCAATTTAACCCTTGCAGGATTGAGGAGACCACGTGACACTCATCCTAAGTAGAGAAAGTATGTCTTCAAACACAATTTTCTTCAATTTTCTTAAAAACTGTACTATTTGGTATAAATATGTTGTTAGAAAACATCTCAACAATATAACATATGTCATTTTTCATATATATTATATTGTTGTGCATTGCTCCTAACTACTATATACTAAAGACAATATCTCCGAAACTTTTGAACATATTTTAACGAAATAAATATCAAAATGAAGAGCATTGCCCCTTTTATGATATGAGTGGCAGAACAGTCCCCTGCCGTAGAAGGAGAGTTACCTTATATATATATCATATTTTGTTCTGCTTAATTCTTTTTACAGAATATAACAGATTTTATCCCATAATATGTTTCATTGCCTCATAACAATATGGCTGACCAATTACAACCGAGAAATGAGAACACGTACCATTCAGAACTACATACACCGCACTCGCTAAGTGGTGCTTTTTCTTTATTTCTTGATGAACAAACAATAATTTTTTACTATTTAGGGCTGGAATTCTGCATCACCCTGTATATTTTTTTACACACAACTACCAAATATACTACGTAAGTGTTGCACACATGATAAAGGGGAAAGAAAATCTATACATTACAACAAAAAATTTTAAAAAATGAAGTTAGTACCTGTTGTTATACATGAAGCAATTTAACCCTTGCAGGATTGAGGAGACCACGTGACACTCATCCTAAGTAGAGAAAGTATGTCTTCAAACACAATTTTCTTCAATTTTCTTAAAAACTGTACTATTTGGTATAAATATGTTGTTAGAAAACATCTGAACAATATAACATATGTCATTTTTCATATATATTATATTGTTGTGCATTGCTCCTAACTACTATATACTAAAGACAATATCTCCGAAACTTTTGAACATATTTTAACGAAATAAATGTCAAAATGAAGAGCATTGCCCCTTTTATGATATGAGTGGCAGAACAGTCCCCTGCCGTAGAAGGAGAGTTACCTTATATATATCATATTTTGTTCTGCTTAATTCTTTTTACAGAATATAACAGATTTTATCCCATAATATGTTTCATTGCCTCATAACAATATGGCTGACCAATTACAACCGAGAAATGAGAACACGTACCATTCAGAACTACATACACGGCACTCGCTAAGTGGTGCTTTTTCTTTATTTCTTGATGAACAAACAATAATTTTTTGCTATTAAGGGCTGGAATTCTGTATCACCCTGTATATTTTTTTACACACAACTACAGATTATACTACCTAAGTGTTGCACACATGATAAAGGGGAAAGAAAATCTATACATTACATCAAAAAATTTTAAAAAATGAAGTTAGTACCTGTTGTTATACATGAAGCAATTTAACCCTAGCAGGATTGATGAGACCACGTGACACTCATCCTAAGTAGAGAAAGAATGTCTTCAAACACAATTTTCTTCAATTTTCTTCAAAACTGCACTATTTGGTATGAATATGTTTTTATCAACATCTCAACAATATAACATATGTCATTTTTCATATATATTATATTGTTGTGCATTGTTCCTAACTACTATATACTAAAGGCTATATCTCCGAATCTTCTGCACATATTTTGACGAAATAAAAATCAAATTGAAGAACATTGCCCCTGTTAAGATATGAGTGCCAGCACAGTTCCCTGCCGTAGAAGGAGAGTTACATTGTATATATCATATTTTGTACTGTTTAACTCTTTTTACAGAATATAACAGATTTTATCCCATAATATGTCTCATTGCCTCATAACAATATGGCTGGCCAATGACAACCGACAAGGAAGAACGTGTTCCATTTAGAATTACATACACCGCACTCGCTAAGTGGTGCTTTTTCTTTATTTCTTGATGAACAAACAATAATATTTTACTATCAAGGGTTGGAATTCTGCATCACCGTGTATATTTTTTAAAAAAAACAATTACCAAATATACTACCTAAGTGTTGCACACATGATAAAGGGGAAAGAAAATCTATACATTACAACAAAAAATTTTAAAAAATGAAGTTAGTACCTGTTGTTATACATGAAGCAATTTAACCCTTGCAGGATTGATGAGACCACGTGACACTCATCCTAAGTAGAGAAAGTATGTCTTCAAACACAATTTTCTTCAATTTTCTTAAAAACTGTACTATTTGGTATAAATATGTTGTTAGGCGACTTGTCAACAATATAACATATGTCATTTTTCATATATATTATGTTGTTGTACATTGCTCCTAACTACTATATACTAAAGGCTTTATCTCCGAATCGTCTGCACATATTTTAACGAAATAAAAATCAAATTGAAGAGCATTGCCCTTGTTATGATATGAGTGCCAGCACAGTCCCCTGCCGTAGAAGGAGACTTACCTTGTATATATCGTATTTTGCTCTGTTTAACTCTTTTAACAGAATATAACAGATTTTATCCCATAATATGTTTTATTGCCTCATAACAATATGGCTGACCAGTGGCAAGCGAGAAGTAAGATCTTGTACCATTCAGAACTACATACACCGCACTCGCTAAGTGGTGCTTTTTCTTTATTTCTTGATGAACAAACAATAATTTTTTACTATTTAGGGCTGGAATTCTGCATCACCCTGTATATTTTTTTACACACAACTACCAAATATACTACGTAAGTGTTGCACACATGATAAAGGGGAAAGAAAATCTATACATTACAACAAAAAATTTTAAAAAATGAAGTTAGTACCTGTTGTTATACATCAAGCAATTTAACCCTTGCAGGATTGAGGAGACCACGTGACACTCATCCTAAGTAGAGAAAGTATGTCTTCAAACACAATTTTCTTCAATTTTCTTAAAAACTGTACTATTTGGTATAAATATGTTGTTAGAAAACATCTCAACAATATAACATATGTCATTTTTCATATATATTATATTGTTGTGCATTGCTCCTAACTACTATATACTAAAGACAATATCTCCGAAACTTTTGAACATATTTTAACGAAATAAATATCAAAATGAAGAGCATTGCCCCTTTTATGATATGAGTGGCAGAACAGTCCCCTGCCGTAGAAGGAGAGTTACCTTATATATATATCATATTTTGTTCTGCTTAATTCTTTTTACAGAATATAACAGATTTTATCCCATAATATGTTTCATTGCCTCATAACAATATGGCTGACCAATTACAACCGAGAAATGAGAACACGTACCATTCAGAACTACATACACCGCACTCGCTAAGTGGTGCTTTTTCTTTATTTCTTGATGAACAAACAATAATTTTTTACTATTTAGGGCTGGAATTCTGCATCACCCTGTATATTTTTTTACACACAACTACCAAATATACTACGTAAGTGTTGCACACATGATAAAGGGGAAAGAAAATCTATACATTACAACAAAAAATTTTAAAAAATGAAGTTAGTACCTGTTGTTATACATGAAGCAATTTAACCCTTGCAGGATTGAGGAGACCACGTGACACTCATCCTAAGTAGAGAAAGTATGTCTTCAAACACAATTTTCTTCAATTTTCTTAAAAACTGTACTATTTGGTATAAATATGTTGTTAGAAAACATCTGAACAATATAACATATGTCATTTTTCATATATATTATATTGTTGTGCATTGCTCCTAACTACTATATACTAAAGACAATATCTCCGAAACTTTTGAACATATTTTAACGAAATAAATGTCAAAATGAAGAGCATTGCCCCTTTTATGATATGAGTGGCAGAACAGTCCCCTGCCGTAGAAGGAGAGTTACCTTATATATATCATATTTTGTTCTGCTTAATTCTTTTTACAGAATATAACAGATTTTATCCCATAATATGTTTCATTGCCTCATAACAATATGGCTGACCAATTACAACCGAGAAATGAGAACACGTACCATTCAGAACTACATACACGGCACTCGCTAAGTGGTGCTTTTTCTTTATTTCTTGATGAACAAACAATAATTTTTTGCTATTAAGGGCTGGAATTCTGTATCACCCTGTATATTTTTTTACACACAACTACAGATTATACTACCTAAGTGTTGCACACATGATAAAGGGGAAAGAAAATCTATACATTACATCAAAAAATTTTAAAAAATGAAGTTAGTACCTGTTGTTATACATGAAGCAATTTAACCCTAGCAGGATTGATGAGACCACGTGACACTCATCCTAAGTAGAGAAAGAATGTCTTCAAACACAATTTTCTTCAATTTTCTTCAAAACTGCACTATTTGGTATGAATATGTTTTTATCAACATCTCAACAATATAACATATGTCATTTTTCATATATATTATATTGTTGTGCATTGTTCCTAACTACTATATACTAAAGGCTATATCTCCGAATCTTCTGCACATATTTTGACGAAATAAAAATCAAATTGAAGAACATTGCCCCTGTTAAGATATGAGTGCCAGCACAGTTCCCTGCCGTAGAAGGAGAGTTACATTGTATATATCATATTTTGTACTGTTTAACTCTTTTTACAGAATATAACAGCTTTTATCCCATATTATGTCTCATTGCCTCATAACAATATGGCTGGCCAATGACAACCGACAAGAAAGAACGTGTTCCATTTAGAATTACATACACCGCACTCGCTAAGTGGTGCTTTTTCTTTATTTCTTGATGAACAAACAATAATATTTTACTATCAAGGGTTGGAATTCTGCATCACCGTGTATATTTTTTTACACACAACTACAGATTATACTACCTAAGTGTTGCACACATGATAAAGGGGAAAGAAAATCTATACATTACAACAAAAAATTTTAAAAAATGAAGTTAGTACCTGTTGTTATACATGAAGCAATCTAACCCTTGCAGGATTGATGAGACCACGTAACACTCATCCTAGGTAGAGAAAGTATGTCTTCAAACACAATTTTCCTCAATTTTCTTCAAAACTGTACTATTTGGTATAAATATGTTTTTATCAACATCTCAACAATACAACATATGTCATTTTTCATATATATTATATTGTTGTGCATTGCTCCTAACTACTATATACTAAAGGCTATATCTCCGAATCTTCTGCACATATTTTGACGAAATAAAAATCAAAATGAAGAGCATTCCCCTTTTATGATATGAGTGGCAGAACAGTCCCCTGCCGTAGAAGGAGAGTTACCTTATATATATCATATTTTGTTCTGCTTAATTCTTTTTACAGAATATAACAGATTTTATCCCATAATATGTTTCATTGCCTCATAACAATATGGCTGACCAATGACAACCGAGAAATGAGAACATATACCATTCAGAACTTCATACACGGCACTCGCTAAGTGGTGCTTTTTCTTTATTTCTTGATGAACAAACAATAACTTTTTGCTATTAAGGGCTGGAATTCTGCATCACCCTGTATATTTTTTTACACACAACTACAGATTATACTACCTAAGTGTTGCACACATGATAAAGGGGAAAGAAAATCTATACATTACAACAAAAAATTTTAAAAAATGAAGTTAGTACCTGTTGTTATACATGAAGCAATTTAAAACTTGCAGGATTGATAAGACCACGTGACACTCATCCTAAGTAGAGAAAGTATGTCTTCAAACACACTTTTCTTCAATTTTCTTCAAAACTGTACTATTTGGTATAAATATGTTGTTGGGCAACATCTCAACAATATAACATATGTCATTTTTCATATATATTATATTGTTGTGCATTGCTCCTAACTACTATATACTAAAGCCTATATCTCCGAATCTTCTCCACATATTTTAACGTAATAAAAATCAAATTGTAGAGCATTGCTCCTTTCTGATATGAGTGCCAGCACAGTTCTCTGCCGTAGAAGGAGAGTTACCTTGTATATATCATATTTTGTTCTGTTTAACTCTTTTTACAGAATATAACAGATTTTATCCCATAATATGTTTCGTTGCCTCATAACAATATGGCTGACCAGTGGCAAGCGAGAAATAAGAGCTTAAACCATTCAGAACTACATACACAGCACTCGCTAAGTGGGGCTTTTTCTTTATTTTTTGATGAACAAACAATAATTTTTTACTATTTAGGTCTGGAATTCTGCATCACCGTGTATATTTTTTTACACACAACTACCAAATATACTACGTAAGTGTTGCACACATGATAAAGGGGAAAGGAAATCTATACATTAAAAAAAAATTTAAAAAACGAAGTTAGTACCTGTTGTTATACATGAAGCAATTTAACCCTTGCAGGATTGATGAGACCACGTGACACTCATCCTAAGTGGAAAAAGTATGTCTTCAAACACAATTTTCTTCAAAACTGTACTATTTGGTATAAATATGTTGTTAGGCAACATCTCAACAATATAACATATGTCATTTTTCATATATATTATATTGTTGTGCACTGCTCCTAACTACTATATACTAAAGGCTATATCTCCGAATCTTGTGCACATATTTTAACGAAATAAAAATCAAATTGAAGAGCATTGCCCTCTTTGTGATGTGAGTGCAAGCAGAGTCCACTACCGTAGAAGGAGAGTTACCTTGTATGTATCATATTTTGTACTGTTTAACACTCTTTACAGAATATAACAGATTTTATTCCATATAATGTCTCATTGCCTCATAACAATATGGCTGAACAATGACAACCGACAAGGAAGAACGTGTTCCATTTAGAATTACATACACCGCACTCGCTAAGTGGTGCTTTTTCATTATTTCTTGATGAACAAACAATAATATTCTACTATCAAGGGTTGGAATTCTGCATCACCGTGTATATTTTTTAAAAAAACAATTACCAAATATACTACCTAAGTGTTGCACACATGATAAAGGGGAAAGAAAATCTATACATTACAACAAAAAATTTTAAAAAATGAAGTTAGTACCTGTTGTTATACATGAAGCAATTTAACCCTTGCAGGATTGATGAGACCACGTGACACTCATCCTAAGTAGAGAAAGTATGTCTTCAAACACAATTTTCTTCAATTTTCTTAAAAACTGTACTATTTGGTATAAATATGTTGTTAGGCGACTTGTCAACAATATAACATATTTCATTTTTCATATATATTATGTTGTTGTACATTGCTCCTAACTACTATATACTAAAGGCTTTATCCCCGAATCGTCTGCACATATTTTAACGAAATAAAAATCAAATTGAAGAGCATTGCCCTTGTTATGATATGAGTGCCAGCACAGTCCCCTGCCGTAGAAGGAGACTTACCTTGTATATATCGTATTTTGCTCTGTTTAACTCTTTTTACAGAATATAAAAGATTTTATCCCATAATATGTTTCATTGCCTCATAACAATATGGCTGACCAGTGGCAAGCGAGAAGTAAGATCTTGTACCATTCAGAACTACATACACCGCACTCGCTAAGTGGTGCTTTTTCTTTATTTCTTGATGAACAAACAATAACTTTTTACTATTTAGGGCTGGAATTCTGCATCACCCTGTATATTTTTTTACACACAACTACAAAATATACTACGTAAGTGTTGCACACATGATAAAGGGGAAAGAAAATCTATACATTACAACAAAAAATTTTAAAAAATGAAGTTAGTACCTGTTGTTATACATCAAGCAATTTAACCCTTGCAGGATTGATGAGACCACGTGACACACATCCTAAGTAGAGAAAGTATGTCTTCAAACACAATTTTCTTCAATTTTCTTAAAAACTGTACTATTTGGTATAAATATGTTGTTAGAAAACATCTCAACAATATAACATATGTCATTTTTCATATATATTATATTGTTGTGCATTGCTCCTAACTACTATATACTAAAGACAATATCACCGAAACTTTTGAACATATTTTAACGAAATAAATATCAAAATGAAGAGCATTGCCCCTTTTATGATATGAGTGGCAGAACAGTCCCCTGCCGTAGAAGGAGAGTTACCTTATATATATATCATATTTTG
This sequence comes from Thermobia domestica, assembly GCF_964235325.1. Lineage (NCBI taxonomy): Eukaryota > Metazoa > Arthropoda > Insecta > Zygentoma > Lepismatidae > Thermobia > Thermobia domestica. Next base: position 183,859,985 of record NC_137460.1, on the reverse strand, counting down.
TTCTGCTTAATTCTTTTTACAGAATATAACAGATTTTATCCCATAATATGTTTCATTGCCTCATAACAATATGGCTGACCAATTACAACCGAGAAATGAGAACACGTACCATTCAGAACTACATACACGGCACTCGCTAAGTGGTGCTTTTTCTTTATTTCTTGATGAACAAACAATAATTTTTTGCTATTAAGGGCTGGAATTCTGTATCACCCTGTATATTTTTTTACACACAACCACCAAATATACTACCTAAGTGTTGCACACATGAGAAAGGGGAAAGAAAATCTATACATTACAAAAAAAAATTTTAAAAAATGAAGTTAGTACCTGTTGTTATACATGAAGCAATTTAACCCTTGCAGGATTGATGAGACCACGTGACACTCATCCTAAGTAGAGAAAGTATGTCTTCAAACACAATTTTCTTCAATTTTCTTCAAAACTGCACTATTTGGTATAAATATGTTTTTATCAACATCTCAACAATATAACATATGTCATTTTTCATATATATTATATTGTTGTGCATTGGTTCTAACTACTATATACTAAAGGCTATATCTCCGAATCTTCTGCACATATTTTAACGAAATAAAAATCAAATTGAAGAACATTGCCCCTGTTAAGATATGAGTGCCAGCACAGTTCCCTGCCGTAGAAGGAGAGTTACATTGTATATATCATATTTTGTACTGTTTAACTATTTTTACAGAATATAACAGCTTTTATCCCATATTATGTCTCATTGCCTCATCACAATATGGCTGGCCAATGACAACCGACAAGGAAGAACGTGTTCCATTTAGAATTACATACACCGCACTCGCTAAGTGGTGCTTTTTCTTTATTTCTTGATGAACAAACAATAATATTTTACTATCAAGGGTTGGAATTCTGCATCACCGTGTATATTTTTTTAAAAACAATTACCAAATATACTACCTAAGTGTTGCACACATGATAAAGGGGAAAGAAAATCTATACATTACAACAAAAAATTTGAAAAAATGAAGTTAGTACCTGTTGTTATACATGAAGCAATTTAACCCTTGCAGGATGGATAAGACCACGTGACACTCATCCTAAGTAGAGAAAGTATGTCTTCAAACACAATTTTCTTCAATTTTCTTCAAAACTGTACTATTTTGTATAAATATGTTGTTAGGCAACATCTCAACAATATAACATATGTCATTTTTCATATATATTATATTGTTGTTCATTGCTCCTAACTACTATATACTAAAGACAATATCTCCGAAATTTTGAACACATTTTAACGAAATAAAAATCAAAATGAAGAGCATTCCCCTTTTATGATATGAGTGGCAGAACAGTCCCCTGCCGTAGAAGGAGAGTTACCTTATATATATCATATTTTTTTCTGCTTAATTCTTTTTACAGAATATAACAGATTTTATCCCATAATATGTTTCATTGCCTCATAACAATATGGCTGACCAATGACAACCGAGAAATGAGAACATGTACCATTCAGAACTACATACACGGCACTCGCTAAGTGGTGCTTTTTCTTTATTTCTTGATGAACAAACAATAAATTTTTGCTATTAAGGGCTGGAATTCTGCATCACCCTGTATATTTTTTTACACACAACTACAGATTATACTACCTAAGTGTTGCACACATGATAAAGGGGAAAGAAAATCTATACATTACAACAAAAAATTTTAAAAAATGAAGTTAGTACCTGTTGTTATACATGAAGCAACCTAACCCTTGCAGGATTGATGAGACCACGTGACACTCATCCTAGGTAGAGAAAGTATGTCTTCAAACACAATTTTCCTCAATTTTCTTCAAAACTGTACTATTTGGTATAAATATGTTTTTATCAACATCTCAACAATACAACATATGTCATTTTTCATATATATTATATTGTTGTGCATTGCTCCTAACTACTATATACTAAAGGCTATATCTCCGAATCTTCTGCACATATTTTGACGAAATAAAAATCAAATTGAAGAACATTGCCCCTGTTAAGATATGAGTGCCAGCACAGTTCCCTGCCGTAGAAGGAGAGTTACATTGTATATATCATATTTTGTACTGTTTAACTCTTTTTACAGAATATAACAGATTTTATCCCATAATATGTCTCATTGCCTCATAACAATATGGCTGGCCAATGACAACCGACAAGGAAGAACGTGTTCCATTTAGAATTACATACACCGCACTCGCTAAGTGGTGCTTTTTCTTTATTTCTTGATGAACAAACAATAATATTTTACTATCAAGGGTTGGAATTCTGCATCACCGTGTATATTTTTTAAAAAAAACAATTACCAAATATACTACCTAAGTGTTGCACACATGATAAAGGGGAAAGAAAATCTATACATTACAACAAAAAATTTTAAAAAATGAAGTTAGTACCTGTTGTTATACATGAAGCAATTTAACCCTTGCAGGATTGATGAGACCACGTGACACTCATCCTAAGTAGAGAAAGTATGTCTTCAAACACAATTTTCTTCAATTTTCTTAAAAACTGTACTATTTGGTATAAATATGTTGTTAGGCGACTTGTCAACAATATAACATATGTCATTTTTCATATATATTATGTTGTTGTACATTGCTCCTAACTACTATATACTAAAGGCTTTATCTCCGAATCGTCTGCACATATTTTAACGAAATAAAAATCAAATTGAAGAGCATTGCCCTTGTTATGATATGAGTGCCAGCACAGTCCCCTGCCGTAGAAGGAGACTTACCTTGTATATATCGTATTTTGCTCTGTTTAACTCTTTTAACAGAATATAACAGATTTTATCCCATAATATGTTTTATTGCCTCATAACAATATGGCTGACCAGTGGCAAGCGAGAAGTAAGATCTTGTACCATTCAGAACTACATACACCGCACTCGCTAAGTGGTGCTTTTTCTTTATTTCTTGATGAACAAACAATAATTTTTTACTATTTAGGGCTGGAATTCTGCATCACCCTGTATATTTTTTTACACACAACTACCAAATATACTACGTAAGTGTTGCACACATGATAAAGGGGAAAGAAAATCTATACATTACAACAAAAAATTTTAAAAAATGAAGTTAGTACCTGTTGTTATACATCAAGCAATTTAACCCTTGCAGGATTGAGGAGACCACGTGACACTCATCCTAAGTAGAGAAAGTATGTCTTCAAACACAATTTTCTTCAATTTTCTTAAAAACTGTACTATTTGGTATAAATATGTTGTTAGAAAACATCTCAACAATATAACATATGTCATTTTTCATATATATTATATTGTTGTGCATTGCTCCTAACTACTATATACTAAAGACAATATCTCCGAAACTTTTGAACATATTTTAACGAAATAAATATCAAAATGAAGAGCATTGCCCCTTTTATGATATGAGTGGCAGAACAGTCCCCTGCCGTAGAAGGAGAGTTACCTTATATATATATCATATTTTGTTCTGCTTAATTCTTTTTACAGAATATAACAGATTTTATCCCATAATATGTTTCATTGCCTCATAACAATATGGCTGACCAATTACAACCGAGAAATGAGAACACGTACCATTCAGAACTACATACACCGCACTCGCTAAGTGGTGCTTTTTCTTTATTTCTTGATGAACAAACAATAATTTTTTACTATTTAGGGCTGGAATTCTGCATCACCCTGTATATTTTTTTACACACAACTACCAAATATACTACGTAAGTGTTGCACACATGATAAAGGGGAAAGAAAATCTATACATTACAACAAAAAATTTTAAAAAATGAAGTTAGTACCTGTTGTTATACATGAAGCAATTTAACCCTTGCAGGATTGAGGAGACCACGTGACACTCATCCTAAGTAGAGAAAGTATGTCTTCAAACACAATTTTCTTCAATTTTCTTAAAAACTGTACTATTTGGTATAAATATGTTGTTAGAAAACATCTGAACAATATAACATATGTCATTTTTCATATATATTATATTGTTGTGCATTGCTCCTAACTACTATATACTAAAGACAATATCTCCGAAACTTTTGAACATATTTTAACGAAATAAATGTCAAAATGAAGAGCATTGCCCCTTTTATGATATGAGTGGCAGAACAGTCCCCTGCCGTAGAAGGAGAGTTACCTTATATATATCATATTTTGTTCTGCTTAATTCTTTTTACAGAATATAACAGATTTTATCCCATAATATGTTTCATTGCCTCATAACAATATGGCTGACCAATTACAACCGAGAAATGAGAACACGTACCATTCAGAACTACATACACGGCACTCGCTAAGTGGTGCTTTTTCTTTATTTCTTGATGAACAAACAATAATTTTTTGCTATTAAGGGCTGGAATTCTGTATCACCCTGTATATTTTTTTACACACAACTACAGATTATACTACCTAAGTGTTGCACACATGATAAAGGGGAAAGAAAATCTATACATTACATCAAAAAATTTTAAAAAATGAAGTTAGTACCTGTTGTTATACATGAAGCAATTTAACCCTAGCAGGATTGATGAGACCACGTGACACTCATCCTAAGTAGAGAAAGAATGTCTTCAAACACAATTTTCTTCAATTTTCTTCAAAACTGCACTATTTGGTATGAATATGTTTTTATCAACATCTCAACAATATAACATATGTCATTTTTCATATATATTATATTGTTGTGCATTGTTCCTAACTACTATATACTAAAGGCTATATCTCCGAATCTTCTGCACATATTTTGACGAAATAAAAATCAAATTGAAGAACATTGCCCCTGTTAAGATATGAGTGCCAGCACAGTTCCCTGCCGTAGAAGGAGAGTTACATTGTATATATCATATTTTGTACTGTTTAACTCTTTTTACAGAATATAACAGCTTTTATCCCATATTATGTCTCATTGCCTCATAACAATATGGCTGGCCAATGACAACCGACAAGAAAGAACGTGTTCCATTTAGAATTACATACACCGCACTCGCTAAGTGGTGCTTTTTCTTTATTTCTTGATGAACAAACAATAATATTTTACTATCAAGGGTTGGAATTCTGCATCACCGTGTATATTTTTTTACACACAACTACAGATTATACTACCTAAGTGTTGCACACATGATAAAGGGGAAAGAAAATCTATACATTACAACAAAAAATTTTAAAAAATGAAGTTAGTACCTGTTGTTATACATGAAGCAATCTAACCCTTGCAGGATTGATGAGACCACGTAACACTCATCCTAGGTAGAGAAAGTATGTCTTCAAACACAATTTTCCTCAATTTTCTTCAAAACTGTACTATTTGGTATAAATATGTTTTTATCAACATCTCAACAATACAACATATGTCATTTTTCATATATATTATATTGTTGTGCATTGCTCCTAACTACTATATACTAAAGGCTATATCTCCGAATCTTCTGCACATATTTTGACGAAATAAAAATCAAAATGAAGAGCATTCCCCTTTTATGATATGAGTGGCAGAACAGTCCCCTGCCGTAGAAGGAGAGTTACCTTATATATATCATATTTTGTTCTGCTTAATTCTTTTTACAGAATATAACAGATTTTATCCCATAATATGTTTCATTTCCTCATAACAATATGGCTGACCAATGACAACCGAGAAATGAGAACATGTACCATTCAGAACTACATACACGGCACTCGCTAAGTGGTGCTTTTTCTTTATTTCTTGATGAACAAACAAAAACTTTTTGCTATTAAGGGCTGGAATTCTGCATCACCCTGTATATTTTTTTACACACAACTACAGATTATACTACCTAAGTGTTGCACACATGATAAAGGGGAAAGAAAATCTATACATTACAACAAAAAATTTTAAAAAATGAAGTTAGTACCTGTTGTTATACATGAAGCAATTTAACCCTTGCAGGATTGATGAGACCACGTGACACTCATCCTAAGTAGAGAAAGTATGTCTTCAAACACAATTTTCTTCAATTTTCTTAAAAACTGTACTATTTGGTATAAATATGTTGTTAGGCGACTTGTCAACAATATAACATATTTCATTTTTCATATATATTATGTTGTTGTACATTGCTCCTAACTACTATATACTAAAGGCTTTATCCCCGAATCGTCTGCACATATTTTAACGAAATAAAAATCAAATTGAAGAGCATTGCCCTTGTTATGATATGAGTGCCAGCACAGTCCCCTGCCGTAGAAGGAGACTTACCTTGTATATATCGTATTTTGCTCTGTTTAACTCTTTTTACAGAATATAAAAGATTTTATCCCATAATATGTTTCATTGCCTCATAACAATATGGCTGACCAATTACAACCGAGAAATGAGAACACGTACCATTCAGAACTACATACACGGCACTCGCTAAGTGGTGCTTTTTCTTTATTTCTTGATGAACAAACAATAATTTTTTGCTATTAAGGGCTGGAATTCTGTATCACCCTGTATATTTTTTTACACACAACCACCAAATATACTACCTAAGTGTTGCACACATGAGAAAGGGGAAAGAAAATCTATACATTACAAAAAAAAATTTTAAAAAATGAAGTTAGTACCTGTTGTTATACATGAAGCAATTTAACCCTTGCAGGATTGATGAGACCACGTGACACTCATCCTAAGTAGAGAAAGTATGTCTTCAAACACAATTTTCTTCAATTTTCTTCAAAACTGCACTATTTGGTATAAATATGTTTTTATCAACATCTCAACAATATAACATATGTCATTTTTCATATATATTATATTGTTGTGCATTGGTTCTAACTACTATATACTAAAGGCTATATCTCCGAATCTTCTGCACATATTTTAACGAAATAAAAATCAAATTGAAGAACATTGCCCCTGTTAAGATATGAGTGCCAGCACAGTTCCCTGCCGTAGAAGGAGAGTTACATTGTATATATCATATTTTGTACTGTTTAACTCTTTTTACAGAATATAACAGCTTTTATCCCATATTATGTCTCATTGCCTCATCACAATATGGCTGGCCAATGACAACCGACAAGGAAGAACGTGTTCCATTTAGAATTACATACACCGCACTCGCTAAGTGGTGCTTTTTCTTTATTTCTTGATGAACAAACAATAATATTTTACTATCAAGGGTTGGAATTCTGCATCACCGTGTATATTTTTTTAAAAACAATTACCAAATATACTACCTAAGTGTTGCACACATGATAAAGGGGAAAGAAAATCTATACATTACAACAAAAAATTTGAAAAAATGAAGTTAGTACCTGTTGTTATACATGAAGCAATTTAACCCTTGCAGGATGGATAAGACCACGTGACACTCATCCTAAGTAGAGAAAGTATGTCTTCAAACACAATTTTCTTCAATTTTCTTCAAAACTGTACTATTTTGTATAAATATGTTGTTAGGCAACATCTCAACAATATAACATATGTCATTTTTCATATATATTATATTGTTGTTCATTGCTCCTAACTACTATATACTAAAGACAATATCTCCGAAATTTTGAACACATTTTAACGAAATAAAAATCAAAATGAAGAGCATTCCCCTTTTATGATATGAGTGGCAGAACAGTCCCCTGCCGTAGAAGGAGAGTTACCTTATATATATCATATTTTTTTTTGCTTAATTCTTTTTACAGAATATAACAGATTTTATCCCATAATATGTTTCATTGCCTCATAACAATATGGCTGACCAATGACAACCGAGAAATGAGAACATGTACCATTCAGAACTACATACACGGCACTCGCTAAGTGGTGCTTTTTCTTTATTTCTTGATGAACAAACAATAAATTTTTGCTATTAAGGGCTGGAATTCTGCATCACCCTGTATATTTTTTTACACACAACTACAGATTATACTACCTAAGTGTTGCACACATGATAAAGGGGAAAGAAAATCTATACATTACAACAAAAAATTTTAAAAAATGAAGTTAGTACCTGTTGTTATACATGAAGCAACCTAACCCTTGCAGGATTGATGAGACCACGTGACACTCATCCTAGGTAGAGAAAGTATGTCTTCAAACACAATTTTCCTCAATTTTCTTCAAAACTGTACTATTTGGTATAAATATGTTTTTATCAACATCTCAACAATACAACATATGTCATTTTTCATATATATTATATTGTTGTGCATTGCTCCTAACTACTATATACTAAAGGCTATATCTCCGAATCTTCTGCACATATTTTGACGAAATAAAAATCAAATTGAAGAACATTGCCCCTGTTAAGATATGAGTGCCAGCACAGTTCCCTGCCGTAGAAGGAGAGTTACATTGTATATATCATATTTTGTACTGTTTAACTCTTTTTACAGAATATAACAGATTTTATCCCATAATATGTCTCATTGCCTCATAACAATATGGCTGGCCAATGACAACCGACAAGGAAGAACGTGTTCCATTTAGAATTACATACACCGCACTCGCTAAGTGGTGCTTTTTCTTTATTTCTTGATGAACAAACAATAATATTTTACTATCAAGGGTTGGAATTCTGCATCACCGTGTATATTTTTAAAAAAAAACAATTACCAAATATACTACCTAAGTGTTGCACACATGATAAAGGGGAAAGAAAATCTATACATTACAACAAAAAATTTTAAAAAATGAAGTTAGTACCTGTTGTTATACATGAAGCAATTTAACCTTGCAGGATTGATGAGACCACGTGACACTCATCCTAAGTAGAGAAAGTATGTCTTCAAACACAATTTTCTTCAATTTTCTTAAAAACTGTACTATTTGGTATAAATATGTTATTAGGCGACTTGTCAACAATATAACATATGTCATTTTTCATATATATTATGTTGTTGTACATTGCTCCTAACTACTATATACTAAAGGCTTTATCTCCGAATCGTCTGCACATATTTTAACGAAATAAAAATCAAATTGAAGAGCATTGCCCTTGTTATGATATGAGTGCCAGCACAGTCCCCTGCCGTAGAAGGAGACTTACCTTGTATATATCGTATTTTGCTCTGTTTAACTCTTTTAACAGAATATAACAGATTTTATCCCATAATATGTTTTATTGCCTCATAACAATATGGCTGACCAGTGGCAAGCGAGAAGTAAGATCTTGTACCATTCAGAACTACATACACCGCACTCGCTAAGTGGTGCTTTTTCTTCATTTCTTGATGAACAAACAATAATTTTTTACTATTTAGGGCTGGAATTCTGCATCACCCTGTATATTTTTTTACACACAACTACCAAATATACTACGTAAGTGTTGCACACATGATAAAGGGGAAAGAAAATCTATACATTACAACAAAAAATTTTAAAAAATGAAGTTAGTACCTGTTGTTATACATCAAGCAATTTAACCCTTGCAGGATTGAGGAGACCACGTGACACTCATCCTAAGTAGAGAAAGTATGTCTTCAAACACAATTTTCTTCAATTTTCTTAAAAACTGTACTATTTGGTATAAATATGTTGTTAGAAAACATCTCAACAATATAACATATGTCATTTTTCATATATATTATATTGTTGTGCATTGCTCCTAACTACTATATACTAAAGACAATATCTCCGAAACTTTTGAACATATTTTAACGAAATAAATATCAAAATGAAGAGCATTGCCCCTTTTATGATATGAGTGGCAGAACAGTCCCCTGCCGTAGAAGGAGAGTTACCTTATATATATATCATATTTTGTTCTGCTTAATTCTTTTTACAGAATATAACAGATTTTATCCCATAATATGTTTCATTGCCTCATAACAATATGGCTGACCAATTACAACCGAGAAATGAGAACACGTACCATTCAGAACTACATACACCGCACTCGCTAAGTGGTGCTTTTTCTTTATTTCTTGATGAACAAACAATAATTTTTTACTATTTAGGGCTGGAATTCTGCATCACCCTGTATATTTTTTTACACACAACTACCAAATATACTACGTAAGTGTTGCACACATGATAAAGGGGAAAGAAAATCTATACATTACAACAAAAAATTTTAAAAAATGAAGTTAGTACCTGTTGTTATACATGAAGCAATTTAACCCTTGCAGGATTGAGGAGACCACGTGACACTCATCCTAAGTAGAGAAAGTATGTCTTCAAACACAATTTTCTTCAATTTTCTTAAAAACTGTACTATTTGGTATAAATATGTTGTTAGAAAACATCTGAACAATATAACATATGTCATTTTTCATATATATTATATTGTTGTGCATTGCTCCTAACTACTATATACTAAAGACAATATCTCCGAAACTTTTGAACATATTTTAACGAAATAAATGTCAAAATGAAGAGCATTGCCCCTTTTATGATATGAGTGGCAGAACAGTCCCCTGCCGTAGAAGGAGAGTTACCTTATATATATCATATTTTGTTCTGCTTAATTCTTTTTACAGAATATAACAGATTTTATCCCATAATATGTTTCATTGCCTCATAACAATATGGCTGACCAATTACAACCGAGAAATGAGAACACGTACCATTCAGAACTACATACACGGCACTCGCTAAGTGGTGCTTTTTCTTTATTTCTTGATGAACAAACAATAATTTTTTGCTATTAAGGGCTGGAATTCTGTATCACCCTGTATATTTTTTTACACACAACTACCAAATATACTACCTAAGTGTTGCACACATGATAAAGGGGAAAGAAAATCTATACATTACATCAAAAAATTTTAAAAAATGAAGTTAGTACCTGTTGTTATACATGAAGCAATTTAACCCTAGCAGGATTGATGAGACCACGTGACACTCATCCTAAGTAGAGAAAGAATGTCTTCAAACACAATTTTCTTCAATTTTCTTCAAAACTGCACTATTTGGTATGAATATGTTTTTATCAACATCTCAACAATATAACATATGTCATTTTTCATATATATTATATTGTTGTGCATTGTTCCTAACTACTATATACTAAAGGCTATATCTCCGAATCTTCTGCACATATTTTGACGAAATAAAAATCAAATTGAAGAACATTGCCCCTGTTAAGATATGAGTGCCAGCACAGTTCCCTGCCGTAGAAGGAGAGTTACATTGTATATATAATATTTTGTACTGTTTAACTCTTTTTACAGAATATAACAGCTTTTATCCCATATTATGTCTCATTGCCTCATAACAATATGGCTGGCCAATGACAACCGACAAGAAAGAACGTGTTCCATTTAGAATTACATACACCGCACTCGCTAAGTGGTGCTTTTTCTTTATTTCTTGATGAACAAACAATAATATTTTACTATCAAGGGTTGGAATTCTGCATCACCGTGTATATTTTTTTACACACAACTACAGATTATACTACCTAAGTGTTGCACACATGATAAAGGGGAAAGAAAATCTATACATTACAACAAAAAATTTTAAAAAATGAAGTTAGTACCTGTTGTTATACATGAAGCAATCTAACCCTTGCAGGATTGATGAGACCACGTAACACTCATCCTAGGTAGAGAAAGTATGTCTTCAAACACAATTTTCCTCAATTTTCTTCAAAACTGTACTATTTGGTATAAATATGTTTTTATCAACATCTCAACAATACAACATATGTCATTTTTCATATATATTATATTGTTGTGCATTGCTCCTAACTACTATATACTAAAGGCTATATCTCCGAATCTTCTGCACATATTTTGACGAAATAAAAATCAAAATGAAGAGCATTCCCCTTTTATGATATGAGTGGCAGAACAGTCCCCTGCCGTAGAAGGAGAGTTACCTTATATATATCATATTTTGTTCTGCTTAATTCTTTTTACAGAATATAACAGATTTTATCCCATAATATGTTTCATTTCCTCATAACAATATGGCTGACCAATGACAACCGAGAAATGAGAACATGTACCATTCAGAACTACATACACGGCACTCGCTAAGTGGTGCTTTTTCTTTATTTCTTGATGAACAAACAAAAACTTTTTGCTATTAAGGGCTGGAATTCTGCATCACCCTGTATATTTTTTTACACACAACTACAGATTATACTACCTAAGTGTTGCACACATGATAAAGGGGAAAGAAAATCTATACATTACAACTAAAAATTTTAAAAAATGAAGTTAGTACCTGTTGTTATACATGAAGCAATCTAAGCCTTGCAGGATTGATGAGACCACGTGACACTCATCCTAGGTAGAGAAAGTATGTCTTCAAACACAATTTTCCTCAATTTTCTTCAAAACTGCACTATTTGGTATAAATATGTTTTTATCAACATCTCAACAATATAACATATGTCATTTTTCATATATATTATATTGTTGTGCATTGCTCCTAACTACTATATACTAAAGGCTATATCTCCGAATCTTCTGCACATATTTTGACGAAATAAAAATCAAATTGAAGAACATTGCCCCTGTTAAGATATGAGTGCCAGCACAGTTCCCTGCCGTAGAAGGAGAGTTACATTGTATATATCATATTTTGTACTGTTTAACTCTTTTTACAGAATATAACAGATTTTATCCCATATTATGTCTCATTGCCTCATAACAATATGGCTGGCCAATGACAACCGACAAGGAAGAACGTGTTCCATTTAGAATTACATACACCGCACTCGCTAAGTGGTGCTTTTTCATTATTTCTTGATGAACAAACAATAATATTCTACTATCAAGGGTTGGAATTCTGCATCACCGTGTATATTTTTTAAAAAAACAATTACCAAATATACTACCTAAGTGTTGCACACATGATAAAGGGGAAAGAAAATCTATACATTACAACAAAAAATTTTAAAAAATGAAGTTAGTACCTGTTGTTATACATGAAGCAATTTAACCCTTGCAGGATTGATGAGACCACGTGACACTCATCCTAAGTAGAGAAAGTATGTCTTCAAACACAATTTTCTTCAATTTTCTTAAAAACTGTACTATTTGGTATAAATATGTTGTTAGGCGACTTGTCAACAATATAACATATTTCATTTTTCATATATATTATGTTGTTGTACATTGCTCCTAACTACTATATACTAAAGGCTTTATCCCCGAATCGTCTGCACATATTTTAACGAAATAAAAATCAAATTGAAGAGCATTGCCCTTGTTATGATATGAGTGCCAGCACAGTCCCCTGCCGTAGAAGGAGACTTACCTTGTATATATCGTATTTTGCTCTGTTTAACTCTTTTTACAGAATATAAAAGATTTTATCCCATAATATGTTTCATTGCCTCATAACAATATGGCTGACCAGTGGCAAGCGAGAAGTAAGATCTTGTACCATTCAGAACTACATACACCGCACTCGCTAAGTGGTGCTTTTTCTTTATTTCTTGATGAACAAACAATAACTTTTTACTATTTAGGGCTGGAATTCTGCATCACCCTGTATATTTTTTTACACACAACTACAAAATATACTACGTAAGTGTTGCACACATGATAAAGGGGAAAGAAAATCTATACATTACAACAAAAAATTTTAAAAAATGAAGTTAGTACCTGTTGTTATACATCAAGCAATTTAACCCTTGCAGGATTGATGAGACCACGTGACACTCATCCTAAGTAGAGAAAGTATGTCTTCAAACACAATTTTCTTCAATTTTCTTAAAAACTGTACTATTTGGTATAAATATGTTGTTAGAAAACATCTCAACAATATAACATATGTCATTTTTCATATATATTATATTGTTGTGCATTGCTCCTAACTACTATATACTAAAGACAATATCACCGAAACTTTTGAACATATTTTAACGAAATAAATATCAAAATGAAGAGCATTGCCCCTTTTATGATATGAGTGGCAGAACAGTCCCCTGCCGTAGAAGGAGAGTTACCTTATATATATATCATATTTTGTTCTGCTTAATTCTTTTTACAGAATATAACAGATTTTATCCCATAATATGTTTCATTGCCTCATAACAATATGGCTGACCAATTACAACCGAGAAATGAGAACACGTACCATTCAGAACTACATACACGGCACTCGCTAAGTGGTGCTTTTTCTTTATTTCTTGATGAACAAACAATAATTTTTTGCTATTAAGGGCTGGAATTCTGTATCACCCTGTATATTTTTTTACACACAACCACCAAATATACTACCTAAGTGTTGCACACATGAGAAAGGGGAAAGAAAATCTATACATTACAAAAAAAAATTTTAAAAAATGAAGTTAGTACCTGTTGTTATACATGAAGCAATTTAACCCTTGCAGGATTGATGAGACCACGTGACACTCATCCTAAGTAGAGAAAGTATGTCTTCAAACACAATTTTCTTCAATTTTCTTCAAAACTGCACTATTTGGTATAAATATGTTTTTATCAACATCTCAACAATATAACATATGTCATTTTTCATATATATTATATTGTTGTGCATTGGTTCTAACTACTATATACTAAAGGCTATATCTCCGAATCTTCTGCACATATTTTAACGAAATAAAAATCAAATTGAAGAACATTGCCCCTGTTAAGATATGAGTGCCAGCACAGTTCCCTGCCGTAGAAGGAGAGTTACATTGTATATATCATATTTTGTACTGTTTAACTCTTTTTACAGAATATAACAGCTTTTATCCCATATTATGTCTCATTGCCTCATCACAATATGGCTGGCCAATGACAACCGACAAGGAAGAACGTGTTCCATTTAGAATTACATACACCGCACTCGCTAAGTGGTGCTTTTTCTTTATTTCTTGATGAACAAACAATAATATTTTACTATCAAGGGTTGGAATTCTGCATCACCGTGTATATTTTTTTAAAAACAATTACCAAATATACTACCTAAGTGTTGCACACATGATAAAGGGGAAAGAAAATCTATACATTACAACAAAAAATTTGAAAAAATGAAGTTAGTACCTGTTGTTATACATGAAGCAATTTAACCCTTGCAGGATGGATAAGACCACGTGACACTCATCCTAAGTAGAGAAAGTATGTCTTCAAACACAATTTTCTTCAATTTTCTTCAAAACTGTACTATTTTGTATAAATATGTTGTTAGGCAACATCTCAACAATATAACATATGTCATTTTTCATATATATTATATTGTTGTTCATTGCTCCTAACTACTATATACTAAAGACAATATCTCCGAAATTTTGAACACATTTTAACGAAATAAAAATCAAAATGAAGAGCATTCCCCTTTTATGATATGAGTGGCAGAACAGTCCCCTGCCGTAGAAGGAGAGTTACCTTATATATATCATATTTTTTTCTGCTTAATTCTTTTTACAGAATATAACAGATTTTATCCCATAATATGTTTCATTGCCTCATAACAATATGGCTGACCAATGACAACCGAGAAATGAGAACATGTACCATTCAGAACTACATACACGGCACTCGCTAAGTGGTGCTTTTTCTTTATTTCTTGATGAACAAACAATAAATTTTTGCTATTAAGGGCTGGAATTCTGCATCACCCTGTATATTTTTTTACACACAACTACATATTATACTACCTAAGTGTTGCACACATGATAAAGGGGAAAGAAAATCTATACATTACAACAAAAAATTTTAAAAAATGAAGTTAGTACCTGTTGTTATACATGAAGCAACCTAACCCTTGCAGGATTGATGAGACCACGTGACACTCATCCTAGGTAGAGAAAGTATGTCTTCAAACACAATTTTCCTCAATTTTCTTCAAAACTGTACTATTTGGTATAAATATGTTTTTATCAACATCTCAACAATACAACATATGTCATTTTTCATATATATTATATTGTTGTGCATTGCTCCTAACTACTATATACTAAAGGCTATATCTCCGAATCTTCTGCACATATTTTGACGAAATAAAAATCAAATTGAAGAACATTGCCCCTGTTAAGATATGAGTGCCAGCACAGTTCCCTGCCGTAGAAGGAGAGTTACATTGTATATATCATATTTTGTACTGTTTAACTCTTTTTACAGAATATAACAGATTTTATCCCATAATATGTCTCATTGCCTCATAACAATATGGCTGACCAATGACAACCGAGAAATGAGAACATGTACCATTCAGAACTACATACACGGCACTCGCTAAGTGGTGCTTTTTCTTTATTTCTTGATGAACAAACAATAATATTTTACTATCAAGGGTTGGAATTCTGCATCACCGTGTATATTTTTTAAAAAAAACAATTACCAAATATACTACCTAAGTGTTGCACACATGATAAAGGGGAAAGAAAATCTATACATTACAACAAAAAAATTTAAAAAATGAAGTTAGTACCTGTTGTTATACATGAAGCAATTTAATCCTTGCAGGATTGATGAGACCACGTGACACTCATCCTAAGTAGAGAAAGTATGTCTTCAAACACAATTTTCTTCAATTTTCTTAAAAACTGTACTATTTGGTATAAATATGTTGTTAGGCGACTTGTCAACAATATAACATATGTCATTTTTCATATATATTATGTTGTTGTACATTGCTCCTAACTACTATATACTAAAGGCTTTATCTCCGAATCGTCTGCACATATTTTAACGAAATAAAAATCAAATTGAAGAGCATTGCCCTTGTTATGATATGAGTGCCAGCACAGTCCCCTGCCGTAGAAGGAGACTTACCTTGTATATATCGTATTTTGCTCTGTTTAACTCTTTTAACAGAATATAACAGATTTTATCCCATAATATGTTTTATTGCCTCATAACAATATGGCTGACCAGTGGCAAGCGAGAAGTAAGATCTTGTACCATTCAGAACTACATACACCGCACTCGCTAAGTGGTGCTTTTTCTTTATTTCTTGATGAACAAACAATAATTTTTTACTATTTAGGGCTGGAATTCTGCATCACCCTGTATATTTTTTTACACACAACTACCAAATATACTACGTAAGTGTTGCACACATGATAAAGGGGAAAGAAAATCTATACATTACAACAAAAAATTTTAAAAAATGAAGTTAGTACCTGTTGTTATACATCAAGCAATTTAACCCTTGCAGGATTGAGGAGACCACGTGACACTCATCCTAAGTAGAGAAAGTATGTCTTCAAACACAATTTTCTTCAATTTTCTTAAAAACTGTACTATTTGGTATAAATATGTTGTTAGAAAACATCTCAACAATATAACATATGTCATTTTTCATATATATTATATTGTTGTGCATTGCTCCTAACTACTATATACTAAAGACAATATCTCCGAAACTTTTGAACATATTTTAACGAAATAAATATCAAAATGAAGAGCATTGCCCCTTTTATGATATGAGTGGCAGAACAGTCCCCTGCCGTAGAAGGAGAGTTACCTTATATATATATCATATTTTGTTCTGCTTAATTCTTTTTACAGAATATAACAGATTTTATCCCATAATATGTTTCATTGCCTCATAACAATATGGCTGACCAATTACAACCGAGAAATGAGAACACGTACCATTCAGAACTACATACACCGCACTCGCTAAGTGGTGCTTTTTCTTTATTTCTTGATGAACAAACAATAATTTTTTACTATTTAGGGCTGGAATTCTGCATCACCCTGTATATTTTTTTACACACAACTACCAAATATACTACGTAAGTGTTGCACACATGATAAAGGGGAAAGAAAATCTATACATTACAACAAAAAATTTTAAAAAATGAAGTTAGTACCTGTTGTTATACATGAAGCAATTTAACCCTTGCAGGATTGAGGAGACCACGTGACACTCATCCTAAGTAGAGAAAGTATGTCTTCAAACACAATTTTCTTCAATTTTCTTAAAAACTGTACTATTTGGTATAAATATGTTGTTAGAAAACATCTGAACAATATAACATATGTCATTTTTCATATATATTATATTGTTGTGCATTGCTCCTAACTACTATATACTAAAGACAATATCTCCGAAACTTTTGAACATATTTTAACGAAATAAATGTCAAAATGAAGAGCATTGCCCCTTTTATGATATGAGTGGCAGAACAGTCCCCTGCCGTAGAAGGAGAGTTACCTTATATATATCATATTTTGTTCTGCTTAATTCTTTTTACAGAATATAACAGATTTTATCCCATAATATGTTTCATTGCCTCATAACAATATGGCTGACCAATTACAACCGAGAAATGAGAACACGTACCATTCAGAACTACATACACGGCACTCGCTAAGTGGTGCTTTTTCTTTATTTCTTGATGAACAAACAATAATTTTTTGCTATTAAGGGCTGGAATTCTGTATCACCCTGTATATTTTTTTACACACAACTACCAAATATACTACCTAAGTGTTGCACACATGATAAAGGGGAAAGAAAATCTATACATTACATCAAAAAATTTTAAAAAATGAAGTTAGTACCTGTTGTTATACATGAAGCAATTTAACCCTAGCAGGATTGATGAGACCACGTGACACTCATCCTAAGTAGAGAAAGAATGTCTTCAAACACAATTTTCTTCAATTTTCTTCAAAACTGCACTATTTGGTATGAATATGTTTTTATCAACATCTCAACAATATAACATATGTCATTTTTCATATATATTATATTGTTGTGCATTGTTCCTAACTACTATATACTAAAGGCTATATCTCCGAATCTTCTGCACATATTTTGACGAAATAAAAATCAAATTGAAGAACATTGCCCCTGTTAAGATATGAGTGCCAGCACAGTTCCCTGCCGTAGAAGGAGAGTTACATTGTATATATCATATTTTGTACTGTTTAACTCTTTTTACAGAATATAACAGCTTTTATCCCATATTATGTCTCATTGCCTCATAACAATATGGCTGGCCAATGACAACCGACAAGAAAGAACGTGTTCCATTTAGAATTACATACACCGCACTCGCTAAGTGGTGCTTTTTCTTTATTTCTTGATGAACAAACAATAATATTTTACTATCAAGGGTTGGAATTCTGCATCACCGTGAATATTTTTTTACACACAACTACAGATTATACTACCTAAGTGTTGCACACATGATAAAGGGGAAAGAAAATCTATACATTACAACAAAAAATTTTAAAAAATGAAGTTAGTACCTGTTGTTATACATGAAGCAATCTAACCCTTGCAGGATTGATGAGACCACGTAACACTCATCCTAGGTAGAGAAAGTATGTCTTCAAACACAATTTTCCTCAATTTTCTTCAAAACTGTACTATTTGGTATAAATATGTTTTTATCAACATCTCAACAATACAACATATGTCATTTTTCATATATATTATATTGTTGTGCATTGCTCCTAACTACTATATACTAAAGGCTATATCTCCGAATCTTCTGCACATATTTTGACGAAATAAAAATCAAAATGAAGAGCATTCCCCTTTTATGATATGAGTGGCAGAACAGTCCCCTGCCGTAGAAGGAGAGTTACCTTATATATATCATATTTTGTTCTGCTTAATTCTTTTTACAGAATATAACAGATTTTATCCCATAATATGTTTTATTTCCTCATAACAATATGGCTGACCAATGACAACCGAGAAATGAGAACATGTACCATTCAGAACTACATACACGGCACTCGCTAAGTGGTGCTTTTTCTTTATTTCTTGATGAACAAACAAAAACTTTTTGCTATTAAGGGCTGGAATTCTGCATCACCCTGTATATTTTTTTACACACAACTACAGATTATACTACCTAAGTGTTGCACACATGATAAAGGGGAAAGAAAATCTATACATTACAACAAAAAATTTTAAAAAATGAAGTTAGTACCTGTTGTTATACATGAAGCAATCTAAGCCTTGCAGGATTGATGAGACCACGTGACACTCATCCTAGGTAGAGAAAGTATGTCTTCAAACACAATTTTCCTCAATTTTCTTCAAAACTGCACTATTTGGTATAAATATGTTTTTATCAACATCTCAACAATATAACATATGTCATTTTTCATATATATTATATTGTTGTGCATTGCTCCTAACTACTATATACTAAAGGCTATATCTCCGAATCTTCTGCACATATTTTAACGAAATAAAAATCAAAATGAAGAGCATTCCCCTTTTATGATATGAGTGGCAGAACAGTCCCCTGCCGTAGAAGGAGAGTTACCTTATATATATCATATTTTGTTCTGCTTAATTCTTTTTACAGAATATAACAGATTTTATCCCATAATATGTCTCATTGCCTCATAACAATATGGCTGGCCAATGACAACCGACAAGGAAGTACGTGTTCCATTTAGAATTACATACACCGCACTCGCTAAGTGGTGCTGTTTTTTTATTTCTTGATGAACAAACAATAATATTTTACTATTATGGGTTGGAATTCTGCATCACCGTGTATATTTTTTTACACACAACTACCAAATATACTACTTAAGTGTTGCACACATGATAAAGGGGAAAGAAAATCTAAACATTACAACAACAAATTTTAAAAAATGAAGTTAATACCTGTTGTTATACATGAAGCAATTTAACCCTTGCAGGATTGATGAGACCACGTGACACTCATCCTAAGTAGAGAAAGTATGTCTTCAAACACAATTTTCTTCAATTTTCTTCAAAACTGTACTATTTAGTATAAATATGTTGTTAGGCAACATCTCAACAATATAACATATGTCATTTTTCATATATATTATATTGTTGTGCATTGCTCCTAACTACTATATACTAAAGGCTATATCTCCGAATCTTCTCCACATATTTTAACGTAATAAAAATCAAATTGTAGAGCATTGCTCCTTTCTGATATGAGTGCGAGCACAGTTCTCTGCCGTAGAAAGAGAGTTACCTTGTATATATCATATTTTTTTCTGTTTAACTCTTTTTACAGAATATAACAGATTTTATCCCATAATATGTTTCGTTGCCTCATAACAATATGGCTGACCAGTGGCAAGCGAGAAGTATGAGCTTAAACCATTCAGAACTACATACACCGCACTCGCTAAGTGGGGCTTTTTCTATATTTCTTGATGAACAAACAATAATTTTTTACTATTTAGGGCTGGAATTCTGTATCACCCTGTATATTTTTTTACACACAACTACAAAATATACTACCTAAGTGTTGCACACATGATAAAGGGGAAAGAAAATCTATACATTACAACAAAAAATTTTAAAAAATGAAGTTAGTACCTGTTGTTATACATGAAGCAATTTAACCCTTGCAGGATTGATGAGACCACGTGACACTCATCCTAAGTAGAGAAAGTATGTCTTCAAACACAATTTTCTTCAATTTTCTTCAAAACTGCACTATTTGGTATAAATATGTTTTTATCAACATCTCAACAATATAACATATGTCATTTTTCATATATATTATATTGTTGTGCATTGCTCCTAACTACTATATACTAAAGGCTATATCTCCGAATCTTCTGCACATATTTTGACGAAATAAAAATCAAATTGAAGAACATTGCCCCTGTTAAGATATGAGTGCCAGCACAGTTCCCTGCCGTAGAAGGAGAGTTACATTGTATATATCATATTTTGTACTGTTTAACTCTTTTTACAGAATATAACAGATTTTATCCCATATTATGTCTCATTGCCTCATAACAATATGGCTGGCCAATGTCAACCGACAAGGAAGAACGTGTTCCATTTAGAATTACATACACCGCACTCGCTATGTGGTGCTTTTTCTTTATTTCTTGATGAACAAACAATAATATTTTACTATCAAGGGTTGGAATTCTGCATCACCGTGTATATTTTTTAAAAAAACAATTACCAAATATACTACCTAAGTGTTGCACACATGATAAAGGGGAAAGAAAATCTATACATTACAACAAAAAATTTTAAAAAATGAAGTTAGTACCTGTTGTTATACATGAAGCAATTTAACCCTTGCAGGATTGATGAGACCACGTGACACTCATCCTAAGTAGAGAAAGTATGTCTTCAAACACAATTTTCTTCAATTTTCTTAAAAACTGTACTATTTGGTATAAATATGTTGTTAGGCGACTTGTCAACAATATAACATATGTCATTTTTCATATATATTATGTTGTTGTACATTGCTCCTAACTACTATATACTAAAGGCTTTATCTCCGAATCGTCTGCACATATTTTAACGAAATAAAAATCAAATTGAAGAGCATTGCCCTTGTTATGATATGAGTGCCAGCACAGTCCCCTGCCGTAGAAGGAGACTTACCTTGTATATATCGTATTTTGCTCTGTTTAACTCTTTTAACAGAATATAACAGATTTTATCCCATAATATGTTTTATTGCCTCATAACAATATGGCTGACCAGTGGCAAGCGAGAAGTAAGATCTTGTACCATTCAGAGCTACATACACCGCACTCGCTAAGTGGTGCTTTTTCTTTATTTCTTGATGAACAAACAATAATTTTTTACTATTTAGGGCTGGAATTCTGCATCACCCTGTATATTTTTTTACACACAACTACCAAATATACTACGTAAGTGTTGCACACATGATAAAGGGGAAAGAAAATCTATACATTACAACAAAAAATTTTAAAAAATGAAGTTAGTACCTGTTGTTATACATCAAGCAATTTAACCCTTGCAGGATTGAGGAGACCACGTGACACTCATCCTAAGTAGAGAAAGTATGTCTTCAAACACAATTTTCTTCAATTTTCTTAAAAACTGTACTATTTGGTATAAATATGTTGTTAGAAAACATCTCAACAATATAACATATGTCATTTTTCATATATATTATATTGTTGTGCATTGCTCCTAACTACTATATACTAAAGACAATATCTCCGAAACTTTTGAACATATTTTAACGAAATAAATATCAAAATGAAGAGCATTGCCCCTTTTATGATATGAGTGGCAGAACAGTCCCCTGCCGTAGAAGGAGAGTTACCTTATATATATCATATTTTGTTCTGCTTAATTCTTTTTACAGAATATAACAGATTTTATCCCATAATATGTTTCATTGCCTCATAACAATATGGCTGACCAATTACAACCGAGAAATGAGAACACGTACCATTCAGAACTACATACACGGCACTCGCTAAGTGGTGCTTTTTCTTTATTTCTTGATGAACAAACAATAATTTTTTGCTATTAAGGGCTGGAATTTTGTATCACCCTGTATATTTTTTTACACACAACTACCAAATATACTACCTAAGTGTTGCACACATGATAAAGGGGAAAG
The DNA here is from genome assembly GCF_964235325.1 of Thermobia domestica. Classification (NCBI taxonomy): domain Eukaryota; kingdom Metazoa; phylum Arthropoda; class Insecta; order Zygentoma; family Lepismatidae; genus Thermobia; species Thermobia domestica. Next base: position 183,836,811 of record NC_137460.1, on the reverse strand, counting down.
AAAATCTATACATTACAACAAAAAATTTTAAAAAATGAAGTTAGTACCTGTTGTTATACATGAAGCAATTTAACCCTTGCAGGATTGATGAGACCACGTGACACTCATCCTAAGTAGAGAAAGTATGTCTTCAAACACAATTTTCTTCAATTTTCTTCAAAACTGCACTATTTGGTATAAATATGTTTTTATCAACATCTCAACAATATATCATATGTCATTTTTCATATATATTATATTGTTGTGCATTGCTCCTAACTACTATATACTAAAGGCTATATCTCCGAATCTTCTGCACATATTTTGACGAAATAAAAATCAAATTGAAGAACATTGCCCCTGTTAAGATATGAGTGCCAGCACAGTTCCCTGCCGTAGAAGGAGAGTTACATTGTATATATCATATTTTGTACTGTTTAACTCTTTTTACAGAATATAACAGCTTTTATCCCATATTATGTCTCATTGCCTCATAACAATATGGCTGGCCAATGACAACCGACAAAAAAGAACGTGTTCCATTTAGAATTACATACACCGCACTCGCTAAGTGGTGCTTTTTCTTTATATCTTGATGAACAAACAATAACTTTTTGCTATTAAGGGCTGGAATTCTGCATCACCCTGTATATTTTTTTTACACACAACTACAGACTATACTACCTAAGTGTTGCCCACATGATAAAGGGGAAAGAAAATCTATACATTACAACAAAAAAAAAATTAAAAAATGAAGTTAGTACCTGTTGTTATACATGAAGCAATTTAACCCTTGCAGGATTGATGAGACCACGTGACACTCATCCTAAGTGGAAAAATGTATATCTTCAAACACTATTTTCTTCAATTTTCTTAAAAACTGTACTATTTGGTATAAATATGTTGTTAGGCAACTTGTCAACAATATAACATATGTCATTTTTCATATATATTATGTTGTTGTGCATTGCTCCTAACTACTATATACTAAAGGCTATATCTCCGAATCTTCTTCAGATATTTTAACGAAATAAAAATCAAATTGAAGAGCATTGCCATTGTTATGATATGAGTGCCAGCACAGTCCCCTGCCGTAGAAGGAGAGTACCCTTATATATATCATATTTTGTTCTGCTTAATTCTTTTTACAGAATATAACAGATTTTATCCCATAATATGTTTCGTTGCCTCATAACAATATGGCTGACCAGTGGCAAGCGAGAAGTATGAGCTTAAACCATTCAGAACTACATACACCGCACTCGCTAAGTGGGGCTTTTTCTATATTTCTTGATGAACAAACAATAATTTTTTACTATTTAGGGCTGGAATTCTGTATCACCCTGTATATTTTTTTACACACAACTACAAAATATACTACCTAAGTGTTGCACACATGATAAAGGGGAAAGAAAATCTATACATTAAAACAAAAAATTTTAAAAAATGAAGTTAGTACCTGTTGTTATACATGAAGCAATTTAACCCTTGCAGGATTGATGAGACCACGTGACACTCATCCTAAGTAGAGAAAGTATGTCTTCAAACACAATTTTCTTCAATTTTCTTCAAAACTGCACTATTTGGTATAAATATGTTTTTATCAACATCTCAACAATATAACATATGTCATTTTTCATATATATTATATTGTTGTGCATTGCTCCTAACTACTATATACTAAAGGCTATATCTCCGAATCTTCTGCACATATTTTGACGAAATAAAAATCAAATTGAAGAACATTGCCCCTGTTAAGATATGAGTGCCAGCACAGTTCCCTGCCGTAGAAGGAGAGTTACATTGTATATATCATATTTTGTACTGTTTAACTCTTTTTACAGAATATAACAGATTTTATCCCATATTATGTCTCATTGCCTCATAACAATATGGCTGGCCAATGACAACCGACAAGGAAGAACGTGTTCCATTTAGAATTACATACACCGCACTCGCTATGTGGTGCTTTTTCTTTATTTCTTGATGAACAAACAATAATATTTTACTATCAAGGGTTGGAATTCTGCATCACCGTGTATATTTTTTAAAAAAACAATTACCAAATATACTACCTAAGTGTTGCACACATGATAAAGGGGAAAGAAAATCTATACATTACAACAAAAAATTTTAAAAAATGAAGTTAGTACCTGTTGTTATACATGAAGCAATTTAACCCTTGCAGGATTGATGAGACCACGTGACACTCATCCTAAGTAGAGAAAGTATGTCTTCAAACACAATTTTCTTCAATTTTCTTAAAAACTGTACTATTTGGTATAAATATGTTGTTAGGCGACTTGTCAACAATATAACATATGTCATTTTTCATATATATTATGTTGTTGTACATTGCTCCTAACTACTATATACTAAAGGCTTTATCTCCGAATCGTCTGCACATATTTTAACGAAATAAAAATCAAATTGAAGAGCATTGCCCTTGTTATGATATGAGTGCCAGCACAGTCCCCTGCCGTAGAAGGAGACTTACCTTGTATATATCGTATTTTGCTCTGCTTAATTCTTTTTACAGAATATAACAGATTTTATCCCATAATATGTTTTATTGCCTCATAACAATATGGCTGACCAGTGGCAAGCGAGAAGTAAGATCTTGTACCATTCAGAACTACATACACCGCACTCGCTAAGTGGTGCTTTTTCTTTATTTCTTGATGGACAAACAATAATTTTTTACTATTTAGGGCTGAAATTCTGCATCACCCTGTATATTTTTTTACACACAACTACCAAATATACTACGTAAGTGTTGCACACATGATAAAGGGGAAAGAAAATCTATACATTACAACAAAAAATTTTAAAAAATGAAGTTAGTACCTGTTGTTATACATCAAGCAATTTAACCCTTGCAGGATTGAGGAGACCACGTGACACTCATCCTAAGTAGAGAAAGTATGTCTTCAAACACAATTTTCTTCAATTTTCTTAAAAACTGTACTATTTGGTATAAATATGTTGTTAGAAAACATCTCAACAATATAACATATGTCATTTTTCATATATATTATATTGTTGTGCATTGCTCCTAACTACTATATACTAAAGACAATATCTCCGAAACTTTTGAACATATTTTAACGAAATAAATATCAGAATGAAGAGCATTGCCCCTTTTATGATATGAGTGGCAGAACAGTCCCCTGCCGTAGAAGGAGAGTTACCTTGTATATATCATATTTTGTTCTGCTTAATTCTTTTTACAGAATATAACAGATTTTATCCCATAATATGTTTCATTGCCTCATAACAATATGGCTGACCAATTACAACCGAGAAATGAGAACACCTACCATTCAGAACTACATACACGGCACTCGCTAAGTGGTGCTTTTTCTTTATTTCTTGATGAACAAACAATAATTTTTTGCTATTAAGGGCTGGAATTCTGTATCACCCTGTATATTTTTTTACACACAACTACCAAATATACTACCTAAGTGTTGCACACATGATAAAGGGGAAAGAAAATCTATACATTACAACAAAAAATTTTAAAAAATGAAGTTAGTACCTGTTGTTATACATGAAGCAATTTAACCCTTGCAGGATTGATGAGACCACGTGACACTCATCCTAAGTAGAGAAAGTATGTCTTCAAACACAATTTTCTTCAATTTTCTTCAAAACTGCACTATTTGGTATAAATATGTTTTTATCAACATCTCAACAATATATCATATGTCATTTTTCATATATATTATATTGTTGTGCATTGCTCCTAACTACTATATACTAAAGGCTATATCTCCGAATCTTCTGCACATATTTTGACGAAATAAAAATCAAATTGAAGAACATTGCCCCTGTTAAGATATGAGTGCCAGCACAGTTCCCTGCCGTAGAAGGAGAGTTACATTGTATTAATCATATTTTGTACTGTTTAACTCTTTTTACAGAATATAACAGCTTTTATCCCATATTATGTCTCATTGCCTCATAACAATATGGCTGGCCAATGACAACCGACAAAAAAGAACGTGTTCCATTTAGAATTACATACACCGCACTCGCTAAGTGGTGCTTTTTCTTTATTTCTTGATGAACAAACAATAACTTTTTGCTATTAAGGGCTGGAATTCTGCATCACCCTGTATATTTTTTTTACACACAACTACAGATTATACTACCTAAGTGTTGCACACATGATAAAGGGGAAAGAAAATCTATACATTACAACAAAAAAAAATTAAAAAATGAAGTTAGTACCTGTTGTTATACATGAAGCAATTTAACCCTTGCAGGATTGATGAGACCACGTGACACTCATCCTAAGTGGAAAAATGTATATCTTCAAACACTATTTTCTTCAATTTTCTTAAAAACTGTACTATTTGGTATAAATATGTTGTTAGGCAACTTGTCAACAATATAACATATGTCATTTTTCATATATATTATGTTGTTGTCATTGCTCCTAACTACTATATACTAAAGGCTATATCTCCGAATCTTCTTCAGATATTTTAACGAAATAAAAATCAAATTGAAGAGCATTGCCATTGTTATGATATGAGTGCCAGCACAGTCCCCTGCCGTAGAAGGAGAGTACCCTTATATATATCATATTTTGTTCTGCTTAATTCTTTTTACAGAATATAACAGATTTTATCCCATAATATGTTTCATTGCCTCATAACAATATGGCTGACCAATGACAACCGAGAAGTGAGAACATGTACCATTCAGAACTACATACACGCCACTCGCTAAGTGGTGCTTTTTCTTTATTTCTTTATGAACAAACAATAATTTTTTGCTATTAAGGGCTGGAATTCTGCATCACCCTGTATTTTTTTTACACACAACTACCAAATATACTACATAAGTGTTGCACACACGATAAAGGGGAAAGAAAATCTATACATTACAACAAAAAATTTGAAAAAATGAAGTTAGTACCTGTTGTTATACATGAAGCAATTTAACCTTTGCAGGATTGATGAGACCACGTGACACTCATCCTAAGTGGAAAAAGTATGTCTTCAAACACTATTTTCTTCAATTTTCTTAAAAACTGTACTATTTGGTATAAATATGTTGTTAGGCAACATCTCAACAATATAACATATGTCATTTTTCATATATATTATGTTGTTGTGCATTGCTCCTAACTACTATATACTAAAGGCTATATCTCCGAATCGTCTGCACATATTTTAACGAAATAAAAATCAAATTGAAGAGCATTGCCCTTGTTATGATATGAGTGCCAGCGCAGTCCCCTGCCGTAGAAGGAGACTTACCTTGTATATATCATATTTTGCTCTGTTTAACTCTTTTTACAGAATATAACAGATCTTATCCCATAATATGTTTCATTGCCTCATAAAAATATGGCTGACCAGTGGCAAGCGAGAAGTAAGAACTTGTACCATTCAGAACTACATACACCGCACTCGCTAAGTGGTGCTTTTTCTTTATTTCTTGATGAACAAACAATAATTTTTTGCTATTAAGGGCTCGAATTCTGTATCACCCTGTATATTTTTTTACACACAACTACCAAATATACTACCTAAGTGTTGCACACATGATAAAGGGGAAAGAAAATCTATACATTACAACAAAAAATTTTAAAAAATGAAGTTAGTACCTGTTGTTATACATGAAGCAATTTAACCTTTGCAGGATTGATGAGACCACGTGACACTCATCCTAAGTGGAAAAAGTATGTCTTCAAACACTATTTTCTTCAATTTTCTTAAAAACTGTACTATTTGGTATAAATATGTTGTTAGGCAACATCTCAACAATATAACATATGTCATTTTTCATATATATTATGTTGTTGTGCATTGCTCCTAACTACTATATACTAAAGGCTATATCTCCGAATCGTCTGCACATATTTTAACGAAATAAAAATCAAATTGAAGAGCATTGCCCTTGTTATGATATGAGTGCCAGCGCAGTCCCCTGCCGTAGAAGGAGACTTACCTTGTATATATCATATTTTGCTCTGTTTAACTCTTTTTACAGAATATAACAGATCTTATCCCATAATATGTTTCATTGCCTCATAAAAATATGGCTGACCAGTGGCAAGCGAGAAGTAAGAACTTGTACCATTCAGAACTACATACACCGCACTCGCTAAGTGGTGCTTTTTCTTTATTTCTTGATGAACAAACAATAATTTTTTACTATTTAGGGCTGGAATTCTGCATCACCCTGTATATTTTTTTACACACAACTACCAAATATACTACGTAAGTGTTGCACACATGATAAAGGGGAAAGAAAATCTATACATTACAACAAAAAATTAAAAAATGAAGTTAGTTCCTGTTGTTATACATGAAGCAATTTAACCCTTGCAGGATTGATGAGACCGCGTGACACTCATCCTAAGTGGAAAAATGTATATTTTCAAACACTATTTTCTTCAATTTTCTTAAAAACTGTACTATTTGGTATAAATATGTTGTTAGGCAACTTGTCAACAATATAACATATGTCATTTTTCATATATATTATGTTGTTGTGCATTGCTCCTAACTACTATATACTAAAGGCTATATCTCCGAATCTTCTTCAGATATTTTAACGAAATTAAAATCAAATTGAAGAGCATTGCCATTGTTATGATATGAGTGCCAGCACAGTCCCCTGCCGTAGAAGGAGAGTACCCTTATATATATCATATTTTGTTCTGCTTAATTCTTTTTACAGAATATAACAGATTTTATCCCATAATATGTTTCATTGCCTCATAACAATATGGCTGACCAATGACAACCGAGAAGTGAGAACATGTACCATTCAGAACTACATACACGGCACTCGCTAAGTGGTGCTTTTTCTTTATTTCTTTATGAACAAACAATAATTTTTTGCTATTAAGGGCTGGAATTCTGCATCACCCTCTATTTTTTTTACACACAACTACCAAATATACTACCTAAGTGTTGCACACGCGATAAAGGGGAAAGAAAATCTATACATTACAACCAAAAATTTGAAAAAATGAAGTTAGTACCTGTTGTTATACATGAAGCAATTAAACCCTTGCAGGATTGATGAGACCACGTGCCACTCATCCTAAGTAGAGAAAGTATGTCTTCAAACACAATTTTCTTCAATTTTCTTCAAAATTGTACTATTTGGTATAAATATGTTGTTAGGAAACATCTCAACAATATAACATATGTCATTTTTCATATATATTATGTTGTTGTGCATTGCTCCTAACTACTATATACTAAAGGCAATATCTCCGAATCGTCTGCACATATTTTAACGAAATAAAAATCAAATTGAAGAGCATTGCCCTTGTTATGATATGAGTGCCAGCGCAGTCCCCTGCCGTAGAAGGAGACTTACCTTGTATATATCATATTTTGCTCTGTTTAACTCTTTTTACAGAATATAACAGATCTTATCCCATAATATGTTTCATTGCCTCATAAAAATATGGCTGACCAGTGGCAAGCGAGAAGTAAGAACTTGTACCATTCAGAACTACATACACCGCACTCGCTAATTGGTGCTTTTTCTTTATTTCTTGATGAACAAACAATAATTTTTTACTATTTAGGGCTGGAATTCTGCATCACCCTGTATATTTTTTTACACACAGCTACAAAATATACTACGTAAGTGTTGCACACATGATAAAGGGGAAAGAAAATCTATACATTACAACAACAAATTTTAAAAAATGAAGTTAGTACCTGTTGTTATACATGAAGCAATTTAACCCTTGCAGGATTGAGGAGACCACGTGACACTCATCCTAAGTAGAAAAATTATGTCTTCAAACACTATTTTCTTCAATGTTCTTCAAAACTATACTATTTGGTATAAATATGTTGTCAGGCAACATCTCAACAATATAACATATGTCATTTTTCATATATATTTTATTGTTGTGCACTGGTCCTAACTACTATATACTAAAGGCTATATCTCCGAATCTTCTGCACATATTTTAACGAAATAAAAATCAAATTGTAGAGAATATCCCCTTTATGATAAGAGTGCAAGCAGATTTCCCTACCGTACAAGGAGACTTACCTTGTATATATCATATTTTGCTCTGTTTAACTCTTTTAACAGAATATAACAGATTTTATCCCATAATATGTTTCGTTGCCTCATAACAATATGGTTGACCAGTGGCAGGCGAGAAGTAAGAGCTTGTACCATTCAGAACTACATACATCGCACTTGCTAAGTGGTGCTTTTTCTTTATTTCTTGATGAACAAACAATAATTTTTTACTATTTAGGGCTGGAATTCTGCATCACCGTGTATATTTTTTTACACACAACTACCAAATATACTACGTAAGTGTTGCACACATGATAAAGGGGAAAGGAAATCTATACATTACAACAAAAAATTTTAAAAAATGAAGTTATTAACTGTTGTTATACATGAAGCAATTTAACCCTTGCAGGATTGAGGAGACCACGTGACACTCATCCTAAGTAGAAAAATTATGTCTTCAAACACTATTTTCTTCAATTTTCTTCTAAACTATACTATTTGGTATAAATATGTTGTTAGGCAACATCTCAACAATATAACATATGTCATTTTTCATATATATTATATTGTTGCGCACTGCTCCAAACTACTATATACTAAAGGCTATATCTCCGAATCTTCTGCACATATTTTAACGAAATATAAATCAAATTAAAGAGCATTGCCCCTTTTGTGATGTGAGTCCAAGCAGAGTCCACTACCGTAGAAGGAGAGTTACCTTGTATGTATCATATTTTGTACTGTTTAACTCTCTTTACAGAATATAACAGATTTTATTCCATATAATGTTTCATTGCCTCATAACAATATGGCTGACCAATGACAACCGAGAAGTAAGAATATGTACTATTCAGAACTACATACACCGCACTCGCTAAGTGGCGCTTTTTCTTTATTTCTTGATGAACAAACAATAATTTTTTACTATTTAGGGCTGGAATTTTGCATCACCGTGTATATTTTTTTACACACAACTGCCAAATATAATACGTAAGTGTTGCACACATGATAAAGGGGAAAGGAAATCTATACATTACAACAAAAGAATTTAAAAAATGAAGTTAGTACCTGTTCTTATACATGAAGCAATTTAACCCTTGCAGGATTGATGAGACCACGTGACACTCATCCTAAGTGGAAAAAGTATATCTTCAAACACTATTATCTTCAATTTTCTTAAAAACTGTACTATTTGGTATAAATATGTTGTTAGGCAACATCTCAACAATATAACATATGTCATTTTTCATATATATTATATTGTTGTGCATTGCTCCTAACTACTATATACTAAAGACAATATCTCCGAATCGTCTGCACATATTTTAACGAAATAAAAATCAAAATGAAGAGCATTGCCCCTTTTATGATATGAGTGGCAGAACAGTCCCCTGCCGTAGAAGGAGAGTACCCTTATATATATCATATTTTGTTCTGCTTAATTCTTTTTACAGAATATAACAGATTTTATCCCATAATATGTTTCATTGCCTCATAACAATATGGCTGACCAATTACAACCGAGAAGTGAGAACTTGTACCATTCAGAACTACATACACCGCACTCGCTAAGTGGTGCTTTTTCTTTATTTCTTTATGAACAAACAATAATTTTTTACTATTTAGGGCTGGAATTCTGCATCACCTTGTATATTTTTTTACACACAACTACAAAATATACTACGTAAGTGTTGCACACATGATAAAGGGGAAAGAAAATCTATACATTACAACAACAAATTTTAAAAAATGAAGTTAGTACCTGTTGTTATACATGAAGCAATTTAACCCTTGCAGGATTGAGGAGACCACGTGACACTCATCCTAAGTAGAAAAATTATGTCTTCAAACACTATTTTCTTCAATGTTCTTCAAAACTATACTATTTGGTATAAATATGTTGTTAGGCAAAATCTCAACAATATAACACATGTCATTTTTCATATATATTTTATTGTTGTGCACTGCTCTTAACTACTATATACTAAAGGCTATATCTCCGAATCTTCTGCACATATTTTAACGAAATAAAAATCAAATTGTGGAGAATATCCCCTTTATGATAAGAGTGCAAGCAGATTTCCCTACCGTACAAGGAGACTTACCTTGTATATATCATATTTTGCTCTGTTTAACTCTTTTTACAGAATATAAGAGATTTTATCCCATAATATGTTTCGTTGCCTCATAACAATATGGCTGACCAGTGGCAAGCGAGAAGTAAGAGCTTGTACCATTCAGAACTACATACACCGCACTTGCTAAGTGGGGCTTTTTCTTTATTTCTTGATGAACAAACAATAATTTTTTACTATTTAGGGCTGGAATTCTGCATCACCGTGTATATTTTTTTACACACAACTACCAAATATACTACGTAAGTGTTGCACACATGATAAAAGGGAAAGGAAATCTATACATTACAACAAAAAATTTTAAAAAATTAAGTTATTAACTGTTGTTATACATGAAGCAATTTAACCCTTGCAGGATTGAGGAGACCACATGACACTCATCCTAAGTAGAAAAATTATGTCTTCAAACACTATTTTCTTCAATTTTCTTCTAAACTATGCTATTTGGTATAAATATGTTGTTAGGCAACATCTCAACAATATAACATATGTCATTTTTCATATATATTATATTGTTGTGCATTGCTCCTAACTACTATATACTAAAGGCTATATCTCCGAATCTTCTGCACATATTTTAACGAAATATAAATCAAATTGAAGAGCATTGCCCCTTTTGTGATGTGAGTCCAAGCAGAGTCCACTACCGTAGAAGGAGAGTTACCTTGTATGTATCATATTTTGTACTGTTTAACTCTCTTTACAGAATATAACAGATTTTATTCCATATAATGTTTCATTGCCTCATAACAATATGGCTGACCAATGACAACCGAGAAGTAAGAATATGTACTATTCAGAACTACATACACCGCACTCGCTAAGTGGCGCTTTTTCTTTATTTCTTGATGAACAAACAATAATTTTTTACTATTTAGGGCTGGAATTCTTCATCACCGTGTATATTTTTTTACACACAACTACCAAATATAATACGTTAGTGTTGCACACATGATAAAGGGGAAAGGAAATCTATACATTACAACAAAAGAATTTAAAAAATGAAGTTAGTACCTGTTGTTATACATGAAGCAATTTAACCCTTGCAGGATTGATGAGACCACGTGACACTCATCCTAAGTGGAAAAAGTATATCTTCAAACACTATTTTCTTCAATTTTCTTAAAAACTGTACTATTTGGTATAAATATGTTTTAGGCAACATCTCAACAATATAACATATGTCATTTTTCATATATATTATATTGTTGTGCATTGCTCCTAACTACTATATACTAAAGACAATATCTCCGAAACTTTTGAACATATTTTAACGAAATAAAAATCAAAATGAAGAGCATTGCCCCTTTTATGATATGAGTGGCAGAACAGTCCCCTGCCGTAGAAGTAGAGTACCCTTATATATATCATATTTTGTTCTGCTTAACTCTTTTTACAGAATATAACAGATTTTATCCCATAATATGTTTCATTGCCTCATAACAATATGGCTGACCAATGACAACCGAGAAGTGAGAACATGTACCATTCAGAACTACATACACGGCACTCGCTAAGTGGTGCTTTTTCTTTATTTCTTTATGAACAAACAATAATTTTTTGCTATTAAGGGCTGGAATTCTGCATCACCCTGTATTTTTTTTTACACACAACTACCAAATATACTACCTAAGTGTTGCACACATGATAAAGGGGAAAGAAAATCTATACATTACAACAAAAAATTAAAAAATGAAGTTAGTTCCTGTTGTTATACATGAAGCAATTTAACCCTTGCAGGATTGATGAGACCGCGTGACACTCATCCTAAGTGGAAAAATGTATATTTTCAAACACTATTTTCTTCAATTTTCTTAAAAACTGTACTATTTGGTATAAATATGTTGTTAGGCAACTTGTCAACAATATAACATATGTCATTTTTCATATATATTATGTTGTTGTGCATTGCTCCTAACTACTATATACTAAAGGCTATATCTCCGAATCTTCTTCAGATATTTTAACGAAATTAAAATCAAATTGAAGAGCATTGCCATTGTTATGATATGAGTGCCAGCACAGTCCCCTGCCGTAGAAGGAGAGTACCCTTATATATATCATATTTTGTTCTGCTTAATTCTTTTTACAGAATATAACAGATTTTATCCCATAATATGTTTCATTGCCTCATAACAATATGGCTGACCAATGACAACCGAGAAGTGAGAACATGTACCATTCAGAACTACATACACGGCACTCGCTAAGTGGTGCTTTTTCTTTATTTCTTTATGAACAAACAATAATTTTTTGCTATTAAGGGCTGGAATTCTGCATCACCCTCTATTTTTTTTACACACAACTACCAAATATACTACCTAAGTGTTGCACACGCGATAAAGGGGAAAGAAAATCTATACATTACAACCAAAAATTTGAAAAAATGAAGTTAGTACCTGTTGTTATACATGAAGCAATTAAACCCTTGCAGGATTGATGAGACCACGTGCCACTCATCCTAAGTAGAGAAAGTATGTCTTCAAACACAATTTTCTTCAATTTTCTTCAAAATTGTACTATTTGGTATAAATATGTTGTTAGGAAACATCTCAACAATATAACATATGTCATTTTTCATATATATTATGTTGTTGTGCATTGCTCCTAACTACTATATACTAAAGGCAATATCTCCGAATCGTCTGCACATATTTTAACGAAATAAAAATCAAATTGAAGAGCATTGCCCTTGTTATGATATGAGTGCCAGCGCAGTCCCCTGCCGTAGAAGGAGACTTACCTTGTATATATCATATTTTGCTCTGTTTAACTCTTTTTACAGAATATAACAGATCTTATCCCATAATATGTTTCATTGCCTCATAAAAATATGGCTGACCAGTGGCAAGCGAGAAGTAAGAACTTGTACCATTCAGAACTACATACACCGCACTCGCTAATTGGTGCTTTTTCTTTATTTCTTGATGAACAAACAATAATTTTTTACTATTTAGGGCTGGAATTCTGCATCACCCTGTATATTTTTTTACACACAGCTACAAAATATACTACGTAAGTGTTGCACACATGATAAAGGGGAAAGAAAATCTATACATTACAACAACAAATTTTAAAAAATGAAGTTAGTACCTGTTGTTATACATGAAGCAATTTAACCCTTGCAGGATTGAGGAGACCACGTGACACTCATCCTAAGTAGAAAAATTATGTCTTCAAACACTATTTTCTTCAATGTTCTTCAAAACTATACTATTTGGTATAAATATGTTGTCAGGCAACATCTCAACAATATAACATATGTCATTTTTCATATATATTTTATTGTTGTGCACTGGTCCTAACTACTATATACTAAAGGCTATATCTCCGAATCTTCTGCACATATTTTAACGAAATAAAAATCAAATTGTAGAGAATATCCCCTTTATGATAAGAGTGCAAGCAGATTTCCCTACCGTACAAGGAGACTTACCTTGTATATATCATATTTTGCTCTGTTTAACTCTTTTAACAGAATATAACAGATTTTATCCCATAATATGTTTCGTTGCCTCATAACAATATGGTTGACCAGTGGCAGGCGAGAAGTAAGAGCTTGTACCATTCAGAACTACATACATCGCACTTGCTAAGTGGTGCTTTTTCTTTATTTCTTGATGAACAAACAATAATTTTTTACTATTTAGGGCTGGAATTCTGCATCACCGTGTATATTTTTTTACACACAACTACCAAATATACTACGTAAGTGTTGCACACATGATAAAGGGGAAAGGAAATCTATACATTACAACAAAAAATTTTAAAAAATGAAGTTATTAACTGTTGTTATACATGAAGCAATTTAACCCTTGCAGGATTGAGGAGACCACGTGACACTCATCCTAAGTAGAAAAATTATGTCTTCAAACACTATTTTCTTCAATTTTCTTCTAAACTATACTATTTGGTATAAATATGTTGTTAGGCAACATCTCAACAATATAACATATGTCATTTTTCATATATATTATATTGTTGCGCACTGCTCCAAACTACTATATACTAAAGGCTATATCTCCGAATCTTCTGCACATATTTTAACGAAATATAAATCAAATTAAAGAGCATTGCCCCTTTTGTGATGTGAGTCCAAGCAGAGTCCACTACCGTAGAAGGAGAGTTACCTTGTATGTATCATATTTTGTACTGTTTAACTCTCTTTACAGAATATAACAGATTTTATTCCATATAATGTTTCATTGCCTCATAACAATATGGCTGACCAATGACAACCGAGAAGTAAGAATATGTACTATTCAGAACTACATACACCGCACTCGCTAAGTGGCGCTTTTTCTTTATTTCTTGATGAACAAACAATAATTTTTTACTATTTAGGGCTGGAATTTTGCATCACCGTGTATATTTTTTTACACACAACTGCCAAATATAATACGTAAGTGTTGCACACATGATAAAGGGGAAAGGAAATCTATACATTACAACAAAAGAATTTAAAAAATGAAGTTAGTACCTGTTCTTATACATGAAGCAATTTAACCCTTGCAGGATTGATGAGACCACGTGACACTCATCCTAAGTGGAAAAAGTATATCTTCAAACACTATTATCTTCAATTTTCTTAAAAACTGTACTATTTGGTATAAATATGTTGTTAGGCAACATCTCAACAATATAACATATGTCATTTTTCATATATATTATATTGTTGTGCATTGCTCCTAACTACTATATACTAAAGACAATATCTCCGAATCGTCTGCACATATTTTAACGAAATAAAAATCAAAATGAAGAGCATTGCCCCTTTTATGATATGAGTGGCAGAACAGTCCCCTGCCGTAGAAGGAGAGTACCCTTATATATATCATATTTTGTTCTGCTTAATTCTTTTTACAGAATATAACAGATTTTATCCCATAATATGTTTCATTGCCTCATAACAATATGGCTGACCAATTACAACCGAGAAGTGAGAACTTGTACCATTCAGAACTACATACACCGCACTCGCTAAGTGGTGCTTTTTCTTTATTTCTTTATGAACAAACAATAATTTTTTACTATTTAGGGCTGGAATTCTGCATCACCTTGTATATTTTTTTACACACAACTACAAAATATACTACGTAAGTGTTGCACACATGATAAAGGGGAAAGAAAATCTATACATTACAACAACAAATTTTAAAAAATGAAGTTAGTACCTGTTGTTATACATGAAGCAATTTAACCCTTGCAGGATTGAGGAGACCACGTGACACTCATCCTAAGTAGAAAAATTATGTCTTCAAACACTATTTTCTTCAATGTTCTTCAAAACTATACTATTTGGTATAAATATGTTGTTAGGCAAAATCTCAACAATATAACACATGTCATTTTTCATATATATTTTATTGTTGTGCACTGCTCTTAACTACTATATACTAAAGGCTATATCTCCGAATCTTCTGCACATATTTTAACGAAATAAAAATCAAATTGTGGAGAATATCCCCTTTATGATAAGAGTGCAAGCAGATTTCCCTACCGTACAAGGAGACTTACCTTGTATATATCATATTTTGCTCTGTTTAACTCTTTTTACAGAATATAAGAGATTTTATCCCATAATATGTTTCGTTGCCTCATAACAATATGGCTGACCAGTGGCAAGCGAGAAGTAAGAGCTTGTACCATTCAGAACTACATACACCGCACTTGCTAAGTGGGGCTTTTTCTTTATTTCTTGATGAACAAACAATAATTTTTTACTATTTAGGGCTGGAATTCTGCATCACCGTGTATATTTTTTTACACACAACTACCAAATATACTACGTAAGTGTTGCACACATGATAAAAGGGAAAGGAAATCTATACATTACAACAAAAAATTTTAAAAAATTAAGTTATTAACTGTTGTTATACATGAAGCAATTTAACCCTTGCAGGATTGAGGAGACCACATGACACTCATCCTAAGTAGAAAAATTATGTCTTCAAACACTATTTTCTTCAATTTTCTTCTAAACTATGCTATTTGGTATAAATATGTTGTTAGGCAACATCTCAACAATATAACATATGTCATTTTTCATATATATTATATTGTTGTGCATTGCTCCTAACTACTATATACTAAAGGCTATATCTCCGAATCTTCTGCACATATTTTAACGAAATATAAATCAAATTGAAGAGCATTGCCCCTTTTGTGATGTGAGTCCAAGCAGAGTCCACTACCGTAGAAGGAGAGTTACCTTGTATGTATCATATTTTGTACTGTTTAACTCTCTTTACAGAATATAACAGATTTTATTCCATATAATGTTTCATTGCCTCATAACAATATGGCTGACCAATGACAACCGAGAAGTAAGAATATGTACTATTCAGAACTACATACACCGCACTCGCTAAGTGGCGCTTTTTCTTTATTTCTTGATGAACAAACAATAATTTTTTACTATTTAGGGCTGGAATTCTTCATCACCGTGTATATTTTTTTACACACAACTACCAAATATAATACGTTAGTGTTGCACACATGATAAAGGGGAAAGGAAATCTATACATTACAACAAAAGAATTTAAAAAATGAAGTTAGTACCTGTTGTTATACATGAAGCAATTTAACCCTTGCAGGATTGATGAGACCACGTGACACTCATCCTAAGTGGAAAAAGTATATCTTCAAACACTATTTTCTTCAATTTTCTTAAAAACTGTACTATTTGGTATAAATATGTTTTAGGCAACATCTCAACAATATAACATATGTCATTTTTCATATATATTATATTGTTGTGCATTGCTCCTAACTACTATATACTAAAGACAATATCTCCGAAACTTTTGAACATATTTTAACGAAATAAAAATCAAAATGAAGAGCATTGCCCCTTTTATGATATGAGTGGCAGAACAGTCCCCTGCCGTAGAAGGAGAGTACCCTTATATATATCATATTTTGTTCTGCTTAACTCTTTTTACAGAATATAACAGATTTTATCCCATAATATGTTTCATTGCCTCATAACAATATGGCTGACCAATGACAACCGAGAAGTGAGAACATGTACCATTCAGAACTACATACACGGCACTCGCTAAGTGGTGCTTTTTCTTTATTTCTTTATGAACAAACAATAATTTTTTGCTATTAAGGGCTGGAATTCTGCATCACCCTGTATTTTTTTTTACACACAACTACCAAATATACTACCTAAGTGTTGCACACATGATAAAGGGGAAAGAAAATCTATACATTACAACAAAAAAAATTAAAAAATGAAGTTAGTACCTGTTGTTATACGTGAAGCAATTTAACCCTTGCAGGATTGATGAGACCACGTGACATTCATCCTAAGTGGAAAAATGTATATCTTCAAACACTATTTTCTTCAATTTTCTTAAAAACTGTACTATTTGGTATAAATATGTTGTTAGGCAACTTGTCAACAATATAACATATGTCATTTTTCATATATATTATGTTGTTGTGCATTGCTCCTAACTACTATATACTAAAGGCTATATCTCCGAATCTTCTTCAGATATTTTAACGAAATAAAAATCAAATTGAAGAGCATTGCCATTGTTATGATATGAGTGCCAGCACAGTCCCCTGAAGTAGAAGGAGAGTACCCTTATATATATCATATTTTGTTCTGCTTAATTCTTTTTACAGAATATAACAGATTTTATCCCATAATATGTTTCATTGCCTCATAACAATATGGCTGACCAATGACAACCGAGAAGTGAGAACATGTACCATTCAGAACTACATACACGGCACTCGCTATTTGGTGCTTTTTCTTTATTTCTTTATGAACAAACAATAATTTTTTGCTATTAAGGGCTGGAATTCTGCATCACCCTGTATTTTTTTTACACACAACTACCAAAAATACTACCTAAGTGTTGCACACACGATAAAGGGGAAAGAAAATCTATACATTACAACAAAAAATTTGAAAAAATGAAGTTAGTACCTGTTGTTATACATGAAGCAATTAAACCCTTGCAGGATTGATGAGACCACGTGACACTCATCCTAAGTAGAGAAAGTATGTCTTCAAACACAATTTTCTTCAATTTTCTGCAAAATTGTACTATTTGGTATAAATATGTTGTTAGGAAACATCTCAACAATATAACATATGTCATTTTTCATATATATTATATTGTTGTGCATTGCTCCTAACTACTATATATTAAAGGCTATATCTCCGAATCTTCTGCACAAATTTTAACGTAATAAAAATCAAATTGTAGAGCATTGCTCCTTTCTGATATGAGTGCCAGCACAGTTCCCTGACGTAAAAGGAGAGTTACCTTGTATATATCATATTTTGTTCTGTTTAACTCTTTTTACAGAATATAACAGATTTTATCCCATAATATGTTTCATTGCCTCATAACAATATGGCTGACCAGTGGCAAGCGAGAAGTAAGAGCTTGTACCATTCAGAACTACATACACCGCACTCGCTAAGTGGGGCTTTTTCTTTATTTCTTGATGAACAAACAATAATTTTTTTTCAAATTTAGGGCTGGAATTCTGCATCACCGTGTATATTTTTTTACACACAATTACCAAATATACTACGTAAGTGTTGCACACATGATAAAGGGGAAAGGAAATCTATACATTACAACAAAAAAATTTTAAAAATGAAGTTAGTACCTGTTGTTATACATGAAGCAATTTAACCTTTGCAGGATTGATGAGACCACGTGACACTCATCCTAAGTGGAAAAAGTATGTCTTCAAACACTATTTTCTTCAATTTTCTTAAAAACTGTACTATTTGGTATAAATATGTTGTTAGGCAACATCTCAACAATATAACATATGTCATTTTTCATATATATTATGTTGTTGTGCATTGCTCCTAACTACTATATACTAAAGGCTATATCTCCGAATCGTCTGCACATATTTTAACGAAATAAAAATCAAATTGTAGAGAATATCCCCTTTATGATAAGAGTGCAAGCAGATTTCCCTACCGTAGAAGGAGAGTTACCTTGTATATATCATATTTTGCTCTGTTTAACTCTTTTTACAGAATATAACAGATTTTATCCCATAATATGTTTCGTTGCCTCATAACAATATGGCTGAACAGTGGCAAGCGAGAAGTAAGAGCTTGTACCATTCAGAACTACATACACCGCACTCGCTAAGTGGTGCTTTTTCTTTATTTCTTGATGAACAAACAATAATTTTTTACTATTTAGGGCTGGAATTCTGCATCACCGTGTATATTTTTTTACACACAACTACAAAATATACTACGTAAGTGTTGCACACATGATAAAGGGGAAAGAAAATCTATACATTACAACAACAAATTTTAAAAATGAAGTTAGCACCTGTTGTTATACATGAAGCAATTTAACCTTTGCAGGATTGATGAGACCACGTGACACTCATCCTAAGTGGAAAAAGTATGTCTTCAAACACTATTTTCTTCAATGTTCTTCAAAACTATACTATTTGGTATAAATATGTTGTTAGGCAACATCTCAACAATATAACACATGTCATTTTTCATATATATTTTATTGTTGTGCACTGCTCCTAACTACTATATACTAAAAGCTATATCTCCGAATCTTCTGCACATATATTAACGAAATATAAATCAAATTGAAGAGCATTGCCCCTTTTGTGATGTGAGTCCAAGCAGAGTCCACTACCGTAGAAGGAGAGTTACCTTGTATGTATCATATTTTGTTCTGTTTAACTCTCTTTACAGAATATAACAGATTTTATTCCATATAATGTCTCATTGCCTCATAACAATATGGCTGAACAATGACAACCCAGAAGTAAGAATATGTACTATTCAGAACTACATACACCGCACTCGCTAAGTGGCGCTTTTTCTTTATTTCTTGATGAACAAACAATAATTTTTTACTATTTAGGGCTGGAATTCTGCATCACCGTGTATATTTTTTTACACACAACTAGCAAATATGATACGTAAGTGTTGCACACATGATAAAGGGGAAAGGAAATCTATACATTACAACAAAAAAATTTAAAAAATGAAGTTAGTACCTGTTGTTATACATGAAGCAATTTAACCCTTGCAGGATTGATGAGACCACGTGACACTCATCCTAAGTGGAAAAAGTATATCTTCAAACACTATTTTCTTCAATTTTCTTAAAAACTGTACTATTTGGTATAAATATGTTGTTATGCAACATCTCAACAATATAACATATGTCATTTTTCATATATATTATATTGTTGTGCATTGCTCCTAACTACTATATACTAAAGACAATATCTCCGAAACTTTTGAACATATTTTAACGAAATAAAAATCAAAATGAAGAGCATTGCCCCTTTTATGATATGAGTGGCAGAACATTCCCCTGCCGTAGAAGGAGAGTACCCTTATATATATCATATTTTGTTCTGCTTAATTCTTTTTACAGAATATAACAGATTTTATCCCATAATATGTTTCATTGCCTCATAACAATATGGCTTACCAATGACAACCGAGAAGTGAGAACATGTACCATTCAGAACTACATACACGGCACTCGCTAAGTGGTGCTTTTTCTTTATTTCTTTATGAACAAACAATAATTTTTTGCTATTAAGGGCTGGAATTCTGCATCACCTGTATTTTTTTTTTACACACAACTACCAAATATACTACGTAAGTGTTGCACACATGATAAAGGGGAAAAAAATCTATACATTACAACAAAAAATTTGAAAAAATGAAGTTAGTACCTGTTGTTATACATGAAGCAATTTAACCCTTGCAGGATTGATGAGACCACGTGACACTGATCCTAAGTAGAGAAAGTATGTCTTCAAACACAATTTTCTTCAATTTTCTTCAAAACTGTACTATTTGGTATAAATATGTTGTTAGGAAACATCTCAACAATATAGCATATGTCATTTTCCATATATATTATATTGTTGTGCATTGCTCCTAACTACCATATACTAAAGGCTATATCTCCGAATCGTCTGCACATATTTTAACGAAATAAAAATCAAATTGAAGAGCATTGCCCTTGTTATGATATGAGTGCCAGCACAGTTCCCTGCCGTAGAAGGAGAGTTACCTTGTATATATCATATTTTGTTCTGTTTAACTCTTTTTACAAAATATAACAGATTTTATCCCATAATATGTCTCATTGATTCATAACAATATGGCTGACCAATGACAACCGAGAAGTAAGGATATGTACTATTCACAATTACATACACCGCACTCGCTAAGTGGTGCTTTTTCTTTATTTCTTGATGAACAAACAATAATATTTTACTATTAAGGGTTGGAATTCTGCATCACCCTGTATATTTTTTTACACACAACTACCAAATATACTACGTAAGTGTTGCACACATGATAAAGCGGAAACAAAATCTATACGTTACAACAAAAATTTTAAAAAATGAAGTTAGTACCTGTTGTTATACATATAGCAATTTAACCCTTGCAGGATTGATAAGACCACGTGACACTCATCCTAAGTAGAGAAAGTATGTGTTCAAACACAATTTTCTTCAATTTTCTTCAAAACTGTACTATTTGGTATAAACATGTTTTAGGCAACATCTCAAAAATATAACATAAGTCATTTTCATATATATTATATTGTTGTGCATTGCTCCTAACTACTATATACTAAAGGCTATATCTCCGAATCTTCTCCACATATTTTAACGTATTAAAAATCAAATTGTAGAGCATTGCTCCTTTCTGATACGAGTGCCAGCACAGTTCCCTGCCGTAGAAGGAGAGTTACATTGTATATATCATATTTTGTTCTGTTTAACTCTCATTACAGAATATAACAGATTTTATCCCATAATATGTTTCGATGTCTCATAACAATATGGCTGACCAATGACAACCGAGAAGTAAGAATATGTACTATTCAGAACTACATACATCGCACTCGCTAAGTTGTGTTTTTCTTTATTTCTTCATGAACAAACAATAATTTTTTACTATTTAGGGCTGGAATTCTGCATCACCCTGTATATTTTTTTACACACAACTACCAAATATACTACGTAAGTGTTGCACACATGATAAAGGGGAAAGGAAATCTATACATTACAACAAAAAATTTAAAAAATGAAGTTAGTACCTGTTGTTATACATGAAGGAATTTAACCCTTGCAGGATTGATAAGACCACGTGACACTCATCCTAAGTAGAGAAAGTATGTCTTCAAACACAATTTTCTTCAATTTTCTTCAAAACTGTACTATTTGGTATAAATATGTTGTTAGGCAACATCACAACAATAAGACATATGTCATTTTTCATATATATTATATTGTTGTGTATTGCTCCTAACTACTATATACTAAAGAAAATATCTCCGAAACTTTTGAACATATTTTAACGAAATAAAAATCAAAGTGAAGAGCATTGCCCCTTTTATGATATGAGTGGCAGAACAGTCCCCTGCCGTAGAAGGAGAGTTACCTTATATATATCATATTTTGTTCTGCTTAACTCTTTTTACAGAATATAACAGATTTTATCCCATAATATGTTTCATTGCCTCATAACAATATGGCTGGCCAATGACAAACGAGAAATGAGAACATGTACCATTCAGAACTACATACTCCGAACTCGCTAAGTGGTGCTTTTTCTTTATTTCTTGATGAACAAACAATAATATTTTACTATTAAGGGTTGGAATTCTGCATCACCGTGTATATTTTTTTACACACAACTACCAAATATACTACGTAAGTGTTGCACACATGATAAAGGGGAAAGGAAATCTATACATTACAACAAAAAAATTTAAAAAATGAAGTTAGTACCTGTTGTTACACATGAAGCAATTTAACCCTTGCAGGATTGATAAGACCAGGTGACACTCATCCTAAGTAGAGAAAGTATGTCTTCAAACACTATTTTCTTCAATTTTCTTCAAAAGTGTATTATTTGGTATAAATATGTTTTTAGGCAACTTGTCAACAATATAACATATGTCATTTTTCATATATATTATGTTCTTGTGCATTGCTCCTAACTACTATATATTAAAGGCTATATCTCCGAATCGTCTGCACATATTTTAACGAAATAAAAATCAAGATGATGAGCATTGCCCCTTTTATGATATGAGTGGCGGAACAGTCCCCTGCCGTAGAAGGAGAGTTACCTTATATATATATCATATTTTGTTCTGCTTAACTCTTTTTACAGAATATAACAGATTTTATCCCATAATATGTTTCATTGCCTCATAACAATATGGCTGACCAATAACAACCGAAAAATGAGAACATGTATCATTCAGAATTACATACACGACACTCGCTTAATGGTGCTTTTTCTTTATTTCTTGATGAACAAACAATAATTTTTTGCTATTAAGGGCTGGAATTCTGCATCGTCCTGTATATTTTTTTACACACAACTACCAAATATACTACGTAAGTGTTGCACACATGATAAAGGGGAAAGAAAATCTATACCTTACAACAAAAAAATTTAAAAAATGAAGTTAGTACCTGTTGTTATACATGAAGCAATTTAACCCTCGCAGGATTGATGAGACCACGTGACACTCATCCTAAGTAGAGAAAGTATGTCTTCAAACACAATTTTCTTCAATTTCCTTCAAAACTGTACTATTTGGTATAAATATGTTGTTCGGCAACTTGTCAACAATATAACATATGTCATTTTTCTTATATATTCTATTGTTGTGCATTGCTCCTAACTACTATATACTAAAGGCTATATCTCCGAATCTTCTGCACATATTTTAACGAAATGAAAATCAAATTGTAGAGAATTGCCCCTTTATGATAAGAGTGCAAGCAGATTCCCCTACCGTAGAAGGAGAATTATCTTGTATGTATCATATTTTGTACTGTTTAACTCTCATTACAGAATATAACAGATGTTATCCCATAATATGTCTCATTGCCTTATAAAATATGGCTGACCAGTGGCAAGCGAGAAGTAAGAACTTGTACCATTCAGAACTACATACACCGCACTCGCTAAGTGGTGCTTTTTCTTTATTTCTTGATGAACAAACAATAATTTTTTACTATTTAGCGCTGGAATTCTGCATCACCGTGTATATTTTTTTTACACAGAACTACCAAATATACTACGTATGTGTTGCACACATGATAAAGGGAAAAAAAATCTATACATTACAACAAAAAATTTTAAAAAATGAAATTAGTACCTGTTGTTATACATGAGGCAATTTAACCCTTGCAGGATTGAGGAGACCACGTGACACTCATCCTAAATAGAAAAATTATGTCTTCAAGCACTATTTTCTTCAATTATCTTCAAAACTATACTATTTGGTATAAATATGTTGTTAGGCAACATCTCAACAATATAACATATGTCATTTTTCATATATATTATATTGTTGTGCACTGCTCCTAACTACTATATACTAAAGGCTATATCTCCGAATCTTCTGCACATATTTTAACGAAATAAAAATCAAATTGAAGAGCATTGCCCCTTTTGTGATGTGAGTGCAAGCAGAATCCACTACCGTAGAAGGAGAGTTACCTTGTATGTATCATATTTTGTAATGTTTAACTCTCTTTACAGAATATAACCGATTTTATCACATAATATGTTTCGTTCCCTCACAACAATATGGCTGACCAGTGGCAAGCGAGAAGTAAGAACTTGTGCCATTCAGAACTACATACACCGCACTCGCTAAGTGGGGCTTTTTCCTTATTTCTTGATGAACAAACAATAATTTTTTACTATTTAGGGCTGGAATTCTGCATCACCGTGTATATTTTTTTACACACAACTACCAAATATACTACGTAAGTGCTGCACACATGATAAAGGGGAAAGAAAATCTATACATTACAAGAAAAAAATTTTAAAAAATGAAATTAGTACCTGTTGTTATACATGAAGGAATTTAACCCTTGCAGGATTGAGGAGACCACGTGACAATCATCCTAAGTAGAAAAATTATGTCTTCAAGCACAATTTTTTTCAATTATCTCCAAAACTATACTATTTGGTATAAATATGTTGTTAGGCAACATCTCAACAATATAACATATGTCATTTTTCATATATATTATATTGTTGTGCACTGCTCCTAACTACTATATACTAAAGGCTATATCTCCGAATCTTCTGCAGATATTTTGACGAAATAAAAATCAAATTGAAGAACATTGCCCCTGTTATGATATGAGTGCCAGCACAGTTCCCTGCCGTAGAAGGAGAGTTACCTTTTATATATCATATTTTGTTCTGTTTAACTCTTTTTACAAAATATAACAGATTTTATCCCATAATATGTTTCTTTGCCTCATAACAATATGGCTGACCAGAGGCAAGGGAGAAGTAAGAGCTTAAACCATTCAGAACTACATACACTGCACTCGCTAAGTGGGGCTTTTTCTTTATTTCTTGATGAACAAACAATAATTTTTTACTATTTATGGCTGGAATTCTGCATCACACTGTATATTTTTTTACACACAACTACCAAATATACTACGTAAGTGTTGCACACATGATAAAGGGGAAAGAAAATCTATACATTACAACAAAAAATTTTAAAAAATGAAGTTAGTACCTGTTGTTATACATGAGGCAATTTAACCCTTGCAGGATTGATGAGACCACGTGACACTCATCCTAAGTAGAGAAAGTATGTCATCATACACAATTTTCTTCAATTTTCTTCAAAACTGTACTATTTGGTATAAATATGTTGTTAGGCAACATCTCAACAATAACATATGTCATTTTTCATATATATTATATTGTTGTGCATTGCTCCTAACTACTATATACTAAAGGCTATATCTCCGAAACTTTTGAAGATATTTTAACGAAATAAAAATCAAATTGAAGAGCATTGCCCTTGTTATGATATGAGTGCCAGCACTGTCCCCTGCCGTAGAAGGAGAGTTACCTTGTATATATCAAATTTTGCTCTGTTTAACTCTTTTTACAGAATATAACAGATTTTATCCCATAATATGTTTCATTGCCTCATAACAATATGGCTGACCAGTGGCAAGCGAGAAGTAAGAACTTGTACCATTCAGAACTACATACACCGCACTCGCTAAGTGGGGCTTTTTCTTTATTTCTTGATGAACAAACAATAATTTTTTACTATTTAGGGCTGGAATTCTGCATCACCGTGTATATTTTTTTACACACAACTACCAAATATACTACCTAAGTGTTGCACACATGATAAAGGGGAAAGAAAATGTATACATTACAACAAAAAAAAATTAAAAAATGAAGTTAGTACCTGTTGTTATGCATGAAGCAATTTAACCCTTGCAGGATTGATGAGACCACGTGACACGCCTCCTAAGTAGAGAAAGTATGTCTTCAAACACAATTTTCTTCAATTTAGTTCATAACTGTACTATTTGGTATAAATATGTTTTAGGCAACATCTCAACAATATAACATGTCATTTTTCATATATATTATATTGTTGTGCATTTCTCCTAACTACTATATACTAAAGGCTATATCTCCGAATCTTCTGCACATATTTTAACGAAATAAAAATCAAATTGTAGAGAGTTGCCCCTTTATGATAAGAGTGCAAGCAGATTCCCCTACCGTAGAAGGAGAATTACCTTGTATGTATCATATTTTGTACTGTTTAACTCTCTTTACAGAATATAACAGATTTTATCCCATAATATGTCTCATTGCCTCATAACAATATGGCTGACCAATGACAACCGAGAAGTAAGAATATGTACTATTCAGAACTACACACACCGCACTCGCTAAGTGGTGCTTTTTCTTTATTTCTTGATGAACAAACAATATTATTTTACTATCAAGGGTTGGAATTCTGCATCACCATGTATATTTTTTTTTTACACAACTACCAAATATACTACCTAAGTGTTGGACACATGATAAAAGGAATGAAAATCTATACATTACAACAATAAATTTTAAAAAATGAAGTTTAGTACCTGTAGTTATACATGAAGCAATTTAACCCTTGCAGGATTGATGAGACCACGTGACACTCATCCTAAGTGGAAAAAGTATGTCTTCAAACACTATTTTCTTCAATTTTCTTCAAGACTGTACTATTTGGTATAAATATGTTTTAGGCAACATCTCAACAATATAACATATGTCATTTTTCATATATATTATATTGTTGTGCATTGCTCCCAACTACTATATACTAAAAGCTATATCTCCGAATCTTCTGCAGATATTTTGACGAAATAAAAATCAAATTGTAGAGAGTTGCCCCTTTATGATAAGAGTGCAAGCAGATTCCCCTACCGTAGAAGGAGAATTACCTTGTATGTATCATATTTTGTACTGTTTAACTCTCTTTACAGAATATAACAGATTTTATCCCATAATATGTCTCATTGCCTCATAACAATATGGCTGACCAATGACAACCGAGAAGTAAGAATATGTGCTATTCAGAACTACATACACCGCACTCGCTAAGTGGTGCTTTTTCTTTATTTCTTGATGAACAAACAATAATATTTTACTATTAAGGGTTGGAATTCTGCATCACCCTGTATATTTTTTTACACACAACTACCAAATATACTACGTAAGTGTTGCACACATGATAAAGGGGAAAGGAAATCTATACATTACAACAAAAAACTTAAAAAATGAAGTTAGTACCTGTTGTTATACATGAGGCAATTTAACCCTTGCAGGATTGATGAGACCACGTGACACTCATCCTAAGTAGAGAAAGTATGTCTTCATACACAATTTTCTTCAATTTTCTTCAAAACTGTACTATTTGGTATAAATATGTTGTTAGGCAACATCTCAACAATAACATATGTCATTTTTCATATATATTATATTGTTGTGCATTGCTCCTAACTACTATATACTAAAGGCTATATCTCCGAAACTTTTGAAGATATTTTAACGAAATAAAAATCAAATTGAAGAGCATTGCCCTTGTTATGATATGAGTGCCAGCACTGTCCCCTGCCGTAGAAGGAGAGTTACCTTGTATATATCAAATTTTGCTCTGTTTAACTCTTTTTACAGAATATAACAGATTTTATCCCATAATATGTTTCATTGCCTCATAACAATATGGCTGACCAGTGGCAAGCGAGAAGTAAGAACTTGTACCATTCAGAACTACATACACCTCACTCGCTAAGTGGGGCTTTTTCTTTATTTCTTGATGAACAAACAATAATTTTTTACTATTTAGGGCTGGAATTCTGCATCACCGTGTATATTTTTTTACACACAACTACCAAATATACTACCTAAGTGTTGCACACATGATAAAGGGGAAAGAAAATCTATACATTACAACAAAAAAAATTAAAAAATGAAGTTAGTACCTGTTGTTATGCAAGAAGCAATTTAACCCTTGCAGGATTGATGAGACCACGTGACACGCATCCTAAGTAGAGAAAGTATGTCTTCAAACACAATTTTCTTCAATTTAGTTCAAAACTGTACTATTTGGTATAAATATGTTTTAGGCAACATCTCAACAATATAACATGTCATTTTTCATATATATTATATTGTTGTGCATTTCTCCTAACTACAATATAATAAAGGCTATATCTCCGAATCTTCTGCACATATTTTAACGAAATAAAAATCAAATTGTAGAGAGTTGCCCCTTTATGATAAGAGTGCAAGCAGATTCCCCTTCCGTAGAAGGAGTATTGCCTTGTATGTATCATATTTTGTACTGTTTAACTCTCTTTACAGAATATAACAGATTTTATCCCATAATATGTCTCATTGCCTTATAAAATATGGCTGACCAGTGGCAAGCAAAAAGTAAGAACTTGTACAATTCAGAACTACATACACCGCACTCGCTAAGTGGGGCTTTTTTCTTATTTCTTGATGAACAAACAATAATTTTTTACTATTTAGGGCTGGAATTCTGCATCACCGTGTATATTTTTTTACACACAACTACCAAATATACTACGTAAGTGTTGCACACATGATAAAGGGGAAAGAAAATCTATACATTACAACAAAAAAATTTTAAAAAATGAAATTAGTACCTGTTGTTATACATGAAGGAATTTAACCCTTGCAGGATTGAGGAGACCACGTGACAATCATCCTAAGTAGAAAAATTATGTCTTCAAGCACAATTTTTTTCAATTATCTCCAAAACTATACTATTTGGTATAAATATGTTGTTAGGCAACAATTCAACAATATAACATATGTCATTTTTCATATATATTATATTGTTGTGCACTGCTCCTAACTACTATATACTAAAGGCTATATCTCCGAATCTTCTGCAGATATTTTGACGAAATAAAAATCAAATTGAAGAACATTGCCCTGTTATGATATGAGTGCCAGCACAGTTCCCTGCCGTAGAAGGAGAGTTACCTTGTATATATCATATTTTGTTCTGTTTAACTCTTTTTACAAAATATAACAGATTTTATCCCATAATATGTTTCTTTGCCTAATAACAATATGGCTGACCAGTGGCAAGGGAGAAGTAAGAGCTTGAACCATTCAGAACTACATACACTGCACTCGCTAAGTGGGGCTTTTTCTTTATTTCTTGATGAACAAACAATAATTTTTTACTATTTAGGGCTGGAATTCTGCATCACCCTGTATATTTTTTTAAACACAACTACCAAATATACTACGTAAGTGTTGCACACATGATAAAGGGGAAAGAAAATCTATACATTACAACAAAAAATTTTAAAAAATGAAGTTAATACCTGTTGTTATACATGAAGCAATTTAACCCTTGCAGGATTGATGAGACCACGTGACACTCATCCTAAGTTGAAAAAATATGTCTTCAAACACTATTTTCTTCAATTTTCTTCAAAACTATACTATTTGGTATAAATATGTTGTTAGGCAACATCTCAACAATATAACATATGTCATTTTCATATATATTATATTTTTGTGCATTGCTCCTAAATACTATATACTAAAGGCTATATCTCCGAATCTTCTGCACATATTTTAACGAAATAAAAATCAAATTGAAGGGCATTGCCTCCTTTGTGATGTGAGTGCAAGCAGAGTCCACTGCCGTAGAAGGAGAGTTACCTTGTATGTATCATATTTTGTACTGTTTTACTCTCTTTACAGAATATAACAGATTTTATCCCATAATATGTCTCATTGCCTCATAACAATATGGCTGACCAATGACAACCGAGAAGTAAGAATATGTACTATTCAGAACTACATACACCGCACTCGCTAAGTGGTGCTTTTTCTTTATTTCTTGATGAACAAACAATAATATTTTACTATTAAGGGTTGGAATTCTACATCACCGTGTATATTTTTTTACACACAACTACCAAATATACTACGTAAGTGTTGCACACATGATAAAGGGGAAAGGAAATCTATACATTACAACAAAAAACTTAAAAAATGAAGTTAGTACCTGTTGTTATAAATGAGGCAATTTAACACTTGCAGGATTGATGAGACCACGTGACACTCATCCTAAGTAGAGAAAGTATGTCTTCATACACAATTTTCTTCAATTTTCTTCAAAACTGTACTATTTGGTATAAATATGTTGTTAGGCAACATCTCAACAATAACATATGTCATTTTTCATATATATTATATTGTTGTGCATTGCTCCTAACTACTATATACTAAAGGCTATATCTCCGAAACTTTTGAAGATATTTTAACGAAATAAAAATCAAATTGAAGAGCATTGCCCTTGTTATGATATGAGTGCCAGCACTGTCCCCTGCCG
Source organism: Thermobia domestica (assembly GCF_964235325.1). Taxonomy (NCBI): domain Eukaryota; kingdom Metazoa; phylum Arthropoda; class Insecta; order Zygentoma; family Lepismatidae; genus Thermobia; species Thermobia domestica. The sequence goes on along the minus strand of NC_137460.1, from coordinate 183,805,931 downwards.
TAGAAGGAGAGTTACCTTGTATATATCAAATTTTGCTCTGTTTAACTCTTTTTACAGAATATAACAGATTTTATCCCATAATATGTTTCATTGCCTCATAACAATATGGCTGACCAGTGGCAAGCGAGAAGTAAGAACTTGTACCATTCAGAACTACATACACCGCACTCGCTAAGTGGGGCTTTTTCTTTATTTCTTGATGAACAAACAATAATATTTTGCTATTAAGGGCTGGAATTCTGCATCACCGTGTATATTTTTTTACACACAACTACCAAATATACTACCTAAGTGTTGCACACATGATAAAGGGGAAAGAAAATCTATACATTAAAACAAAAAAAATTAAAAAATGAAGTTAGTAACTGTTGTTATGCATGAAGCAATTTAACCCTTGCAGGATTGATGAGACCACGTGACACTCATCCTAAGTAGAGAAAGTATGTCTTCAAACACAATTTTCTTCAATTTAGTTCAAAACTGTACTATTTGGTATAAATATGTTTTAGGCAACATCTCAACAATATAACATGTCATTTTTCATATATATTATATTGTTGTGCATTTCTCCTAACTACTATATACTAAAGGCTATATCTCCGAATCTTCTGCACATATTTTAACGAAATAAAAATCAAATTGTAGAGAGTTGCCCCTTTATGATAAGAGTGCAAGCAGATTCCCCTACCGTAGAAGGAGAATTACCTTGTATGTATCATATTTTGTAACTTTTAACTCTCATTACAGAATATAACAGATTTTATCCCATAATATGTCTCATTGCCTTATAAAATATGGCTGACCAGTGGCAAGCAAAAAGTAAGAACTTGTACAATTCAGAACTACATACACCGCACTCGCTAAGTGGGGCTTTTTTCTTATTTCTTGATGAACAAACAATAATATTTTACTATTTAGGGCTGGAATTCTGCATCACCGTGTATATTTTTTTACACACAACTACCAAATATACTACGTAAGTGTTGCACACATGATAAAGGGGAAAGAAAATCTATACATTACAACAAAAAAATTTTAAAAAATGAAATTAGTACCTGTTGTTATACATGAAGGAATTTAACCCTTGCAGGATTGAGGAGACCACGTGACAATCATCCTAAGTAGAAAAATTATGTCTTCAAGCACAATTTTTTTCAATTATCTCCAAAACTATACTATTTGGTATAAATATGTTGTTAGGCAACAATTCAACAATATAACATATGTCATTTTTCATATATATTATATTGTTGTGCACTGCTCCTAACTACTATATACTAAAGGCTATATCTCCGAATCTTCTGCAGATATTTTGACGAAATAAAAATCAAATTGAAGAACATTGCCCTGTTATGATATGAGTGCCAGCACAGTTCCCTGCCGTAGAAGGAGAGTTACCTTGTATATATCATATTTTGTTCTGTTTAACTCTTTTTACAAAATATAACAGATTTTATCCCATAATATGTTTCTTTGCCTCATAACAATATGGCTGACCAGTGGCAAGGGAGAAGTAAGAGCTTGAACCATTCAGAACTACATACACTGCACTCGCTAAGTGGGGCTTTTTCTTTATTTCTTGATGAACAAACAATAATTTTTTACTATTTAGGGCTGGAATTCTGCATCACCCTGTATATTTTTTTAAACACAACTACCAAATATACTACGTAAGTGCTGCACACATGAAAAAGGGGAAAGAAAATCTATACATTACAACAAAAATTTTAAAAAATGAAGTTAGTACCTGTTGTTATACATGAAGCAATTTAACCCTTGCAGGATTGATGAGACCACGTGACACTCATCCTAAGTTGAAAAATTATGTCTTCAAACACAATTTTCTTCAATTTTCTTCAAAACTATACTATTTGGTATAAATATGTTGTTAGGCAACATCTCAACAATATAACATATGTCATTTTCATATATATTATATTTTTGTGCATTGCTCCTAAATACTATATACTAAAGGCTATATCTCCGAATCTTCTGCACATATTTTAACGAAATAAAAATCAAATTGAAAGGCTTTGCCTCCTTTGTGATGTGAGTGCAAGCAGAGTCCACTGCCGTAGAAGGAGAGTTACCTTGTATGTATCATATTTTGTACTGTTTAACTCTCTTTACAGAATATAACAGATTTTATCCCATAATATGTCTCATTGCCTCATAACAATATGGCTGACCAATGACAACCGAGAAGTAAGAATATGTACTATTCAGAACTACATACACCGCACTCGCTAAGTGGTGCTTTTTCTTTATTTCTTGATGAACAAACAATAATATTTTACTATTAAGGGTTGGAATTCTACATCACCCTGTATATTTTTTTACACACAACTACCAAATATACTACGTAAGTGTTGCACACATGATAAAGGGGAAAGGAAATCTATACATTACAACAAAAAACTTAAAAAATGAAGTTAGTACCTGTTGTTATACATGAGGCAATTTAACACTTGCAGGATTGATGAGACCACGTGACACTCATCCTAAGTAGAGAAAGTATGTCTTCATACACAATTTTCTTCAATTTTCTTCAAAACTGTACTATTTGGTATAAATATGTTGTTAGGCAACATCTCAACAATAACATATGTCATTTTTCATATATATTATATTGTTGTGCATTGCTCCTAACTACTATATACTAAAGGCTATATCTCCGAAACTTTTGAAGATATTTTAACGAAATAAAAATCAAATTGAAGAGCATTGCCCTTGTTATGACATGAGTGCCAGCACTGTCCCCTGCCGTAGAAGGAGAGTTACCTTGTATATATCAAATTTTGCTCTGTTTAACTCTTTTTACAGAATATAACAGATTTTATCCCATAATATGTTTCATTGCCTCATAACAATATGGCTGACCAGTGGCAAGCGAGAAGTAAGAACTTGTACCATTCAGAACTACATACACCGCACTCGCTAAGTGGGGCTTTTTCTTTATTTCTTGATGAACAAACAATAATTTTTTACTATTTAGGGCTGGAATTCTGCATCACCCTGTATATTTTTTTAAACACAACTACCAAATATACTACGTAAGTGTTGCACACATGATAAAGGGGAAAGAAAATCTATACATTACAACAAAAAATTTAAGAAAATGAAGTTAGTACCTGTTGTTATACATGAAGCAATTTAACCCTTGCAGGATTGAGGAGACCACGTGACACTCATCCTAAGTAGAAAAATTATGCCTTCAAACACTATTTTCTTCAATTTTCTTCAAAACTATACTATTTGTTTAAAATATGTTGTTAGGCAACATCTCAACAATATAACATATGTCATTTTTCATATATATTATATTTTTGTGCATTGCTCCTAACTACAATATACTAAAGGCTATATCTCCGAGTCTTCTACACATATTTTAACGAAATAAAAATCAAATTGAAGAGCATTGCCCCGTTTGTGATGTGAGTGCAACCAGAGTCCACTACAGTAGAAGGAGAGTTACCTTGTATGTATCATATTTTGTACTGTTTAACTCTCTTTACAGAATATAACAGATTTTATCCCAAAAAATGTCTCATTGCCTCATAACAATATGGCTGACCAATGACAACAAGGAAGTAAGAACTTGTACAGCGGGGGACATTTCTAAATGGTACAGCCATATGGAGATTTACGGCTAAGGTGTACCATTTAGAAGTGTCCCCCGCTGTACCATTCAGAACTACATACACCGCACTCGCTAAGTGAGTTTTTTCTTTATTTCTTGATGAACAAACAATTTTTTTTACTATTTAGGGCTGGAATTCTGGATCACCGTGTATATTTTTTTACACACAACTACCAAATATACTACGTAAGTGTTCCACACATGATAAAGGGGAAAGAAAATCTATACATTACAACAATAAATTTTAAAAAATGAAGTTAGTACCTGTAGTTATACATGAAGCAATTTAACCCTTGCAGGATTGATGAGACCACGTGACACTCATCCTAATTGGAAAAAGTATGTCTTCAAACACTATTTTCTTCAATTTTCTTCAAGACTGTACTATTTGGTATAAATATGTTGTTAGGCAACTTGACAACAATATAACATAGGTCATTTTTCATATATATTATATTGTTGTGCATTGCTCCTAACTACTATATACTAAAGGCTATATCTCCGAAACTTTTGAACATATTTTAACGAAATAAAAATCAAAATGAAGAGCATTGCCCCCTTTATGATATGAGTGGCAGAACAGTCCCCTGCCGTAGAAGGAGAGTTACCTCATATATATCAAATTTTGTTCTGCTTAGCTCTTTTTACAGAATATAACAGATTTTATCCCATAATATGTTTCGTTGCGTCATAACAATATGGCTGACCAATGACAACCGAGAAATGAGAACATGTACCATTCAGAACTACATACACGGCACTCGCTAAGTGGTGCTTTTTCTTTATTTCTTGATGAACAAACAAAAAATTTTTTCTATTAAGGGCTTGAATTCTGCATCACCGTGTATATTTTTTTACACACAACTACCAAATATACTACGTAAGTGTTGCACACATGAAAAAGGGGAAAGGAAATCTTTACATTACAACAAAAAAATTTAAAAAATGAAGTTAGTACCTGTTGTTATACATGAAGCAATTTAACCCTTGCAGGATTGATGAGACCACGTGACACTCATCCTAATTGGAAAAAGTATGTCTTCAAACACTATTTTCTTCAATTTTCTTCAAGACTGTACTATTTGGTATAAATATGTTGTTAGGCAACTTGACAACAATATAACATAGGTCATTTTTCATATATATTATATTGTTGTGCATTGCTCCTAACTACTATATACTAAAGGCTATATCTCCGAAACTTTTGAACATATTTTAACGAAATAAAAATCAAAATGAAGAGCATTGCCCCCTTTATGATATGAGTGGCAGAACAGTCCCCTGCCGTAGAAGGAGAGTTACCTCATATATATCAAATTTTGTTCTGCTTAGCTCTTTTTACAGAATATAACAGATTTTATCCCATAATATGTTTCGTTGCGTCATAACAATATGGCTGACCAATGACAACCGAGAAATGAGAACATGTACCATTCAGAACTACATACACGGCACTCGCCAAGTGGTGCTTTTTCTTTATTTCTTGATGAACAAACAAAAAATTTTTTCTATTAAGGGCTTGAATTCTGCATCACCGTGTATATTTTTTTACACACAACTACCAAATATACTACGTAAGTGTTGCACACATGAAAAAGGGGAAAGGAAATCTTTACATTACAACAAAAAAATTTAAAAAATGAAGTTAGTACCTGTTGTTATACATGAAGCAATTTAACCCTTGCAGGATTGATGAGACCACGTGACACTCATCCTAAGTAGAGAAAGTATGTCTTCAAACACAATTTTCTTCAATTTTCTTCAAAACTGTACTATTTGGTATAAATATGTTGTTAGGCAACATCTCAACAATATAACATATGTCATTTTTCATATATATTATATTGTTGTGCATTGCTCCTAACTACTATATACTAAAGACAATATCTCCGAAACTTTTGAACATATTTTAACGAAATAAAAATCAAAATGAAGAGCATTGCCCCTTTTATGATATGAGTGGCAGAACAGTCCCCTGCCGTAGAAGGATAGTTACCTTATATATATCATATTTTGTTCTGCTTAACTCTTTTTACAGAATATAACAGATTTTATCCCATAATATGTTTCATTGCCTCATAACAATATCGCTGACCAATGACAACCGAAAAATGAGAACATGTACCATTCAGAACTACTTACACGACACTCGCTAAGTGGTGCTTTTTCTTTATTTCTTGATGAACAAACAATAATTTTTTTCGCTATTAAGGGCTGGAATTCTGCATCACCCTGTATATTTTTTTACACACAACTACCAAATATACTACTTAAGTGTTGCACACATGATAAAGGGGAAAGAAAATCTATACATTACAACAAAAAACTTAAAAAATGAAGTTAGTACCTGTTGTTATACATGAGGCAATTTAACCCTTGCAGGATTGATGAGACCACGTGACACTCATCCTAAGTAGAGAAAGTATGTCTTCAAACACAATTTTCTTCAATTTTCTTAAAAACTGTACTATTTGGTATAAATATGTTTTAGGCAACATCTCAACAATAACATATGTCATTTTTCATATATATTATATTGTTGTGCATTGCTCCTAACTACTATATACTAAAGGCTATATCTCCGAAACTTTTGAACATATTTTAACGAAATAAAAATCAAAATGAAGAGCATTTGCCCTTTTATGATATGGGTGGCAGAACAGTCCCCTGCCGTAGAAGGAGAGTTACCTTATATATATCATATTTTGTTTTGCTTAACTCTTTTTACAGAATATAAAAGATTTTATCCCATAATATGTTTCGTTGCCTCATAACAATATGGCTGACCAATGACAACCGAAAAATGAGAACATGTACCATTCAGAACTACATACACGGCACTCGCTAAGTGGTGCTTTTTCTTTATTTCTTGATGAACAAACAAAAATTTTTTGCTATTAATTGCTGGAATTCTGCATCACCGTCTATATTTTTTTACACACAACTACCAAATATACTACGTAAGTGTTGCACACATGATAAAGGGAAAGGAAATCTATACATTACAACAATAAATTTTAAAAAATGAAGTTAGTACCTGTTGTTATACATGAAGCAATTTAACCCTTGCAGGATTGATAAGACCACGTGACACACATCCTAAGTAGAGAAAGTATGTCTTCAAACACAATTTTCTTCAATTTTCTTCAAAACTGTACTATTTGGTATAAATATGTTGTTAGGCAACATCTCAACAATATAACATATGTCATTTTACATATATATTATATTGTTGTGCATTGCTCCTAACTACTATATACTAAAGACAATATCTCCGAAACTTTTGAACATATTTTAACGAAATAAAAATCAAAATGAAGAGCATTTGCCCTTTTATGATATGAGTGGCAGAACAGTCCCCTGCCGTAGAAGGAGAGTTACCTTATATATATCATATTTTGTTCTGCTTAACTCTTTTTACAGAATATAACAGATTTTATCCCATAATATGTTTCTTTGCCTCATAACAATATGGCTGACCAATGACAACCGAAAAATGGGAACATGTACCATTCAGAACTACATACACGACACTCGCTAAGTGGTGCTTTTTCTTTATTTCTTGATGAACAAAAAATAATTTTTTGCTATTAAGGGCTGAAATTCTGCATCACCCTGTATATTTTTTTTACACACAACTACCAAATATACTACGTAAGTGTTGCACACATGATAAAGGAGAAAGAAAATCTATACATTACAACAAAACGTTTTAAAATATGAAGTTAGTACTTGTTGTTATACATGAAGCAATTTAACCCTTGCAATATTGATGAGACCACGTGACACTCATCCTAAGTAGAGAAAGCATGTCTTCAAACACAATTTTCTTCAATTTTCTTCAAAACTGTACTATTTGGTATAAATATGTTGTTAGGCAACTTGTCAACAATATAACATATGTCATTTTTCTTATATATTATATTGTTGTGCATTGCTCCTAACTACTATATACTAAAGGCTATATCTCCGAATCGTGTGCACATATTTTAACGAAATAAAAATCAAATTGAAGAGCATTGCCCTTGTTATGATAAGAGTGCAAGCAGAATCCCCTACCGTAGAAGGAGAGTTACCTTGTATGTATCATATTTTGTACTGTTTAACTCTCATTACAGAATATAACAGATGTTATCCCATAATATGTCTCATTGCCTTATAAAATATGGCTGACCAGTGGCAAGCAAGAAGTAAGAACTTGTACCATTCAGAACTACATACACTGCACTCGCTAAGTGGGGCTTTTTCCTTATTTCTTGATGAACAAACAATAATTTTTTACTATTTAGGGCTGGAATTCTGCATCACCGTGTATATTTTTTACACACAACTACCAAATATACTACGTAAGTGTTGCACACATGATAAAGGGGAAAGAAAATCTATACATTACAACAAAAAATTTTAAAAAATGAAATTAGTACCTGTTGTTATACATGAAGGAATTTATCCCTTGCAGGATTGAGGAGACCACGTGACACTCATCCTAAGTAGAAAAATTATGTCTTCAAGCACTATTTTTTTCAATTATCTCCAAAACTATACTATTTGGTATAAATATGTTGTTAGGCAACATCTCAACAATATAACATATGTCATTTTTCATATATATTATATTTTTGTGCATTGCTCTTAAATACTATATACTAAAGGCTATATCTCCGAGTCTTCTGCACATATTTTAACGAAATAAAAATCAAATTGAAGAGCATTGCCTCCTTTGTGATGTGAGTGCAAGCAGAGTCCACTGCCGTAGAAGGAGAGTTACCTTGTATGTATCATATTTTGTACTGCTTAACTCTCATTACGGAATATAACAGATTTTATCCCATAATATGTCTCATTGCCTCATAACAATATGGCTGACCAATGACAACCGAGAAGTAAGAATATGTACTATTCAGAACTACATACACCGCACTCGCTAAGTGGTGCTTTTTCTTTATTTCTTGATGAACAAACAATAATATTTTACTATTAAGGGTTGGAATTCTGCATCACCCTGTATATTTTATTACACACAACTACCAAATATACTACGTAAGTGTTGCACACATGATAAAGGGGAAAGGAAATCTATACATTACAACAAAAAACTTAAAAAATGAAGTTAGTACCTGTTTTTATACATGAGGCAATTTAACCCTTGCAGGATTGATGAGACCACGTGACACTCATCCTAAGTAGAGAAAGTATGTCTTCATACACAATTTTCTTCAATTTTCTTCAAAACTGTACTATTTGGTATAAATATGTTGTTAGGAAACATCTCAACAATAACATATGTCATTTTTCATATATATTATATTGTTGTGCATTGCTCCTAACTACTATATACTAAAGGCTATATCTCCGAAACTTTTGAACATATTTTAACGAAATAAAAATCAAATTGAAGAGCATTGCTCTTGTTATGATATGAGTGCCAGCACTGCCGCCTGCCGTAGAAGGAGAGTTACATTGTATATATCATATTTTGCTCTGTTTAACTCTTTTTACAGAATATAACAGATTTTATCCCATAATATGTTTCATTGCCTCATAACAATATGGCTGACCAGTGGCAAGCGAGAAGTAAGAACTTGTACCATTCAGAACTACATACAACGCACTCGCTAAGTGGGGCTTTTTCTTTATTTCTTGATGAACAAACAATATTATTTTACTATCAAGGGTTGGAATTCTGCATCACCATGTATATTTTTTTTACACACAACTACCAAATATACTACCTAAGTGTTGCACACATGATAAAGGGGAAAGAAAATCTATACATTACAACAATAAATTTTAAAAAATGAAGTTAGTACCTGTAGTTATACATGAAGCAATTTAACCCTTGCAGGATTGATAAGACCACGTGACACTCATCCTAAGTGGAAAAAGTATGTCTTCAAACACTATTTTCTTCATTTTTCTTCAAGACTGTACTATTTGGTATAAATATGTTTTAGGCAACATCTCAACAATATAACATATGTCATTTTTCATATATATTATATTGTTGTGCATTGCTCCCAACTACTATATACGAAAAGCTATATCTCCGAATCTTCTGCAGATATTTGGACGAAATAAAAATCAAATTGAAGAACATTGCCCCTGTTATGATATGAATGCCAGCACAGTTCCCTGCCGTAGAAGGAAAGTTACCTTATATATATATATATCATATTTTGTTTTGCTTAACTCTTTTTACAGAATATAAAAGATTTTATCCCATAATATGTTTCGTTGCCTCATAACAATATGGCTGACCAATGACAACCGAGAAATGAGAACATGTACAATTCAGAACTACATACACGGCTCTCGCTAAGTGGTGCTTTTTCTTTATTTCTTGATGAACAAACAAAAATTTTTTGCTATTAATTGCTGGAATTCTGCATCACCGTGTATATTTTTTTTTACACACAACTACCAAATATACTACGTAAGTGTTGCACACATGATAAAGGGGAAAGGAAATCTATACATTACAACAAAAAACTTAAAAAATGAAGTTAGTACCTGTTGTTATACATGAAGCAATTTAACCCTTGCACGATTGATAAGACCACGTGACACTCATCCTAAGTAGAGAAAGTATGTCTTCAAACACAATTTTCTTCAATTTTCTTCAAAACTGTACTATTTGGTATAAATATGTTGTTAGGCAACATCTCAACAATATAACATATGTCATTTTTCATATATATTATATTGTTGTGCATTGCTCCTAACTACTATATACTAAAGACAATATCTCCGAACCTTCTGCACATATTTTAACGAAATACAAATCAAATTGTAGAGAATTGCCCCTTTATGATAAGAATGCAAGCAGATTCCCCTACCGTAGAAGGAGAGTTACCTTGTATGTATCATATTTTGTACTGTTTAACTCTCATTACAGAATATAACAGATGTTATCCCATAATATGTCTCATTGCCTTATAAAATATGGCTGACCAGTGGCAAGCAAGAAGTAAGAACTTGTACCATTCAGAACTACATACACCGCACTCGCTAAGTGGTGCTTTTTCTTTATTTCTTGATGAACAAACAATAACTTTTTAATATTTAGAGCTGAAATTCTGCATCACCGTGTATATTTTTTTTACACACAACTACCAAATATACTACGTAAGTGTTGCACACATGATAAAGGGGAAAGAAAATCTATACATTACAACAAAAAATTTTAAAAAATGAAATTAGTACCTGTTGTTATGCATGAAGGAATTTAACCCTTGCTGGATTGAGGAGACCACGTGACACTCATCCTAAGTAGAAAAATTGTTCTCAAGCACTATTTTTTTCAATTATCTCCAAAACTATACTATTTGGTATAAATATGTTGTTAGGCAACATCTCAACAATATAACATATGTCATTTTTCATATATATTATATTGTTGTGCACTGCTCCTAACTACTATATACTAAAGGCTATATCTCCGAATCTTCTGCACATATTTTAACGAAATAAAAATCAAATTGAAGAGCATTGCCTCCTTTGTGATGTGAGTGCAAGCAGAGTCCACTACCGTAGAAGGAGAGTTACCTTGTATGTATCATATTTTGTACTATTTAACTCTCTTTACAGAATATAACAGATTTTATCCCATAATATGTCTCATTGCCTCATAACAATATGGCTGACCAATGACAACCGAGAAGTAAGAATATGTACTATTCAGAACTACATACACCGCACTCGCTAAGTGGTGCCTTTTCTTTATTTCTTGACGAACAAACAATAATATTTTTCTTTTAAGGGTTGGAATTCTGCATCACCCTGTATATTTTTTTTACACACAACTACCAAATGTACTACGTAGGTGTTGCACACATTATAAAGGGGAAAGGAAATCTATACATTACAACAAAAAACTTAAAAAATGAAGTTAGTACCTGTTGCTATACATGAGGCAATTTAACCCTTGGAGGATTGATGAGACCACGTGACACTCATCCTAAGTAGAGAAAGTATGTCTTCAAACACAATTTTCTTCAATTTTCTTCAAAACTGTACTATTTGGTATAAATATGTTTTAGGCAACATCTCAACAATAACATATGTCATTTTTCATATATATTATATTGTTGTGCATTGCTCCTAACTACTATATACTAAAGGCTATATCTCCGAAACTTTTGAACATATTTTAACGAAATAAAAATCAAAATGAAGAGCATTGCCTCTTTTATGATATGAGTGGCAGAACAGTCCCCTGCCGTAGAAGGAGAGTTACCTTATATATATCATATTTTGTTTTGCTTAACTCTTTTTACAGAATATAAAAGATTTTATCCCATAATATGTTACGTTGCCTCATAGCAAAATGGCTGACCAATGACAACCGAGAAATGAGATCATGTACCATTCAGAACTACATACACGGCACTCGCTAAGTGGTGCTTTTTCTTTATTTCTTGATGAACAAACAAAAATTTTTTGCTATTAATTGCTGGAATTCTGCATCACCGTCTATATTTTTTTACACACAATTACCAAATATACTACGTAAGTGTTGCACACATGATAAAGGGAAAGGAAATCTATACATTACAACAAAAAAAATTAAAAAATGAAGTTAGTACCTGTTGTTATACATGAAGCAATTTAACCCTTGCAGGATTGATGAGACCACGTGACACTATTCCTAAGTGAAAAAAGGATGTCTTCAAACACTATTTTCTTCAATTATCTTCAAAACTGTACTATTTGGTATAAATATGTTGTTAGGCAACTTGTCAACAATATAAAATATGTCATTTTTCATATATATTACGTTGTTGTGCATTGCTCCTAACTACTATATACTAAAGGCTATATCTCCGAATCGTCTGCACATATTTTAACGAAATAAAAATCAAATTGAAGAGCGTTGCCCTTTTTGTGATGTGAGTGCAAGCAGAGTCCACTACCGTAGAAGGAGAGTTACCTTGTATGTATCATATTTTGTACTGTTTAACTCTCTTTACAGAATATAACAGATTTTATCCCATAATATGTCTCATTGCCTCATAACAATATGGCTGACAAATGACAACCGAGAAGTAAGTATATGTACTATTCAGAACTACATACTCCGCACTCGCTAAGTGGTGCTTTTTCTTTATTTCTTGACGAACAAACAATAATATTTTACTATTAAGGGATGGAATTCTGCATCACCCTGTATATTTTTTTATACACAACTACCAAATATACTACGTAAGCTTTGCACACATGATAAAGGGGAAAGGAAATCTATACATTACAACAAAAAATTTAAAAAATGAAGTTAGTACCTGTTGTTATACATGAAGCAATTTAACCCTTGCAGGATTGATAAGACCACGTGACACTCATCCTAAGTAGAGAAAGTATGTCTTCAAACACAATTTTCTTCAATTTTCTTCAAAACTGTACTATTTGGTATAAATATGTTGTTAGGCAACATCTCAACAATATAACATAATCCATTTTTCATATATATTATATTGTTGTGCATTGCTCCTAACTACTATATACTAAAGACAATATCTCCGAAACTTTTGAACATATTTTAACGAAATAAAAATCAAAATGAAGAGCATTTGCCCTTTTATGATATAAGTGGCAGAACAGTCCCCTGCCGTAGAAGGAGAGTTACCTTATATATATCATATTTTGTTCTGCTTAACTCTTTTTACAGAATATAACAGATTTTATCCCATAATATGTTTCTTTGCCTCATAACAATATGGCTGACCAATGACAACCAAAAATGGGAACATGTACCATTCAGAACTACATACACGACACTCGCTAAGTGGTGCTTTTTCTTTATTTCTTGATGAACAAACAATAATTTTTTGCTATTAAGGGCTGAAATTCTGCATCACCCTGTATATTTTTTTACACACAACTACCAAATATACTACGTAAGTGTTGCACACATGATAAAGGAGAAAGAAAATCTATACATTACAACAAAACGTTTTAAAAAATGAAGTTAGTACTTGTTGTTATACATGAAGCAATTTAACCCTTGCAATATTGATGAGACCACGTGACACTCATCCTAAGTAGAGAAAGTATGTCTTCAAACACAATTTTCTTCAATTTACTTCAAAACTGTACTATTTGGTATAAATATGTTGTTAGGCAACTTGTCAACAATATAACATATGTCATTTTTCATATATATTATATTGTTGTGCATTGCTCCTAACTACTATATACTAAAGGCTATATCTCCGAATCGTCTGCACATATTTTAACGAAATAAAAATCAAATTGAAGAGCATTGCCCTTGTTATGATAAGAGTGCAAGCAGATTCCCCTACCGTAGAAGGAGAGTTACCTTGTATGTATCATATTTTGTACTGTTTAACTCTCATTACAGAATATAACAGATGTTATCCCATAATATGTCTCATTGCCTTATAAAATATGGCTGACCAGTGGCAAGCAAGAAGTAAGAACTTGTACCATTCAGAACTACATACACCGCACTCGCTAAGTGGGGCTTTTTCCTTATTTCTTGATGAACAAACAATAATTTTTTACTATTTAGGGCTGGAATTCTGCATCACCGTGTATATTTTTTTACACAGAACTACCAAATATACTACGTAAAAGTTGCACACATGATAAAGGTGAAAGAAAATCTATACATTACAAAAAAAATTTAAAAAATGAAGTTAGTACCTGTTGTTATACATGAAGCAATTTAACCCTTGCAGGATTGATGAGACCACGTGACACTATTCCTAAGAGAAAAAAGGATGTCTTCAAACACTATTTTCTTCAATTATCTTCAAAACTGTACTATTTGGTATAAATATGTTGTTAGGCAACATCTCAACAATATAACATATGTCATTTTTCATATATATTATATTGTTGTGCATTGCTCCTAACTACTATATACTAAAGACAACATCTCCGAAACTTTTGAACATATTTTAACGAAATAAAAATCAAAATGATGAGCATTTGCCCTTTTATGATATGAGTGGCAGAACAGTCCCCTGCCGTAGAAGGAGAGTTACCTTATATATATCATATTTTGTTCTGCTTAACTCTTTTTACAGAATATAACAGATTTTATCCCATAATATGTTTCTTTGCCTCATAACAATATGGCTGACCAATGACAACCAAAAATGGGAACATGTACCATTCAGAACTACATACACGACACTCGCTAAGTGGTGCTTTTTCTTTATTTCTTGATGAACAAACAATAATTTTTTGCTATTAAGGGCTGAAATTCTGCATCACCCTGTATATTTTTTTTACACACAACTACCAAATATACTACGTAAGCTTTGCACACATGATAAAGGGGAAAGGAAATCTATACATTACAACAAAAAATTTAAAAAATGAAGTTAGTACCTGTTGTTATACATGAAGCAATTTAACCCTTGCAGGATTGATAAGACCACGTGACACTCATCCTAAGTAGAGAAAGTATGTCTTCAAACACAATTTTCTTCAATTTTCTTCAAAACTGTACTATTTGGTATAAATATGTTGTTAGGCAACATCTCAACAATATAACATATGTCATTTTTCATATATATTATATTGTTGTGCATTGCTCCTAACTACTATATACTAAAGGCTATATCTCCGAATCGTCTGCACATATTTTAACGAAATAAAAATCAAATTGAAGAGCATTGCCCTTGTTATGATAAGAGTGCAAGCAGATTCCCCTACCGTAGAAGGAGAGTTACCTTGTATGTATCATATTTTGTACTGTTTAACTCTCATTACAGAATATAACAGATGTTATCCCATAATATGTCTCATTGCCTTATAAAATATGGCTGACCAGTGGCAAGCAAGAAGTAAGAACTTGTACCATTCAGAACTACATACACCGCACTCGCTAAGTGGGGCTTTTTCCTTATTTCTTGATGAACAAACAATAATTTTTTACTATTTAGGGCTGGAATTCTGCATCACCGTGTATATTTTTTTACACACAACTACCAAATATACTACGTAAAAGTTGCACACATGATAAAGGGGAAAGAAAATCTATACATTACAAAAAAAAATTTAAAAAATGAAATTAGTACCTGTTGTTATACATGAAGGAATTTATCCCTTGCAGGATTGAGGAGACCACGTGACACTCATCCTAAGTAGAAAAATTATGTCTTCAGGGACTATTTTTTTTAATTATCTCCAAAACTATACTATTTGGTATAAATATGTTGTTAGGCAACATCTCAACAATATAACATATGTCATTTTTCATATATATTATATTGTTGTGCACTGCTCCTAACTACTATATACTAAAGGCTATATCTCCGAATCTTCTGCAGATATTTTGACGAAATAAAAATCAAATTGAAGAACATTGCCCCTGTTATGATATGAGTGCCAGCACAGTTCCCTGCCGTAGAAGGAGAGTTACCTTGTATATTTCATATTTTGTTCTGTTTAACTCTTTTTACAAAATATAACAGATTTTATCCCATAATATGTTTCTTTGCCTCATAACAATATGGCTGACCAGTGGCAAGGGAGAAGTAAAAGCTTGAACCATTCAGAACTACATACACTGCACTCGCTAAGTGGGGCTTTTTCTTTATTTCTTGATGAACAAACAATAATCTTTACTATTTAGGGCTGGAATTCTGCATCACCCTGTATATTTTTTTACACACAACTACCAAATATACTACGTAAGTGTTGCACACATGATAAAGGGGAAAGAAAATCTATACATTACAACAAAAAATTTTAAAAAATGAAGTTAGTACCTGTTTTTATACATGAAGCAATTTAACCATTGCAGGATTGATGAGACCACGTGACACTCATCCTAAGTTGAAAAATTATGTCTTCAAACACTATTTTCTTCAATTTTCTTCAAAACTATACTATTTGGTATAAATATGTTGTTAGGCAACATCTCAACAATATAACATATGTCATTTTTCATATATATTATATTTTTGTGCATTGCTCCTAAATACTATATACTAAAGGCTATATCTCCGAGTCTTCTGCACATATTTTAACGAAATAAAAATCAAATTGAAGAGCATTGCCTCCTTTGTGATGTGAGTGCAAGCAGAGTCCACTGCCGTAGAACGAGAGTTACCTTGTATGTATCATATTTTTTACTGCTTAACTCTCATTACAGAATATAACAGATTTTATCCCATAATATGTCTCATTGCCTCATAACAATATGGCTGACCAATGACAACCGAGAAGTAAGAATATGTACTATTCAGAACTACATACACCGCACTCGCTAAGTGGTGCTTTTTCTTTATTTCTTGATGAACAAAAAATAATATTTTACTATTAAGGGTTGGAATTCTGCATCACCCTGTATATTTTTTTACACACAACTACCAAATATACTACGGAAGTGTTGCACACATGATAAAGGGGAAAGGAAATCTATACATTACAACAAAAAACTTAAAAAATGAAGTTAGTACCTGTTGTTATACATGAGGCAATTTAACCCTTGCAGAATTGATGAGACCACGTGACACTCATCCTAAGTAGAGAAAGTATGTCTTCATACACAATTTTCTTCAATTTTCTTCAAAACTGTACTATTTGGTATAAATATGTTGTTAGGCAACATCTCAACAATAACATATGTCATTTTTCATATATATTATATTGTTGTGCATTGCTCCTAACTACTATATACTAAAGGCTATATCTCCGAAACTTTTGAACATATTTTAACGAAATAAAAATCAAATTGAAGAGCATTACCCTTGTTATGATATGAGTGCCAGCACTGTCGCCTGCCGTAGAAGGAGAGTTACCTTGTATATATCATATTTTGCTCTGTTTAACTCTTTTTACAGAATATAACAGACTTTATCCCATAATATGTTTCATTGCCTCATAACAATATGGCTGACCAGTGGCAAGCGAGAAGTAAGAACTTGTACCATTCAGAACTACATACAACGCACTCGCTAAGTGGGGCTTTTTCTTTATTTCTTGATGAACAAACAATATTATTTTACTATCAAGGGTTGGAATTCTGCATCACCGTGTATATTTTTTTAAAAACAATTACCAAATAGACTACCTAAGTGTTGCACACATGATAAAGGGGAAAGAAAATCTATACATTACAACAATAAATTTTAAAAAATGAAGTTAGTACCTGTAGTTATACATGAAGCAATTTAACCCTTGCAGGATTGATGAGACCACGTGACACTCATCCTAAGTTGAAAAATTATGTCTTCAAACACTATTTTCTTCAAGTTTCTTCAAAACTATACTATTTGTTTAAAATATGTTGTTAGGCAACATCTCAAAAATATAACATATGTCATTTTTCATATATATTATATTTCTGTGCATTGCTCCTAACTACAATATACTAAAGGCAATATCTCCGAGTCTTCTACACATATTTTAACGAAATAAAAATCAAAATGAAGAGCATTTGCCCTTTTATGATATGAGTGGCAGAACAGTCCCCTGCCGTAGAAGGAGAGTTACCTTATATATATCATATTTTGTTCTGCTTAACTCTTTTTACAGAATATAACAGATTTTATCCCATAATATGTTTCTTTGCCTCATAACAATATGGCTTACCAATGACAACCGAAAAATGGGAACATGTACCATTCAGAACTACATACACGACACTCGCTAAGTGGTGCTTTTTCTTTATTTCTTGATGAACAAACAATAATTTTTTGCTTTAAGGGCTGAAATTCTGCATCACCCTGTATATTTTTTTTACACACAACTACCAAATATACTACGTAAGTGTTGCACACATGATAAAGGAGAAAGAAAATCTATACATTACAACAAAACGTTTTAAAAAATGAAGTTAGTACTTGTTGTTATACATGAAGCAATTTAACCCTTGCAATATTGATGAGACCACGTGACACTCATCCTAAGTAGAGAAAGTATGTCTTCAAACACAATTTTCTTCAATTTTCTTCAAAACTGTACTATTTGCTATAAATATGTTGTTAGGCAACTTGTCAACAATATAACATATGTCATTTTTCTTATATATTATATTGTTGTGCATTGCTCCTAACTACTATATACTAAAGGCTATATCTCCGAATCGTCTGCACATATTTTAACGAAATAAAAATCAAATTGAAGAGCATTGCCCTTGTTATGATAAGAGTGCAAGCAGATTCCCCTACCGTAGAAAGAGAGTTACCTCGTATGTATCATATTTTGTACTGTTTAACTCTCATTACAGAATATAACAGATGTTATCCCATAATATGTCTCATTGCCTTATAAAATATGGCTGACCAGTGGCAAGCAAGAAGTAAGAACTTGTACCATTCAGAACTACATACACCGCACTCGCTAAGTGGGGCTTTTTCCTTATTTCTTGATGAACAAACAATAATTTTTTACTATTTAGGGCTGGAATTCTGCATCACCATGTATATTTTTTTACACACAACTACCAAATATACTACGTAAGTGTTGCACACATGATAAAGGGGAAAGAAAATCTATACATTACAACAAAAAATTTTAAAAAATGAAATTAGTACCTGTTGTTATACATGAAGGAATTTATTCCTTGCAGGATTGAGGAGACCACGTGACACTCATCCTAAGTAGAAAAATTATGTCTTCAAGCACTATTTTTTTCAATTATCTCCAAAACTATACTATTTGGTATAAATATGTTGTTAGGCAACATCTCAACAATATAACATATGTCATTTTTCATATATATTATATTGTTGTGCACTGCTCCTAACTACTATATACTAAAGGCTATATCTCCGAATCTTCTGCAGATATTTTGACGAAATAAAAATCAAATTGAAGAACATTGCCCCTGTTATGATATGAGTGCCAGCACAGTTCCCTGCCGTAGAAGGAGAGTTACCTTGTATATTTCATATTTTGTTCTGTTTAACTCTTTTTACAAAATATAACAGATTTTATCCCATAATATGTTTCTTTGCCTCAAAACAATATGGCTGACCAGTGGCAAGGGAGAAGTAAAAGCTTGAACCATTCAGAACTACATACACTGCACTCGCTAAGTGGGGCTTTTTCTTTATTTCTTGATGAACAAACAATAATCTTTACTATTTAGGGCTGGAATTCTGCATCACCCTGTATATTTTTTTACACACAACTACCAAATATACTACGTAAGTGTTGCACACATGATAAAGGGGAAAGAAAATCTATACATTACAACAAAAAAATTTAAAAAATGAAGTTAGTACCTGTTTTTATACATGAAGCAATTTAACCCTTGCAGGATTGATGAGACCACGTGACACTCATCCTAAGTTGAAAAATTATGTCTTCAAACACTATTTTCTTCAATTTTCTTCAAAACTATACTATTTGGTATAAATATGTTGTTAGGCAACATCTCAACAATATAACATATGTCATTTTTCATATATATTATATTTTTGTGCATTGCTCCTAAATACTATATACTAAAGGCTATATCTCCGAGTCTTCTGCACATATTTTAACGAAATAAAAATCAAATTGAAGAGCATTGCCTCCTTTGTGATGTGAGTGCAAGCAGAGTCCACTGCCGTAGAAGGAGAGTTACCTTGTATGTATCATATTTTGTACTGCTTAACTCTCATTACAGAAGATAACAGATTTTATCCCATAATATGTCTCATTGCCTCATAACAATATGGCTGACCAATGACAACCGAGAAGTAAGAATATGTACTATTCAGAACTACATACACCGCACTCGCTAAGTGGTGCTTTTTCTTTATTTCTTGATGAACAAAAAATAATATTTTACTATTAAGGGTTGGAATTCTGCATCACCCTGTATATTTTTTTACACACAACTACCAAATATACTACGTAAGTGTTGCACACATGATAAAGGGGAAAGGAAATCTATACATTACAACAAAAAACTTAAAAAATGAAGTTAGTACCTGTTGTTATACATGAGGCAATTTAACCCTTGCAGGATTGATGAGACCACGTGACACTCATCCTAAGTAGAGAAAGTATGTCTTCATACACAATTTTCTTCAATTTTCTTCAAAACTGTACTATTTGGTATAAATATGTTGTTAGGCAACATCTCAACAATAACATATGTCATTTTTCATATATATTATATTGTTGTGCATTGCTCCTAACTACTATATACTAAAGGCTATATCTCCGAAACTTTTGAACATATTTTAACGAAATAAAAATCAAATTGAAGAGCATTGCCCTTGTTATGATATGAGTGCCAGCACTGTCGCCTGCCGTAGAAGGAGAGTTACCTTGTATATATCATATTTTGCTCTGTTTAACTCTTTTTACAGAATATAACAGATTTTATCCCATAATATGTTTCATTGCCTCATAACAATATGGCTGACCAGTGGCAAGCGAGAAGTAAGAACTTGTACCATTCAGAACTACATACAACGCACTCGCTAAGTGGGGCTTTTTCTTTATTTCTTGATGAACAAACAATATTATTTTACTATCAAGGGTTGGAATTCTGCATCACCATGTATATTTTTTTTACACACAACTACCAAATATACTACCTAAGTGTTGGACACATGATAAAGGGGAATGAAAATCTATACATTACAACAATAAATTTTAAAAAATGAAGTTAGTACCTGTAGTTATACATGAAGCAATTTAACCCTTGCAGGATTGATGAGACCACGTGACACTCATCCTAAGTTGAAAAATTATGTCTTCAAACACTATTTTCTTCAAGTTTCTTCAAAACTATACTATTTGTTTAAAATATGTTGTTAGGCAACATCTCAAAAATATAACATATGTCATTTTTCATATATATTATATTTCTGTGCATTGCTCCTAACTACAATATACTAAAGGCAATATCTCCGAGTCTTCTACACATATTTTAACGAAATAAAAATCAAAATGAAGAGCATTTGCCCTTTTATGATATGAGTGGCAGAACAGTCCCCTGCCGTAGAAGGAGAGTTACCTTATATATATCATATTTTGTTCTGCTTAACTCTTTTTACAGAATATAACAGATTTTATCCCATAATATGTTTCTTTGCCTCATAACAATATGGCTGACCAATGACAACCGAAAAATGGGAACATGTACCATTCAGAACTACATACACGACACTCGCTAAGTGGTGCTTTTTCTTTATTTCTTGATGAACAAACAATAATTTTTTGCTATTAAGGGCTGAAATTCTGCATCACCCTGTATATTTTTTTTACACACAACTACCAAATATACTACGTAAGTGTTGCACACATGATAAAGGAGAAATAAAATCTATACATTACAACAAAACGTTTTAAAAAATGAAGTTAGTACTTGTTGTTATACATGAAGCAATTTAACCCTTGCAATATTGATGAGACCACGTGACACTCATCCTAAGTAGAGAAAGTATGTCTTCAAACACAATTTTCTTCAATTTTCTTCAAAACTGTACTATTTGGTATAAATATGTTGTTAGGCAACTTGTCAACAATATAACATATGTCATTTTTCTTATATATTATATTGTTGTGCATTGCTCCTAACTACTATATACTAAAAGCTATATCTCCGAATCGTCTGCACATATTTTAACGAAATAAAAATCAAATTGAAGAGCATTGCCCTTGTTATGATAAGAGTGCAAGCAGATTCCCCTACCGTAGAAGGAGAGTTACCTTGTATGTATCATATTTTGTACTGTTTAACTCTCATTACAGAATATAACAGATGTTATCCCATAATATGTCTCATTGCCTTATAAAATATGGCTGACCAGTGGCAAGCAAGAAGTAAGAACTTGTAGCATTCAGAACTACATACACCGCACTCGCTAAGTGGGGCTTTTTCCTTATTTCTTGATGAACAAACAATAATTTTTTACTATTTAGGGCTGGAATTCTGCATCACCGTGTATATTTTTTTACACACAACTACCAAATATACTACGTAAGTGTTGCACACATGATAAAAAGGAAAGAAAATCTATACATTACAACAAAAAATTTTAAAAAATGAAATTAGTACCTGTTGTTATACATGAAGGAATTTATCCCTTGCAGGATTGAGGAGACCACGTGACACTCATCCTAAGTAGAAAAATTATGTCTTCAAGCACTATTTTTTTCAATTGTCTCCAAAACTATACTATTTGGTATAAATATGTTGTTAGGCAATATCTCAACAATATAACATATGTCATTTTTCATATATATTATATTGTTGTGCACTGCTCCTAACTACTATATACTAAAGGCTATATCTCCGAATCTTCTGCAGATATTTTGACGAAATAAAAATCAAATTGAAGAACATTGCCCCTGTTATGATATGAGTGCCAGCACAGTTCCCTGCCGTAGAAGGAGAGTTACTTTGTATATATCATATTTTGTTCTGTTTAACTCTTTTTACAAAATATAACAGATTTTATCCCATAATATGTTTCTTTGCCTCATAACAATATGGCTGACCAGTGGCAAGGGAGAAGTAAAAGCTTGAACCATTCAGAACTACATACACTGCACTCGCTAAGTGGGGCTTTTTCTTTATATCTTGATGAACAAACAATAATTTTTTACTATTAAGGGCTGGAATTCTGCATCACCCTGTATATTTTTTTACACACAACTACCAAATATACTACGTAAGTGTTGCACACATGATAAAGGGGAAAGAAAATCTATACATTACAACAAAAAATTTTAAAAAATGAAGTTAGTACCTATTTTTATACATGAAGCAATTTAACCCTTGCAGGATTGATGAGACCACGTGACACTCATCCTAAGTTGAAAAATTATGTCTTCAAACACTATTTTCTTCAATTTTCTTCAAAACTATACTATTTGGTATAAATATGTTGTTAGGCAACATCTCAACAATATAACATATGTCATTTTTCATATATATTATATTTTTGTGCATTGCTCCTAAATACTATATACTAAAGGCTATATCTCCGAGTCTTCTGCACATATTTTAACGAAATAAAAATCAAATTGAAGAGCATTGCCTGCTTTGTGATGTGAGTGCAAGCAGAGTCCACTGCCGTAGAAGGAGAGTTACCTTGTATGTATCATATTTTGTACTGCTTAACTCTCATTACAGAATATAACAGATTTTATCCCATAATATGTCTCATTGCCTCATAATAATATGGCTGACCAATGACAACCGAGAAGTAAGAATATGTACTATTCAGAACTACATACACCGCACTCGCTAAGTGGTGCTTTTTCTTTATTTCTTGATGAACAAACAATAATATTTTACTATTAAGGGTTGGAATTCTGCATCACCCTGTATATTTTTTTACACACAACTACCAAATATACTACCTAAGTGTTGCACACATGATAAAGGGGAAAGGAAATCTATACATTACAACAAAAAACTTAAAAAATGAAGTTAGTACCTGTTGTTATACATGAGGCAATTTAACCCTTGCAGGATTGATGAGACCACGTGACACTCATCCTAAGTAGAGAAAGTATGTCTTCATACACAATTTTCTTCAATTTTCTTCAAAACTGTACTATTTGGTATAAATATGTTGTTAGGCAACATCTCAACAATAACATATGTCATTTTTCATATATATTATATTGTTGTGCATTGCTCCTAACTACTATATACTAAAGGCTATATCTCCGAAACTTTTGAACATATTTTAACGAAATAAAAATCAAATTGAAGAGCATTGCCCTTGTTATGATATGAGTGCCAGCACTGTCGCCTGCCGTAGAAGGAGAGTTACCTTGTATATATCATATTTTGCTCTGTTTAACTCTTTTTACAGAATATAACAGATTTTATCCCATAATATGTTTCATTGCCTCATAACAATATGGCTGACCAGTGGCAAGCGAGAAGTAAGAACTTGTTCCATTCAGAACTACATACAACGCACTCGCTAAGTGGGGCTTTTTCTTTATTTCTTGATGTACAAACAATATTATTTTACTATCAAGGGTTGGAATTCTGCATCACCATGTATATTTTTTTTACACACAACTACCAAATATACTACCTAAGTGTTGGACACATGATAAAGGGGAATGAAAATCTATACATTACAACAATAAATTTTAAAAAATGAAGTTAGTACCTGTAGTTATACATGAAGCAATTTAACCCTTGCAGGATTGATAAGACCACGTGACACTCATCCTAAGTGAAAAAAGTATGTCTTCAAACACTATTTTCTTCAATTTTCTTCAAGACTGTACTATTTGGTATAAATATGTTTTAGGCAACATCTCAACAATATAACATATGTCATTTTTCATATATATTATATTGTTGTGCATTGCTCCCAACTACTATATACTAAAGGCTATATCTCCGAATCTTCTGCAGATATTTGGACGAAATAAAAATCAAATTGAAGAACATTGCCGCTGTTATGATATGAATGCCAGCACAGTTCCCTGCCGTAGAAGGAGAGTTACCTTCTATATATCATATTTTTTCTGTTTAACTCTTTTTACAAAATATAACAGATTTTATCCCATAATATGTTTCTTTGCCTCGTAACAATATGGCTGACCAGTGGCAAGCGAGAAGTAAGAGCTTGAACCATTCAGAACTACATACACTGCACTCGCTAAGTGGGGCTTTTTCTTTATTTCTTGATGAACAAACAATAATTTTTTACTATTTAGGGCTGGAATTCTGCATCACCCTGTATATTTTTTTACACACAACTACCAAATATACTACGTAAGTGTTGCACACATGATAAAGGGGAAAGAAAATCTATACATTACATAAAAAAAATTTAAAAAATGAAGTTAGTACCTGTTGTTATACATGAAGCAATTTAACCCTTGCAGGATTGAGGAGACCACGTGACACTCATCCTAAGTTGAAAAATTATGTCTTCAAACACTATTTTCTTCAATTTTCTTCAAAACTATACTATTTGCTTAAAATATGTTGTTAGGCAACATCTCAAAAATATAACATATGTCATTTTTCATATATATTATATTTCTGTGCATTGCTCCTAACTACAATATACTAAAGGCAATATCTCCGAGTCTTCTACACATATTTTAACGAAATAAAAATCAAATTGAAGAGCAGTGCCCCGTTTGTGATGTGAGTGCAACCAGAGTCCACTACCGTAGAAGGAGAGTTACCTTGTATGTATCATATTTTGTACTGTTTAACTCTCTTTACAGAATATAACAGATTTTATCCCAAAATATGCCTCATTGCCTCATAACAATATGGCTGACCAATGACAACAAGGAAGTAAGAACTTGTACCTTTCAGAACTAGATACACCGCACTCGGTAAGTGGGTTTTTTCTTTATTTCTTGATGAACAAACAATTTTTTTTACTATTTAGGGCTGGAATTCTGCATCACCGTGTATATATTTTTACACACAACTACCAAATATACTACGTAAGTGTTGCACACATGATAAAGGGGAAAGAAAATCTATACATTACAACAAAAAAATTTAAAAATGAAGTTAGTACAATTTGTTATACATGAAGCAATTTAACCCTTGCAGGATTGATGAGACCACGTGACACTCATCCTAAGTAGAGAAAGTATGTCTTCATACACAATTTTCTTCAATTTTCTTCAAAACTGTACTATTTGGTATAAATATGTTTTAGGCAACATCTCAACAATATAAGATATGCCATTTTTCATATATATTATATTGTTGTGCATTGCTCCTAACTACTATATACTAAAGGCTATATCTCCGAATCTTCTGCACATATTTTAACGAAATAAAAATCAAATTGTAGAGAGTTGCCCCTTTTTATTAAGAGTGCAAGCAGATTCCCCTACCGTAGAAGGAGAATTACCTTGTATGTATCATATTTTGTACTGTTTAACTCTCTTTACAGAATATAACAGATTTTATCCCATAATATGTCTCATTGCCTCATAACAATATGGCTGACCAATGACAACCGAGAAGTAAGAATATGTACTATTCAGAACTACACACACCGCACTCGCTAAGTGGTGCTTTCTCTTTATTTCTTGATGAACAAACAATATTATTTTACTATCAAGGGTTGGAATTCTGCATCACCATGTATATTTTTTTTACACACAACTACCAAATATACTACCTAAGTGTTGGACACATGATAAAGGGGAATGAAAATTTATACATTACCACAATAAATTTAAAAAAATGAAGTTAGTACCTGTAGTTATACATGAAGCAATTTAACCCTTGCAGGATTGATAAGACCACGTGACACTCATTCTAAGTGGAAAAAGTATGTCTTCAAACACTATTTTCTTCAATTTTCTTCAAGACTGTACTATTTGGTATAAATATGTTGTTAGGCAACATCTCAACAATATAACATATGTCATTTTTCATATATATTATATTGTTGTGCATTGCTCCCAACTACTATATACTAAAGGCTATATCTCCGAATCTTCTGCAGATATTTGGACGAAATAAAAATCAAATTGAAGAACATTGCCGCTGTTATGATATGAATGCCAGCACAGTTCCCTGCCGTAGAAGGAGAGTTACCTTCTATATATCATATTTTTTCTGTTTAACTCTTTTTACAAAATATAACAGATTTTATCCCATAATATGTTTCTTTGCCTCGTAACAATATGGCTGACCAGTGGCAAGCGAGAAGTAAGAGCTTGAACCATTCAGAACTACATACACTGCACTCGCTAAGTGGGGCTTTTTCTTTATTTCTTGATGAACAAACAATAATTTTTTACTATTTAGGGCTGGAATTCTGCATCACCCTGTATATTTTTTTACACACAACTACCAAATATACTACGTAAGTGTTGCACACATGATAAAGGGGAAAGAAAATCTATACATTACATAAAAAAATTTTAAAAAATGAAGTTAGTACCTGTTGTTATACATGAAGCAATTTAACCCTTGCAGGATTGAGGAGACCACGTGACACTCATCCTAAGTTGAAAAATTATGTCTTCAAACACTATTTTCTTCAATTTTCTTCAAAACTATACTATTTGCTTAAAATATGTTGTTAGGCAACATCTCAAAAATATAACATATGTCATTTTTCATATATATTATATTTCTGTGCATTGCTCCTAACTACAATATACTAAAGGCAATATCTCCGAGTCTTTTACACATATTTTAACGAAATAAAAATCAAATTGAAGAGCAGTGCCCCGTTTGTGATGTGAGTGCAACCAGAGTCCACTACCGTAGAAGGAGAGTTACCTTGTATGTATCATATTTTGTACTGTTTAACTCTCTTTACAGAATATAACAGATTTTATCCCAAAATATGTCTCATTGCCTCATAACAATATGGCTGACCAATGACAACAAGGAAGTAAGAACTTGTACCTTTCAGAACTAGATACACCGCACTCGGTAAGTGGGTTTTTTCTTTATTTCTTGATGAACAAACAATTTTTTTTACTATTTAGGGCTGGAATTCTGCATCACCGTGTATATTTTTTTACACACAACTACCAAATATACTACGTAAGTGTTGCACACATGATAAAGGGGAAAGAAAATCTATACATTACAACAAAAAAATTTAAAAATGAAGTTAGTACAATTTGTTATACATGAAGCAATTTAACCCTTGCAGGTTTGATGAGACCACGTGACACTCATCCTAAGTTGAAAAATTATGTCTTCAAACACTATTTTCTTCAATTTTCTTCAAAACTGTACTATTTGGTATAAATATGTTGTTAGGCAACTTGTCAACAATATAACATATGTCATTTTTCTTATATATTATATTGTTGTGCATTGCTCCTAACTACTATATACTAAAGGCTATATCTCCGAATCGTGTGCACATATTTTAACGAAATAAAAATCAAATTGAAGAGCATTGCCCTTGTTATGATAAGAGTGCAAGCAGAATCCCCTACCGTAGAAGGAGAGTTACCTTGTATGTATCATATTTTGTACTGTTTAACTCTCATTACAGAATATAACAGATGTTATCCCATAATATGTCTCATTGCCTTATAAAATATGGCTGACCAGTGGCAAGCAAGAAGTAAGAACTTGTACCATTCAGAACTACATACACTGCACTCGCTAAGTGGGGCTTTTTCCTTATTTCTTGATGAACAAACAATAATTTTTTACTATTTAGGGCTGGAATTCTGCATCACCGTGTATATTTTTTACACACAACTACCAAATATACTACGTAAGTGTTGCACACATGATAAAGGGGAAAGAAAATCTATACATTACAACAAAAAATTTTAAAAAATGAAATTAGTACCTGTTGTTATACATGAAGGAATTTATCCCTTGCAGGATTGAGGAGACCACGTGACACTCATCCTAAGTAGAAAAATTATGTCTTCAAGCACTATTTTTTTCAATTATCTCCAAAACTATACTATTTGGTATAAATATGTTGTTAGGCAACATCTCAACAATATAACATATGTCATTTTTCATATATATTATATTTTTGTGCATTGCTCTTAAATACTATATACTAAAGGCTATATCTCCGAGTCTTCTGCACATATTTTAACGAAATAAAAATCAAATTGAAGAGCATTGCCTCCTTTGTGATGTGAGTGCAAGCAGAGTCCACTGCCGTAGAAGGAGAGTTACCTTGTATGTATCATATTTTGTACTGCTTAACTCTCATTACAGAATATAACAGATTTTATCCCATAATATGTCTCATTGCCTCATAACAATATGGCTGACCAATGACAACCGAGAAGTAAGAATATGTACTATTCAGAACTACATACACCGCACTCGCTAAGTGGTGCTTTTTCTTTATTTCTTGATGAACAAACAATAATATTTTACTATTAAGGGTTGGAATTCTGCATCACCCTGTATATTTTATTACACACAACTACCAAATATACTACGTAAGTGTTGCACACATGATAAAGGGGAAAGGAAATCTATACATTACAACAAAAAACTTAAAAAATGAAGTTAGTACCTGTTTTTATACATGAGGCAATTTAACCCTTGCAGGATTGATGAGACCACGTGACACTCATCCTAAGTAGAGAAAGTATGTCTTCATACACAATTTTCTTCAATTTTCTTCAAAACTGTACTATTTGGTATAAATATGTTGTTAGGAAACATCTCAACAATAACATATGTCATTTTTCATATATATTATATTGTTGTGCATTGCTCCTAACTACTATATACTAAAGGCTATATCTCCGAAACTTTTGAACATATTTTAACGAAATAAAAATCAAATTGAAGAGCATTGCCCTTGTTATGATATGAGTGCCAGCACTGCCGCCTGCCGTAGAAGGAGAGTTACATTGTATATATCATATTTTGCTCTGTTTAACTCTTTTTACAGAATATAACAGATTTTATCCCATAATATGTTTCATTGCCTCATAACAATATGGCTGACCAGTGGCAAGCGAGAAGTAAGAACTTGTACCATTCAGAACTACATACAACGCACTCGCTAAGTGGGGCTTTTTCTTTATTTCTTGATGAACAAACAATATTATTTTACTATCAAGGGTTGGAATTCTGCATCACCATGTATATTTTTTTTACACACAACTACCAAATATACTACCTAAGTGTTGCACACATGATAAAGGGGAAAGAAAATCTATACATTACAACAATAAATTTTAAAAAATGAAGTTAGTACCTGTAGTTATACATGAAGCAATTTAACCCTTGCAGGATTGATAAGACCACGTGACACTCATCCTAAGTGGAAAAAGTATGTCTTCAAACACTATTTTCTTCATTTTTCTTCAAGACTGTACTATTTGGTATAAATATGTTTTAGGCAACATCTCAACAATATAACATATGTCATTTTTCATATATATTATATTGTTGTGCATTGCTCCCAACTACTATATACGAAAAGCTATATCTCCGAATCTTCTGCAGATATTTGGACGAAATAAAAATCAAATTGAAGAACATTGCCCCTGTTATGATATGAATGCCAGCACAGTTCCCTGCCGTAGAAGGAAAGTTACCTTATATATATATATATCATATTTTGTTTTGCTTAACTCTTTTTACAGAATATAAAAGATTTTATCCCATAATATGTTTCGTTGCCTCATAACAATATGGCTGACCAATGACAACCGAGAAATGAGAACATGTACAATTCAGAACTACATACACGGCACTCGCTAAGTGGTGCTTTTTCTTTATTTCTTGATGAACAAACAAAAATTTTTTGCTATTAATTGCTGGAATTCTGCATCACCGTGTATATTTTTTTTTACACACAACTACCAAATATACTACGTAAGTGTTGCACACATGATAAAGGGGAAAGGAAATCTATACATTACAACAAAAAACTTAAAAAATGAAGTTAGTACCTGTTGTTATACATGAAGCAATTTAACCCTTGCACAATTGATAAGACCACGTGACACTCATCCTAAGTAGAGAAAGTATGTCTTCAAACACACTTTTCTTCAATTTTCTTCAAAACTGTACTATTTGGTATAAATATGTTGTTAGGCAACATCTCAACAATATAACATATGTCATTTTTCATATATATTATATTGTTGTGCATTGCTCCTAACTACTATATACTAAAGACAATATCTCCGAACCTTCTGCACATATTTTAACGAAATACACATCAAATTGTAGAGAATTGCCCCTTTATGATAAGAATGCAAGCAGATTCCCCTACCGTAGAAGGAGAGTTACCTTGTATGTATCATATTTTGTACTGTTTAACTCTCATTACAGAATATAACAGATGTTATCCCATAATATGTCTCATTGCCTTATAAAATATGGCTGACCAGTGGCAAGCAAGAAGTAAGAACTTGTACCATTCAGAACTACATACACCGCACTCGCTAAGTGGTGCTTTTTCTTTATTTCTTGATGAACAAACAATAACTTTTTAATATTTAGAGCTGAAATTCTGCATCACCGTGTATATTTTTTTTACACACAACTACCAAATATACTACGTAAGTGTTGCACACATGATAAAGGGGAAAGAAAATCTATACATTACAACAAAAAATTTTAAAAAATGAAATTAGTACCTGTTGTTATGCATGAAGGAATTTAACCCTTGCTGGATTGAGGAGACCACGTGACACTCATCCTAAGTAGAAAAATTGTTCTCAAGCACTATTTTTTTCAATTATCTCCAAAACTATACTATTTGGTATAAATATGTTGTTAGGCAACATCTCAACAATATAACATATGTCATTTTTCATATATATTATATTGTTGTGCACTGCTCCTAACTACTATATACTAAAGGCTATATCTCCGAATCTTCTGCACATATTTTAACGAAATAAAAATCAAATTGAAGAGCATTGCCTCCTTTGTGATGTGAGTGCAAGCAGAGTCCACTACCGTAGAAGGAGAGTTACCTTGTATGTATCATATTTTGTACTATTTAACTCTCTTTACAGAATATAACAGATTTTATCCCATAATATGTCTCATTGCCTCATAACAATATGGCTGACCAATGACAACCGAGAAGTAAGAATATGTACTATTCAGAACTACATACACCGCACTCGCTAAGTGGTGCCTTTTCTTTATTTCTTGACGAACAAACAATAATATTTTTCTTTTAAGGGTTGGAATTCTGCATCACCCTGTATATTTTTTTTACACACAACTACCAAATGTACTACGTAGGTGTTGCACACATTATAAAGGGGAAAGGAAATCTATACATTACAACAAAAAACTTAAAAAATGAAGTTAGTACCTGTTGCTATACATGAGGCAATTTAACCCTTGGAGGATTGATGAGACCACGTGACACTCATCCTAAGTAGAGAAAGTATGTCTTCAAACACAATTTTCTTCAATTTTCTTCAAAACTGTACTATTTGGTATAAATATGTTTTAGGCAACATCTCAACAATAACATATGTCATTTTTCATATATATTATATTGTTGTGCATTGCTCCTAACTACTATATACTAAAGGCTATATCTCCGAAACTTTTGAACATATTTTAACGAAATAAAAATCAAAATGAAGAGCATTGCCTCTTTTATGATATGAGTGGCAGAACAGTCCCCTGCCGTAGAAGGAGAGTTACCTTATATATATCATATTTTGTTTTGCTTAACTCTTTTTACAGAATATAAAAGATTTTATCCCATAATATGTTACGTTGCCTCATAGCAAAATGGCTGACCAATGACAACCGAGAAATGAGATCATGTACCATTCAGAACTACATACACGGCACTCGCTAAGTGGTGCTTTTTCTTTATTTCTTGATGAACAAACAAAAATTTTTTACTATTAATTGCTGGAATTCTGCATCACCGTCTATATTTTTTACACACAATTACCAAATATACTACGTAAGTGTTGCACACATGATAAAGGGAAAGGAAATCTATACATTACAACAAAAAAAATTAAAAAATGAAGTTAGTACCTGTTGTTATACATGAAGCAATTTAACCCTTGCAGGATTGATGAGACCACGTGACACTATTCCTAAGTGAAAAAAGGATGTCTTCAAACACTATTTTCTTCAATTATCTTCAAAACTGTACTATTTGGTATAAATATGTTGTTAGGCAACTTGTCAACAATATAAAATATGTCATTTTTCATATATATTACGTTGTTGTGCATTGCTCCTAACTACTATATACTAAAGGCTATATCTCCGAATCGTCTGCACATATTTTAACGAAATAAAAATCAAATTGAAGAGCGTTGCCCTTTTTGTGATGTGAGTGCAAGCAGAGTCCACTACCGTAGAAGGAGAGTTACCTTGTATGTATCATATTTTGTACTGTTTAACTCTCTTTACAGAATATAACAGATTTTATCCCATAATATGTCTCATTGCCTCATAACAATATGGCTGACAAATGACAACCGAGAAGTAAGTATATGTACTATTCAGAACTACATACTCCGCACTCGCTAAGTGGTGCTTTTTCTTTATTTCTTGACGAACAAACAATAATATTTTACTATTAAGGGATGGAATTCTGCATCACCCTGTATATTTTTTTATACACAACTACCAAATATACTACGTAAGCTTTGCACACATGATAAAGGGGAAAGGAAATCTATACATTACAACAAAAAATTTAAAAAATGAAGTTAGTACCTGTTGTTATACATGAAGCAATTTAACCCTTGCAGGATTGATAAGACCACGTGACACTCATCCTAAGTAGAGAAAGTATGTCTTCAAACACAATTTTCTTCAATTTTCTTCAAAACTGTACTATTTGGTATAAATATGTTGTTAGGCAACATCTCAACAATATAACATAATCCATTTTTCATATATATTATATTGTTGTGCATTGTTCCTAACTACTATATACTAAAGACAATATCTCCGAAACTTTTGAACATATTTTAACGAAATAAAAATCAAAATGAAGAGCATTTGCCCTTTTATGATATAAGTGGCAGAACAGTCCCCTGCCGTAGAAGGAGAGTTACCTTATATATATCATATTTTGTTCTGCTTAACTCTTTTTACAGAATATAACAGATTTTATCCCATAATATGTTTCTTTGCCTCATAACAATATGGCTGACCAATGACAACCAAAAATGGGAACATGTACCATTCAGAACTACATACACGACACTCGCTAAGTGGTGCTTTTTCTTTATTTCTTGATGAACAAACAATAATTTTTTGCTATTAAGGGCTGAAATTCTGCATCACCCTGTATATTTTTTTTACACACAACTACCAAATATACTACGTAAGTGTTGCACACATGATAAAGGAGAAAGAAAATCTATGCATTACAACAAAACGTTTTAAAAAATGAAGTTAGTACTTGTTGTTATACATGAAGCAATTTAACCCTTGCAATATTGATGAGACCACGTGACACTCATCCTAAGTAGAGAAAGTATGTCTTCAAACACAATTTTCTTCAATTTACTTCAAAACTGTACTATTTGGTATAAATATGTTGTTAGGCAACTTGTCAACAATATAACATATGTCATTTTTCATATATATTATATTGTTGTGCATTGCTCCTAACTACTATATACTAAAGGCTATATCTCCGAATCGTCTGCACATATTTTAACGAAATAAAAATCAAATTGAAGAGCATTGCCCTTGTTATGATAAGAGTGCAAGCAGATTCCCCTACCGTAGAAGGAGAGTTACCTTGTATGTATCATATTTTGTACTGTTTAACTCTCATTACAGAATATAACAGATGTTATCCCATAATATGTCTCATTGCCTTATAAAATATGGCTGACCAGTGGCAAGCAAGAAGTAAGAACTTGTACCATTCAGAACTACATACACCGCACTCGCTAAGTGGGGCTTTTTCCTTATTTCTTGATGAACAAACAATAATTTTTTACTATTTAGGGCTGGAATTCTGCATCACCGTGTATATTTTTTTACACACAACTACCAAATATACTACGTAAAAGTTGCACACATGATAAAGGGGAAAGAAAATCTATACATTACAAAAAAAATTTAAAAAATGAAGTTAGTACCTGTTGTTATACATGAAGCAATTTAACCCTTGCAGGATTGATGAGACCACGTGACACTATTCCTAAGTGAAAAAAGGATGTCTTCAAACACTATTTTCTTCAATTATCTTCAAAACTGTACTATTTGGTATAAATATGTTGTTAGGCAACTTGTCAACAATATAAAATATGTCATTTTTCATATATATTACGTTGTTGTGCATTGCTCCTAACTACTATATACTAAAGGCTATATCTCCGAATCGTCTGCACATATTTTAACGAAATAAAAATCAAATTGAAGAGCGTTGCCCTTTTTGTGATGTGAGTGCAAGCAGAGTCCACTACCGTAGAAGGAGAGTTACCTTGTATGTATCATATTTTGTACTGTTTAACTCTCTTTACAGAATATAACAGATTTTATCCCATAATATGTCTCATTGCCTCATAACAATATGGCTGACCAATGACAACCGAGATGTAAGTATATGTACTATTCAGAACTACATACTCCGCACTCGCTAAGTGGTGCTTTTTCTTTATTTCTTGATGAACAAACAATAATATTTTACTATTAAGGGATGGAATTCTGCCTCACCCTGTATATTTTTTTACACACAACTACCAAATATACTACGTAAGCTTTGCACACATGATAAAGGGGAAAGGAAATCTATACATTACAACAAAAAATTTAAAAAATGAAGTTAGTACCTGTTGTTATACATGAAGCAATTTAACCCTTGCAGGATTGATAAGACCACGTGACACTCATCCTAAGTAGAGAAAGTATGTCTTCAAACACAATTTTCTTCAATTTTCTTCAAAACTGTACTATTTGGTATAAATATGTTGTTAGGCAACATCTCAACAATATAACATATGTCATTTTTCATATATATTATATTGTTGTGCATTGCTCCTAACTACTATATACTAAAGACAACATCTCCGAAACTTTTGAACATATTTTAACGAAATAAAAATCAAAATGAAGAGCATTTGCCCTTTTATGATATGAGTGGCAGAACAGTCCCCTGCCGTAGAAGGAGAGTTACCTTATATATATCATATTTTGTTCTGCTTAACTCTTTTTACAGAATATAACAGATTTTATCCCATAATATGTTTCTTTGCCTCATAACAATATGGCTGACCAATGACAACCAAAAATGGGAACATGTACCATTCAGAACTACATACACGACACTCGCTAAGTGGTGCTTTTTCTTTATTTCTTGATGAACAAACAATAATTTTTTGCTATTAAGGGCTGAAATTCTGCATCACCCTGTATATTTTTTTTACACACAACTACCAAATATACTACGTAAGTGTTGCACACATGATAAAGGAGAAAGAAAATCTATACATTACAACAAAACGTTTTAAAAAATGAAGTTAGTACTTGTTGTTATACATGAAGCAATTTAACCCTTGCAGGATTGATGAGACCACGTGACACTATTCCTAAGTGAAAAAAGGATGTCTTCAAACACTATTTTCTTCAATTATCTTCAAAACTGTACTATTTGGTATAAATATGTTGTTAGGCAACTTGTCAACAATATAAAATATGTCATTTTTCATATATATTACGTTGTTGTGCATTGCTCCTAACTACTATATACTAAAGACTATATCTCCGAATCGTCTGCACATATTTTAACGAAATAAAAATCAAATTGAAGAGCGTTGCCCTTTTTGTGATGTGAGTGCAAGCAGAGTCCACTACCGTAGAAGGAGAGTTACCTTGTATGTATCATATTTTGTACTGTTTAACTCTCTTTACAGAATATAACAGATTTTATCCCATAATATGTCTCATTGCCTCATAACAATATGGCTGACCAATGACAACCGAGAAGTAAGTATATGTACTATTCAGAACTACATACTCCGCACTCGCTAAGTGGTGCTTTTTCTTTATTTCTTGATGAACAAACAATAATATTTTACTATTAAGGGATGGAATTCTGCATCACCCTGTATATTTTTTTACACACAACTACCAAATATACTACGTAAGCTTTGCACACATGATAAAGGGGAAAGGAAATCTATACATTACAACAAAAAATTTAAAAAATGAAGTTAGTACCTGTTGTTATACATGAAGCAATTTAACCCTTGCAGGATTGATAAGACCACGTGACACTCATCCTAAGTAGAGAAAGTATGTCTTCAAACACAATTTTCTTCAATTTTCTTCAAAACTGTACTATTTGGTATAAATATGTTGTTAGGCAACATCTCAACAATATAACATATGTCATTTTTCATATATATTATATTGTTGTGCATTGCTCCTAACTACTATATACTAAAGACAATATCTCCGAAACTTTTGAACATATTTTAACGAAATAAAAATCAAAATGAAGAGCATTTGCCCTTTTATGATATGAGTGGCAGAACAGTCCCCTGCCGTAGAAGGAGAGTTACCTTATATATATCATATTTTGTTCTGCTTAACTCTTTTTACAGAATATAACAGATTTTATCCCATAATATGTTTCTTTGCCTCATAACAATATGGCTGACCAATGACAACCAAAAATGGGAACATGTACCATTCAGAACTACATACACGACACTCGCTAAGTGGTGCTTTTTCTTTATTTCTTGATGAACAAACAATAATTTTTTGCTATTAAGGGCTGAAATTCTGCATCACCCTGTATATTTTTTTTACACACAACTACCAAATATACTACGTAAGCTTTGCACACATGATAAAGGGGAAAGGAAATCTATACATTACAGCAAAAAATTTAAAAAATGAAGTTAGTACCTGTTGTTATACATGAAGCAATTTAACCCTTGCAGGATTGATAAGACCACGTGACACTCATCCTAAGTAGAGAAAGTATGTCTTCAAACACAATTTTCTTCAATTTTCTTCAAAACTGTACTATTTGGTATAAATATGTTGTTAGGCATCATCTCAACAATATAACATATGTCATTTTTCATATATATTATATTGTTGTGCATTGCTCCTAACTACTATATACTAAAGGCTATATCTCCGAATCGTCTGCACATATTTTAACGAAATAAAAATCAAATTGAAGAGCATTGCCCTTGTTATGATAAGAGTGCAAGCAGATTCCCCTACCGTAGAAGGAGAGTTACCTTGTATGTATCATATTTTGTACTGTTTAACTCTCATTACAGAATATAACAGATGTTATCCCATAATATGTCTCATTGCCTTATAAAATATGGCTGACCAGTGGCAAGCAAGAAGTAAGAACTTGTACCATTCAGAACTACATACACCGCACTCGCTAAGTGGGGCTTTTTCCTTATTTCTTGATGAACAAACAATAATTTTTTACTATTTAGGGCTGGAATTCTGCATCACCGTGTATATTTTTTTACACACAACTACCAAATATACTACGTAAAAGTTGCACACATGATAAAGGGGAAAGAAAATCTATACATTACAAAAAAAATTTTAAAAAATGAAATTAGTACCTGTTGTTATACATGAAGGAATTTATCCCTTGCAGGATTGAGGAGACCACGTGACACTCATCCTAAGTAGAAAAATTATGTCTTCAGGGACTATTTTTTTTAATTATCTCCAAAACTATACTATTTGGTATAAATATGTTGTTAGGCAACATCTCAACAATATAACATATGTCATTTTTCATATATATTATATTGTTGTGCACTGCTCCTAACTACTATATACTAAAGGCTATATCTCCGAATCTTCTGCAGATATTTTGACGAAATAAAAATCAAATTGAAGAACATTGCCCCTGTTATGATATGAGTGCCAGCACAGTTCCCTGCCGTAGAAGGAGAGTTACCTTGTATATTTCATATTTTGTTCTGTTTAACTCTTTTTACAAAATATAACAGATTTTATCCCATAATATGTTTCTTTGCCTCATAACAATATGGCTGACCAGTGGCAAGGGAGAAGTAAAAGCTTGAACCATTCAGAACTACATACACTGCACTCGCTAAGTGGGGCTTTTTCTTTATTTCTTGATGAACAAACAATAATCTTTACTATTTAGGGCTGGAATTCTGCATCAC
This sequence comes from Thermobia domestica, assembly GCF_964235325.1. NCBI lineage: Eukaryota > Metazoa > Arthropoda > Insecta > Zygentoma > Lepismatidae > Thermobia > Thermobia domestica. The sequence continues at coordinate 183,766,801 of NC_137460.1, read as the reverse complement.
CCTGTATATTTTTTTACACACAACTACCAAATATACTACGTAAGTGTTGCACACATGATAAAGGGGAAAGAAAATCTATACATTACAACAAAAAATTTTAAAAAATGAAGTTAGTACCTGTTTTTATACATGAAGCAATTTAACCATTGCAGGATTGATGAGACCACGTGACACTCATCCTAAGTTGAAAAATTATGTCTTCAAACACTATTTTCTTCAATTTTCTTCAAAACTATACTATTTGGTATAAATATGTTGTTAGGCAACATCTCAACAATATAACATATGTCATTTTTCATATATATTATATTTTTGTGCATTGCTCCTAAATACTATATACTAAAGGCTATATCTCCGAGTCTTCTGCACATATTTTAACGAAATAAAAATCAAATTGAAGAGCATTGCCTCCTTTGTGATGTGAGTGCAAGCAGAGTCCACTGCCGTAGAACGAGAGTTACCTTGTATGTATCATATTTTTTACTGCTTAACTCTCATTACAGAATATAACAGATTTTATCCCATAATATGTCTCATTGCCTCATAACAATATGGCTGACCAATGACAACCGAGAAGTAAGAATATGTACTATTCAGAACTACATACACCGCACTCGCTAAGTGGTGCTTTTTCTTTATTTCTTGATGAACAAAAAATAATATTTTACTATTAAGGGTTGGAATTCTGCATCACCCTGTATATTTTTTTACACACAACTACCAAATATACTACGGAAGTGTTGCACACATGATAAAGGGGAAAGGAAATCTATACATTACAACAAAAAACTTAAAAAATGAAGTTAGTACCTGTTGTTATACATGAGGCAATTTAACCCTTGCAGAATTGATGAGACCACGTGACACTCATCCTAAGTAGAGAAAGTATGTCTTCATACACAATTTTCTTCAATTTTCTTCAAAACTGTACTATTTGGTATAAATATGTTGTTAGGCAACATCTCAACAATAACATATGTCATTTTTCATATATATTATATTGTTGTGCATTGCTCCTAACTACTATATACTAAAGGCTATATCTCCGAAACTTTTGAACATATTTTAACGAAATAAAAATCAAATTGAAGAGCATTACCCTTGTTATGATATGAGTGCCAGCACTGTCGCCTGCCGTAGAAGGAGAGTTACCTTGTATATATCATATTTTGCTCTGTTTAACTCTTTTTACAGAATATAACAGACTTTATCCCATAATATGTTTCATTGCCTCATAACAATATGGCTGACCAGTGGCAAGCGAGAAGTAAGAACTTGTACCATTCAGAACTACATACAACGCACTCGCTAAGTGGGGCTTTTTCTTTATTTCTTGATGAACAAACAATATTATTTTACTATCAAGGGTTGGAATTCTGCATCACCGTGTATATTTTTTTAAAAACAATTACCAAATAGACTACCTAAGTGTTGCACACATGAGAAAGGGGAAAGAAAATCTATACATTACAACAATAAATTTTAAAAAATGAAGTTAGTACCTGTAGTTATACATGAAGCAATTTAACCCTTGCAGGATTGATGAGACCACGTGACACTCATCCTAAGTTGAAAAATTATGTCTTCAAACACTATTTTCTTCAAGTTTCTTCAAAACTATACTATTTGTTTAAAATATGTTGTTAGGCAACATCTCAAAAATATAACATATGTCATTTTTCATATATATTATATTTCTGTGCATTGCTCCTAACTACAATATACTAAAGGCAATATCTCCGAGTCTTCTACACATATTTTAACGAAATAAAAATCAAAATGAAGAGCATTTGCCCTTTTATGATATGAGTGGCAGAACAGTCCCCTGCCGTAGAAGGAGAGTTACCTTATATATATCATATTTTGTTCTGCTTAACTCTTTTTACAGAATATAACAGATTTTATCCCATAATATGTTTCTTTGCCTCATAACAATATGGCTTACCAATGACAACCGAAAAATGGGAACATGTACCATTCAGAACTACATACACGACACTCGCTAAGTGGTGCTTTTTCTTTATTTCTTGATGAACAAACAATAATTTTTTGCTTTAAGGGCTGAAATTCTGCATCACCCTGTATATTTTTTTTACACACAACTACCAAATATACTACGTAAGTGTTGCACACATGATAAAGGAGAAAGAAAATCTATACATTACAACAAAACGTTTTAAAAAATGAAGTTAGTACTTGTTGTTATACATGAAGCAATTTAACCCTTGCAATATTGATGAGACCACGTGACACTCATCCTAAGTAGAGAAAGTATGTCTTCAAACACAATTTTCTTCAATTTTCTTCAAAACTGTACTATTTGCTATAAATATGTTGTTAGGCAACTTGTCAACAATATAACATATGTCATTTTTCTTATATATTATATTGTTGTGCATTGCTCCTAACTACTATATACTAAAGGCTATATCTCCGAATCGTCTGCACATATTTTAACGAAATAAAAATCAAATTGAAGAGCATTGCCCTTGTTATGATAAGAGTGCAAGCAGATTCCCCTACCGTAGAAAGAGAGTTACCTTGTATGTATCATATTTTGTACTGTTTAACTCTCATTACAGAATATAACAGATGTTATCCCATAATATGTCTCATTGCCTTATAAAATATGGCTGACCAGTGGCAAGCAAGAAGTAAGAACTTGTACCATTCAGAACTACATACACCGCACTCGCTAAGTGGGGCTTTTTCCTTATTTCTTGATGAACAAACAATAATTTTTTACTATTTAGGGCTGGAATTCTGCATCACCATGTATATTTTTTTACACACAACTACCAAATATACTACGTAAGTGTTGCACACATGATAAAGGGGAAAGAAAATCTATACATTACAACAAAAAATTTTAAAAAATGAAATTAGTACCTGTTGTTATACATGAAGGAATTTATCCCTTGCAGGATTGAGGAGACCACGTGACACTCATCCTAAGTAGAAAAATTATGTCTTCAAGCACTATTTTTTTCAATTATCTCCAAAACTATACTATTTGGTATAAATATGTTGTTAGGCAACATCTCAACAATATAACATATGTCATTTTTCATATATATTATATTGTTGTGCACTGCTCCTAACTACTATATACTAAAGGCTATATCTCCGAATCTTCTGCAGATATTTTGACGAAATAAAAATCAAATTGAAGAACATTGCCCCTGTTATGATATGAGTGCCAGCACAGTTCCCTGCCGTAGAAGGAGAGTTACCTTGTATATTTCATATTTTGTTCTGTTTAACTCTTTTTACAAAATATAACAGATTTTATCCCATAATATGTTTCTTTGCCTCAAAACAATATGGCTGACCAGTGGCAAGGGAGAAGTAAAAGCTTGAACCATTCAGAACTACATACACTGCACTCGCTAAGTGGGGCTTTTTCTTTATTTCTTGATGAACAAACAATAATCTTTACTATTTAGGGCTGGAATTCTGCATCACCCTGTATATTTTTTTACACACAACTACCAAATATACTACGTAAGTGTTGCACACATGATAAAGGGGAAAGAAAATCTATACATTACAACAAAAAATTTTAAAAAATGAAGTTAGTACCTGTTTTTATACATGAAGCAATTTAACCCTTGCAGGATTGATGAGACCACGTGACACTCATCCTAAGTTGAAAAATTATGTCTTCAAACACTATTTTCTTCAATTTTCTTCAAAACTGTACTATTTGGTATAAATATGTTGTTAGGCAACATCTCAACAATATAACATATGTCATTTTTCATATATATTATATTTTTGTGCATTGCTCCTAAATACTATATACTAAAGGCTATATCTCCGAGTCTTCTGCACATATTTTAACGAAATAAAAATCAAATTGAAGAGCATTGCCTCCTTTGTGATGTGAGTGCAAGCAGAGTCCACTGCCGTAGAAGGAGAGTTACCTTGTATGTATCATATTTTGTACTGCTTAACTCTCATTACAGAAGATAACAGATTTTATCCCATAATATGTCTCATTGCCTCATAACAATATGGCTGACCAATGACAACCGAGAAGTAAGAATATGTACTATTCAGAACTACATACACCGCACTCGCTAAGTGGTGCTTTTTCTTTATTTCTTGATGAACAAAAAATAATATTTTACTATTAAGGGTTGGAATTCTGCATCACCCTGTATATTTTTTTACACACAACTACCAAATATACTACGTAAGTGTTGCACACATGATAAAGGGGAAAGGAAATCTATACATTACAACAAAAAACTTAAAAAATGAAGTTAGTACCTGTTGTTATACATGAGGCAATTTAACCCTTGCAGGATTGATGAGACCACGTGACACTCATCCTAAGTAGAGAAAGTATGTCTTCATACACAATTTTCTTCAATTTTCTTCAAAACTGTACTATTTGGTATAAATATGTTGTTAGGCAACATCTCAACAATAACATATGTCATTTTTCATATATATTATATTGTTGTGCATTGCTCCTAACTACTATATACTAAAGGCTATATCTCCGAAACTTTTGAACATATTTTAACGAAATAAAAATCAAATTGAAGAGCATTGCCCTTGTTATGATATGAGTGCCAGCACTGTCGCCTGCCGTAGAAGGAGAGTTACCTTGTATATATCATATTTTGCTCTGTTTAACTCTTTTTACAGAATATAACAGATTTTATCCCATAATATGTTTCATTGCCTCATAACAATATGGCTGACCAGTGGCAAGCGAGAAGTAAGAACTTGTACCATTCAGAACTACATACAACGCACTCGCTAAGTGGGGCTTTTTCTTTAATTCTTGATGAACAAACAATATTATTTTACTATCAAGGGTTGGAATTCTGCATCACCATGTATATTTTTTTTACACACAACTACCAAATATACTACCTAAGTGTTGGACACATGATAAAGGGGAATGAAAATCTATACATTACAACAATAAATTTTAAAAAATGAAGTTAGTACCTGTAGTTATACATGAAGCAATTTAACCCTTGCAGGATTGATGAGACCACGTGACACTCATCCTAAGTTGAAAAATTATGTCTTCAAACACTATTTTCTTCAAGTTTCTTCAAAACTATACTATTTGTTTAAAATATGTTGTTAGGCAACATCTCAAAAATATAACATATGTCATTTTTCATATATATTATATTTCTGTGCATTGCTCCTAACTACAATATACTAAAGGCAATATCTCCGAGTCTTCTACACATATTTTAACGAAATAAAAATCAAAATGAAGAGCATTTGCCCTTTTATGATATGAGTGGCAGAACAGTCCCCTGCCGTAGAAGGAGAGTTACCTTATATATATCATATTTTGTTCTGCTTAACTCTTTTTACAGAATATAACAGATTTTATCCCATAATATGTTTCTTTGCCTCATAACAATATGGCTGACCAATGACAACCGAAAAATGGGAACATGTACCATTCAGAACTACATACACGACACTCGCTAAGTGGTGCTTTTTCTTTATTTCTTGATGAACAAACAATAATTTTTTGCTATTAAGGGCTGAAATTCTGCATCACCCTGTATATTTTTTTTACACACAACTACCAAATATACTACGTAAGTGTTGCACACATGATAAAGGAGAAATAAAATCTATACATTACAACAAAGAATTTTAAAAAATGAAGTTAGTACTTGTTGTTATACATGAAGCAATTTAACCCTTGCAATATTGATGAGACCACGTGACACTCATCCTAAGTAGAGAAAGTATGTCTTCAAACACAATTTTCTTCAATTTTCTTCAAAACTGTACTATTTGGTATAAATATGTTGTTAGGCAACTTGTCAACAATATAACATATGTCATTTTTCTTATATATTATATTGTTGTGCATTGCTCCTAACTACTATATACTAAAAGCTATATCTCCGAATCGTCTGCACATATTTTAACGAAATAAAAATCAAATTGAAGAGCATTGCCCTTGTTATGATAAGAGTGCAAGCAGATTCCCCTACCGTAGAAGGAGAGTTACCTTGTATGTATCATATTTTGTACTGTTTAACTCTCATTACAGAATATAACAGATGTTATCCCATAATATGTCTCATTGCCTTATAAAATATGGCTGACCAGTGGCAAGCAAGAAGTAAGAACTTGTAGCATTCAGAACTACATACACCGCACTCGCTAAGTGGGGCTTTTTCCTTATTTCTTGATGAACAAACAATAATTTTTTACTATTTAGGGCTGGAATTCTGCATCACCGTGTATATTTTTTTACACACAACTACCAAATATACTACGTAAGTGTTGCACACATGATAAAAAGGAAAGAAAATCTATACATTACAACAAAAAATTTTAAAAAATGAAATTAGTACCTGTTGTTATACATGAAGGAATTTATCCCTTGCAGGATTGAGGAGACCACGTGACACTCATCCTAAGTAGAAAAATTATGTCTTCAAGCACTATTTTTTTCAATTGTCTCCAAAACTATACTATTTGGTATAAATATGTTGTTAGGCAATATCTCAACAATATAACATATGTCATTTTTCATATATATTATATTGTTGTGCACTGCTCCTAACTACTATATACTAAAGGCTATATCTCCGAATCTTCTGCAGATATTTTGACGAAATAAAAATCAAATTGAAGAACATTGCCCCTGTTATGATATGGGTGCCAGCACAGTTCCCTGCCGTAGAAGGAGAGTTACTTTGTATATATCATATTTTGTTCTGTTTAACTCTTTTTACAAAATATAACAGATTTTATCCCATAATATGTTTCTTTGCCTCATAACAATATGGCTGACCAGTGGCAAGGGAGAAGTAAAAGCTTGAACCATTCAGAACTACATACACTGCACTCGCTAAGTGGGGCTTTTTCTTTATATCTTGATGAACAAACAATAATTTTTTACTATTAAGGGCTGGAATTCTGCATCACCCTGTATATTTTTTTACACACAACTACCAAATATACTACGTAAGTGTTGCACACATGATAAAGGGGAAAGAAAATCTATACATTACAACAAAAAATTTTAAAAAATGAAGTTAGTACCTATTTTTATACATGAAGCAATTTAACCCTTGATGAGACCACGTGACACTCATCCTAAGTTGAAAAATTATGTCTTCAAACACTATTTTCTTCAATTTTCTTCAAAACTATACTATTTGGTATAAATATGTTGTTAGGCAACATCTCAACAATATAACATATGTCATTTTTCATATATATTATATTTTTGTGCATTGCTCCTAAATACTATATACTAAAGGCTATATCTCCGAGTCTTCTGCACATATTTTAACGAAATAAAAATCAAATTGAAGAGCATTGCCTGCTTTGTGATGTGAGTGCAAGCAGAGTCCACTGCCGTAGAAGGAGAGTTACCTTGTATGTATCATATTTTGTACTGCTTAACTCTCATTACAGAATATAACAGATTTTATCCCATAATATGTCTCATTGCCTCATAATAATATGGCTGACCAATGACAACCGAGAAGTAAGAATATGTACTATTCAGAACTACATACACCGCACTCGCTAAGTGGGGCTTTTTCTTTATTTCTTGATGAACAAACAATAATATTTTACTATTAAGGGTTGGAATTCTGCATCACCCTGTATATTTTTTTACACACAACTACCAAATATACTACCTAAGTGTTGCACACATGATAAAGGGGAAAGGAAATCTATACATTACAACAAAAAACTTAAAAAATGAAGTTAGTACCTGTTGTTATACATGAGGCAATTTAACCCTTGCAGGATTGATGAGACCACGTGACACTCATCCTAAGTAGAGAAAGTATGTCTTCATACACAATTTTCTTCAATTTTCTTCAAAACTGTACTATTTGGTATAAATATGTTGTTAGGCAACATCTCAACAATAACATATGTCATTTTTCATATATATTATATTGTTGTGCATTGCTCCTAACTACTATATACTAAAGGCTATATCTCCGAAAGTTTTGAACATATTTTAACGAAATAAAAATCAAATTGAAGAGCATTGCCCTTGTTATGATATGAGTGCCAGCACTGTCGCCTGCCGTAGAAGGAGAGTTACCTTGTATATATCATATTTTGCTCTGTTTAACTCTTTTTACAGAATATAACAGATTTTATCCCATAATATGTTTCATTGCCTCATAACAATATGGCTGACCAGTGGCAAGCGAGAAGTAAGAACTTGTTCCATTCAGAACTACATACAACGCACTCGCTAAGTGGGGCTTTTTCTTTATTTCTTGATGTACAAACAATATTATTTTACTATCAAGGGTTGGAATTCTGCATCACCATGTATATTTTTTTTACACACAACTACCAAATATACTACCTAAGTGTTGGACACATGATAAAGGGGAATGAAAATCTATACATTACAACAATAAATTTTAAAAAATGAAGTTAGTACCTGTTGTTATACATGAAGCAATTTAACCCTTGCAGGATTGAGGAGACCACGTGACACTCATCCTAAGTTGAAAAATTATGTCTTCAAACACTATTTTCTTCAATTTTCTTCAAAACTATACTATTTGCTTAAAATATGTTGTTAGGCAACATCTCAAAAATATAACATATGTCATTTTTCATATATATTATATTTCTGTGCATTGCTCCTAACTACAATATACTAAAGGCAATATCTCCGAGTCTTCTACACATATTTTAACGAAATAAAAATCAAATTGAAGAGCAGTGCCCCGTTTGTGATGTGAGTGCAACCAGAGTCCACTACCGTAGAAGGAGAGTTACCTTGTATGTATCATATTTTGTACTGTTTAACTCTCTTTACAGAATATAACAGATTTTATCCCAAAATATGTCTCATTGCCTCATAACAATATGGCTGACCAATGACAACAAGGAAGTAAGAACTTGTACCTTTCAGAACTAGATACACCGCACTCGGTAAGTGGGTTTTTTCTTTATTTCTTGATGAACAAACAATTTTTTTTACTATTTAGGGCTGGAATTCTGCATCACCGTGTATATATTTTTACACACAACTACCAAATATACTACGTAAGTGTTGCACACATGATAAAGGGGAAAGAAAATCTATACATTACAACAAAAAAATTTAAAAATGAAGTTAGTACAATTTGTTATACATGAAGCAATTTAACCCTTGCAGGATTGATGAGACCACGTGACACTCATCCTAAGTAGAGAAAGTATGTCTTCATACACAATTTTCTTCAATTTTCTTCAAAACTGTACTATTTGGTATAAATATGTTTTAGGCAACATCTCAACAATATAAGATATGCCATTTTTCATATATATTATATTGTTGTGCATTGCTCCTAACTACTATATACTAAAGGCTATATCTCCGAATCTTCTGCACATATTTTAACGAAATAAAAATCAAATTGTAGAGAGTTGCCCCTTTTTATTAAGAGTGCAAGCAGATTCCCCTACCGTAGAAGGAGAATTACCTTGTATGTATCATATTTTGTACTGTTTAACTCTCTTTACAGAATATAACAGATTTTATCCCATAATATGTCTCATTGCCTCATAACAATATGGCTGACCAATGACAACCGAGAAGTAAGAATATGTACTATTCAGAACTACACACACCGCACTCGCTAAGTGGTGCTTTCTCTTTATTTCTTGATGAACAAACAATATTATTTTACTATCAAGGGTTGGAATTCTGCATCACCATGTATATTTTTTTTACACACAACTACCAAATATACTACCTAAGTGTTGGACACATGATAAAGGGGAATGAAAATTTATACATTACCACAATAAATTTAAAAAAATGAAGTTAGTACCTGTAGTTATACATGAAGCAATTTAACCCTTGCAGGATTGATAAGACCACGTGACACTCATTCTAAGTGGAAAAAGTATGTCTTCAAACACTATTTTCTTCAATTTTCTTCAAGACTGTACTATTTGGTATAAATATGTTGTTAGGCAACATCTCAACAATATAACATATGTCATTTTTCATATATATTATATTGTTGTGCATTGCTCCCAACTACTATATACTAAAGGCTATATCTCCGAATCTTCTGCAGATATTTGGACGAAATAAAAATCAAATTGAAGAACATTGCCGCTGTTATGATATGAATGCCAGCACAGTTCCCTGCCGTAGAAGGAGAGTTACCTTCTATATATCATATTTTTTCTGTTTAACTCTTTTTACAAAATATAACAGATTTTATCCCATAATATGTTTCTTTGCCTCGTAACAATATGGCTGACCAGTGGCAAGCGAGAAGTAAGAGCTTGAACCATTCAGAACTACATACACTGCACTCGCTAAGTGGGGCTTTTTCTTTATTTCTTGATGAACAAACAATAATTTTTTACTATTTAGGGCTGGACTTCTGCATCACCCTGTATATTTTTTTACACACAACTACCAAATATACTACGTAAGTGTTGCACACATGATAAAGGGGAAAGAAAATCTATACATTACATAAAAAAATTTTAAAAAATGAAGTTAGTACCTGTTGTTATACATGAAGCAATTTAACCCTTGCAGGATTGAGGAGACCACGTGACACTCATCCTAAGTTGAAAAATTATGTCTTCAAACACTATTTTCTTCAATTTTCTTCAAAACTATACTATTTGCTTAAAATATGTTGTTAGGCAACATCTCAAAAATATAACATATGTCATTTTTCATATATATTATATTTCTGTGCATTGCTCCTAACTACAATATACTAAAGGCAATATCTCCGAGTCTTCTACACATATTTTAACGAAATAAAAATCAAATTGAAGAGCAGTGCCCCGTTTGTGATGTGAGTGCAACCAGAGTCCACTACCGTAGAAGGAGAGTTACCTTGTATGTATCATATTTTGTACTGTTTAACTCTCTTTACAGAATATAACAGATTTTATCCCAAAATATGTCTCATTGCCTCATAACAATATGGCTGACCAATGACAACAAGGAAGTAAGAACTTGTACCTTTCAGAACTAGATACACCGCACTCGGTAAGTGGGTTTTTTCTTTATTTCTTGATGAACAAACAATTTTTTTTACTATTTAGGGCTGGAATTCTGCATCACCGTGTATATTTTTTTACACACAACTACCAAATATACTACGTAAGTGTTGCACACATGATAAAGGGGAAAGAAAATCTATACATTACAACAAAAAAATTTAAAAATGAAGTTAGTACAATTTGTTATACATGAAGCAATTTAACCCTTGCAGGTTTGATGAGACCACGTGACACTCATCCTAAGTAGAGAAAGTATGTCTTCATACACAATTTTCTTCAATTTTCTTCAAAACTGTACTATTTGGTATAAATATGTTTTAGGCAACATCTCAACAATATAAGATATGCCATTTTTCATATATATTATATTGTTGTGCATTGCTCCTAACTACTATATACTAAAGGCTATATCTCCGAATCTTCTGCACATATTTTAACGAAATAAAAATCAAATTGTAGAGAGTTGCCCCTTTTTATTAAGAGTGCAAGCAGATTCCCCTACCGTAGAAGGAGAATTACCTTGTATGTATCATATTTTGTACTGTTTAACTCTCTTTACAGAATATAACAGATTTTATCCCATAATATGTCTCATTGCCTCATAACAATATGGCTGACCAATGACAACCGAGAAGTAAGAATATGTACTATTCAGAACTACACACACCGCACTCGCTAAGTGGTGCTTTCTCTTTATTTCTTGATGAACAAACAATATTATTTTACTATCAAGGGTTGGAATTCTGCATCACCATGTATATTTTTTTTACACACAACTACCAAATATACTACCTAAGTGTTGGACACATGATAAAGGGGAATGAAAATTTATACATTACCACAATAAATTTAAAAAAATGAAGTTAGTACCTGTAGTTATACATGAAGCAATTTAACCCTTGCAGGATTGATAAGACCACGTGACACTCATTCTAAGTGGAAAAAGTATGTCTTCAAACACTATTTTCTTCAATTTTCTTCAAGACTGTACTATTTGGTATAAATATGTTTTAGGCAACATCTCAACAATATAACATATGTCATTTTTCATATATATTATATTGTTGTGCATTGCTCCCAACTACTATATACTAAAGGCTATATCTCCGAATCTTCTGCAGATATTTGGACGAAATAAAAATCAAATTGAAGAACATTGCCCCTGTTATGATATGAATGCCAGCACAGTTCCCTGCCATAGAAGGAGAGTTACCTTCTATATATCATATTTTTTCTGTTTAACTCTTTTTACAAAATATAACAGATTTTATCCCATAATATGTTTCTTTGCCTCGTAACAATATGGCTGACCAGTGGCAAGCGAGAAGTAAGAGCTTGAACCATTCAGAACTACATACACTGCACTCGCTAAGTGGGGCTTTTTCTTTATTTCTTGATGAACAAACAATAATTTTTTACTATTTAGGGCTGGAATTCTGCATCACCGTGTATATTTTTTTACACACAACTACCAAATATACTACGTAAGTGTTGCACACATGATAAAAGGGAAAGAAAATCTATACATTACAACAAAAAATTTTAAAAAATGAAATTAGTACCTGTTGTTATACATGAAGGAATTTATCCCTTGCAGGATTGAGGAGACCACGTGACACTCATCCTAAGTAGAAAAATTATGTCTTCAAGCACTATTTTTTTCAATTGTCTCCAAAACTATACTATTTGGTATAAATATGTTGTTAGGCAATATCTCAACAATATAACATATGTCATTTTTCATATATATTATATTGTTGTGCACTGCTCCTAACTACTATATACTAAAGGCTATATCTCCGAATCTTCTGCAGATATTTTGACGAAATAAAAATCAAATTGAAGAACATTGCCCCTGTTATGATATGAGTGCCAGCACAGTTCCCTGCCGTAGAAGGAGAGTTACTTTGTATATATCATATTTTGTTCTGTTTAACTCTTTTTACAAAATATAACAGATTTTATCCCATAATATGTTTCTTTGCCTCATAACAATATGGCTGACCAGTGGCAAGGGAGAAGTAAAAGCTTGAACCATTCAGAACTACATACACTGCACTCGCTAAGTGGGGCTTTTTCTTTATATCTTGATGAACAAACAATAATTTTTTACTATTAAGGGCTGGAATTCTGCATCACCCTGTATATTTTTTTACACACAACTACCAAATATACTACGTAAGTGTTGCACACATGATAAAGGGGAAAGAAAATCTATACATTACAACAAAAAATTTTAAAAAATGAAGTTAGTACCTATTTTTATACATGAAGCAATTTAACCCTTGCAGGATTGATGAGACCACGTGACACTCATCCTAAGTTGAAAAATTATGTCTTCAAACACTATTTTCTTCAATTTTCTTCAAAACTATACTATTTGGTATAAATATGTTGTTAGGCAACATCTCAACAATATAACATATGTCATTTTTCATATATATTATATTTTTGTGCATTGCTCCTAAATACTATATACTAAAGGCTATATCTCCGAGTCTTCTGCACATATTTTAACGAAATAAAAATCAAATTGAAGAGCATTGCCTGCTTTGTGATGTGAGTGCAAGCAGAGTCCACTGCCGTAGAAGGAGAGTTACCTTGTATGTATCATATTTTGTACTGCTTAACTCTCATTACAGAATATAACAGATTTTATCCCATAATATGTCTCATTGCCTCATAATAATATGGCTGACCAATGACAACCGAGAAGTAAGAATATGTACTATTCAGAACTACATACACCGCACTCGCTAAGTGGTGCTTTTTCTTTATTTCTTGATGAACAAACAATAATATTTTACTATTAAGGGTTGGAATTCTGCATCACCCTGTATATTTTTTTACACACAACTACCAAATATACTACCTAAGTGTTGCACACATGATAAAGGGGAAAGGAAATCTATACATTACAACAAAAAACTTAAAAAATGAAGTTAGTACCTGTTGTTATACATGAGGCAATTTAACCCTTGCAGGATTGATGAGACCACGTGACACTCATCCTAAGTAGAGAAAGTATGTCTTCATACACAATTTTCTTCAATTTTCTTCAAAACTGTACTATTTGGTATAAATATGTTGTTAGGCAACATCTCAACAATAACATATGTCATTTTTCATATATATTATATTGTTGTGCATTGCTCCTAACTACTATATACTAAAGGCTATATCTCCGAAACTTTTGAACATATTTTAACGAAATAAAAATCAAATTGAAGAGCATTGCCCTTGTTATGATATGAGTGCCAGCACTGTCGCCTGCCGTAGAAGAAGAGTTACCTTGTATATATCATATTTTGCTCTGTTTAACTCTTTTTACAGAATATAACAGATTTTATCCCATAATATGTTTCATTGCCTCATAACAATATGGCTGACCAGTGGCAAGCGAGAAGTAAGAACTTGTTCCATTCAGAACTACATACAACGCACTCGCTAAGTGGGGCTTTTTCTTTATTTCTTGATGTACAAACAATATTATTTTACTATCAAGGGTTGGAATTCTGCATCACCATGTATATTTTTTTTACACACAACTACCAAATATACTACCTAAGTGTTGGACACATGATAAAGGGGAATGAAAATCTATACATTACAACAATAAATTTTAAAAAATGAAGTTAGTACCTGTAGTTATACATGAAGCAATTTAACCCTTGCAGGATTGATAAGACCACGTGACACTCATCCTAAGTGAAAAAAGTATGTCTTCAAACACTATTTTCTTCAATTTTCTTCAAGACTGTACTATTTGGTATAAATATGTTTTAGGCAACATCTCAACAATATAACATATGTCATTTTTCATATATATTATATTGTTGTGCATTGCTCCCAACTACTATATACTAAAGGCTATATCTCCGAATCTTCTGCAGATATTTGGACGAAATAAAAATCAAATTGAAGAACATTGCCGCTGTTATGATATGAATGCCAGCACAGTTCCCTGCCGTAGAAGGAGAGTTACCTTCTATATATCATATTTTTTCTGTTTAACTCTTTTTACAAAATATAACAGATTTTATCCCATAATATGTTTCTTTGCCTCGTAACAATATGGCTGACCAGTGGCAAGCGAGAAGTAAGAGCTTGAACCATTCAGAACTACATACACTGCACTCGCTAAGTGGGGCTTTTTCTTTATTTCTTGATGAACAAACAATAATTTTTTACTATTTAGGGCTGGAATTCTGCATCACCCTGTATATTTTTTTACACACAACTACCAAATATACTACGTAAGTGTTGCACACATGATAAAGGGGAAAGAAAATCTATACATTACATAAAAAAATTTTAAAAAATGAAGTTAGTACCTGTTGTTATACATGAAGCAATTTAACCCTTGCAGGATTGAGGAGACCACGTGACACTCATCCTAAGTTGAAAAATTATGTCTTCAAACACTATTTTCTTCAATTTTCTTCAAAACTATACTATTTGCTTAAAATATGTTGTTAGGCAACATCTCAAAAATATAACATATGTCATTTTTCATATATATTATATTTCTGTGCATTGCTCCTAACTACAATATACTAAAGGCAATATCTCCGAGTCTTCTACACATATTTTAACGAAATAAAAATCAAATTGAAGAGCAGTGCCCCGTTTGTGATGTGAGTGCAACCAGAGTCCACTACCGTAGAAGGAGAGTTACCTTGTATGTATCATATTTTGTACTGTTTAACTCTCTTTACAGAATATAACAGATTTTATCCCAAAATATGTCTCATTGCCTCATAACAATATGGCTGACCAATGACAACAAGGAAGTAAGAACTTGTACCTTTCAGAACTAGATACACCGCACTCGGTAAGTGGGTTTTTTCTTTATTTCTTGATGAACAAACAATTTTTTTTACTATTTAGGGCTGGAATTCTGCATCACCGTGTATATATTTTTACACACAACTACCAAATATACTACGTAAGTGTTGCACACATGATAAAGGGGAAAGAAAATCTATACATTACA
This sequence comes from Thermobia domestica, assembly GCF_964235325.1. Taxonomy (NCBI): domain Eukaryota; kingdom Metazoa; phylum Arthropoda; class Insecta; order Zygentoma; family Lepismatidae; genus Thermobia; species Thermobia domestica. Next base: position 183,750,786 of record NC_137460.1, on the reverse strand, counting down.
ACAAAAAAATTTAAAAATGAAGTTAGTACAATTTGTTATACATGAAGCAATTTAACCCTTGCAGGATTGATGAGACCACGTGACACTCATCCTAAGTAGAGAAAGTATGTCTTCATACACAATTTTCTTCAATTTTCTTCAAAACTGTACTATTTGGTATAAATATGTTTTAGGCAACATCTCAACAATATAAGATATGCCATTTTTCATATATATTATATTGTTGTGCATTGCTCCTAACTACTATATACTAAAGGCTATATCTCCGAATCTTCTGCACATATTTTAACGAAATAAAAGTCCAATTGTAGAGAGTTGCCCCTTTTTATTAAGAGTGCAAGCAGATTCCCCTACCGTAGAAGGAGAATTACCTTGTATGTATCATATTTTGTACTGTTTAACTCTCTTTACAGAATATAACAGATTTTATCCCATAATATGTCTCATTGCCTCATAACAATATGGCTGACCAATGACAACCGAGAAGTAAGAATATGTACTATTCAGAACTACACACACCGCACTCGCTAAGTGGTGCTTTCTCTTTATTTCTTGATGAACAAACAATATTATTTTACTATCAAGGGTTGGAATTCTGCATCACCATGTATATTTTTTTTACACACAACTACCAAATATACTACCTAAGTGTTGGACACATGATAAAGGGGAATGAAAATTTATACATTACCACAATAAATTTAAAAAAATGAAGTTAGTACCTGTAGTTATACATGAAGCAATTTAACCCTTGCAGGATTGATAAGACCACGTGACACTCATTCTAAGTGGAAAAAGTATGTCTTCAAACACTATTTTCTTCAATTTTCTTCAAGACTGTACTATTTGGTATAAATATGTTGTTAGGCAACATCTCAACAATATAACATATGTCATTTTTCATATATATTATATTGTTGTGCATTGCTCCCAACTACTATATACTAAAGGCTATATCTCCGAATCTTCTGCAGATATTTGGACGAAATAAAAATCAAATTGAAGAACATTGCCGCTGTTATGATATGAATGCCAGCACAGTTCCCTGCCGTAGAAGGAGAGTTACCTTCTATATATCATATTTTTTCTGTTTAACTCTTTTTACAAAATATAACAGATTTTATCCCATAATATGTTTCTTTGCCTCGTAACAATATGGCTGACCAGTGGCAAGCGAGAAGTAAGAGCTTGAACCATTCAGAACTACATACACTGCACTCGCTAAGTGGGGCTTTTTCTTTATTTCTTGATGAACAAACAATAATTTTTTACTATTTAGGGCTGGAATTCGGCATCACCCTGTATATTTTTTTACACACAACTACCAAATATACTACGTAAGTGTTGCACACATGATAAAGGGGAAAGAAAATCTATACATTACATAAAAAAATTTTAAAAAATGAAGTTAGTACCTGTTGTTATACATGAAGCAATTTAACCCTTGCAGGATTGATGAGACCACGTGACACTCATCCTAAGTTGAAAAATTATGTCTTCAAACACTATTTTCTTCAATTTTCTTCAAGACTGTACTATTTGGTATAAATATGTTGTTAGGCAACTTGACAACAATATAACATAGGTCATTTTTCATATATATTATATTGTTGTGCATTGCTCCTAACTACTATATACTAAAGGCTATATCTCCGAAACTTCTTCACATATTTTAACGAAATAAAAATCAAATTGAAGAATATTGCCCCTGTTATGATATGAGTGGCAGAACAGTCCCCTATCGTAGAAGGAGAGTTACCTCATATATATCAAATTTTGTTCTGCTTAGCTCTTTTTACAGAATATAACAGATTTTATCCCATAATATGTTTCGTTGCCTCATAACAATATGGCTGACCAATGACAACCGAGAAATGAGAACATGTACCATTCAGAACTACATACACTGCACTCGCTAAGTGGGGCTTTTTCTTTATTTCTTGATGAACAAACAAAAATTTTTTGCTATTAAGGGCTTGAATTCTGCATCACCGTGTATATTTTTTTACACACAACTACCAAATATACTACGTAAGTGTTGCACACATGATAAAGGGGAAAGGAAATTTTACATTACAAGAAAATGTTTTAAAAAATGAAGTTAGTACCTGTTGTTATACATGAAGCAATTTAACCCTTGCAGGATTGATGAGACCACCTGACACTCATCATAAGTAGAGAAAGTATGTCTTCAAACACAATTTTCTTCAATTTTCTTCAAAACTGTACTATTTGGTATAAATATGTTGTTAGGCAACTTGTCAACAATATAACATATGTCATTTTTCTTATATATTATATTGTTGTGCATTGCTCCTAACTACTATATACTAAAGGCTATATCTCCGAATCGTCTGCACATATTTTAACGAAATAAAAATCAAATTGAAGAATATTGCCCCTGTTATGATATGAGTGGCAGAACAGTCCCCTATCGTAGAAGGAGAGTTACCTCATATATATCAAATTTTGTTCTGTTTAACTCTTTTTACAGAATATAACAGGTTTTATCCCATAATATGTTTGTTTGGCTCATAACAATATGGTTGACCAATGACAACCGAGAAATAAGAACATGTACCATTTAGAACTACATACACCGCTCTCGCTAAGTGGTGCTTTTTGTTTATTTCTTGATGAACAAACAATAATACTTTACAATTAAGGGTTGAAATTCTGCATCACCCTGTATATTTTTTTACTCAACACTACCAAATATATGACGTAAGTGTTACACACATGATAAAGGGGAAAGGAAATCTATACATTAAAACAAAAAAAAATAAAAAATGAAGTTAGTACCTGTTGTTATACATGGAGCAATGTAACCCTTGCAGGATTGATAAGATCACGTGACACTCATCCTAAGTAGAGAAAGTATATCTTCAAACACAATTTTCTTCAATTTTCTTCAAAACTGTACTATTTGGTATAAATATGTTGTTAAACAACAACTCAACAATATAACATATGTCATTTTTCATATATATTATATTGTTGTGCATTGCTCCTAACTACTATATACTAAAGGCTATATCTCCGAAACTTTTGAACATATTTTAACGAAATAAAAATCAAAATGAAGAGCATTGGCCTTTTATGATACGAGTGCCAGAACAGTCCCCTGCCGTAGAAGGAGAGTAACCTTATATATATATCATATTTTGTTCTGCTTAACTCTTTTTACAGAATATAACAGATTTTATCCCAAAATATGTTTCGTTGCCTCATAACAATATGGCTGACCAATGACAACGGAGAAATGAGAACATGTACCATTCAGAACTACATACACGGCACTCGCTAAGTGGTGCTTTTTCTTTATTTCTTGATGAACAAACAAAAATTTTTTGCTATTAAGGGCTTGAATTCTGCATCACCGTGTATATTTTTTTACACACAACTACCAAATATACTACGTAAGTGTTGCACACATGATAAAGGGGAAAGGAAATCTTTACACTACAAGAAAAAAATTTAAAAAATGAAGTTAGTACCTGTTGTTATACATGAAGCAATTTAACCCTTGCAGGATTGATGAGACCACGTGACACTCATCCTAAGTAGAGAAAGTATGTCTTCAAACACAATTTTCTTCAATTTTCTTCAAAACTGTACTATTTGGTATAAATATGTTGTTAGGCAACATCTCAACAATATAACATTTGTCATTTTTCATATATATTATATTGTTGTGCATTGCTCCTAACTACTATATACTAAAGGCTATATCTCCGAATCCTGTGCAGATATTTTGACGAAATAAAAATCAAATTGAAGAACATTGCCCCTGTTGTGATATGAGTGCCAGCACAGTCCCCTGCCGTAGAAGGAGAGTTACTTTGTATATATCATATTTTGTTCTGTTTTACTTCTTTTACAGAATATAACAGATTTTATCCCATAATATGTTTCGTTGCCTCATAACAATATGGCTGACCAGTGGCAAGCGAGAAGTAAAAGCTTGTACCATTCAGAACTACATAAACCGCACCCGCTAAGTGGTGCTATTTCTTTATTTCTTGATGAATATACAATAACTTTTTACTATTTAGGGCTGGAATTCTGCATCACCCTGTATATTTTTTTTACACACAACTACCAAATATACTACGTAAGTGTTGCACACATGATAAAGGGGAAAGAAAATCTATACATTACGACAACAAATTTTAAAAAATGAAGTTAGTACCTGTTGTTATACATGAAGCAATTTAACCCTTGCAGGATTGAGGAGACCACGTGACACTCATCCTAAGTAGAAAAATTATGCCTTCAAATACTATTTTCTTCAATTTTCTTCAAAACTATACTATTTGGTATAAACATGTTGTTAGGCAACATCTCAGCAATATAACATATGTCATTTTTCGTGTATATTACGTTGTTGTGCATTGCTCCTAACTACTATATACTAAAGGCTGTATCTCCGAATCGTCTGCACATATTTTAACGAAATAAAAATCAAATTGAAGAGCATTGCCCTTGTTATGATATGAGAGCCAGCACAGTCCCCTCCCGTAGAAGGAGAGTTACCTTGTATATATCATATTTTGTTCTTTTTAACTCTTTTTACAGAATATAACAGATTTTATCCCATAATATGTTTCATTGCCTCATAACAATATGGCTGACCCGTAGCAAGCGAGAAGTAAGAACTTGTACCATTCAGAACTACATACAACGCACTCGCTAAGTGGGGCTTTTTCTTTATTTCTTGATGAACAAAGAATATTATTTTGCTATCAAGGGTTGGAATTCTGCATCACCATGTATATTTTTTTACACACAACTACCAAATATACTACCTAAGTGTTGCACACATGATAAAGGGGAAAGGAAATCTATACATTACAACAAAATACTTAAAAAATGAAGTTAGTACCTGTTGTTATACGTGAGGCAATTTAACCCTTGCAGGATTGATAAGACCACGTGACACTCATCCTAAGTGGACAAAGTATGTCTTCAAACACTATTTTCTTCAATTTTCTTCAAAACTGTACTATTTGGTATAAACATGTTGTTAGGCAACTTGTCAACAATATAACATATGTCATTTTTCATATATATTATATTGTTGTGCATTGCTCCTAACTACTATATACTAAAGGCTATATCTCCGAATCGTCTGCACATATTTTAACGAAATAAAAATCAAATGGAAGAGCATTGCCCTCTTTGTGATGTGAGTGCAAGCAGAATCCACTACCGTAGAAGGAGAGTTACTTTGTATATATCTTATTTTGTACTGTTTAACTCTCTTTACAGAATATAACAGATTTTATACCATAATATGTCTCATTGCCTCATAACAATATGGCTGACCAATGACAACCGAGAAGTAAGAATATGTACTATTCAGAACTACATACACCGCACTCGCTAAGTGGTGCTTTTTCTTTATTTCTTGATGAACAAACAATAATATTTTACTATTAAGGGTTGGAATTCTGCATCACCCTGTATATTTTTTTACACACAACTACCAAACATACTACGTAAGTGTTGCACACATGATAAAGGGGAAAGGAAATCTGTACATTACAACAAAATACTTAAAAAATGAAGTTAGTTCCTGTTGTTATACATGAGGCAATTTAACCCTTGCAGGATTGATAAGACCACGTGACACTCATCCTAAGTAGAGAAAGTATGTCTTCAAACACAATTTTCTTCAATTTTCTTCAAAACTGTACTATTTGGTATAAATATGTTGTTAAGCAACATCTCAACAATATAACATATGTCATTTTTCGTGTATATTACGTTGTTGTGCATTGCTCCTAACTACTATATACTAAAGGCTGTATCTCCGAATCGTCTGCACATATTTTAACGAAATAAAAATCAAATTGAAGAGCATTGCCCTTGTTATGATATGAGAGCCAGCACAGTCCCCTCCCGTAGAAGGAGAGTTACATTGTATATATCATATTTTGTTCTTTTTAACTCTTTTTACAGAATATAACAGATTTTATCCCATAATATGTTTCGTTGCCTCATAACAATATGGCTGACCCGTGGCAAGCGAGAAGTAAGAACTTGTACCATTCAGAACTACATACAACGCACTCGCTAAGTGGGGCTTTTTCTTTATATCTTGATGAACAAACAATAATTTTTTACTATTTAGGGCTGGAATTCTGCATCACCGTGTATATTTTTTTACACACAACTATTAAATATACTTCGTAAGTGTTGCACACATGATAAAGGGGAAAGAAAAACTATACCTTACAAGAAAAATTTTAAAAAATGAAGTTAGTACCTGTTGTTATACATGAAGCAATTTAACCCTTGCAGGATTGAGGAGACCACGTGACACTCATCCTAAGTAGAAAAATTATGCCTTCAAATACTATTTGCTTCAATTTTCTTCAAAACTATACTATTTGGTATAAACATGTTGTTAGGCAACATCTCAGCAATATAACACATGTCATTTTTCATATATATTATATTTTTGTGCATTGCTCCTAACTACTATATACTAAAGGCTATATCTCCGAGTCTTCTGCACATATTTTAACGAAATAAAAATCAAATTGAAGAGCATTGCCCCGTTTGTGATGTGAGTGCAAGCAGAGTCTACTACAGTAGAAGAAGAGTTACCTTGTATGTATCATATTTTGTACTGTTTAACTCTCTTTACAGAATATAACAGATTTTATCCCATAATATGTCTCATTGCCTCATAACAATATGGCTGACCAATGACTACCGAAAAGTAAGAATATGTACTATTCTGAACTACACACACCGCACTCGCTAAGTGGTGCTTTTTCTTTATTTCTTGATGAACAAAGAATATTATTTTGCTATCAAGGGTTGGAATTCTGCATCACCATGTATATTTTTTTACACACAACTACCAAATATACTACCTAAGTGTTGGACACATGATAAAGGGGAAAGAAAATCTATACATTACAACAAAAAACTTAAAAAATGAAGTTAGTACCTGTTGTTATACATGAAGCAATTTAACACTTGCCGGATTGAGGAGACCACGTGACACTCATCCTAAGTAGAAAAATTATGCCTTCTAACACTATTTTCTTCAATTTTCTTCAAAGCTATACTATTTGGTATAAGTATGTTGTTAGGCAACATCTCAACAATATAACATATGTCATTTTTCATATATATTATATTTTTGTGCATTGCTTCTAACTACTATATACTAAAGGGTATATCTCCGAATTTTCTGCACATATTTTAACGAAATAAAAATCAAATTGAAGAGCATTGCCTCCTTTGTGATGTGAGTGCAAGCAGAGTCCACTACCGTAGAAGGAGAGTTACCTTGTATGTATCATATTTTGTGCTGTTTAACTCTCTTTACAGAATATAACAGATTTTATCCCATAATATGTCTCATTGCCTCATAACAATATGGCTGACCAATGACAACCGAGAAGTAAGAATATGTACTATTCAGAACTACATACACCGCACTCGCTAAGTGGTGCTTTTTCTTTATTTCTTGATGAACAAACAATAATATTTTACTATTAAGGGTTGGAATTCTGCATCACCCTGTATATTTTTTTACACACAACTACCAAACATACTACGTAAGTGTTGCACACATGATAAAGGGGAAAGGAAATCTATACATTACAACAAAATACTTAAAAAATGAAGTTAGTACCTGTTGTTATACATGAGGCAATTTAACCCTTGCAGGATTGATAAGACCACGTGACACACATCCTAAGTAGAGAAAGTATGTCTTCAAACACAATTTTCTTCAATTTTCTTCAAAACTGTACTATTTGGTATAAATATGTTTTTAGGCAACATCTCAACAATATAACATATATCATTTTTCATATATATTATATTGTTGTGCATTGCTCCTAACTACTATATACTAAAGGCTATATCTCCGAAACTTTTGAACATATTTTAACGAAATAAAAATCAAAATGAAGAGCATTGCCCCTTTTATGATATGAGTGTGAGAACAGTCCCCTGCCGTAGAGGGAGAGTTACCTTATATATATCATATTTTGTTTTGCTTAACTCTTTTTACAGAATATAACAGATTTTATCCCATAATATGTTTCGTTGCCTCATAACAATATGGCTGACCAATGACAACCGAGAAATGAGAACATATACCATTCAGAACTACATACACGGCACTCGCTTAATGGTGCTTTTTCTTTATTTCTTGATGAACAAACAAAAATTTTTTGCTATTAAGGGCTGGAATTCTGCATCACCGTGTATATTTTTTTACACACAACTACCAAAATTACTACGTAAGTGTTGCACACATGAAAAAGGGGAAGGGAAATCTATACATTACAACAAAAAAATTTAAAAAATGAAGTTAGTACCTGTTAGTAGTATTGGCGATACTCTGCCTAACTCTTAATAATCCAATTTTGGGTCTCCATGGACCATAATGAATGAATTAGGGATGCTTTGGCCGGGATTACGTCACCTATTGAAATTTTGCTTATGCTTATTCAGGGGCCATGAACGCTGGTACGAATGAATCAGAGGTACCTTGGTCCTGCTATGACGTCATTGAATTGGGAGTATTGGATCAGAGGTCATGATGATTCTTTAAAATTACTAAAAATATGGTCTTGATGATTCATTACGTTATGAAATAGTACAGGTTTACGAATGTTTTCGTTCCCTTTTATGGCATAAAATTTGGAGATTGTTATGCATGGACTAACACGGATGCAAATGAAATCTTTTAGTTTTACGTCCCACGCTTATGCCATTTAGGCTAAAGGAGATGGTGACGATAAGAAAGGAATGAAAGTGTGGGAGAAAATTGGAGCATAATGTTGCCCACCACAAAACTATTTTCGAGGTGTTTAAATCAGGGACCACATACAGCAGAGGTGAACGCTCTACCACTGAGCCACCGCATCTCTACTGGTATGAATGAATTAGAGGTAGTTGGTTCGATCTAATATGTTCGTTTGACGTCACTGAACAGGGATTTTTAGCTTGGAACTTATGATGGCTTGTTTCGTTTCCTTTTATGAGTATAAAATTTCCAAAACAAGGTTTGATTTCTTTCTTGATGACCTATTACATTATGAATTAGTAGACCTCAGTAATAGTATAAATTAGTATTAGTATTAATATGAAACTCGAAAACTTTGGAGTTCCTTTGTGGCTAACCGGTTAGCGTATGCGTCTTTAACGTGGGAGACCAGGGTTCGATTCCTGGCAGGAGCTCATGCGGTTCGGATTGTTATCCCTTTGATGAGATGGACTAACACTGGTGCAAATGAAATCTTTAGTTTACGTCCCACGATTAGGCTAAAGGTGACGATGAGAAAGGAATGAAAGTGTGGGAGGAAAACTGGAGCATAATGTTGCTTACCACAAAATTACTTTGAACCAGGGACCCCATACAGCAGAGGTGAACGCTCTACCACTGAGCCACCACCTTCCTTACTGGTGCGAATGAAGTAGAGGTATTTGGTTTGAGCTAATGTGTTTGTTTGACGTCGGGCAGACCCTATTTCACTTTTGGGACCCCCACACATGGACCATAGCGAATGAATTAGAGATGTTTTGCCCCGGGATTGCATTACCTATTGAAAGTTTTGCTTATGTTTACTCAGGGGGCAGGGATCACTCAGGACACATAAGATCACATTGATTTACATCAGGAGTTGGGGGAGGAAGGGAGGGGAGTATCGCACCTCGTACTCTTTGATGAGTATAAAAATATCAATTTCGGAAGTTTTTTTTTTTTTAACTTATCCTATTATCTTTCACGAGACATTTTCGTTATATAATAGAGTACAATGGTTTACTTTTTGGGAGTTATCGTTCCCTTTGGAGCCTTATTACGTTATATGGAGGCGTATTTAAATATTCCCTTAAATTTGATAAGTACTTTGTGATCCATTTTGTTCCGGTTCAGGGGTGAACATGGATACCTTGGAATCGTCCCGAGTTCGATTCTTGGAAATGTTGAATTTAATGTCCCCACCGATGATGAGAAATGATGAAATGAGAAAACATCATAAACTTACTTGCTTGCGGATTGAAGCAGAGATCTCACACATCAGAAAAAAAAACGCTGAGTCACCATGGCACATTGAGAAGTTCAGTTTGTTGATTACTATGTCATGGTCCCGAGTTCGAATTTTGTATTAGTTTCTGGAAATGTTGAGTTTAACGTCCCCTTGAAACGATGATGAAAAAAATGATAGGAGGAAACATGAACTTACTTCGTTGTGGATTGAAGCGCTGAGCCGCCGTACTCCATTCAGTGCGAACAGTTTCGCGTATGAAAAGAAGACGAGCAAATTATGTTACATTACACATTTTAGTGCGAGCAGTTTATACTAGGTTTATGTTTCATATAGAAAGATAGAAGATCTGTGTTGTCATCTTTTTACTTCGTGTGCGATTTTTGACCTTGAAGAAAACCTTGTTGACTCAGTGCAAAGCATTGACGTATACACATAATCTTATTGTTTAGTTGGCTGTATTTAGAGGTGAATCAGACATTTAAGGTTGCTGGTTCGAATCTAGTTGTGTTCGCTGTAACTCAGGGTCTGAGCGATACTTACCGAAATTTTTCCAGTGTTGCCAACACTATCAGAATGAATCGATTCATTTAGTCGGAGCAGTTTCGTGACGAAAACTGTTTTTTGTTTTGCACACAAAAATTTTTCTGAAACAGAATTTTGTTTGTAAATAAAAATTTTTTCTTAAACAGAATTTTGTTTGTACATAAAAAATTTTCTGAAACAGTTTTTGTTTTTGTACACACAAAAAAATTTCTGAAACAGAATTTTGTTTTCGTACACAAAAAAATTTTTCTGAAAACATTTTTTTCGTAAAATACACAAAAATTTTCTGAATCAGTTTTTTTTTTCGTACACAAAAAAAATTTTTCTGAAACAAAAATTTAGTTTGATTTTTTTTCCCGCAAAACATTGATTTATTTTATCGGTAAACTGATTGAGAAAAAAGAAATTGAAATCGCAGTACAGGAAAAGAATTTGATTTTAGGATGTGAAATAAAAACACAGAATCATGTTTCTGTACATTTATTTTTAGCAAGTGAAACAGAATACAGAATTTCTTTTTCTTCAAAGGAAGACGTGTCCGTGACGGGTACAAATTCTGTAAAGAGAAAATAAAACATATGAATATACATGGTAATATTTATTTTGTTTCCTGTGAAAGAAGAAAAACAGATTATTAACATCGAACTAACTGATCAAGAGAGAGTGAGGTGAGAAAAGAAACGCAAATGTGACGTACCTGAATTTCTTTTTTTTTTTCTCCACGGGTTTCTGCAAGGTAATGTCATCTGAGTTTTGTTTTCCGCTATGGCCTCGTTGAAGCATGTCCCGTGTTGCGTTGATTCTTTGCCCCGTCTTTGGGAGGTGATGTTGGTGGGATTAGGGGAAAATATGGCTGTTATTCTGTTCTGGCTTTTTTATACCCATAGGGCAATGTCTCGTATGTGTCTGGTATTAATCGGCGTTTTTTATAGTTGAAACTGTACTTCTTTTCTTCAGGTTTTGTGACAAGATGATGATCGTGGGTTCTGTAAATTTTGTGCGGCGTGCTAATGGAGATTTTTTCACTCGATTGATTTATGATCATTTGCTCCAGACTATTAAAATTTAACTTTTGACTTGCAGTATAATTGAGTGTGAATCCACGAATTTTGCATACATAACTGGTTGATTTCGTGTCGGGGTTGTAGATTTCCAAGGCGTACTGTTTTGGGCCACCAGACACGAATTTTTTAATGTATGCTTTTGGTCCAATTGATTCCAGTTCATTTGACATTGAACCAAGAAATACTTCTGGTTCTATTGTGGGCTGTGATGGTCGCTGCGTGAATATCACGGAATCTGTATCGAAATATAGTACTCTTTCTTGCAGCAGTTCTAAATATTTGTAGAGTTCCAGACGAGCTTGACACGTTGTAAATGCTCCAAGGACAGCATTAGCATTGTGATTTTGTACTGGAACATCATCTTCATACTGCCAATAAAGGTATAACAACGAATCATTAACAGGTAAAATTTGGTTGACTTTTATGTCTGGAGCAGTTAATTTTTGATACAGTTCTTTGGGGTCGTTAATGATGGTCGTTTGGCTGAAATTGTCTCTTATAGCGAGTCGTCCCCAGAAGGCATTCAAACAGAGTTTTGCAAGACTACGACGTGCTGAATTTGTCATTATATTTGCTGCATCTAAAGTTATGCCTTCCCGTTGTTGTACCATTTGGATATACTGCTGCTTTTCTTCTTCGGTGACGCAATTGGCAGGCCATCCAGAAGCTTCCAGCTTCGATTTAAAAAATGTGTTAATGTATTCGCTGAATAATCCGCCAGTCTTGGTTTCTGGATCATATACAGTGATGTCGTAATCCCAAATTTCGTAAATTTCAATGACTTGATACCCAAGTTCAATGGCTTTTTGAATTTCATAGGACACCCATGTTCCTGTTAGGCTTCGTTCACTGTCCGAATGTGTACATTCAGAATCTTGATTTAATGCTGTGGCACAGGCAGCACAAAGTGGAAACAACAACTTCTTATTTGAACGAAATGGAAGTACTGGATGAAACACATTTCTGCTAGGCAAAATCTTCAACTTGACTAATCCGTTGACAGTTTGAATGTCGGGCATTTCTGGATCTCCCTGTAGATATATTCGTGGATGCCCTATTGGATACCGTCCACATTTATTCACATAAGGATACAGGGAGACGATATCCAAGAATTTTATTTCTTCGCCTTCATTTTCATTTGCGACGTGATACAATTTAATGGCATTAACGCGGCCACCATAGAAACTGTCTCTTGGATTTAATGGTGTCTTATTAGTATAAGGATGTGTGCTTAAAGAAGAGGCCAATGCTGGATTGGATTTTAACACTTGACGAAATTCACATTCCCACATTTCATGTACTTTATATCCCATGGATCGTAATAACTTCATTTTACGCTGTGTTCTCTCGTAGCGATAGTTCATCGTTTCTTCGGAGTTCTCATAAATGGGCTGATCACGGCCTGTAGGGACACATAGAGGACATCCATGATAAAAACAGCCGGCATGCTCATACACGTGTTCCTCTTTAGTGTCGGGATCTTGGTAGTAGCCGTCCAGATGAAAACCAGCAACATAAACTTCTTTTCCTCTCGCAGCGTGCAGAATTGAATGACCCTCTTTTTCTTCCATGTAGGCAAGCCACTGCAAAGCAATCCGTGACTGATTGTTTCTGTGACGGTATCCTCGTGCAGGAAGAATGCTAATAGTATTAGGTTTTAAGAAATTTCGTCGAAATACTAAATTGCACGCACTCGCCAAAGTGATAGCCTCCAGGAAAGGATTGACGTGAGTTTCTTGTTCAAAAGTGGTCATGAAAGATATACAAGCCAATCGAAGTACGTTGACGTCCTGGACACAATAGTTCACCAATTCTTCTTGGAAAATAAACGTATCGTTCTGGTGTTCGTTGTACCATGTCATGAATTTTTCTCGTTCATCCACTTTCATTTCATCTGCACCATAATAATGGATGTCCGGTAATTTTCCCACATACGTTTGATTTGCAGCAGTATTAAAAAAGTGTGGAAAATATCCTTTGGTCGCGGGTAAATGAAATGCCTTGGATAATTTACTTAAAGCCATTGGCATGAAATTTAAGGAGTCAATAAACGATAAGTGATTCACTTTCATGCTTAAAATTTTTGCTCCGTTCAAGATCAAAGTAGGTTTCAATTCATGTTCTTCCACTAAAGATTTAAGAATAAAATGACCATCATATCCCTTACAATTATGTGCCAAAGATACAATAAGTTTGATGTTGGGTCGTGGTTGACGTAAATACGCAAGAAAGGCATTGATCGGATCATCTTGAAAAATATGTTCCCGCTGTCCACAAACTTCACACGGATGATGTATATCTTCATCTTGAACACAGTTGTAACATACTTGTTGGGCCACCAGTAAATTGGGCTTATGAATGAACGTGTCTTCATCGAAGAAAGTATCCTGTGTGGCTTCGATATCATAGAAGACAATCATAGCCTTCTTGGCATGTAACACTGATGGAACTCCAGGTTTTAATTGAGTCGTATCAGGCTTCATGTAGCATTGGTGGGTAGACGTAACGTGTTTACGACACACATTACAAAAATAATCAGTACAATCATGTTTTATTTCCCCTGTATGGACAAACGAATAAATGCGTAGACATTTGGAGCACTGTTTCACCATCTTGCATATTGGTTGGCCTTTATGGTATGGTACAGTCAGATGATTTGTATAGCATGTTTCACCATAAAATTCACGATTGCACTCTGGGCACTGCTTCTCCGTATTGGTCTTACTGCATGGCGGTTTCTGCAAACATTTTTCACACATGGCCGAACAGTTCTTAACGTGTCTATTAAGATGATCATATTTTTTGTGGCATGCAGCACAGTAATATCCAGTAGAAAAAACAGACGTTAATGACGTGATGATGTCATAATGTGAATTGATGCACATTAAATTGATTGGAATTTTGTCTTCGCCACCAGGCCCTTCATACAGAATATCTTCTCCGGAAAAGCTAGTGTATACGGTAAGTTTATAATTTGTCAAGTAGCGTTGCAATTGTCGTAATTCTTCCACGGATCCCCCATGGTCTAAATTCACTGATGATCTGGATAAAAGTTCATGCACGGCTGGAATAACAACACACTTGCTCTGGTTGTGATATTGTCTGTACAGTTTCTTGTTCGTATCCTTATATTTCTTTAAACCAATAGCAATCACAATTGCATAAGCCAAACATTTCTTGTCCGTGTTTTTTACACGTAAAATGCCAGTCTTGCGTTTTAATAATTCGTCGTTTGATAAAAGACCTCGACGCATTCTCCCAAATCCACGGGGCACATCCACATGATGAAAATGTACAATGAACGGTTCGTTCATGAGAAAACTATCGTTACTTTGAAGAATGCGATCAAAGGATGCCCATAAAGTCTCCAGTGTCAAATTACTTGCACGCCGAAAAGATAAATAAAACGGTTTGTTCTTCTCATCATGAGATAAAATCGATAATCCAGCCATCGATAATTCGTCGACATTTTCCAATAAGTAATCCAGCATCTGTTGAAAGGAAGCCTGAACCCACTCAACAATATCGGTGCCACTGGTCGGAGCATTGATTTGAATTTCCAGCATTCGTCCTTCGAGATTAAAACGCCGATAATGTCTATTGATTTCTCGCAAGACAGTAAAGCCAGAAGTAGCCATATTCAAATAGGGAAAAAGGTAAGGTAAGCAAAAAAGGAATAGGCAAAGAAAACAAATATCTAAAACGAAAAGAGAAAAAAAAGCACAAATTAAAATTGAATTCAGAGATCACTACGTTATCAAAATGACTACACGATCAATCCTAAAAGAATTATCATATCTCAAATAGTTTTACTGTTAAAAATTTTTATTGTCGTCATACTGGAAATCAAACCCGGGACCAACATGTAAATGACCTAAGTTTCTGTAGTGATAAAAAGAATGAATAAAATTGTTTTTCTAACTGTGTTGAGAGAATCATTGTAGTAAACATTTTTCCTCTGACACTGAACTTTAAAACGTATGACGAACATGAAACGAAAACAAAAATCTCATGCGCTTGCTTTTTTCAAGCGGTTAGACAAGGAATACTCGAA
Source organism: Thermobia domestica (assembly GCF_964235325.1). Lineage (NCBI taxonomy): Eukaryota > Metazoa > Arthropoda > Insecta > Zygentoma > Lepismatidae > Thermobia > Thermobia domestica. Next base: position 183,735,097 of record NC_137460.1, on the reverse strand, counting down.
TTCGATTCTCGGCGGGAGATCAGATCCCACATTAAACTGCAAGTCCACGTCTCACGTTGTAGGGAACAAATTCGTGCGTAGTTTCTTTGTTTACGTTAATGGTAACTTTCAGAAACTGAGCTAAGTGGTTAGCGTTACGCACCTCTGGCCCGGGTTCAACACCCAGTATGCGCTCAGATTCAACATTAAGCTGTATTCCTAGCCCCCCCACTACTGAAAGGACGCTAAACCAAAATCAACAAATTTCTCGTGCTTGCTTCTAATGTGTGGGATGTGGCCCGAGTTCAACACCCAGTATGCGCTTAAATTCAATATTAAGCTGTATTCCTAGCCTCACTACTGAAGGGACGCTAAACCAAAATCAATAAATTTCTCGTGCTTACTTCTAATGTGTGGGATTCCTAATTCGATCCCCGGCCAAGTAAGTGAGGGTTATTCTTCCATTTGCTAAAATATTTCATGTTAAATAAAAACAGTGATAACAATGTTATCCTCATGCAAAAACACCCCATTGATATTAAGAAAACGCGGTTGATACTTACCTCAAATTCAAGGAACGGAGTAAAGTCACGCTGTCACTAGAGGTACACCTACGTTCATTCAAGATCTTCGTGGAAGTAGGATTTGAAAATGAAATTAAGAATTTTATTTAGATCTGAAACGTGTTCAACTATAAAGTGACAACACTATCAGCCAATCAGAAACGAGGAAATGAATCAATGACATCACGGAGAACCAATGAAAACACAGCTTTCATCATGTATCATGAGCCGAAACGTGATGTAAGAAACAATCTGATTGGTTGTGACATTATTCACGTTTTTCTCCTTACACATCAATCGTTACGACATCTAGTATCGCAATTTTGATAATGACATCATACCGTTGACTCGTTAGTTTAATACGACATTCAAATTACCACATCTAAAATGTGATTCATTTTCCTTAAACTTGATTGAAAAAATGTAACACTCATCGATATGTTACGAAACTGTCTTTGACATAAATGTAAAGTTGAGCTTTAAAAGTCCGTCAGCTGAGAAAAATGCTGATGTAGTAAAAGCACATGCTGCAATTTCACAATAACAAACTTCTATGCTTAACAACGAGCAGAAATGTGTAATGTAACATAATCTGATCATGTTCTTTTTCATACGCAAAACTGCTCGCACTGAAGTTGGCATGATGGCTCAGCGTTTTTTTTTCTGATGTGTGAGGTCTCTGCTTCAATCCGCAAGCAAGTAAGTTTATGATGTTTTCTCATTTCATCATTTCTCATCATCGGTGGGGACATTAAATTCAACATTTCCAAGAATCGAACTCGGGACGATTCCAAGGTATCCATGTTCACCCCTGAACCGGAACAAAATGGATCACAAAGTACTTATCAAATTTAAGGGAATATTTAAATACGCCTCCATATAACGTAATAAGGCTCCAAAGGGAACGATAACTCCCAAAAAGTAAACCATTGTACTCTATTATATAACGAAAATGTCTCGTGAAAGATAATAGGATAAGTTAAAAAAAAAAACTTCCGAAATTGATATTTTTATACTCATCAAAGAGTACGAGGTGCGATACTCCCCTCCCTTCCTCCCCCAACTCCTGATGTAAATCAATGTGATCTTATGTGTCCTGAGTGATCCCTGCCCCCTGAGTAAACATAAGCAAAACTTTCAATAGGTAATGCAATCCCGGGGCAAAACATCTCTAATTCATTCGCTATGGTCCATGTGTGGGGGTCCCAAAAGTGAAATAGGGTCTGCCCGACGTCAAACAAACACATTAGCTCAAACCAAATACCTCTACTTCATTCGCACCAGTAAGGAAGGTGGTGGCTCAGTGGTAGAGCGTTCACCTCTGCTGTATGGGGTCCCTGGTTCAAAGTAATTTTGTGGTAAGCAACATTATGCTCCAGTTTTCCTCCCACACTTTCATTCCTTTCTCATCGTCACCTTTAGCCTAATCGTGGGACGTAAACTAAAGATTTCATTTGCACCAGTGTTAGTCCATCTCATCAAAGAGATAACAATCCGAACCGCATAAGCTCCTGCCGGGAATCGAACCCTGGTCTCCCACGTTAAAGACGCATACGCTAACCAGTTAGCCACAAAGGAACTCCAAAGATTTCGAGTTTCATATTAATACTAATACTAATTTATACTATTACTGAGGTCTACTAATTCATAATGTAATAGGTCATCAAGAAAGAAATCAAACCTTGTTTTGGAAATTTTATACTCATAAAAGGAAACGAAACAAGCCATCATAAGTTCCAAGCTAAAAATCCCTGTTCAGTGACGTCAAACGAACATATTAGATCGAACCAACTACCTCTAATTCATTCATACCAGTAGAGGTGCGGTGGCTCAGTGGTAGAGCGTTCACCTCTGCTGTACGTGGTCCCTGATTTAAACACCTCGAAAATAGTTTTGTGGTGGGCAACATTATGCTCCAATTTTCTCCCACACTTTCATTCCTTTCTTATCGTTACCATCTCCTTTAGCCTAAATGGCATACGCGTGGGACGTAAAACTAAAAGATTTCATTTGCATCCGTGTTAGTCCATGCATAACAATCTCCAAATTTTATGCCATAAAAGGGAACGAAAACATTCGTAAACCTGTACTATTTCATAACGTAATGAATCATCAAGACCATATTTTTAGTAATTTTAAAGAATCATCATGACCTCTGATCCAATACTCCCAATTCAATGACGTCATAGCAGGACCAAGGTACCTCTGATTCATTCGTACCAGCGTTCATGGCCCCTGAATAAGCATAAGCAAAATTTCAATAGGTGACGTAATCCCGGCCAAAGCATCCCTAACTCATTCATTATGGTCCATGGAGACCCAAAATTGGATTATTAAGAGTTAGGCAGAGTATCGCCAATACTACTCTGTTGTTATACATGAAGCAATTTAACCCTTGCAGGATGGATGAGACCACGTGACACTCATCCTAAGTGGAAAAAGTATGTCTTCAAACACTATTTTTTTCAATTTTCTTAAAAACTGTACTATTTGGTATAAATATGTTGTTAGGCAACTTGTCAACAATATAACATATGTCATTTTTCGTATATATTACGTTGTTGTGCATTGCTCCTAACTACTATATACTAAAGGCTATATCTCCGAATCGTCTGCACATATTTTAACGAAATAAAAATCAAATTGAAGAGCATTGCCCTTGTTATGATATGAGAGCCAGCACAGTCCCCTGCCGTAGAAGGAGAGTTACCTTGTATATATCATATTTTGCTCTGTTTAACTCTTTTTACAGAATATAACAGATTTTATCCCATAATATGTTTCATTGCCTCATAACAATATGGCTGACCAGTGGCAAGCGAGAAGTAAGAACTTGTACCATTCAGAACTACATACAACGCACTCGCTAAGTGGGGCTTTTTCTTTATTTCTTGATGAGCAAACAATGATTTTTTACTATTTATGGCTGAAATTCTGCATCACCCTGTATATTTTTTTACACACAACTACCAAATATACTACGTAAGTGTTGCACACATGATAAAGGGGAAAGAAAATCTATACATTACAACAAAAAATTTTAAAAAATGAAGTTAGTACCTGTTTTTATACATGAAGCAATTTAACCCTTGCAGGATTGAGGAGACCACGTGACACTCATCCTAAGTAGAACAATTATGCCTTCAAATACTATTTTCTTCAATTTTCTTCAAAACTATACTATTTGGTATAAACGTGTTGTTAGGCAACATCTCAACATTATAACATATGTCATTTATCATATATATTATATTTTTGTGCATTGCTCCTAACTACTATATACTAAAGGCTATATCTCCGAGCCTTCTGCACATATTTTAACGAAATAAAAATCAAATTGAAGAGCATTGCCCCGTTTGTGATGTGAGTGCAAGCAGAGTCCACTACCGTAGAAGGAGAGTTACATTGTATGTATCATATTTTGTACTGTTTAACTTTCTTTACAGAATATAACAGATTTTATCCCATAATATGTCTCATTGCCTCATAACAATATGGCTGACCAATGACAACCGAGAAGTAAGAATATGTACTGTTCAGAACTACATACACCGCACTCGCTAAGTGGTGCTTTTTCTTTATTTCTTGATGAACAAACAATGATATTTTACTATTAAAGGTTGGAATTCTGCATCACCGTGTATATTTTTTTACACACAACTACCAAATATACTACGTAAGTGTTGCACAGATGATAAAGGGGAAAGAAAATCTATACATTACAACAAAAAACTTAAAAAATGAAGTTAGTACCTGTTGTTATACATGAAGCAATTTAACCCTTGCAGGATTGAGGAGACCACGTGACACTCATCCTAAGTAGAAAAATTATGTCCTCAAACACTATTCTCTTCAATTTTCTTCAAAGCTTTACTATTTGGTATAAGTATGTTGTTAGGCAACATCTCAACAATATAACATATGTCATTTTTCATATATATTATATTTTTGTGCATTGCTCCTAACTACTATATACTAAAGGCTATATCTCCGAGTCTTCTGCACATATTTTAATGAAATAAAAATCAAATTGAAGAGCATTGCCCCGTTTGTGATGTGAGTGCAAGCAGAGTCCACTACCGTAGAAGGAGACTTACCTTGTATGTATCATATTTTGTGCTGTTTGACTCTCTTTACAGAATATAACAGATTTTATCCCATAATATGTCTCATTGCCTCATAACAATATGGCTGACCAATGACAACCGAGAAGTAAGAATATGTACTATTCAGAACTACATACACCGCACTCGCTAAGTGGTGCTTTTTCTTTATTTCTTGATGAACAAACAATAATATTTTACTATTAAGGGTTGGAATTCTGCATCACCCTGTATATTTTTTTACACACAACTACCAAATATACTACGTAAGTGTTGCACACATGATAAAGGGGAAAGGAAATTTATACATTACAACAAAAAATTTAAAAAATGAAGTTAGTACCTGTTGTTATACATGAAGCAATTTAACCCTTGCAGGATTGAGGAGACCACGTGACACTCATCCTAAGTAGAGAAAGTATGTCTTCAAACAAAATTTTCTTCAATTTTCTTCAAAACTGTACTATTTGGTATAAATATGTTGTTAGGCAACATCTCAACAATATAACATATGTCATTTTTCATATATATTATATTGTTGTGCATTGCTCCTAACTACTATATACTAAAGGCTATATCTCCGAAACTTTTGAACATATTTTAACGAAATAAAAACCAAAATGAAGAGCATTGCCCATTTTATGATATGAGTGGCACAACAGTCCCCTGCCGCAGAAGGAGAGTTACCTTATATGTATCACATTTTGTTGTGCTTAACTCTTTTTACAGAATATAACAGATTTTATCCCATAATATGTTTCATTGCCTCATAACAATATGGCTGACCAATGACAACCGAGAAATGAGAACATGTACCACTCAGAACTACATACACGGCACTCGCTAAGTGGTGCTTTTTCTTTATTTCTTGATGAACAAACAAAAATTTTTTGCTATTAAAGGCTGGAATTCTGCATCACCGTGTATATTTTTTTACACAAAACTACCAAAATTACTACGTAAGTGTTGCACACATGATAAAGGGGAAGGGAAATCTAAACATTACAACAACAAAAATTTAAAAAATGAAGTTAGTACTTGTTATACATGAAGCAATTTAACCCTTGCAGGATTGATGAGACCACGTGACACTCATCCTAAGTGGAAAAAGTATGTCTTCAAACACTATTTTCTTCAATTTTCTTAAAAACTGTACTTTTTGGTATAAATATGTTGTTAGGCAACTTGTCAACAATATAACATATGTCATTTTTCATATATATTACGTTGTTGCATATTGCTCCTAACTACTATATACTAAAGGCTATATCTCCGAATCGTCTGCACATATTTTAACGAAATAAAAATCAAATTGAAGAGCATTGCCCTAGCTATGATATGAGAGCGAGCACAGTCCCCTTCTGTAGAAAGAGAGTTACCATGTATATATCATATTTTGCTCTGTTTAACTCTTTTTACAGAATATAACAGATTTTATCCCATAATATGTTTCATTGCCTCATAACAATATGGCTGACCAGTGGCAAGCGAGAAGTAAGAACTTGTACCATTCAGAACTACATACAACGCACTCGCTAAGTGGGGCTTTTTCTTTATTTCTTGATGAACAAACAATAATTTTTTACTATTTAGGGCTGGAATTATGCATCACCCTGTATATTTTTTTTTACACACAACTACCAAATATACTACGTAAGTGTTGCACACATGATAAAGGGGAAAGAAAATCTATACATTACAAGAAAAAATTTTAAAAATGAAGTTAGTACCTGTTGTTATACATGAAGCAATTTAACCCTTGCAGGATTGAGGAGACCACGTGACACTCATCCTAAGTAGAAAAATTATGCCTTCAAATACTATTTTTTTCAATTTTCTTCAAAACTATACTATTTGGTATAAACATGTTGTTAGGCAACATCTCAACAATATAACATATGTCGTTTTTCATATATATTATATTGTTGTGCATTGCTCCTAACTACAATATACTAAAGACAATATCTCCGAGTCTTCTGCACATATTTTAACGAAATAAGAATCAAATTAAAAGCATTGCCCCGTTTGTGATGTGAGTGCAAGCAGAATCCACTACCGTAGAAGGAGAGTTAAATTGTATGTATCATATTTTGTACTTTTTAACTCTCTTTACAGAATATAACAGATTTTATCCCATAATATGTCTCATTGCCTCATAACAATATTGCTGACCAATGACAACCGAGAAGTAAGAATATGTACTGTTCAGAACTACATACACCGCACTCGCTAAGTGGTGCTCTTTCTTTATTTCTTGTTGAACAAACAATAATTTTTTATTATTTAGGGCTGGAATTCTGCATCACCCTGTATATTTTTTTACACACAACTACCAAATATACTACGTACGTGTTGCACACATGATAAAGGGGAAAGAAAATCTATACATTACAACAAAAAATTTTAAAAAATGAAGTTAGTACCTGTTGTTATACATGAAGCAATTTAACCCTTGCAGGATTGATAAGACCACGTGACACTCATCCTAAGTAAAGGAAGTATGTCTTCAAAAACAATTTTCTTCAATTTTCTTCAAAACTGTACTATTTGGTATAAATATGTTGTTAGGCAACATGTCAACAATATAACATATGTTATTTTTCATATATATTATATTCTTGTGCATTGCTTCTAACTACTATATACTAAAGGATATATCTCCGAATCTTCTGCACATATTTTAACGAAATAAAAATCAAATTGAATAGCATTGCCTCCTTTGTGATGTGAGTGCAAGCTGAGTCCACTACCGTAGAAGGAGAGTTACCTTGTATGTATCATATTTTGTGCTGTTTAACTCTCTTTACAGAATATAACAGATTTTATCCCATAATATGTCTCATTGCCTCATAACAATATTGCTGACCAATGACAACCGAGAAGTAAGAATATGTACTGTTCAGAACTACATACACCGCACTCGCTAAGTGGTGCTTTTTCTTTATTTCTTGATGAACAAACAATAATATTTTACTATTAAGGGTTGGAATTCTGCATCACCGTGTATATTTTTTTACACACAACTACCAAATATACTACGTAAGTGTTGCACACATGATAAAGGGGAAAGGAAATCTATACATTACAACAAAAAATTTAAAAAATGAAGTTAGTACCTGTTGTCATACATGAAGCAATTTAACCCTTGCAGGATTGAGGAGACCACGTGACACTCATCCTAAGTAGAGAAAGTATGTCTTCAAACAAAATTTTCTTCAATTTTCTTCAAAACTGTACTATTTGGTATAAATATGTTGTTAGGCAACATCTCAACAATATAACATATGTCATTTTTCATATATATTATATTGTTGTGCATTGCTCCTAACTACTATATACTAAAGGCTATATCTCCGAAACTTTTGAACATATTTTAACGAAGTAAAAATCAAAATGAAGAGCATTGCCCATTTTATGATATGAGTGGCACAACAGTCCCCTGCCGCAGAAGGAGAGTTACCTTATATATATCACATTTTGTTGTGCTTAACTCTTTTTACAGAATATAACAGATTTTATCCCATAATATGATTCATAGCCTCATAACAATATGGCTGACCAATGACAACCGAGAAATGAGAACATGTACCTCTCAGAACTACATACACGGCACTCGCTAAGTGGTGCTTTTTCTTTATTTCTTGATGAACAAACAAAAATTTTTTGCTATTAAAGGCTGGAATTCTGCATCACCGTGTATATTTTTTTACACAAAACTACCAAAATTACTACGTAAGTGTTGCACACATGATAAAGGGGAAGGGAAATCTATACATTACAACAACAAAAATTTAAAAAATGAAGTTAGTACTTGTTATACATGAAGCAATTTAACCCTTGCAGGATTGATGAGACCAGGTGACACTCATCCTAAGTGGAAAAAGTATGTCTTCAAACACTATTTTCTTCAATTTTCTTAAAAACTGTACTATTTGGTATAAATATGTTGTTAGGCAACTTGTCAACAATATAACATATGTCATTTTTCATATATATTACGTTGTTGCGTATTGCTCCTAACTACTATATACTAAAGGCTATATCTCCGAATCGTCTGCACATATTTTAACGAAATAAAAATCAAATTGAAGAGCATTGCCCTAGTTATGATATGAGAGCGAGCACAGTCCCCTTCTGTAGAAAGAGAGTTACCATGTATATATCATATTTTGCTCTGTTTAACTCTTTTTACAGAATATAACAGATTTTATCCCATAATATGTCTCATTGCCTCATAACAATATTGCTGACCAATGACAACCGAGAAGTAAGAATATGTACTGTTCAGAACTACATACACCGCACTCGCTAAGTGGTGCTCTTTCTTTATTTCTTGTTGAACAAACAATAATTTTTTATTATTTAGGGCTGGAATTCTGCCTCACCCTGTATATTTTTTTACACACAACTACCAAATATACTACGTACGTGTTGCACACATGATAAAGGGGAAAGAAAATCTATACATTACAACAAAAAAATTTAAAAATTGAAATTAGTACCTGTTGTTATACATGAAGCAATTTAACCCTTGCAGGATTGATAAGACCACGTGACACTCATCCTAAGTAAAGGAAGTATGTCTTCAAAAACAATTTTCTTCAATTTTCTTCAAAACTGTACTATTTGGTATAAATATTTTGTTAGGCAACTTGTCAACAATATAACATATGTCATTTTTCTTATATATTATATTGTTGTGCATTGCTCCTAACTACTATATACTAAAGGCTATATCTCCGAATCTTCTGCGCATATTTTGACGAAATAAAATTCAAATTGAAGAACATTGCCTCTGTTATGATATGAGTGCCAGCACAGTTGTTTGCCGTAGAAGGAGAGTTACATTGTATATATCACATTTTGTACTTTTTAACTCTTTTTACAGAATATAACAGATTTTATCCCATAATATGTCTCATTGCCTCAAAACAATATGGCTGACCAATGACAACCGACAAGCAAGAACGTGTTCCATTTAGAATTACATACATCGCACTCGGTAAGTGGTGCTTTTTCTTTATTTCTTGATGAACAAACAATAATTTTTTACTATTTAGGGCTGGAATTTTGCATCACCGTGTATATTTTTTTACACAAAACTACCAAAATTACTACGTAAGTGTTGCACACATGATAAAGGGGAAGGGAAATCTATACATTACAACAAAAAAAATTAAAAAATGAAGTTAGTACTTGTTTTTATACATGAAGCAATTTAACCCTTGCAGGATTGATGAGACCACGTGACACTCATCCTAAGTGGAAAAAGTATGTCTTCAAACACTATTTTCTTCAATTTTCTTAAAAACTGTACTATTTGGTATAAATATGTTGTTAGGCAAAATCTCAAAAATATAACATATGTCATTTTTCATATATATTACGTTGTTGTGTATTGCTCCTAACTACTATATACTAAAGGCTATATCTCCGAATCGTCTGCACATATTTTAACGAAATAAAAATCAAATTTGAAGAGCATTGCCCTAGTTATGATATGAGAGCGAGCACAGTCCCCTTCCGTAGAAGGAGAGTTACCTTGTATATATCATATTTTGCTCTGTTTAACTCTTTTTACAGAATATAACAGATTTTATCCCATAATATGTTTCATTGCCTCATAACAATATGGCTGACCAGTGGCAAGCGAGAAGTAAGAACTTGTACCATTCAGAACTACATACACCGCACTCGCTAAGTGGGGCTTTTTCTTTATATCTTGATGAACAAACAATAATTTTTTACTATTTAGGGCTGGAATTCTGCATCACCGTGTATATTTTTTTACACACAACTACCAAATATACTACGTAAGTGTTGCACACATGATAAAGGGGAAAGAAAATCTATACATTACAACAAAAAATTTTAAAAAATGAAGTTAGTACCTGTTGTTATACATGAAGCAATTTAACCCTTGCAGGATTGAGGAGACCACGTGACACTCATCCTAAGTAGAAAAATTATGCCTTCAAATACTATTTTCTTCAATTTTCTTCAAAACTATACTATTTGGTATAAACATGTTGTTAGGCAACATCTCAACATTATAACATATGTCATTTTTCATATATATTATATTTTTGTGCATTGCTCCTAACTACTATATACTAAAGGCTATATCTCCGAGTCTTCTGCACATATTTTAACGAAATAAAAATCAAATTGAAGAGCATTGCCCGTTTGTGATGTGAGTGCAAGCAGAGTCCACTACCGTAGAAGGAGAGTTACCTTGTATGTATCATATTTTGTACTGTTTAACTCTCTTTACAGAATATAACAGATTTTATCCCATAATATGTCTCATTGCCTCATAACAATATGGCTGACCAATGACAACCGAGAAGTAAGAATATGTACTATTCAGAACTACATACACCGCACTCGCTAAGTGGTGCTCTTTCTTTATTTCTTGATGAACAAGCAATAATATTTTACTATTAAGGGTTGGAATTCTGCATCACTCTGTATATTTTTTTACACACAACTACCAAATATACTACGTAAGTGTTGCACACATGATAAAGGGGAAAGGAAATTTATACATTACAACAAAAAAATTAAAAAATGAAGTTAGTACCTGTTGTTATACATGAAGCAATTTAACCCTTGCAGGATTGAGGAGACCACGTGACACTCATCCTAAGTAGAGAAAGTATGTCTTCAAACAAAATTTTCTTCAATTTTCTTCAAAACTGTACTATTTGGTATAAATATGTTGTTAGGCAACTTGTCAACAATATAACATATGTCATTTTTCATATATATTACGTTGTTGTGTATTGCTCCTAACTACTATATACTAAAGGCTATATCTCCGAATCGTCTGCACATATTTTAACGAAATAAAAATCAAATTGAAGAGCATTGCCCTAGTTATGATATGAGAGCGAGCACAGTCCCCTTCTGTAGAAAGAGAGTTACAATGTATATATCATATTTTGCTCTGTTTAACTCTTTTTACAGAATATAACAGATTTTATCCCATAATATGTTTCATTGCCTCATAACAATATGGCTGACCAGTGGCAAGCGAGAAGTAAGAACTTGTACCATTCAGAACTACATACACCGCAGTCGCTAAGTGGTGCTTTTTCTTTATTTCTTGATGAACAAACAATAATTTTTTACTTTTTAGGGCTGGAATTCTGCATCACCCTGTATATTTTTTTTACACACAACTACCAAATATACTATGTAAGTGTTGCACACATGATAAAGGGGAAAGAAAATCTATACATTACAAGAAAAAATTTTAAAAAATGAAGTTAGTACCTGTTGTTATACATGAAGCAATTTAACCCTTGCAGGATTGAGGAGACCACGTGACACTCTTCCTAAGTAAAAAAATTATGCCTTCAAATACTATTTTTTTCAATTTTCTTCAAAACTATACTATTTGGTATAAACATGTTGTTAGGCAACATCTCAACAATATAACATATGTCGTTTTTCATATATATTATATTTTTGTGCATTGCTCCTAACTACTATATACTAAAGGCTATATCTCCGAGTCTTCTGCACATATTTTAACGAAATAAGAATCAAATTGAACAGCATTGCCCCGTTTGTATTGTGAGTGCAAGCAGAGTCCACTACCGTAGAAGGAGAGTTAAATTGTATGTATCATATTTTGTACTTTTTAACTCTCTTTACAGAATATAACAGATTTTATCCCATAATATGTCTCATTGCCTCATAACAATATTGCTGACCAATGACAACCGAGAAATAAGAATATGTACTGTTCAGAACTACATACACCGCACTCGCTAAGTGGTGCTTTTTCTTTATTTCTTGATGAACAAACAATAATTTTTTATTATTTAGGGCTGGAATTCTGCATCACCGTGTATATTTTTTTACACACAACTACCAAATATACTACGTAAGTGTTGCACACATGATAAAGGGGAAAGAAAATCTATACATTACATAAAAAAATTTTAAAAAATGAAATTAGTACCTGTTGTTATACATGATACAATTTAACCCTTGCAGGATTGATAAGACCACGTGACACTCATCCTAAGTAAAGGAAGTATGTCTTCAAAAACAATTTTCTTCAATTTTCTTCAAAACTGTACTATTTGGTATAAATATGTTGTTAGGCAACATGTCAACAATATAACATATGTTATTTTTCATATATATTATATTCTTGTGCATTGCTTCTAACTACTATATACTAAAGGCTATATCTCCGAATCTTCTGCACATATTTTAACGAAATAAAAATCAAATTGAATAGCATTGCCTCCTTTGTGATGTGAGTGCAAGCTGAGTCCACTACCGTAGAAGGAGAGTTACCTTGTATGTATCATATTTTGTGCTGTTTAACTCTCTTTACAGAATATAACAGATTTTATCCCATAATATGTCTCATTGCCTCATAACAATATGGCTGACCAATGACAACCGAGAAGTAAGAATATGTACTGTCAGAACTACATACACCGCACTCGCTAAGTGGTGCTTTTTCTTTATTTCTTGATGAACAAACAATAATATTTTACTATTAAGGGTTGGAATTCTGCATCACCGTGTATATTTTTTTACACACAACTACCAAATATACTACGTAAGTGTTGCACACATGATAAAGGGGAAAGGAAATCTATACATTACAACAAAAAATTTTAAAAAATGAAGTTAGTACCTGTTGTTATACATGAAGCAATTTAATCCTTGCAGGATTGATGAGACCACGTGACACTCATCCTAAGTAGAGAAAGTATGTCTTCAAACACTATTTTCTTCAATTTTCTTCAAAACTGTACTATTTGGTATAAATATTTTGTTAGGCAACTTGTCAACAATATAACATATGTCATTTTTCTTATATATTATATTGTTGTGCATTGCTCCTAACTACTATATACTAAAGGCTATATCTCCGAATCTTCTGCGCATATTTTGACGAAATAAAATTCAAATTGAAGAACATTGCCTCTGTTATGATATGAGTGCCAGCGCAGTTGTTTGCCGTAGAAGGAGAGTTACATTGTATATATCACATTTTGTACTTTTTAACTCTTTTTACAGAATGTAACAGATTTTATCCCATAATATGTCTCATTGCCTCAAAACAATATGGCTGACCAATGACAACCGACAAGCAAGAACGTGTTCCATTTAGAATTACATACATCGCACTCGGTAAGTGGTGCTTTTTCTTTATTTCTTGATGAACAAACAATAATTTTTTACTATTTAGGGCTGGAATTTTGCATCACCGTGTATATTTTTTTACACAAAACTACCAAAATTACTACGTAAGTGTTGCACACATGATAAAGGGGAAGGGAAATCTATACATTACAACAAAAAAAATTAAAAAATGAAGTTAGTACTTGTTTTTATACATGAAGCAATTTAACCCTTGCAGGATTGATGAGACCACGTGACACTCATCCTAAGTGGAAAAAGTATGTCTTCAAACACTATTTTCTTCAATTTTCTTAAAAACTGTACTATTTGGTATAAATATGTTGTTAGGCAAAATCTCAAAAATATAACATATGTCATTTTTCATATATATTACGTTGTTGTGTATTGCTCCTAACTACTATATACTAAAGGCTATATCTCCGAATCGTCTGCACATATTTTAACGAAATAAAAATCAAATTTGAAGAGCATTGCCCTAGTTATGATATGAGAGCGAGCACAGTCCCCTTCCGTAGAAGGAGAGTTACCTTGTATATATCATATTTTGCTCTGTTTAACTCTTTTTACAGAATATAACAGATTTTATCCCATAATATGTTTCATTGCCTCATAACAATATGGCTGACCAGTGGCAAGCGAGAAGTAAGAACTTGTACCATTCAGAACTACATACACCGCACTCGCTAAGTGGGGCTTTTTCTTTATATCTTGATGAACAAACAATAATTTTTTACTATTTAGGGCTGGAATTCTGCATCACCGTGTATATTTTTTTACACACAACTACCAAATATACTACGTAAGTGTTGCACACATGATAAAGGGGAAAGAAAATCTATACATTACAACAAAAAATTTTAAAAAATGAAGTTAGTACCTGTTGTTATACATGAAGCAATTTAACCCTTGCAGGATTGAGGAGACCACGTGACACTCATCCTAAGTAGAAAAATTATGCCTTCAAATACTATTTTCTTCAATTTTCTTCAAAACTATACTATTTGGTATAAACATGTTGTTAGGCAACATCTCAACATTATAACATATGTCATTTTTCATATATATTATATTTTTGTGCATTGCTCCTAACTACTATATACTAAAGGCTATATCTCCGAGTCTTCTGCACATATTTTAACGAAATAAAAATCAAATTGAAGAGCATTGCCCGTTTGTGATGTGAGTGCAAGCAGAGTCCACTACCGTAGAAGGAGAGTTACCTTGTATGTATCATATTTTGTACTGTTTAACTCTCTTTACAGAATATAACAGATTTTATCCCATAATATGTCTCATTGCCTCATAACAATATGGCTGACCAATGACAACCGAGAAGTAAGAATATGTACTATTCAGAACTACATACACCGCACTCGCTAAGTGGTGCTCTTTCTTTATTTCTTGATGAACAAGCAATAATATTTTACTATTAAGGGTTGGAATTCTGCATCACTCTGTATATTTTTTTACACACAACTACCAAATATACTACGTAAGTGTTGCACACATGATAAAGGGGAAAGGAAATTTATACATTACAACAAAAAAATTAAAAAATGAAGTTAGTACCTGTTGTTATACATGAAGCAATTTAACCCTTGCAGGATTGAGGAGACCACGTGACACTCATCCTAAGTAGAGAAAGTATGTCTTCAAACAAAATTTTCTTCAATTTTCTTCAAAACTGTACTATTTGGTATAAATATGTTGTTAGGCAACTTGTCAACAATATAACATATGTCATTTTTCATATATATTACGTTGTTGTGTATTGCTCCTAACTACTATATACTAAAGGCTATATCTCCGAATCGTCTGCACATATTTTAACGAAATAAAAATCAAATTGAAGAGCATTGCCCTAGTTATGATATGAGAGCGAGCACAGTCCCCTTCTGTAGAAAGAGAGTTACAATGTATATATCATATTTTGCTCTGTTTAACTCTTTTTACAGAATATAACAGATTTTATCCCATAATATGTTTCATTGCCTCATAACAATATGGCTGACCAGTGGCAAGCGAGAAGTAAGAACTTGTACCATTCAGAACTACATACACCGCAGTCGCTAAGTGGTGCTTTTTCTTTATTTCTTGATGAACAAACAATAATTTTTTACTTTTTAGGGCTGGAATTCTGCATCACCCTGTATATTTTTTTTACACACAACTACCAAATATACTATGTAAGTGTTGCACACATGATAAAGGGGAAAGAAAATCTATACATTACAAGAAAAAATTTTAAAAAATGAAGTTAGTACCTGTTGTTATACATGAAGCAATTTAACCCTTGCAGGATTGAGGAGACCACGTGACACTCTTCCTAAGTAAAAAAATTATGCCTTCAAATACTATTTTTTTCAATTTTCTTCAAAACTATACTATTTGGTATAAACATGTTGTTAGGCAACATCTCAACAATATAACATATGTCGTTTTTCATATATATTATATTTTTGTGCATTGCTCCTAACTACTATATACTAAAGGCTATATCTCCGAGTCTTCTGCACATATTTTAACGAAATAAGAATCAAATTGAACAGCATTGCCCCGTTTGTATTGTGAGTGCAAGCAGAGTCCACTACCGTAGAAGGAGAGTTAAATTGTATGTATCATATTTTGTACTTTTTAACTCTCTTTACAGAATATAACAGATTTTATCCCATAATATGTCTCATTGCCTCATAACAATATTGCTGACCAATGACAACCGAGAAATAAGAATATGTACTGTTCAGAACTACATACACCGCACTCGCTAAGTGGTGCTTTTTCTTTATTTCTTGATGAACAAACAATAATTTTTTATTATTTAGGGCTGGAATTCTGCATCACCGTGTTTATTTTTTTACACACAACTACCAAATATACTACGTAAGTGTTGCACACATGATAAAGGGGAAAGAAAATCTATACATTACAACAAAAAATTTTAAAAAATGAAATTAGTACCTGTTGTTATACATGATACAATTTAACCCTTGCAGGATTGATAAGACCACGTGACACTCATCCTAAGTAAAGGAAGTATGTCTTCAAAAACAATTTTCTTCAATTTTCTTCAAAACTGTACTATTTGGTATAAATATGTTGTTAGGCAACATGTCAACAATATAACATATGTTATTTTTCATATATATTATATTCTTGTGCATTGCTTCTAACTACTATATACTAAAGGCTATATCTCCGAATCTTCTGCACATATTTTAACGAAATAAAAATCAAATTGAATAGCATTGCCTCCTTTGTGATGTGAGTGCAAGCTGAGTCCACTACCGTAGAAGGAGAGTTACCTTGTATGTATCATATTTTGTGCTGTTTAACTCTCTTTACAGAATATAACAGATTTTATCCCATAATATGTCTCATTGCCTCATAACAATATGGCTGACCAATGACAACCGAGAAGTAAGAATATGTACTGTCAGAACTACATACACCGCACTCGCTAAGTGGTGCTTTTTCTTTATTTCTTGATGAACAAACAATAATATTTTACTATTAAGGGTTGGAATTCTGCATCACCGTGTATATTTTTTTACACACAACTACCAAATATACTACGTAAGTGTTGCACACATGATAAAGGGGAAAGGAAATCTATACATTACAACAAAAAATTTTAAAAAATGAAGTTAGTACCTGTTGTTATACATGAAGCAATTTAATCCTTGCAGGATTGATGAGACCACGTGACACTCATCCTAAGTAGAGAAAGTATGTCTTCAAACACTATTTTCTTCAATTTTCTTCAAAACTGTACTATTTGGTATAAATATTTTGTTAGGCAACTTGTCAACAATATAACATATGTCATTTTTCTTATATATTATATTGTTGTGCATTGCTCCTAACTACTATATACTAAAGGCTATATCTCCGAATCTTCTGCGCATATTTTGACGAAATAAAATTCAAATTGAAGAACATTGCCTCTGTTATGATATGAGTGCCAGCGCAGTTGTTTGCCGTAGAAGGAGAGTTACATTGTATATATCACATTTTGTACTTTTTAACTCTTTTTACAGAATGTAACAGATTTTATCCCATAATATGTCTCATTGCCTCAAAACAATATGGCTGACCAATGACAACCGACAAGCAAGAACGTGTTCCATTTAGAATTACATACATCGCACTCGGTAAGTGGTGCTTTTTCTTTATTTCTTGATGAACAAACAATAATTTTTTACTATTTAGGGCTGGAATTTTGCATCACCGTGTATATTTTTTTACACAAAACTACCAAAATTACTACGTAAGTGTTGCACACATGATAAAGGGGAAGGGAAATCTATACATTACAACAAAAAAAATTAAAAAATGAAGTTAGTACTTGTTTTTATACATGAAGCAATTTAACCCTTGCAGGATTGATGAGACCACGTGACACTCATCCTAAGTGGAAAAAGTATGTCTTCAAACACTATTTTCTTCAATTTTCTTAAAAACTGTACTATTTGGTATAAATATGTTGTTAGGCAAAATCTCAAAAATATAACATATGTCATTTTTCATATATATTACGTTGTTGTGTATTGCTCCTAACTACTATATACTAAAGGCTATATCTCCGAATCGTCTGCATATATTTTAACGAAATAAAAATCAAATTTGAAGAGCATTGCCCTAGTTATGATATGAGAGCGAGCACAGTCCCCTTCCGTAGAAGGAGAGTTACCTTGTATATATCATATTTTGCTCTGTTTAACTCTTTTTACAGAATATAACAGATTTTATCCCATAATATGTTTCATTGCCTCATAACAATATGGCTGACCAGTGGCAAGCGAGAAGTAAGAACTTGTACCATTCAGAACTACATACACCGCACTCGCTAAGTGGGGCTTTTTCTTTATATCTTGATGAACAAACAATAATTTTTTACTATTTAGGGCTGGAATTCTGCATCACCGTGTATATTTTTTTACACACAACTACCAAATATACTACGTAAGTGTTGCACACATGATAAAGGGGAAAGAAAATCTATACATTACAACAAAAAATTTTAAAAAATGAAGTTAGTACCTGTTGTTATACATGAAGCAATTTAACCCTTGCAGGATTGAGGAGACCACGTGACACTCATCCTAAGTAGAAAAATTATGCCTTCAAATACTATTTTCTTCAATTTTCTTCAAAACTATACTATTTGGTATAAACATGTTGTTAGGCAACATCTCAACATTATAACATATGTCATTTTTCATATATATTATATTTTTGTGCATTGCTCCTAACTACTATATACTAAAGGCTATATCTCCGAGTCTTCTGCACATATTTTAACGAAATAAAAATCAAATTGAAGAGCATTGCCCGTTTGTGATGTGAGTGCAAGCAGAGTCCACTACCGTAGAAGGAGAGTTACCTTGTATGTATCATATTTTGTACTGTTTAACTCTCTTTACAGAATATAACAGATTTTATCCCATAATATGTCTCATTGCCTCATAACAATATGGCTGACCAATGACAACCGAGAAGTAAGAATATGTACTGTTCAGAACTACATACACCGCACTCGCTAAGTGGTGCTTTTTCTTTATTTCTTGATGAACAAACAATAATATTTTACTATTAAAGGTTGGAATTCTGCTTCACCGTGTATATTTTTTTACACACAACTACCAAATATACTACGTAAGTGTTGCACACATGATAAAGGGGAAAGAAAATCTATACAATACAACAAAAAACTTAAAAAATGAAGTTAGTACCTGTTGTTATACATGAAGCAATTTAACCCTTGCAGGATTGAGGAGACCACGTGACACTCATCCTAAGTAGAAAAATTATGCCTTCAAAAACTATTTTCTTCAATTTTCTTCAAAGCTATACTATTTGGTATAAGTATGTTGTTAGGCAACATCTCAACAATATAACATATGTCATTTTTCATATATATTATATTTTTGTGCATTGCTCCTAACTACTATATACTAAAGGCTATATCTCCGAGTCTTCTGCACATATTTTAACGAAATAAAAATCAAATTGAAGAGCATTGCCCCGTTTGTGATGTGAGTGCAAGCAGAGTCCACTACCGTAGAAGGAGACTTACCTTGTATGTATCATATTTTGTGCTGTTTAACTCTCTTTACAGAATATAACAGATTTTATCCCATAATATGTCTCATTGCCTCATAACAATATGGCTGACCAATGACAACCGAGAAGTAAGAATATGTACTATTCAGAACTACATACACCGCACTCGCTAAGTGGTGCTCTTTCTTTATTTCTTGATGAACAAGCAATAATATTTTACTATTAAGGGTTGGAATTCTGCATCACCCTGTATATTTTTTTACACACAACTACCAAATATACTACGTAAGTGTTGCACACATGATAAAGGGAAAAGGAAATTTATACATTACAACAAAAAAATTAAAAAATGAAGTTAGTACCTGTTGTTATACATGAAGCAATTTAACCCTTGCAGGATTGAGGAGACCACGTGACACTCATCCTAAGTAGAGAAAGTATGTCTTCAAACAAAATTTTCTTCAATTTTCTTCAAAACTGTACTATTTGGTACAAATATGTTGTTAGGCAACATCTCAACAATATAACATATGTTATTTTTCATATATATTATATTCTTGTGCATTGCTTCTAACTACTATATACTAAAGGCTATATCTCCGAATCTTCTGCACATATTTTAACGAAATAAAAATCAAATTGAATAGCATTGCCTCCTTTGTGATGTGAGTGCAAGCTGAGTCCACTACCGTAGAAGGAGAGTTACCTTGTATGTATCATATTTTGTGCTGTTTAACTCTCTTTACAGAATATAACAGATTTTATCCCATAATATGTCTCATTGCCTCATAACAATATGGCTGACCAATGACAACCGAGAAGTAAGAATATGTACTGTTCAGAACTACATACACCGCACTCGCTAAGTGGTGCTTTTTCTTTATTTCTTGATGAACAAACAATAATATTTTACTATTAAGGGTTGGAATTCTGCATCACCGTGTATATTTTTTTACACACAACTACCAAATATACTACGTAAGTGTTGCACACATGATAAAGGGGAAAGGAAATCTATACATTACAACAAAAAATTTTAAAAAATGAAGTTAGTACCTGTTGTTATACATGAAGCAATTTAATCCTTGCAGGATTGATGAGACCACGTGACACTCATCCTAAGTAGAGAAAGTATGTCTTCAAACACTATTTTCTTCAATTTTCTTCAAAACTGTACTATTTGGTATAAATATTTTGTTAGGCAACTTGTCAACAATATAACATATGTCATTTTTCTTATATATTATATTGTTGTGCATTGCTCCTAACTACTATATACTAAAGGCTATATCTCCGAATCTTCTGCGCATATTTTGACGAAATAAAATTCAAATTGAAGAACATTGCCTCTGTTATGATATGAGTGCCAGCGCAGTTGTTTGCCGTAGAAGGAGAGTTACATTGTATATATCACATTTTGTACTTTTTAACTCTTTTTACAGAATGTAACAGATTTTATCCCATAATATGTCTCATTGCCTCAAAACAATATGGCTGACCAATGACAACCGACAAGCAAGAACGTGTTCCATTTAAAATTACATACATCGCACTCGGTAAGTGGTGCTTTTTCTTTATTTCTTGATGAACAAACAATAATTTTTTACTATTTAGGGCTGGAATTTTGCATCACCGTGTATATTTTTTTACACAAAACTACCAAAATTACTACGTAAGTGTTGCACACATGATAAAGGGGAAGGGAAATCTATACATTACAACAAAAAAAATTAAAAAATGAAGTTAGTACTTGTTTTTATACATGAAGCAATTTAACCCTTGCAGGATTGATGAGACCACGTGACACTCATCCTAAGTAGAAAAATTATGCCTTCAAATACTATTTTCTTCAATTTTCTTCAAAACTATACTATTTGGTATAAACATGTTGTTAGGCAACATCTCAACAATATAACATATGTCATTTTTCATATATATTATATTTTTGTGCATTGCTCCTAACTACTATATACTAAAGGCTATATCTCCGAGTCTTCTGCACATATTTTAACGAAATAAAAATCAAATTGAAGAGCATTGCCCCGTTTGTGATGTGAGTGCAAGCAGAGTCCACTACCGTAGAAGGAGACTTACCTTGTATGTATCATATTTTGTGCTGTTTAACTCTCTTTACAGAATATAACAGATTTTATCCCATAATATGTCTCATTGCCTCATAACAATATGGCTGACCAATGACAACCGAGAAGTAAGAATATGTACTATTCAGAACTACATACACCGCACTCGCTAAGTGGTGCTCTTTCTTTATTTCTTGATGAACAAGCAATAATATTTTACTATTAAGGGTTGGAATTCTGCATCACCCTGTATATTTTTTTACACACAACTACCAAATATACTACGTAAGTGTTGCACACATGATAAAGGGGAAAGGAAATTTATACATTACAACAAAAAAATTAAAAAATGAAGTTAGTACCTGTTGTTATACATGAAGCAATTTAACCCTTGCAGGATTGAGGAGACCACGTGACACTCATCCTAAGTAGAGAAAGTATGTCTTCAAACAAAATTTTCTTCAATTTTATTCAAAACTGTACTATTTGGTACAAATATGTTGTTACGCAACATCTCAACAATATAACATATGTTATTTTTCATATATATTATATTGTTGTGCATTCCTCCTAACTACTATATACTAAAGGCTATATCACCGAAACTTTTGAACATATTTTAACGAAATAAAAATCAAAATGAAGAGCATTGCCCATTTTATGATATGAGTGGCACAACAGTCCCCTGCCGTAGAAGGAGAATTACCTTATATATATCACATTTTGTTGTGCTTAACTATTTTTACAGAATATAACAGATTTTATCCCATAATATGTTTCATTGCCTCATAACAATATGGCTGACCAATGACAACCGAGAAATGAAAACATGTACCATTCAGAACTACATACACGGCACTGGCTAAGTGGTGCTTTTTCTTTATTTCTTGATGAACAAACAATAATTTTTTACTATTTAGGGCTGGAATTCTGCATCACCCTGTATATTTTTTTTACACACAACTACCAAATATACTACGTAAGTGTTGCACACATGATAAAGGGGAAAGAAAATCTATACATTACAAGAAAAAATTTTAAAAAATGAAGTTAGTACCTGTTGTTATACATGAAGCAATTTAACCCTTGCAGGATTGAGGAGACCACGTGACACTCATCCTAAGTAAAAAAATTATGCCTTCAAATACTATTTTTTTCAATTTTCTTCAAAACTATACTATTTGGTATAAACATGTTGTTAGGCAACATCTCAACAATATAACATATGTCGTTTTTCATATATATTATATTTTTGTGCATTGCTCCTAACTACTATATACTAAAGGCTATATCTCCGAGTCTTCTGCACATATTTTAACGAAATAAGAATCAAATTGAACAGCATTGCCCCGTTTGTATTGTGAGTGCAAGCAGAGTCCACTACCGTAGAAGGAGAGTTAAATTGTATGTATCATATTTTGTACTTTTTAACTCTCTTTACAGAATATAACAGATTTTATCCCATAATATGTCTCATTGCCTCATAACAATATTCCTGACCAATGACAACCGAGAAGTAAGAATATGTACTGTTCAGAACTACATACACCGCACTCGCTAAGTGGTGCTTTTTCTTTATTTCTTGATGAACAAACAATAATTTTTTATTATTTAGGGCTGGAATTCTGCATCACCGTGTATATTTTTTTACACACAACTACCAAATATACTACGTAAGTGTTGCACACATGATAAAGGGGAAAGAAAATCTATACATTACAACAAAAAATTTTAAAAAATGAAGTTAGTACCTGTTGTTATACATGAAGCAATTTAATCCTTGCAGGATTGATGAGACCACGTGACACTCATCCTAAGTAGAGAAAGTATGTCTTCAAACACTATTTTCTTCAATTTTCTTCAAAACTGAACTATTTGGTATAAATATTTTGTTAGGCAACTTGTCAACAATATAACATATGTCATTTTTCTTATATATTATATTGTTGTGCATTGCTCCTAACTACTATATACTAAAGGCTATATCTCCGAATTTTCTGCGCATATTTTGACGAAATAAAATTCAAATTGAAGAACATTGCCTCTGTTATGATATGAGTGCCAGCACAGTTGTCTGCCGTAGAAGGAGAGTTACATTGTATATATCGCATTTTGTACTTTTTAACTCTTTTTACAGAATATAACAGATTTTATCCCATAATATGTCTCATTGCCTCAAAACAATATGGCTGACCAATGACAACCGACAAGCAAGAACGTGTTCCATTTAGAATTACATACATCGCACTCGGTAAGTGGTGCTTTTTCTTTATTTCTTGATGAACAAACAATAATTTTTTACTATTTAGGGCTGGAATTCTGCATCACCGTGTATATTTTTTTACACAAAACTACCAAAATTACTACGTAAGTGTTGCACACATGATAAAGGGGAATTGAAATCTATACATTACAACAAAAAAAATTAAAAAATGAAGTTAGTACTTGTTTTTATACATGAAGCAATTTAACCCTTGCAGGATTGATGAGACCACGTGACACTCATCCTAAGTGGAAAAAGTATGTCTTCAAACACTATTTTCTTCAATTTTCTTAAAAACTGTACTATTTGGTATAAATATGTTGTTAGGCAAAATATTAAAAAAATAACATATCTCATTTTTCATATATATTACGTTGTTGTGTATTGCTCCTAACTACTATATACTAAAGGCTATATCTCCGAATCGTCTGCACATATTTTAACGAAATAAAGATCAAGTTTGAAGAGCATTGCCCTAGTTATGATATGAGAGCGAGCACAGTCCCCTTCAATAGAAGGAGAGTTACCTTGTATATATCATATTTTGCTCTGTTTAACTCTTTTTACAGAATATAACAGATTTTATCCCATAATATGTTTAATTGCCTCATAACAATATGGCTGACCAGTGGCAAGCAAGAAGTAAGAACTTGTACCATTCAGAACTACATACACCGCACTCGCTAAGTGAGGCTTTTTCTTTATATCTTGATGAACAAACAATATTTTTTTACTATTTAGGGCTGGAATTCTGCATCACCGTGTATATTTTTTTACACACAACTACCAAATATACTACGTAAGTGTTGCAGACATGATAAAGGGGAAAGAAAATCTATACATTACAACAAAAAATTTTAAAAAATGAAGTTAGTACCTGTTGTTATACATGAAGCAATTTAACCCTTGCAGGATTGAGGAGACCACGTGACACTCATCCTAAGTAGAAAAATTATGCCTTCAAATACTATTTTCTTCAATTTTCTTCAAAACTATACTATTTGGTATAAACATGTTGTTAGGCAACATCTCAACATTGTAACATATGTCATTTTTCATATATATTATATTTTTGTGCATTGCTCCTAACTACTATATACTAAAGGCTATATCTCCGAGTCTTCTGCACATATTTTAACGAAATAAAAATCAAATTGAAGAGCATTGCCCGCTTGTGATGTGAGTGCAAGCAGAGTCCACTACCGTAGAAGGAGAGTTACCTTGTATGTATCATATTTTGTACTGTTTAACTCTCTTTACAGAATATAACAGATTTTATCCCATAATATGTCTCATTGCCTCATAACAATATGGCTGACCAATGACAACCGAGAAGTAAGAATATGTACTGTTCAGAACTACATACACCGCACTCGCTAAGTGGTGCTTTTTCTTTATTTCTTGATGAACAAACAATAATATTTTACTATTAAAGGTTGGAATTCTGCATCGCCGTGTATATTTTTTTACACACAACTACCAAATATACTACGTAAGTGTTGCACACATGATAAAGGGGAAAGAAAATCTATACAATACAACAAAAAACTTAAAAAATGAAGTTAGTACCTGTTGTTATACATGAAGCAATTTAACCCTTGCAGGATTGAGGAGACCACGTGACACTCATCCTAAGTAGAAAAATTATGGCTTCAAACACTATTTTCCTCAATTTTCTTCAAAGCTATACTATTTGGTATAAGTATGTTGTTAGGCAACATCTCAACAATATAACATATGTCATTTTTCATATATATTATATTATTGCGCATTGCTCCTAACTACTATATACTAAAGGCTATATCTCCTAGTCTTCTGCACATATTTTAACGAAATAAAAATCAAATTGAAGAGCATTGCCCCGTTTGTGATGTGAGTGCAAGCAGAGTCCACTACCGTAGAAGGAGAGTTACCTTGTATGTATCATATTTTGTGCTGTTTAACTCTCTTTACAGAATATAACAGATTTTATCCCATAATATGTCTCATTGCCTCATAACAATATGGCTGACCAATGACAACCGAGAAGTAAGAATATGTACTATTCAGAACTACATACACCGCACTCGCTAAGTGGTGCTTTTTCTTTATTTCTTGATGAACAAACAATAATATTTTACTATTAAGGGTTGGAATTCTGCATCACCCTGTATATTTTTTTACACACAACTACCAAATATACTACGTAAGTGTTGCACACATGATAAAGGGGAAAGGAAATTTATACATTACAACAAAAAATTTAAAAAATAAAGTTAGTACCTGTTGTTATACATGAAGCAATTTAACCCTTGCAGGATTGAGGAGACCACGTGACACTCATCCTAAGTAGAGAAAGTATGTCTTCAAACAAAATTTTCTTCAATTTTCTTCAAAACTGTACTATTTGGTATAAATATGTTGTTAGGCAACATCTCAACAATATAACATGTGTCATTTTTCATATATATTATATTGTTGTGCATTGCTCCTAACTACTATATACTAAAGGCTATATCTCCGAAACTTTTGAACATATTTTAACGAAATAAAAATCAAAATGAAGAGCATTGCCCATTTTATGATATGAGTGGCACAACAGTCCCCTGCCGTAGAAGGAGAGTTACCTTATATATATCACATTTTGTTGTGCTTAACTCTTTTTACAGAATATAACAGATTTTATCCCATAATATGTTTCATTGCCTCATAACAATATGGCTGACCAATGACAACCGAAAAATGAGAACATGTACCATTCAGAACTACATACACGGCACTCGCTAAGTGGTGCTTTTTCTTTATTTCTTGATGAACAAACAAAAATTTTTTGCTATTAAAGGCTAGAATTCTGCATCACCGTGTATATTTTTTTACACAAAACTACCAAAATTACTACGTAAGTGTTGCACACATGATAAAGGGGAAGGGAAATCTATACATTACAACAAAAAAAATTTAAAAAATGAAGTTAGTACTTGTTATACATGAAGCAATTTAACTTTTGCAGGATTGATGAGACCACGTGACACTCATCCTAAGTGGAAAAAGTATGTCTTCAAACACTATTTTCTTCAATTTTCTTAAAAACTGTACTATTTGGTATAAATATGTTGTTAGGCAACTTGTCAACAATATAACATATGTCATTTTTCATATATATTACGTTGTTGTGTATTGCTCCTAACTACTATATACTAAAGGCTATATCTCCGAATCGTCTGCACATATTTTAACGAAATAAAAATCAAATTGAAGAGCATTGCCCTAGTTATGATATGAGAGCGAGCACAGTCCCCTTCTGTAGAAAGAGAGTTACCATGTATATATCATATTTTGCTTTGCTTAACTCTTTTTACAGAATATAACAGATTTTATCCCATAATATATTTCATTGCCTCATAACAATATGGCTGACCAGTGGCAAGCGAGAAGTAAGAACTTGTACCATTCAGAACTACATACACCGCAGTCGCTAAGTGGTGCTTTTTCTTTATTTCTTGATGAACAAACAATAATTTTTTACTATTTAGGGCTGGAAATCTGCATCACCCTGTATATTTTTTTTACACACAACTACCAAATATACTACGTAAGTGTTGCACACATGATAAAGGGGAAAGAAAATCTATACATTACAAGAAAAAAGTTTAAAAAATGAAGTTAGTACCTGTTGTTATACATGAAGCAATTTAACCCTTGCAGGATTGAGGATACCACGTGACACTCATCCTAAGTAGAAAATTTATGCCTTCAAATACTATTTTTTTCAATTTTCTTCAAAACTATACTATTTGGTATAAATATGTT
This sequence comes from Thermobia domestica, assembly GCF_964235325.1. NCBI lineage: Eukaryota > Metazoa > Arthropoda > Insecta > Zygentoma > Lepismatidae > Thermobia > Thermobia domestica. Next base: position 183,707,079 of record NC_137460.1, on the reverse strand, counting down.
GTTAGGCAACATCTCAACAATATAACATATGTCGTTTTTCATATATATTATATTTTTGTGCATTGCTCCTAACTACTATATACTAAAGGCTATATCTCCGAGTCTTCTGCACATATTTTAACGAAATAAGAATCAAATTGAACAGCATTGCCCCGTTTGTGATGTGAGTGCAAGCAGAGTCCAGTACCGTAGAAGGAGAGTTAAATTGTATGTATCATATTTTGTACTGTTTAACTCTCTTTACAGAATATAACAGATTTTATCCCATAATATGTCTCATTGCCTCATAACAATATTGCTGACCAATGACAACCGAGAAGTAAGAATATGTACTGTTCAGAACTACATACACCGCACTCGCTAAATGGTGCTTTTTCTTTATTTCTTGATGAACAAACAATAATTTTTTATTATTTAGGGCTGGAATTCTGCATCACCCTGTATATTTTTTTACACACAACTACCAAATATACTACGTAAGTGTTGCACACATGATAAAGGGGAAAGAAAATCTATACATTACAACAAAAAATTTTAAAAAATGAAATTAGTACCTGTTGTTATACATGAAGCAATTTAACCCTTGCAGGATTGATAAGACCACGTGACACTCATCCTAAGTAGAGGAAGTATGTCTTCAAACACAATTTTCTTCTATTTTCTTCAAAACTGTACTATTTGGTATAAATATGTTGTTAGGGAACATGTCAACAATATAACATATGTTATTTTATATATATTATATTCTTGTGCATTGCTTCTAACTACTATATACTAAAGACAATATCTCCGAGTCTTCTGCACATATTTTAACGAAATAAAAATCAAATTGAAGAGCATTGCCTCCTTTGTGATGTGAGTGCAAGCTGAGTCCACTACCGTAGAAGGAGAGTTACCTTGTATGTATCATATTTTGTGCTGTTTAACTCTCTTTACAGAATATAACAGATTTTATCCCATAATATGTCTCATTGCCTCATAACAATATGGCTGACCAATGACAACCGAGAAGTAAGAATATGTACTGTTCAGAACTACATACACCGCACTCGCTAAGTGGTGCTTTTTCTTTATTTCTTGATGAACAAACAATAATATTTTACTATTAAGGGTTGGAATTCTGCATCACCGTGTATATTTTTTTACACACAACTACCAAATATACTACGTAAGTGTTGCACACATGATAAAGGGGAAAGGAAATCTATACATTACAACAAAAAATTTTAAAAAATGAAGTTAGTACCTGTTGTTATACATGAAGCAATTTAATCCTTGCAGGATTGATGAGACCACGTGACACTCATCCTAAGTAGAGAAAGTATGTCTTCAAACACTATTCTCTTAAATTTTCTTCAAAACTGTACTATTTGGTATAAATATTTTGTTAGGCAACTTGTCAACAATATAACATATGTCATTTTTCTTATATATTATATTGTTGTGCATTGCTCCTAACTACTATATACTAAAGGCTATATCTCCGAATCTTCTGCACATATTTTGACGAAATAAAATTCAAATTGAAGAACATTGCCTCTGTTATGATATGAGTGCCAGCGCAGTTGTTTGCCGTAAAAGGAGAGTTACATTGTATATATCACATTTTGTACTTTTTAACTCTTTTTACAGAATATAACAGATTTTATCCCATAATATGTCTCATTGCCTCAAAACAATATGGCTGACCAATGACAACCGACAAGCAAGAACGTGTTCCATTTAGAATTACATACATCGCACTCGGTAAGTGGTGCTTTTTATTTATTTCTTGATGAAGAAACAATAATTTTTTACTATTTAGGGCTGGAATTCTGCATAACCGTGTATATTTTTTTACACAAAACTACCAAAATTACTACGTAAGTGTTGCACACTTGATAAAGGGGAAGGGAAATCTATACATTACAACAAAAAAAATTATAAAATGAAGTTAGTACTTGTTTTTATACATGAAGCAATTTAACCCTTGCAGGATTGATGAGACCACGTGACACTCATCGTAAGTGGAAAAAGTATGTCTTCAAACACTATTTTCTTCAATTTTCTTAAAAACTGTACTATTTGGTATAAATATGTTGTTAGGCAAAATCTCAAAGATATAACATATGTCATTTTTCATATATATTACGTTGTTGTGTATTGCTCCTAACTACTATATACTAAAGGCTATATCTCCGAATCGTCTGCACATATTTTAACGAAATAAAAATCAAATTTGAAGAGCATTGCCCTAGTTATGATATGAGAGCGAGCACAGTCCCCTTCCGTAGAAGGAGAGTTACCTTGTATATATCATATTTTGCTCTGTTTAACTCTTTTTACAGAATATAACAGATTTTATCCCATAATATGTTTCATTTCCTCATAACAATTTGGCTGACCAGTGGCAAGCGAGAAGTGAGAACTTGTACCATTGAGAACTACATACACCGCACTCGCTAAGTGGGGCTTTTTCTTTATATCTTGATGAACAAACAATAATTTTTTACTATTTAGGGCTGGAATTCTGCATCACCGTGTATATTTTTTTACACACAACTACCAAATATACTACGTAAGTGTTACACACATGATAAAGGGGAAAGAAAATCTATACATTACAACAAAAAATTTTAAAAAATGAAGTTAGTACCTGTTGTTATACATGAAGCAATTTAACCCTTGCAGGATTGAGGAGACCACGTGACACTCATCCTAAGTAGAAAAATTATGCCTTCAAACACTATTTTCTTCAATTTTCTTCAAAACTATACTATTTGTTTAAAATATGTTGTTAGGCAACATCTCAACAATATAACATAATCCATTTTTCATATATATTATATTTTTGTGCATTGCTCCTAACTACAATATACTAAGGGCTATATCTCCGAGACTTCTACACATATTTTAACGAAATAAAAATCAAATTGAAGAGCATTGCCCCGTTTGTGATGTGAGTGCAACCAGAGTTCACTACCGTAGAAGGAGAGTTACCTTGTATGTATCATATTTTGTACTGTTTAACTCTCTTTACAGAATATAACAGATTTTATCCCAAAATATGTCTCATTGCCTCATAACAATATGGCTGACCAATGACAACAAGGAAGTAAGAACTTGTACCATTCAGAACTACATACACCGCACTCGCTAAGTGGGTTTTTTCTTTATTTCTTGATGAACAAACAATTTTTTTTTACTATTTAGGGCTGGAATTCTGCATTACCGTGTATATTTTTTTACACACAACTACCAAATATACTACGTAAGTGTTGCACACATGATAAAGGGGAAAGAAAATCTATACATTACAACAAAAAAAAATTAAAAAATGAAGTTAGTACAAGTTGTTAAACATGAAGCAATTTAACCCTTGCAGGATTGATGAGACCACGTGACACTCATCCTAAGTAGAGAAAGTATGTCTTCAAACACAATTTTCTTCAATTTTCTTCAAAACTGTACTATTTGGTATATGTTGTTAGGCAACATCTCAACAATATAACATATGTCATTTTTCATATATATTATATTGTTGTGCATTGCTCCTAACTACTATATACTAAAGGCTATATCTCCGAATCTTCTGCACATATTTTAATGAAATAAAAATCAAATTGTAGAGAATGGCCCTTTATGATAAGAGTGCAAGCAGGTTCCCCTACCGCAGAAGGAGAATTACCTCGTATGTATCATATTTTGTACTGTTTAACTCTCATTACAGAATATAAAAGAATTTATCCCATAATATGTCTCATTGCCTTATAAAATATGGCTGACCAGTGGCAAGCGTTAAGTAAGAACTTGTACCATTCAGAACTACATACACCGCACTCGCTAAGTGGTGCTTTTTCGTTATTTCTTGATGAACAAACAATAATTTTTTACTCTTAAGGGCTGGAATTCTGCATCACCTTGTATATTTTTTTACACACAACTACCAAATATACTACGTAAGTGTTGCACACATGATAAAGGGGAAAGAAAATCTATACATTTCAACAAAAAATTTTAAAAAATGAAATTAGTACCTGTTGTTATACATGAAGCAATTTAACCCTTGCAGGATTGATAAGACCACGTGACGCTCATCCTAAGTAGAGAAAGTGTGTCTTCAAACACAATTTTCTTCAATTTTCTTCAAAACTGTACTATTTGGTATAAATATGTTGTTAGGCAACATCTCAACAATATAACATATGTCATTTTTCATATATATTATATTGTTGTGCATTGCTCCTAACTACAATATACTAGAAACAATATCTCCGAAACTTTTGAACATATTTTAGCGAAATAAAAATCAAAATGAAGAGCATTGCCCCTTTTATGATATGAGTGGCAGAACAGTCCCCTGCCGTAGAAGGAGAGTTACCTTATATATATCATATTTTGTTCTTCTTAACTCTCTTTACAGAATATAACAGATTTTATTCCATATAATGTCTCATTGCCTCATAACTATATGGCTGACCAATGATAACCGAGAAGTAAGAATATGTACTATTCAGAACTACATACACCGCACTCGCTAAGTGGTGCTTTTTCTTTATTTCTTGATGAACAAACAATAATTTTTTACTATTTAGGGCTGGAATTCTGCATCACAGTGTATATTTCTTTACACACAACTACCAAATATACTACCTAAGTGTTGGACACATGATAAAGGGGAATGAAAATCTATACATTACAACAAAAAATTTTAAAATATGAAGTTAGTACCTGTTGTTATACATCAAGCAATTTAACCCTTGCAGGATTGACGAGACCACGTGACACTCATCCTAAGTAGAGAAAGTATTTCTTCAAACACAATTTTCTTCAATTTTCTTCAAAACTGTACAACTTGGTATAAATATGTTGTTAGGCAACTTGTCAACAATATAACATATGTCATTTTTCATATATATTATATTGTTGTGCATTGCTCCTAACTACTATATACTAAAAGCTATATCTCCGAATCTGCTGCACATATTTTGACGAAATAAAAATCAAATTGAAGAACATTGCCCCTGTTACGATATGAGTGCCAGCACAGTTCCCTGCCGTAGAAGGAGAGTTACATTGTATATATCATATTTTGTACTGTTTAACTCTTTTTACAGAATATAACAGATTTTATCCCATAATATGTCTCATTGCCTTATAACAATATCGCTGACCAATGACAACCGACAAGCAAGAACGTGTTCCATTTAGAATTACATACACCGCACTCGCTAAGTGGTGCTTTTTCTTTATTTCCTGATGAACAAACAATAATATTTTACTATTAAGGGTTGGAATTCTGCATCACCGTGTATATTTTTTTACACACAACTACCAAATATACTACCTAAGTGTTGCACGCATGATAAAGGGGAAAGAAAATCTATACATTACAACAAAAAATTTTAAAAAATGAAGTTAGTACCTGTTGTTATACATGAAGCAATTTAACCCTTGCAGGATTGATGAGACCACGTGACACTCATCCTAAGTGGAAAAAGTATGTCTTCATACACTATTTTCTTCAATTTTCTTCAAAACTATACTATTTGGTATAGATATGTTTTTGGCAACATCTCAACAATATTACATATATCATTTTTCATATATATTATATTGTTGTGCACTGCTCCTAACTAGTATATACTAAAGGCTATATCTCCGAATCCTCTGCAGATATTTTGACGAAATAAAAATCAAATTGAAGAACATTGCCTCTGTTGTGATATGAGTGCCAGCACAGTTCCCTGCCGTAGAAGGAGAGTTACCTTGTATATATCATATTTTATTCTGTTTAACTCCTTTTACAGAATATAACAGATTTTATCTTATAATATGTCTCATTGCCTCATAACAATATGGCTGACCAATGACAACCGAGAAGTAAGAATATGTACTATTCAGAACTAAACACACCGCACTCGCTAAGTGTTGCTTTTTCTTTATTTCTTGATGAACAAACAATATTATTTTACTATCAAGGGTTGGAATTCTGCATCACCATGTATATTTTTTTACACACATCTACCAAATATACTACCTAAGTGTTGGACACATGATAAAGAGGAATGAAAATCTATACATTACAAGAAAAAAATTGAAAAATGAAGTTAGTACCTGTTGTTATACATGAGGCAATTTAACCCTTGCAGGATTGATAAGAAAACGTGAAACTCATCCTAAGTAGAGAAAGTATGTCTTCAAACACAATTTTCTTCAATTTTCTTCAAAACTGTACTATTTGGTATAAATATGTTGTTAGGCAACATCTCAACAATATAACACATGTCATTTTTCGTATATATTACGTTGTTGTGCATTGCTCCTAACTACTATATACTAAAGGCTATATCTCCGAATCGTCTGCACATATTTTAACGAAATAAAAATCAAATTGAAGAGCATTGCCCTTGTTATGATATGAGAGCCAGCACAGTCCCCTCCCGTAGAAGGAGAGTTACCTGGTATATATCATATTTTGTTCCTTTTAACTCTTTTTACAGAATATAACAGATTTTATAACATAATATGTTTCGTTGCCTCATAACAATATCGCTGACCAATGACAACCGACAAGCAAGAACGTGTTCCATTTAGAATTACATACACCGCACTCGCTAAGTGGTGCTTTTTCTTTATTTCTTGATGAACAAACAATAATATTTTACTATTAAGGGTTGGAACTCTGCATCACCCTGTATATTTTTTTACACACAACTACCAAATATACTACCTAAGTGTTGCACACATGATAAAGGGGAAAGAAAATCTATGCATTACAACAAAAAAATTTAAAAAATGAAATTAGTACCTGTTGTTATACATGAAGCAATTTAACCCTTGCAGGATTGATGAGACCACGTGACACTCATCCTAAGTGGAAAAAGTATGTCTTCAAACACTATTTTCTTCAATTTTCTTCAAAACTATACTATTTGGTATAGATATGTTGTTAGGCAACATCTCAACAATATAACATATGTCATTTTTCATATATATTATATTTTTGTGCACTGCTCCTAACTAGTATATACTAAAGGCTATATCTCCGAATCCTCTGCAGATATTTTGACGAAAAAAAAATCAAATTGAAGAACATTGCCCCTGTTGTGATGTGAGTGCCAGCACAGTTCCCTGCCGTAGAAGGAGAGTTACCTTGTATATATCATATTTTGTTCTGTTTAACTCCTTTTACAGAATATAACAGATTTTACCCCATAATATGTTTCGTTGCCTCATAACAATATGGCTGACCAGTGGCAAGCGAGAAGTAAGAGCTTGTACCATTCAGAACTACATAAACCGCACTCGCTATGTGGTGCTTTTTCTTTATTTCTTGATGAACATACAATAACGTTTTACTATTTAGGGCTGGAATTCTGCATCAACCTGTATATTTTTTTTACACACAACTACCAAATATACTACGTAAGTGTTGCACACATGATAAAGGGGAAAGAAAATCTATACATTACAACAACAAATATTAAAAAATGAAGTTAGTACCTGTTGTTATACATGAAGCAATTTAACCCTTGCAGGATTGAGGAGACCACGTGACACTCATCCTGAGAAGAGAAAGCATGTCTTCAAACACAATTTTCTTCAGTTTTTTTCAAAACTGTACAATTTTGTATAAATATGTTGTTAGGCAACATCTCAACAATATAACATATAACATTTTTCACATATATTATATTGTTGTGCATTGCTCCTAACTACTATATACTAAAGGCTATATCTCCGAATCGTCTGCACATATTTTAACGAAATAAAAATCAAATTGAAGAGCATTGCCCTCTGTGATGTGAGTGCAAGCAGAATCCACTACCGTAGAAGGAGAGTTACATTGTATATATCTTATTTTGTACTGTTTAACTCTCTTTACAGAATATAACAGATTTTATCCCATAATATGTCTCATTGCCTCATAACGATATGGCTGACCAATGACAACCGAGAAGTAAGAACTTGTACCATTCAGAACTACATACAACGCACTCGCTAAGTGGGGCTTTTTCTTTATTTCTTGCTGAACAAACAATATTATTTTACTATCAAGGGTTGGAATTCTGCATCACCATGTATATTTTTTTACACACAACTACCAAATATACTACCTAAGTGTTGGACACATGATAAAGAGGAATGAAAATCTATACATTACAAGAAAAAATTTAAAAAATGAAGTTAGTACCTGTTGTTATACATGAGGCAATTTAACCCTTGCAGGATTAATAAGAAAACGTGACACTCATCCTAAGTAGAGAAAGTATGTCTTCAAACACAATTTTCTTCAATTTTCTTCAAAACTGTACTATTTGGTATAAATATGTTGTTAGGCAACATCTCAACAATACAACATATGTTATTTTTCGTATATATTACGTTGTTGTGCATTGCTCCTAACTACTATATACTAAAGGCTATATCTCCGAATCGTCTGCACATATTTTAACGAAATAAAAATCAAATTGAAGAGCATTGCCCTTGTTATGATATGAGAGCCAGCACAGTCCCCTCCCGTAGAAGGAGAGTTACCTTGTATATATCATATTTTGTTCTTTTTAACTCTTTTTACAGAATATAACTGATTTTATCCCATAATATGTTTCATTGCCTCATAACAATATTGCTGACCAGTGGCAAGCGAGAAGTAAGAACTTGTACCATTCAGAACTACATACAACGCACTCGCTAAGTGGGGCTTTTTCTTTATTTCTTGATGAACAAACAATATTATTTTACTATCAAGGGTTGGAATTCTGCATCACCATGTATATTTTTTACACACAACTACCAAATATACTACCTAAGTGTTGGACACATGATAAAGAGGAATGAAAATCTATACATTACAAGAAAAAATTTAAAAAATGAAGTTAGTACCTGTTGTTATACATGAGGCAATTTAACCCTTGCAGGATTAATAAGAAAACGTGACACTCATCCTAAGTAGAGAAAGTATGTCTTCAAACACAATTTTCTTCAATTTTCTTCAAAACTGTACTATTTGGTATAAATATGTTGTTAGGCGACATCTCAACAATATAGCATATGTCATTTTTCATATATATTACGTTGTTGTGCATTGCTCCTAACTACTATATACTAAAGGCTATATCTCCGAAACTTTTGAACATATTTTAACGAAATAAAAATCAAAATGAAGAGCATTGCCCCTTTTATGATATGAGTTGCAGAACAGTCCCCTGCCGTAGAAGGAGAGTTACCTTATATATATCAAATTTTGTTCTGCTTAACTCTTTTTACAGAATATAACAGATTTTATCCCATAATATGTTTCGTTGCCTCATAACAATATGGCTGACCAATGACAACCGAGAAATGAGAACATGTACCATTCAGAACTACATACACGGCACTCGCTAAGTGGTGCTTTTAAATTATTTCTTGAAGAACAAACAAAAATTTTTTGCTATTAAGGGCTGGAATTCTGCATCACCGTGTATATTTTTTTACACACAACTACCAAATATACTACGTAAGTGTTGCACACATGACAAAGGGGAAAGGAAATCTATACATTACAACAAAAAAATTAATAAATGAAGTTAGTACCTGTTGTTATACATGAAGAAATTTAACCCTTGCAGGATTGATAAGACCACGTTACACTCATCCTAAGTAGAGAAAGTATGTCTTCAAACACTATTTTCTTTAATTTTCTTCAAAACTGTACTAATTTTTATAAATATGTTGTTAGGCAACTTGTCAACAATATAACATATGTCATTTTTTATATATATTACGTTGTTGTGCATTGCTCCTAACTACTATATACTAAAGGCTATATCTCCGAATCGTCTGCACATATTTTAACGAAATAAAAATCAAATTGAAGAGCATTGCCCTTGTTATGATATGAGAGCCAGCGCAGTCCCCTGCCGTAGAGGGAGAGTTACCTTGTATATATCATATTTTGCTCTGTTTAACTCTTTTTACAGAATATAACAGATTTTTTCCCATAATATGTTTCATTGCCTCATAACAATATGGCTGACCAGTGGCAAGCGAGAAGTAAGAAAATGTACTATTCAGAACTACATACACCGCACTCGCTAAGTGGTGCTTTTTTTTTATTTCTTGATGAACAAACAATAATATTTTACTATTAAATGTTGGAATTCTGCATCACCCTGTATATTTTTTTTTACACACAACTACCAAATATATTACGTAAGTGTTGCACACATGATAAAGGGGAAAGGAAATCTATACATTACAACAAAAAATTTAAAAAATGAAGTTAGTACCTGTTGTTATACATGAAGCAATTTAACCCTTGCAGGATTGAGGAGAAGACGTGACACTCATCCTAAGTAGAAAAATTATGCATCCAAACACTATTTTCTTCAATTTTCTTCAAAACTATACTATTTGGTATAAACATGTTGTTAGGCAACATCTCAAAAATATAACATATGTCATTTTTCATATATATTATATTTTTGTGCATTGCTCCTAACTACTATATACTAAAGGCTATATCTCCGAGTCTTCAGCACATATTTTAACGAAATAAAAATCAAATTGAAGAGCATTGCCCCGTTTGTGATGTGAGTGCAAGAAGAGTCCACTACCGTAGAAGGAGAGTTACCTTGTATGCATCATATTTTGTACTGTTTAACTCTCTTTACAGTATATAACAGATTTTATCCCATAATATGTTTCGTTGCCTCATAACAATATGGCTGACCAATGACAACCGAGAAATGAGAACATGTACCATTCAGAACTACATACACGGCACTCGCTAAGTGGTGCTTTTTCTTTATTTCTTGATGAACAAAGAAAAATTTTTTGCTATTAAGGGCTTGAATTCTGCATCACCGTGTATATTTTTTTTACACACAACTACCAAATAAACTACATAAGTGTTGCACAAATGATAAAGGGGAAAGGAAATCTATACATTACAACAAAAAAAAAATAAAAAATGAAGTTAGTACCTGTTGTTATACATGAAGAAATTTAACACTTGCAGGATTGAGGAGAAAACGTGACACTCATCCTGAGAAGAGAAAGTATGTCTTCAATCACAATTTTCTTCAATTTTCTAAAAAACTGTACTATTTGGTATAAATATGTTGTTAGGCAACTTGACAACAATATAACATATGTCATTTTTCATATATATTACGTTGTTGTGCATTGCTCCTAACTACTATATACTAAAAACAATATCTCCGAAACTTTTGAACATATTTTAACGAAATAAAAATCAAAATGAAGAGCATTGCCCCTTTTATGATATGAGTGGCAGAACAGTCCCCTGCCGTAGATGGAGAGTTACCTTATATATATAATATTTTGTTCTGCTTAACTCTCTTTACAGAATATAACAGATTTTATTCCATATAATGTCTCATTGCCTCATAACAATATGGCTGACCAATGATAACCGAGAAGTAAGAATATGTACTATTCAGAACTACATACACCGCACTCGCTAAGTGGTGCTTTTTCTTTATTTCTTGATGAACTAACAATAATTTTTTACTATTTAGGGCTGGAATTCTGCATCACAGTGTATATTTTTTTACACACAACTACCAAATATACTACCTAAGTGTTGGACACATGATAAAGGGGAATGAAAATCTATACATTACAACAATAAATTTTAAAAAATGAAGTTAGTACCTGTTGTTATACATGAAGCAATTTAACCCTCGCAGGATTGAGGAGACCACGTGACACTCATTCTACGTAGAAAAATTACGCCTTCAAACACTATTTTCTTCATTTTTCTTCAAAGCTATACTATTTGGTATAAGTATGTAGTTAGGCAACATCTCTACAATATAACATATGTCATTTTTCATATATATTATATTGTTGTGCATTGCTCCTAACTACTATATACTAAAGGCTATATCTCCGAATCTTCTGCACATATTTTGACGAAATAAAAATCAAATTGAAGAACATTGCCCTGTTACGATATGAGTGCCAGCACAGTTCCCTGCCGTAGAAGGAGAGCTACATTGTATATATCATATTTTGTACTGTTTAACTCTTTTTACAGAATATAACAGATTTTATCCCATAATATGTCTCATTGCCTCATAACAATATCGCTGACCAATGACAACCGACAAGCAAGAACGTGTTCCATTTAGAATTACATACACCGCACTCGCTAAGTGGTGCTTTTTCTTTTTTTCTTGATGAACAAACAATAATATTTTACTATTAAGGGTCGGAATTCTGCATCACCGTGTATATTTTTTTACACACAACTACCAAATATACTACCTAAGTGTTGCACGCAAGATAAAGGAGAAAGAAAATCTATGCATTACAACAAAGAAATTTAAAAAATGAAGTTAGTACCTGTTGTTATACATGAAGCAATTTAACCCTTGCAGGATTGATGAGACCACGTGACACTCATCCTAAGTGGAAAAAGTATGTCTTCAAACACTATTTTCTTCAATTTTCTTCAAAACTATACTATTTGGTATAGATACGTTGTTAGGCAATATCTCAACAATATAACATATGTCATTTTTCATATATATTATATTGTTGTGCATTGCTCCTAACTAGTATATACTAAAGGCTATATCTCCGAATCCTCTGCAGATATTTTGACGAAATAAAAATCAAATTGAAGAGCATTGCCCCTGTTGTGATATGAGTGCTAGCACAGTTCCCTGCCGTAGAAGGAGAGTTACCTTGTATATATCATATTTTGTTCTGTTTAACTCCTTTTACAGAATATAACAGATTTTATCCCATAATATGTTTCGTTGCCTCATCACAATATGGCTGACCAGTGGCAAGCGAGAAGTAAGAGCTTGTACCATTCAGAACTACATAAACCGCACTCGCTAAGTGGTGCTTATTCTTTATTTCTTGATGAACATACAATAACTTTTTACTATTTAGGGCTGGAATTCTGCATCACCCTGTATAATTTTTTTACACACAACTACCAAATATACTACGTAAGTGTTGCACACATGATAAAGGGGAAAGAAAATCTATACATTACAACAACAAATTTTAAAAAATGAAGTTAGTACCTGTTGTTATACATGAAGCAATTTAACCCTTGCAGGATTGAGGAGAAAACGTGACACTCATCCTGAGAAGAGAAAGCATGTCTTCAAACACAATTTTCTTCAATTTTCTTCAAAACTGTACTATTTTGTATAAATATGATGTTAGACAACATCTCAACAATATAACATATGACATTTTTCATATATATTATATTGTTGTGCATTGCTCCTAACTACTATATACTAAAGACAATATCTCCGAAACTTTTAAACATATTTTAACAAAATAAAGCTCAAATTGAAGAGCATTGCCCCGTTTGTGATGTGAGTGCAAGCAGAGTCCACTACCGTAGAAGGAGAGTTACCTTGTATGCATCATATTTTGTACTGTTTAACTCTCTTTACAGAATATAACAGATTTTATCCCATAATATGTCTCATTGCCTCATAACAATATGGCTGATCAATGACAACCGAGAAGTAAGAAAATGTACTATTCAGAACTACATACACCGCACTCGCTAAGTGGTGCTTTTTCTTTCTTTCTTGATGAACAAACAATAATATTTTACTATAAATGTTGGAATTCTGCATCACCCTGTATATTTTTTTACACACAACTACCAAATATATTACGTAAGTGTTGCACACATGATAAAGGGGAAAGGAAATCTATACATTACAACAAAAAATTTAAAAAAAGAAGTTAGTACCTGTTGTTATACATGAGGAAATTTAAACCTTGCAGGATTGATAAGACCACGTGACACTCATCCTAAGTAGAGAAAGTATGTCTTCAAACACAATTTTCTTCAATTTTCTTCAAAACTGTACTATTTGGTATAAATATGTTGTTAGGCAACATCTCAACAATATAACATATGTCATTTTTCATATATATTATATTTTTGTGCATTGCTCCTAACTACTATATACTAAAGGCTATATCTCCGAGTCTTCTGCACATATTTTAACGAAATAAAAATCAAATTGAAGAGCATTGCCCTTGTTATGATATGAGAGCCAGCGCAGTCCCCTGCCGTAGAGGGAGAGTTACCTTGTATATATCATATTTTGCTCTCTTTAACTCTTTTTACAGAATATAACAGATTTTATCCCATAATATGTTTCGTTGCCTCATAACAATATGGCCGACCAATCACAACCGAGAAATGAGAACATGTACCATTCAGAACTACATACACGGCACTCTCTAAGTGGTGCTCTTTCTTTATTTCTTGATGAACAAACAAAAATTTTTTGCTATTAAGGGCTTGAATTCTGCATCACCCTGTATATTTTTTTTACACACAACTACCAAATATACTACGTAAGTGTTGCACACATGATAAAGGGGAAAGGAAATCTTTACATTACCAGAAAAAAAATTAAAAAATGAAGTTAGTACCTGTTGTTATACATGAAGAAATTTAACCCTTGCAGGATTGATGAGACCACGTGACACTCATCCTAAGTGGAAAAAGTATGTCTTCAAACACTATTTTCTTCAATTTTCTTCAAAACTATACTATTTGGTATAGATATGTTGTTAGGCAATATCTCAACAATATAACATATGTCATTTTTCATATATATTATATTGTTGTGCATTGCTCCTAACTAGTATATACTAAAGGCTATGTCTCCGAATCCTCTGCAGATATTTTGACGAAATAAAAATCAAATTGAAGAGCATTGCCCCTGTTGTGATATGAGTGCCAGCACAGTTCCCTGCCGTAGAAGGAGAGTTACCTTGTATATATCATATTTTGTTCTGTTTAACTCCTTTTACAAAATATAACAGATTTTATCCCATAATATGTTTCGTTGCCTCATCACAATATGGCTGACCAGTGGCAAGCGAGAAGTAAGAGCTTGTACCATTCAGAACTACATAAACCGCACTCGCTAATTGGTGCTTATTCTTTATTTCTTGATGAACATACAATAACTTTTTACTATTTAGGGCTGGAATTCTGCATCACCCTGTATAATTTTTTTACACACAACTACCAAATATACTACGTAAGTGTTGCACACATGATAAAGGGGAAAGAAAATCTATACATTACAACAACAAATTTTAAAAAATGAAGTTAGTACCTGTTGTTATACATGAAGCAATTTAACTCTTGCAGGATTGAGGAGAAAACGTGACACTCATCCTGAGAAGAGAAAGCATGTCTTCAAACACACTTTTCTTCAATTTTCTTCAAAACTGTACTATTTTGTATAAATATGTTGTTAGGCAACATCTCAACAATATAACATATGACATTTTTCATATATATTATATTGTTGTGCATTGCTCCTAACTACTATATACTAAAGACAATATCTCCGAAACTTTTAAACATATTTTAACAAAATAAAGCTCAAATTGAAGAGCATTGCCTCTTTTACGATATGAGTGCCAGCAGAGTCCCCTACCGTAGAAGAAGAGTTACCTTGTATGTATCATATTTTGTACCGTTTAACTTTTTTTACAGAATATAACAGATTTTATCCCAAAATATTTCTCATTGCCTCATAACAATATTGCTGACCAATGACAACCGAGGAGTAAGAACTTGTACCTTTCAGAACTACATACAGCGCACTCGCTAAGTGGGGCTCTTTCTTTATTTCTTGATGAACAAACAATAATTTTTTGCTATTAAGGGCTGGAATTCTGCATCATCATGTATATTTTTTTACACACAACTACCAAATATACTACCTAAGTGTTGCACACATGATAAAAGGGGATGAAAATCTATACATTACAAGAATAAATTTTAAAAAATGCAGTTAGTACCTGTTGTTATACATGAAGCAATTTAAACCTTGCAGGATTGATGAGACCACGTGACACTCATCCTAAGTAGACAAAGTATGTCTTCAAACACTATTTTCTTCAATTTTCTTCAAAACTGTACTATTTGGTATAAATATGTTGTTAGGCAACTTGTCAACAATATAACATATGTCATTTTTCATATATATTATATTGTTGTGCATTGCTCCTAACTACTATATACTAAAGGCTATATCTCCGAATCGTCTGCACATATTTTAACGAAATTAAAATCAAATTGAAGAGCATTGCCCCTGTTATAATATGAGTGCCAGCAAAGTCCCCTGCCGTAGAAGGAGAGTTACCTTGTATGTATCATATTTTGTACTGTTTAACTCTTTTTACAGAATATAACAGATTTTATCCCATAATATGTCTCATTGCCTCATAACAATATGGCTGACCAATGACAACCGAGAAGTAAGAACGTGTACCATTCAGAATTACATACAGCGCCCTCGCTAAGTGGTGCTTTTTCTTTATTTCTTGATGAACAATCAATAATTTTTTACTATTAAGGTTTGGAATTCTGCATCACCCTGTATATTTTTTTACACACAACTACCAAATATACTACCTAAGTGTTGGACACATGATAAAGGGGAAAGAAAATCTATACATTACAACAAAAAAACTTAAAAAATGAAGTTAGTACCTGTTGTTATACATGAGGCAATTTAACCCTTGCAGGATTGATAAGACCACGTGACACTCATCCTAAGTAAAAAAATTATGTCTTCAAACACTATTTTCTAAAATTTTCTTCTAAACTATACTATTTGGTATAAATATGTTGTTAGGCAACATCTCAACAATATAACATATGTCATTTTTCATATATATTATATTGTTGTGCACTGCTCCTTACTACTATATACTAAAGGCTATATCTCCGAATCTTCTGCACATATTTTAACGAAATAAAAATCAAATTGAAGAGCATTGCTCTCTTTGTGATGTGAGTGCAAGCAGAATCCACTACCGTAGAAGGAGAGTTACATTGTATATATCTTATTTTGTACTGTTTAACTCTCTTTACAGAATATAACAGATTTTATCCCATAATATGTCTCATTTCCTCATAACAATATGGCTGACCAATGACAACCGAGAAGTCAGAATATGTACTATTCAGAACTACGCTCACCGCACTCGCTAAGTGGTGCTTTTTCTTTATTTCTTGATGAACAAACAATATTATTTTACTATTAAGGGTTGGAATTCTGCATCATCCTGTATATTTTTTTACACACAACTACCAAATATACTACGTAAGTGTTGCACACATGATAAAGGGGAAAGAAAATCTATACATTACAACAAAAAATTTTAAAAAATGAAGTTAGTAATTGTTGTTATACATGAAGCAATTTAACCCTTGCAGGATTGAGGAGACCACGTGACACTCATCCTACGTAGAAAAATTATGCCTTCAAACACTATTTTCTTCAATTTTCTTCAAAGCTATACTATTTGGTATAAGTATGTTGTTAGGAAACATCTCAACAATATAACATATGTCATTTTTCATATATATTATATTTTTGTGCATTGCTCCTAACTACTATATACTAAAGGCTATATCTCCGAGTCTTCTGCACATATTTTAACGAAATAAAAATCAAATTGAAGAGCATTCCCCCGTTTGTGATGTGAGTGCAAGCAGAGTCCACTACCGTAGAAGGAGAGTTACCTTGTATGTATCACATTTTGTACTGTTTAACTCTCTTTACAGAATATAACAGATTTTATCCCATAATATGTCTCATTGCCTCATAACAATATGGCTGACCAATGACAACCGAGAAGTAAGAATATGTACTATTCAGAACTACATACACCGCACTCGCTAAGTGGTGCTTTTTCTTTATTTCTTGATGAACAAACAATAATATTTTACTATTAAGGGTTGGAATTCTGCATCACCCTGTATATTTTTTTAAACACAACTACCAAATATACTACGTAAGTGTTGCACACATGATAAAGGGGAAAGGAAATCTATACATTACAACAAAAAATTTAAAAAATGAAGTTAGTATCTGTTGTTATACATGAAGCAATTTAACCCTTGCAGGATTGATAAGACCACGTGACTCTCATCCTAAGTAGAGAAAGTATGTCTTCAAACCCAATTTTCTTCAATTTTCTTCAAAACTGTACTATTTGGTATAAATATTTTGTTAAGCGACATGTCAACAATATAACATATGTCATTTTTCATATATATTATATTTTTGTGCATTGCTTCTAACTACTATATACTAAAGGCTATATCTCCGAATCTTCTGCACATATTTTAACGAAATAAAAATCAAATTGAAGAGCATTGCCTCCTTTGTGATGTGAGTGCAAGCAGAGTCCACTACCGAAGAAGGAGAGTAACCTTGTATGTATCATATTTTGTACTGTTTAACTCTCTTTACAGAATATAACAGATGTTATCCCATAATATGTCTCATTGCCTCATAACAATATGGCTGACCAATGACAACCGAGAAGTAAGAATATGTACTATTCAGAACTACATACACCGCACTCGCTAAGTGGTGCTTTTTCTTTATTTCTTGATGAACAAACAATAATATTTTACTATTAAGGGTTGGAATTCTGCATCACCGTGTATATTTTTTTACACACAACTACCAAATATACTACCTAAGTGTTGCACACATGATAAAGGGGAAAGAAAATCTATGCATTACAACAAAAAAATTTAAAAAATGAAATTAGTACCTGTTGTTATACATGAAGCAATTTAACCCTTGCAGGATTGATGAGACCACGTGACACTCATCCTAAGTGGAAAAAGTATGTCTTCAAACACTATTTTCTTCAATTTTCTTCAAAACTATACTATTTGGTATAGATATGTTGTTAGGCAACATCTCAACAATATAACATATGTCATTTTTCATATATATTATATTGTTGTGCACTGCTCCTAACTAGTATATACTAAAGGCTATATCTCCGAATCCTCTGCAGATATTTTGACGAAAAAAAAATCAAATTGAAGAACATTGCCCCTGTTGTGATGTGAGTGCCAGCACAGTTCCCTGCCGTAGAAGGAGAGTTACCTTGTATATATCATATTTTGTTCTGTTTAACTCCTTTTACAGAATATAACAGATTTTACCCCATAATATGTTTCGTTGCCTCATAACAATATGGCTGACCAGTGGCAAGCGAGAAGTAAGAGCTTGTACCATTCAGAACTACATAAACCGCACTCGCTAAGTGGTGCTTTTTCTTTATTTCTTGATGAACATACAATAACGTTTTACTATTTAGGGCTGGAATTCTGCATCACCCTGTATATTTTTTTTTACACACAACTACCAAATATACTACGTAAGTGTTGCACACATGATAAAGGGGAAAGAAAATCTATACATTACAACAACAAATATTAAAAAATGAAGTTAGTACCTGTTGTTATACATGAAGCAATTTAACCCTTGCAGGATTGAGGAGACCACGTGACACTCATCCTGAGAAGAGAAAGCATGTCTTCAAACACAATTTTCTTCAGTTTTTTTCAAAACTGTACTATTTTGTATAAATATGTTGTTAGGCAACATCTCAACAATATAACATATGACATTTTTCACATATATTATATTGTTGTGCATTGCTCCTAACTACTATATACTAAAGGCTATATCTCCGAATCGTCTGCACATATTTTAAATAAATAAAAATCAAATTGAAGAGCATTGCCCTCTGTGATGTGAGTGCAAGCAGAATCCACTACCGTAGAAGGAGAGTTACATTGTATATATCTTATTTTGTACTGTTTAACTCTCTTTGCAGAATATAACAGATTTTATCCCATAATATGTCTCATTGCCTCATAACGATATGGCTGACCAATGACAACCGAGAAGTAAGAACTTGTACCATTCAGAACTACATACAACGCACTCGCTAAGTGGGGCTTTTTCTTTATTTCTTGATGAACAAACAATAATATTTTACTATTAAGGGTTGGAATTCTGCATCACCGTGTATATTTTTTTACACACAACTACCAAATATACTACCTAAGTGTTGCACGCATGATAAAGGGGAAAGAAAATCTATACATTACAACAAAAAATTTTAAAAAATGAAGTTAGTACCTGTTGTTATACATGAAGCAATTTAACCCTTGCAGGATTGATGAGACCACGTGACACTCATCCTAAGTGGAAAAAGTATGTCTTCAAACACTATTTTCTTCAATTTTCTTCAAAACTATACTATTTGGTATAGATATGTTTTTAGGCAACATCTCAACAATATTACATATATCATTTTTCATATATATTATATTGTTGTGCACTGCTCCTAACTAGTATATACTAAAGGCTATATCTCCGAATCCTCTGCAGATATTTTGACGAAATAAAAATCAAATTGAAGAACATTGCCTCTGTTGTGATATGAGTGCCAGCACAGTTCCCTGCCGTAGAAGGAGAGTTACCTTGTATATATCATATTTTATTCTGTTTAACTCCTTTTACAGAATATAACAGATTTTATCCCATAATATGTTTCGTTGCCTCATAACAATATGGCTGACCAGTGGAAAACGAGAAGTAAGAGCTTGTACTATTCAGAACTACATAAACCGCACTCGCTAAGTGGTGCTTTTTCTTTATTTCTTGATGAACATACAATAACGTTTTACTATTTAGGGCTGGAATTCTGCATCACCCTGTATATTTTTTTTACACACAACTACCAAATATACTACGTAAGTGTTGCACACATGATAGAGGGGAAAGAAAATCTATACATTACAACAACAAATTTTAAAAAATGAAGTTAGTACCTGTTGTTATACATGAAGCAATTTAACCCTTGCGGGATTGAGGAGACCACGTGACACTCATCCTGAGAAGAGAAAGCATGTCTTGAAACACAATTTTCTTCAATTTTCTTCAAAACTGTACTATTTTGTATAAATATGTTGCTAGGCAACATCTCAACAATATAACATATGACATTTTTCATATATATTATATTGTTGTGCATTGCTCCTAACTACTATATACTAATGGCTATATCTCCGAATCGTCTGCACATATTTTAACGAAATAAAAATCAAATTGAAGAGCATTGCCCTCTGTGATGTGAGTGCAAGCAGAATCCACTACCGTAGAAGGAGAGTTACATTGTATATATCTTATTTTGTACTGTTTAACTCTCTTTACAGAATATAACAGATTTTATCTTATAATATGTCTCATTGCCTCATAACAATATGGCTGACCAATGACAACCGAGAAGTAAGAATATGTACTATTCAGAACTAAACACACCGCACTCGCTAAGTGTTGCTTTTTCTTTATTTCTTGATGAACAAACAATATTATTTTACTATCAAGGGTTGGAATTCTGCATCACCATGTATATTTTTTTACACACATCTACCAAATATACTACCTAAGTGTTGGACACATGATAAAGAGGAATGAAAATCTATACATTACAAGAAAAAAATTGAAAAATGAAGTTAGTACCTGTTGTTATACATGAGGCAATTTAACCCTTGCAGGATTGATAAGAAAACGTGAAACTCATCCTAAGTAGAGAAAGTATGTCTTCAAACACAATTTTCTTCAATTTTCTTCAAAACTGTACTATTTGGTATAAATATGTTGTTAGGCAACATCTCAACAATATAACACATGTCATTTTTCGTATATATTACGTTGTTGTGCATTGCTCCTAACTACTATATACTAAAGGCTATATCTCCGAATCGTCTGCACATATTTTAACGAAATAAAAATCAAATTGAAGAGCATTGCCCTTGTTATGATATGAGAGCCAGCACAGTCCCCTCCCGTAGAAGGAGAGTTACCTGGTATATATCATATTTTGTTCCTTTTAAGTCTTTTTACAGAATATAACAGATTTTATAACATAATATGTTTCGTTGCCTCATAACAATATCGCTGACCAATGACAACCGACAAGCAAGAACGTGTTCCATTTAGAATTACATACACCGCACTCGCTAAGTGGTGCTTTTTCTTTATTTCTTGATGAACAAACAATAATATTTTACTATTAAGGGTTGGAATTCTGCATCACCGTGTATATTTTTTTACACACAACTACCAAATATACTACCTAAGTATTGCACACATGATAAAGGGGAAAGAAAATCTATGCATTACAAGAAAAAAATTTAAAAAATGAAATTAGTACCTGTTGTTATACATGAAGCAATTTAACCCTTGCAGGATTGATGAGACCACGTGACACTCATCCTAAGTGGAAAAAGTATGTCTTCAAACACTATTTTCTTCAATTTTCTTCAAAACTATACTATTTGGTATAGATATGTTGTTAGGCAACATCTCAACAATATAACATATGTCATTTTTCATATATATTATATTGTTGTGCACTGCTCCTAACTAGTATATACTAAAGGCTATATCTCCGAATCCTCTGCAGATATTTTGACGAAAAAAAAATCAAATTGAAGAACATTGCCCCTGTTGTGATGTGAGTGCCAGCACAGTTCCCTGCCGTAGAAGGAGAGTTACCTTGTATATATCATATTTTGTTCTGTTTAACTCCTTTTACAGAATATAACAGATTTTACCCCATAATATGTTTCGTTGCCTCATAACAATATGGCTGACCAGTGGCAAGCGAGAAGTAAGAGCTTGTACCATTCAGAACTACATAAACCGCACTCGCTAAGTGGTGCTTTTTCTTTATTTCTTGATGAACATACAATAACGTTTTACTATTTAGGGCTGGAATTCTGCATCACCCTGTATATTTTTTTTTACACACAACTACCAAATATACTACGTAAGTGTTGCACACATGATAAAGGGGAAAGAAAATCTATACATTACAACAACAAATATTAAAAAATGAAGTTAGTACCTGTTGTTATACATGAAGCAATTTAACCCTTGCAGGATTGAGGAGACCACGTGACACTCATCTTGAGAAGAGAAAGCATGTCTTCAAACACAATTTTCTTCAGTTTTTTTCAAAACTGTACAATTTTGTATAAATATGTTGTTAGGCAACATCTCAACAATATAACATATAACATTTTTCACATATATTATATTGTTGTGCATTGCTCCTAACTACTATATACTAAAGGCTATATCTCCGAATCGTCTGCACATATTTTAACGAAATAAAAATCAAATTGAAGAACATTGCCCTCTGTGATGTGAATGCAAGCAGAATCCACTACCGTAGAAGGAGAGTTACATTGTATATATCTTATTTTGTACTGTTTAACTCTCTTTACAGAATATAACAGATTTTATCCCATAATATGTCTCATTGCCTCATAACGATATGGCTGACCAATGACAACCGAGAAGTAAGAACTTGTACCATTCAGAACTACATACAACGCACTCGCTAAGTGGGGCTTTTTCTTTATTTCTTGATGAACAAACAATATTATTTTACTATCAAGGGTTGGAATTCTGCATCACCATGTATATTTTTTTACACACAACTACCAAATATACTACCTAAGTGTTGGACACATGATAAAGAGGAATGAAAATCTATACATTACAAGAAAAAATTTAAAAAATGAAGTTAGTTCCTGTTGTTATACATGAGGCAATTTAACCCTTGCAGGATTAATAAGAAAACGTGACACTCATCCTAAGTAGAGAAAGTATGTCTTCAAACACAATTTTCTTCAATTTTCTTCAAAACTGTACTATTTGGTATAAATATGTTGTTAGGCAACATCTCAACAATACAACATATGTTATTTTTCGTATATATTACGTTGTTGTGCATTGCTCCTAACTACTATATACTAAAGGCTATATCTCCGAATAGTCTGCACATATTTTAACGAAATAAAAATCAAATTGAAGAGCATTGCCCTTGTTATGATATGAGAGCCAGCACAGTCCCCTCCCGTAGAAGGAGAGTTACCTTGTATATATCATATTTTGTTCTTTTTAACTCTTTTTACAGAATATAACTGATTTTATCCCATAATATGTTTCATTGCCTCATAGCAATATTGCTGACCAGTGGCAAGCGAGAAGTAAGAACTTGTACCATTCAGAACTACATACAACGCACTCGCTAAGTGGGGCTTTTTCTTTATTTCTTGATGAACAAACAATATTATTTTACTATCAAGGGTTGGAATTCTGCATCACCATGTATATTTTTTACACACAACTACCAAATATACTACCTAAGTGTTGGACACATGATAAAGAGGAATGAAAATCTATACATTACAAGAAAAAATTTAAAAAATGAAGTTAGTACCTGTTGTTATACATGAGGCAATTTAACCCTTGCAGGATTAATAAGAAAACGTGACACTCATCCTAAGTAGAGAAAGTATGTCTTCAAACACAATTTTCTTCAATTTTCTTCAAAACTGTACTATTTGGTATAAATATGTTGTTAGGCGACATCTCAACAATATAACATATGTCATTTCTCATATATATTACGTTGTTGTGCATTGCTCCTAACTACTATATACTAAAGGCTATATCTCCGAAACTTTTGAACATATTTTAACGAAATAAAAATCAAAATGAAGAGCATTGCCCCTTTTATGATATGAGTTGCAGAACAGTCCCCTGCCGTAGAAGGAGAGTTACCTTATATATATCAAATTTTGTTCTGCTTAACTCTTTTTACAGAATATAACAGATTTTATCCCATAATATGTTTCGTTGCCTCATAACAATATGGCTGACCAATGACAACCGAGAAATGAGAACATGTACCATTCAGAACTACATACACGGCACTCGCTAAGTGGTGCTTTTAAATTATTTCTTGAAGAACAAACAAAAATTTTTTGCTGTTAAGGGCTGGAATTCTGCATCACCGTGTATATTTTTTTACACACAACTACCAAATATACTACGTAAGTGTTGCACACATGACAAAGGGGAAAGGAAATCTATACATTACAACAAAAAAATTAATAAATGAAGTTAGTACCTGTTGTTATACATGAAGAAATTTAACCCTTGCAGGATTGATAAGACCACGTTACACTCATCCTAAGTAGAGAAAGTATGTCTTCAAACACTATTTTCTTTAATTTTCTTCAAAACTGTACTAATTTTTATAAATATGTTGTTAGGCAACTTGTCAACAATATAACATATGTCATTTTTTATATATATTACGTTGTTGTGCATTGCTCCTAACTACTATATACTAAAGGCTATATCTCCGAATCGTCTGCACATATTTTAACGAAATAAAAATCAAATTGAAGAGCATTGCCCTTGTTATGATATGAGAGCCAGCGCAGTCCCCTGCCGTAGAGGGAGAGTTACCTTGTATATATCATATTTTGCTCTGTTTAACTCTTTTTACAGAATATAACAGATTTTTTCCCATAATATGTTTCATTGCCTCATAACAATATGGCTGACCAGTGGCAAGCGAGAAGTAAGAAAATGTACTATTCAGAACTACATACACCGCACTCGCTAAGTGGTGCTTTTTCTTTATTTCTTGATGAACAAACAATAATATTTTACTATTAAATGTTGGAATTCTGCATCACCCTGTATATTTTTTTTACACACAACTACCAAATATATTACGTAAGTGTTGCACACATGATAAAGGGGAAAGGAAATCTATACATTACAACAAAAAATTTAAAAAATGAAGTTAGTACCTGTTGTTATACATGAAGCAATTTAACCCTTGCAGGATTGAGGAGAAGACGTGACACTCATCCTAAGTAGAAAAATTATGCCTCCAAACACTATTTTCTTCAATTTTCTTCAAAACTATACTATTTGGTATAAACATGTTGTTAGGCAACATCTCAAAAATATAACATATGTCATTTTTCATATATATTATATTTTTGTGCATTGCTCCTAACTACTATATACTAAAGGCTATATCTCCGAGTCTTCAGCACATATTTTAACGAAATAAAAATCAAATTGAAGAGCATTGCCCCGTTTGTGATGTGAGTGCAAGAAGAGTCCACTACCGTAGAAGGAGAGTTACCTTGTATGCATCATATTTTGTACTGTTTAACTCTCTTTACAGTATATAACAGATTTTATCCCATAATATGTTTCGTTGCCTCATAACAATATGGCTGACCAATGACAACCGAGAAATGAGAACATGTACCATTCAGAACTACATACACGGCACTCGCTAAGTGGTGCTTTTTCTTTATTTCTTGATGAACAAACAAAAATTTTTTGCTATTAAGGGCTTGAATTCTGCATCACCGTGTATATTTTTTTACACACAACTACCAAATAAACTACATAAGTGTTGCACAAATGATAAAGGGGAAAGGAAATCTATACATTACAACAAAAAAAAAATAAAAAATGAAGTTAAAACCTGTTGTTATACATGGAGCAATTTAATCCTTGCAGGATTGATGAGACCACGTGACACACATCCTAAGTGGAAAAAGTATGTCTTCAAACACTATTTTCTTCAATTTTCTTCAAAACTGTACTAATTTTTTAAATTTGTTGTTAGGCAACTTGTCAACAATATAACATATGTCATTTTTTATATATATTACGTTGTTGTGCATTGCTCCTAACTACTATATACTAAAGGCTATATCTCCGAATCGTCTGCACATATTTTAACGAAATAAAAATCAAATTGAAGAGCATTGCCCCGTTTGTGATGTGAGTGCAAGCAGAGTCCACTACCGTAGAAGGAGAGTTACCTTGTATGCATCATATTTTGTACTGTTTAACTCTCTTTACAGAATATAACAGATTTTATCCCATAATATGTCTCATTGCCTCATAACAATATGGCTGATCAATGACAACCGAGAAGTAAGAAAATTTACTATTCAGAACTACATACACCGCACTCGCTAAGTGGTGCTTTTTCTTTCTTTCTTGATGAACAAACAATAATATTTTACTATAAATGTTGGAATTCTGCATCACCCTGTATATTTTTTTACACACAACTACCAAATATATTACGTAAGTGTTGCACACATGATAAAGGGGAAAGGAAATCTATACATTACAACAAAAAATTTAAAAAATGAAGTTAGTACCTGTTGTTATACATGAGGCAATTTAAACCTTGCAGGATTGATAAGACCACGTGACACTCATCCTAAGTAGAGAAAGTATGTCTTCAAACACAATTTTCTTCAATTTTCTTCAAAACTGTACTATTTGGTATAAATATGTTGTTAGGCAACATCTCAACAATATAACATATGTCATTTTTCATATATATTATATTTTTGTGCATTGCTCCTAACTACTATATACTAAAGGCTATATCTCCGAGTCTTCTGCACATATTTTAACGAAATAAAAATCAAATTGAAGAGCATTGTCCTTGTTATGATATGAGAGCCAGCGCAGTCCCCTGCCGTAGAGGGAGAGTTACCTTGTATATATCATATTTTGCTCTCTTTAACTCTTTTTACAGAATATAACAGATTTTATCCCATAATATGTTTCGTTGCCTCATAACAATATGGCCGACCAATGACAACCGAGAAATGAGAACATGTACCATTCAGAACTACATACACGGCACTCTCTAAGTGGTGCTCTTTCTTTATTTCTTGATGAACAAACAAAAATTTTTTGCTATTAAGGGCTTGAATTCTGCATCACCCTGTATATTTTTTTTACACACAACTACCAAATATACTACGTAAGTGTTGCACACATGATAAAGGGGAAAGGAAATCTTTACATTACCAGAAAAAAAAATAAAAAATGAAGTTAGTACCTGTTGTTATACATGAAGAAATTTAACACTTGCAGGATTGAGGAGAAAACGTGACACTCATCCTGAGAAGAGAAAGTATGTCTTCAATCACAATTTTCTTCAATTTTCTAAAAAACTGTACTATTTGGTATAAATATGTTGTTAGGCAACTTGTCAACAATATAACATATGTCATTTTTCATATATATTACGTTGTTGTGCATTGCTCCTAACTACTATATACTAAAAACAATATCTCCGAAACTTTTAAACATATTTTAACGAAATAAAAATCAAAATGAAGAGCATTGCCCCTTTTATGATATGAGTGGCAGAACAGTCCCCTGCCGTAGAAGGAGAGTTACCTTATATATATAATATTTTGTTCTGCTTAACTCTCTTTACAGAATATAACAGATTTTATTCCATATAATGTCTCATTGCCTCATAACAATATGGCTGACCAATGATAACCGAGAAGCAAGAATATGTACTATTCAGAACTACATACACCGCACTCGCTAAGTGGTGCTTTTTCTTTATTTCTTGATGAACTAACAATAATTTTTTACTATTTAGGGCTGGAATTCTGCATCACAGTGTATATTTTTTTACACACAACTACCAAATATACTACCTAAGTGTTGGACACATGATAAAGGGGAATGAAAATCTATACATTACAACAATAAATTTTAAAAAATGAAGTTAGTACCTGTTGTTATACATGAAGCAATTTAACCCTCGCAGGATTGAGGAGACCACGTGACACTCATTCTACGTAGAAAAATTACGCCTTCAAACACTATTTTCTTCATTTTTCTTCAAAGCTATACTATTTGGTATAAGTATGTAGTTAGGCAACATCTCTACAATATAACATATGTCTTTTTTCATATATATTATATTGTTGTGCATTGCTCCTAACTACTAGATACTAAAGGCTATATCTCCGAATCTTCTGCACATATTTTGACGAAATAAAAATCAAATTGAAGAACATTGCCCTGTTACGATATGAGTGCCAGCACAGTTCCCTGCCGTAGAAGGAGAGCTACATTGTATATATCATATTTTGTACTGTTTAACTCTTTTTACAGAATATAACAGATTTTATCCCATAATATGTCTCATTGCCTCATAACAATATCGCTGACCAATGACAACCGACAAGCAAGAACGTGTTCCATTTAGAATTACATACACCGCACTCGCTAAGTGGTGCTTTTTCTTTTTTTCTTGATGAACAAACAATAATATTTTACTATTAAGGGTTGGAATTCTGCATCACCGTGTATATTTTTTTACACACAACTACCAAATATACTACCTAAGTGTTGCACGCAAGATAAAGGGGAAAGAAAATGTATGCATTACAACAAAGAAATTTAAAAAATGAAGTTAGTACCTGTTGTTATACATGAAGCAATTTAACCCTTGCAGGATTGATGAGACCACGTGACACTCATCCTAAGTGGAAAAAGTATGTCTTCAAACACTATTTTCTTCAATTTTCTTCAAAACTATACTACTTGGTATAGATACGTTGTTAGGCAATATCTCAACAATATAACATATGTCATTTTTCATATATATTATATTGTTGTGCATTGCTCCTAACTAGTATATACTAAAGGCTATATCTCCGAATCCTCTGCAGATATTTTGACGAAATAAAAATCAAATTAAAGAGCATTGCCCCTGTTGTGATATGAGTGCCAGCACAGTTCCCTGCCGTAGAAGGAGAGTTACCTTGTATATATCATATTTTGTTCTGTTTAACTCCTTTTACAGAATATAACAGATTTTATCCCATAATATGTTTCGTTGCCTCATCACAATATGGCTGACCAGTGGCAAGCGAGAAGTAAGAGCTTGTACCATTCAGAACTACATAAACCGCACTCGCTAAGTGGTGCTTATTCTTTATTTCTTGATGAACATACAATAACTTTTTACTATTTAGGGCTGGAATTCTGCATCACCCTGTATAATTTTTTTACACACAACTACCAAATATACTACGTAAGTGTTGCACACATGATAAAGGGGAAAGAAAATCTATACATTACAACAACAAATTTTAAAAAATGAAGTTAGTACCTGTTGTTATACATGAAGCAATTTAACCCTTGCAGGATTGAGGAGAAAACGTGACACTCATCCTGAGAAGAGAAAGCATGTCTTCAAACACAATTTTCTTCAATTTTCTTCAAAACTGTACTATTTTGTATAAATATGTTGTTAGGCAACATCTCAACAATATAACATATGACATTTTTCATATATATTATATTGTTGTGCATTGCTCCTAACTACTATATACTAAAGACAATATCTCCGAAACTTTTAAACATATTTTAACAAAATAAAGCTCAAATTGAAGAGCATTGCCCCGTTTGTGATGTGAGTGCAAGCAGAGTCCACTACCGTAGAAGGAGAGTTACCTTGTATGCATCAAATTTTGTACTGTTTAACTCTCTTTACAGAATATAACAGATTTTATCCCATAATATGTCTCATTGCCTCATAACAATATGGCTGATCAATGACAACCGAGAAGTAAGAAAATGTACTATTCAGAACTACATACACCGCACTCGCTAAGTGGTGCTTTTTCTTTCTTTCTTGATGAACAAACAATAATATTTTACTATAAATGTTGGAATTCTGCATCACCCTGTATATTTTTTTACACACAACTACCAAATATATTACGTAAGTGTTGCACACATGATAAAGGGGAAAGGAAATCTATACATTACAACAAAAAATTTAAAAAATGAAGTTAGTACCTGTTGTTATACATGAGGCAATTTAAACCTTGCAGGATTGATAAGACCACGTGACACTCATCCTAAGTAGAGAAAGTATGTCTTCAAACACAATTTTCTTCAATTTTCTTCAAAACTGTACTATTTGGTATAAATATGTTGTTAGGCAACATCTCAACAATATAACATATGTCATTTTTCATATATATTATATTTTTGTGCATTGCTCCTAACTACTATATACTAAAGGCTATATCTCCGAGTCTTCTGCACATATTTTAACGAAATTAAAATCAAATTGAAGAGCATTGCCCTTGTTATGATATGAGAGCCAGCGCAGTCCCCTGCCGTAGAGGGAGAGTTACCTTGTATATATCATATTTTGCTCTCTTTAACTCTTTTTACAGAATATAACAGATTTTATCCCATAATATGTTTCGTTGCCTCATAACAATATGGCCGACCAATGACAACCGAGAAATGAGAACATGTACCATTCAGAACTACATACACGGCACTCTCTAAGTGGTGCTCTTTCTTTATTTCTTGATGAACAAACAAAAATTTTTTGCTATTAAGGGCTTGAATTCTGCATCACCCTGTATATATTTTTTACACACAACTACCAAATATACTACGTAAGTGTTGCACACATGATAAAGGGGAAAGGAAATCTTTACATTACCAGAAAAAAAATTAAAAAATGAAGTTAGTACCTGTTGTTATACATGAAGAAATTTAACCCTTGCAGGATTGAGGAGAAAACGTGACACTCATCCTGAGAAGAGAAAGTATGTCTTCAATCACAATTTTCTTCAATTTTCTAAAAAAACTGTACTATTTGGTATAAATATGTTGTTAGGCAACTTGTCAACAATATAACATATGTCATTTTTCATATATATTACGTTGTTGTGCATTGCTCCTAACTACTATATACTAAAAACAATATCTCCCAAACTTTTGAACATATTTTAACGAAATAAAAATCAAAATGAAGAGCATTGCCCCTTTAATGATATGAGTGGCAGAACAGTCCCCTGCCGTAGAAGGAGAGTTACCTTATATATATAATATTTTGTTCTGCTTAACTCTCTTTACAGAATATAACATATTTTATTCCATATAATGTCTCATTGCCTCATAACAATATGGCTGACCAATGATAACCGAGAAGTAAGAATATGTACTATTCAGAACTACATACACCGCACTCGCTAAGTTGTGCTTTTTCTTTATTTCTTGATGAACAAACAATAATTTTTTACTATTTAGGGCTGGAATTCTGCATCACAGTGTATATTTTTTTACACACAACTACCAAATATACTACCTAAGTGTTGGACACATGATAAAGGGGAATGAAAATCTATACATTACAACAATAAATTTTAAAAAATGAAGTTAGTACCTGTTGTTATACATGAAGCAATTTAACCCTCGCAGGATTGAGGAGACCACGTGACACTCATTCTACGTAGAAAAATTACGCCTTCAAACACTATTTTCTTGATTTTTCTTCAAAGCTATACTATTTGCTATAAGTATGTAGTTAGGCAACATCTCTACAATATAACATATGTCATTTTTCATATATATTATATTGTTGTGCATTGCTCCTAACTACTAGATACTAAAGGCTATATCTCCGAATCTTCTGCACATATTTTGACGAAATAAAAATCAAATTGAAGAACATTGCCCTGTTACGATATGAGTGCCAGCACAGTTCCCTGCCGTAGAAGGAGAGCTACATTGTATATATCATATTTTGTACTGTTTAACTCTTTTTACAGAATATAACAGATTTTATCCCATAATATGTCTCATTGCCTCATAACAATATCGCTGACCAATGACAACCGACAAGCAAGAACGTGTTCCATTTAGAATTACATACACCGCACTCGCTAAGTGGTGCTTTTTCTTTTTTTCTTGATGAACAAACAATAATATTTTACTATTAAGGGTTGGAATTCTGCATCACCCTGTATATTTTTTTACACACAACTAATAAATATACTACCTAAGTGTTGCACGCAAGATAAAGGGGAAAGAAAATCTATGCATTACAACAAAGAAATTTAAAAAATGAAGTTAGTACCTGTTGTTATACATGAAGCAATTTAACCCTTGCAGGATTGATGAGACCACGTGACACTCATCCTAAGTGGAAAAAGTATGTCTTCAAACACTATTTTCTTCAATTTTCTTCAAAACTATACTATTTGGTATAGATATGTTGTTAGGCAATATCTCAACAATATAACATATGTCATTTTTCATATATATTATATTGTTGTGCATTGCTCCTAACTAGTATATACTAAAGGCTATGTCTCCGAATCCTCTGCAGATATTTTGACGAAATAAAAATCAAATTGAAGAGCATTGCCCCTGTTGTCATATGAGTGCCAGCACAGTTCCCTGCCGTAGAAGGAGAGTTACCTTGTATATATCATATTTTGTTCTGTTTAACTCCTTTTACAAAATATAACAGATTTTATCCCATAATATGTTTCGTTGCTTCATCACAATATGGCTGACCAGTGGCAAGCGAGAAGTAAGAGCTTGTACCATTCAGAACTACATAAACCGCACTCGCTAAGTGGTGCTTATTCTTTATTTCTTGATGAACATACAATAACTTTTTACTATTTAGGGCTGGAATTCTGCATCACCCTGTATAATTTTTTTACACACAACTACCAAATATACTACGTAAGTGTTGCACACATGATAAAGGGGAAAGAAAATCTATACATTACAACAACAAATTTTAAAAAATGAAGTTAGTACCTGTTGTTATACATGAAGCAATTTAACCCTTGCAGGATTGAGGAGAAAACGTGACACTCATCCTGAGAAGAGAAAGCATGTCTTCAAACACACTTTTCTTCAATTTTCTTCAAAACTGTACTATTTTGTATAAATATGTTGTTAGGCAACATCTCAACAATATAACATATGACATTTTTCATATATATTATATTGTTGTGCATTGCTCCTAACTACTATATACTAAAGACAATATCTCCGAAACTTTTAAACATATTTTAACAAAATAAAGCTCAAATTGAAGAGCATTGCCTCTTTTACGATATGAGTGCCAGCAGAGTCCCCTACCGTAGAAGAAGAGTTACCTTGTATGTATCATATTTTGTACTGTTTAACTTTTTTTACAGAATATAACAGATTTTATCCCAAAATATTTCTCATTGCCTCATAACAATATGGCTGACCAATGACAACCGAGGAGTAAGAACTTGTACCTTTCAGAACTACATACAGCGCACTCGCTAAGTGGGGCTCTTTCTTTATTTCTTGATGAACAAACAATAATTTTTTGCTATTAAGGGCTGGAATTCTGCATCATCATGTATATTTTTTTACACACAACTACCAAATATACTACCTAAGTGTTGCACACATGATAAAAGGGGATGAAAATCTATACATTACAAGAATAAATTTTAAAAAATGCAGTTAGTACCTGTTGTTATACATGAAGCAATTTAAACCTTGCAGGATTGATGAGACCACGTGACACTCATCCTAAGTAGACAAAGTATGTCTTCAAACACTATTTTCTTCAATTTTCTTCAAAACTGTACTATTTGGTATAAATATGTTGTTAGGCAACTTGTCAACAATATAACATATGTCATTTTTCATATATATTATATTGTTGTGCATTGCTCCTAACTACTATATACTAAAGGCTATATCTCCGAATCGTCTGCACATATTTTAACGAAATAAAAATCAAATTGAAGAGCATTGCCCCTGTTATAATATGAGTGCCAGCAAAGTCCCCTGCCGTAGAAGGAGAGTTACCTTGTATGTATCATATTTTGTACTGTTTAACTCTTTTTACAGATTATAACAGATTTTATCCCATAATATGTCTCATTGCCTCATAACAATATGGCTGACCAATGACAACCGAGAAGTAAGAATATGTACTATTCAGAACTACATACACCGCACTCGCTAAGTGGTGCTTTTTCTTTATTTCTTGATGAACAAACAATATTATTTTACTATTAAGGGTTGGAATTCTGCATCATCCTGTATATTTTTTTACACACAACTACCAAATATACTACGTAAGTGTTGCACACATGATAAAGGGGAATGAAAATCTATACATTACAACAAAAAATTTTAAAAAATGAAGTTAGTACCTGTTGTTATACATGAAGCAATTTAACCCTTGCAGGATTGAGGAGACCACGTGACACTCATCCTACGTAGAAAAATTATGCCTTCAAACACTATTTTCTTCAATTTTCTTCAAAGCTATACTATTTGGTATAAGTATGTTGTTAGGAAACATCTCAACAATATAACATATGTCATTTTTCATATATATTATATTTTTGTGCATTGCTCCTAACTACTATATACTAAAGGCTATATCTCCGAGTCTTCTGCACATATTTTAACGAAATAAAAATCAAATTGAAGAGCATTCCCCCGTTTGTGATGTGAGTGCAAGCAGAGTCCACTACCGTAGAAGGAGAGTTACCTTGTATGTATCACATTTTGTACTGTTTAACTCTCTTTACAGAATATAACAGATTTTATCCCATAATATGTCTCATTGCCTCATAACAATATGGCTGACCAATGACAACCGAGAAGTAAGAATATGTACTATTCAGAACTACATACACCGCACTCGCTAAGTGGTGCTTTTTCTTTATTTCTTGATGAACAAACAATAATATTTTACTATTAAGGGTTGGAATTCTGCATCACCCTGTATATTTTTTTAAACACAACTACCAAATATACTACGTAAGTGTTGCACACATGATAAAGGGGAAAGGAAATCTATACATTACAACAAAAAATTTAAAAAATGAAGTTAGTATCTGTTGTTATACATGAAGCAATTTAACCCTTGCAGGATTGATAAGACCACGTGACACTCATCCTAAGTAGAGAAAGTATGTCTTCAAACACAATTTTCTTCAATTTTCTTCAAAACTGTACTATTTGGTATAAATATTTTGTTAAGCGACATGTCAACAATATAACATATGTCATTTTTCATATATATTATATTTTTGTGCATTGCTTCTAACTACTATATACTAAAGGCTATATCTCCGAATCTTCTGCACATATTTTAACGAAATAAAAATCAAATTGAAGAGCATTGCCTCCTTTGTGATGTGAGTGCAAGCAGAGTCCACTACCGAAGAAGGAGAGTAACCTTGTATGTATCATATTTTGTACTGTTTAACTCTCTTTACAGAATATAACAGATGTTATCCCATAATATGTCTCATTGCCTCATAAGAATATGGCTGACCAATGACAACCGAGAAGTAAGAATATGTACTATTCAGAACTACATACACCGCACTCGCTAAGTGGTGCTTTTTCTTTATTTCTTGATGAACAAACAATAATATTTTACTATTAAGGGTTGGAATTCTGCATCACCCTGTATATTTTTTTACACACAACTACCAAATATACTACGTAAGTGTTGCACACATGATAAAGGGGAAAGGAAATCCATACATTACAACAAAAAAATTTAAAAAATGAAGTTAGTACCTGTTGTTATACATGAAGCAATTTAACCCTTGCAGGATTGATGAGACCACGTGACACTCTTCCTAAGTGGAAAAAGTATGTCTTCAAATACTATTTTCTTCAATTTTCTTCAAAACTGTACTATTTGGTATAAATATGTTGTTAGGCAACATCTCAACAATATAACATATGTCATTTTTCTTATATATTATATTGTTGTGCATTGCTCCTAACTACTATATACTAAAAGCTATATCTCCGAATCTTTTGCACATATTTTGACGAAATCAAAATCAAATTGAATAACATTGCCTCTGTTATGATATGAGAGCCAGCACAGTTCTTTGCCGTAGAAGGAGAGTTACATTGTATATATCATATTTTGTACTTTTTAACTCTTCTTACAGAATATAACAGATTTTATCCCATAATATGTCTCATTGCCTCAAAACAATATGGCTGACTAATGACAACCGACAAGCAAGAACGTGTTCCATTTAGAATTACATACATCGCACTCGCTAAGTGGTGCTTTTTCTTTATTTCTTGATGAACAAACAATAATATTTTACTATTAAGAGTTGGAATTCTGCA
Source organism: Thermobia domestica (assembly GCF_964235325.1). Classification (NCBI taxonomy): domain Eukaryota; kingdom Metazoa; phylum Arthropoda; class Insecta; order Zygentoma; family Lepismatidae; genus Thermobia; species Thermobia domestica. Next base: position 183,670,579 of record NC_137460.1, on the reverse strand, counting down.
TCACCGTGTATATTTTTTTACACACAACTACCAAATATACTACGTAAGTGTAGCAGACATGATAAAGGGGAAAGGAAATCTATACATTACAACAAAAAATTTTAAAAAATGAAGTTAGTACCTGTTGTTATACATGAAGCAATTTAACCCTTGCAGGATTTATGAGACCACGTGACACTCATCCTAAGTAGAGAAAGTATGTCTTCAAATAAAATTTTCTTCAATTTTCTTCAAAACTGTACTATTTGGTATAAATATTTTGTTAAGCAACATGTCAACAATATAACATATGTCATTTTTCATATATATTATATTTTTGTGCATTGCTTCTAACTACTATATACTAAAGGCTATATCTCCGAATCTTTTGCGCATATTTTAACGAAATAAAAATCAGATTGAAGAGCATTGCCTCCTTTGTGATGTGAGTGCAAACAGAGTCCACTACCGTAGAAGGAGAGTTACCTTGTATGTATCATATTTTGTACTGTTTAACTCTCTTTACAGAATATAACACATTTTATTCCATATAATGTCTCATTGCCTCATAACAATATGGCTGACCAATGACAACCGAGAAGTAAGAAGGTGTTCCGTTTAGAATTACATACACCGCACTCGCTAAGTGGTGCTTTTTCTTTATTTCTTGATGAACAAACAATAATATTTTACTATTAAGGGGTGGAATTCGGCATCACCGTGTATATTTTTTTACACACAACTACCAATAATACTACTTAATTGTTGCACACATGATAAAGGGGAAAGGAAATCTATACATTACAACAAAATACTTAAAAAATGAAGTTAGTACCTGTTGTTATACATGAGGCAATTTAACCCCTGCTGGATTGATGAGACCACGTGACACTCATCCTAAGTGGAAAAAGTATGTCTTCAAACACTATTTTCTTCAATTTTCTTAAAAACTGTACTATTTGGTATAAATATGTTGTTAGGCAACTTGTCAACAATATAACATATGTCATTTTTCATATATATTACGTTGTTTTGCATTGCTCCTAACTACTATTTACTAAAGGCTATATCTCCGAAACTTTTGAACATATTTTAACGAAATAAAAATCAAAATGAAGAGCATTGCCCCTTTTATGATATGAGTGGCAGAACAGTCCCCTGCCGTAGAAGGAGAGTTACCTTATATATATCAATTTTTGTTCTGCTTAACTCTTTTTACAGAATATAACAGATTTTATCCCATAATATGTTTCGTTGCCTCATAACAATATGGCTGACCAATGACAACCGAGAAATGAGAACATGTAGCATTCAGAACTACATACACGGCACTCGCTAAGTGGTGCTTTTTCATTATTTCTTGATGAACAAACAAAAATTTTTTGCTATTTAGGGCTGGAATTCGGCATCACCGTGTATGTTTTTTTACACACAACTACCAAATATACTACGTAAGTGTTGCACACATGATAAAGGGGAAAGGAAATCCATACATTACAACAAAAAAATTTAAGAAATGAAGTTAGTACCTTTTGTTATACATGAAGCAATTTAACCCTCGCAGGATTAATGAGACCACGTGACACTCATCCTAAGTGGAAAAAGTATGTCTTCAAATGCTATTTTCTTCAATTTTCTTAAAAACTGTACTATTTGGTATAAATATGTTGTTAGGCAACATCTCAACAATATAACATATGTCATTTTTCATATATATTATATTGTTGTGCATTGCTCCTAACTACTATATACTAAAGGCTATATCTCCGAATTTTTTGCACATATTTTGACGAAATAAAAATCAAATTGAAGAACATTGTCTCTTTTATGATATGAGTGCCAGCACAGTTCTTTGCCGTAGAAGGAGAGTTACATTGTATATATCATATTTTGCACTTTTTAACTCTTTTTACAAAATATAAAAGATTTTATCCCATAATATGTCTCATTGCCTCAAAACAATATGGCTGACCAATGACAACCGACAAGCAAGAACGTGTTCCATTTAGAATTACATACATCGCACTCGCTAAGTGGTGCTTTTTCTTTATTTCTTGATGAACAAACAATAATATTTTACTATTAAGGGTTGGAATTCTGCATCACCGTGTATATTTTTTTTACACACAACTACCAAATATACTACATAAGTGTTTCAGACATGATAAAGGGGAAAGGAAATCTATACATTACATCAAAAAAATTTAAAAAATGAAGTTAGTACCTGTTGTTATACATGAAGCAATTTAACACTTGCAGGATTAATGAGACCACGTGACACTCATCCTAAGTGGAAAAAGTATGTCTTCAAACACTATTTTCTTCAATTTTCTTCAAAACTGTACTATTTGGTATAAATATGTTGTTAGGCAACTTGTCAACAATATAACATATGTCATTTTTCATATATATTATGTTTTTGTGCATTGCTCCTAACTACTATATACTAAAGGCTATATCTCCGAACCTTAAGCACATATTTTAACGAAATAAAAATCAAATTGAAGAGCATTGCCCCCTTTGTGATGTGAGTGCAAGCAGAGTCCACTACCGTAGAAGGAGACTTACCTTGTATGTATCATATTTTGTACTGTTTAACTCTCTTTACAGAATATAACAGATTATATTCCATATAATGTCTCATTGCCTCATAACAATATGGATGACCAATGACAACCGAGAAGTAAGAATATGTACTATTCAGAACTAGATAGACCGCACTCGCTAAGTGGTGCTTTTTCTTTATTTCTTGATGAACAAACAATAATATTTTACTATTAAGGGTTGGAATTCTGCATCATCCATTATATTTTTTTACACACAACTACCAAATACACTACGTAAGTGTTGCACACATGATAAAGGGGAAAGGAAATCTATACATTACAACAAAAAATTTAAAAAATGAAGTTAGTACCTGTTGTTATACATGAAGCAATTTAACCCTTGCAGGATTGATAAGACCACGTGACACTCATCCTAAGTAGAGAAAGTATGTCTTCAAACACAATTTTCTTCAATTTTTTTCAAAACTGTACTATTTGGTATAAATATGTTGTTAGGCAACATCTCAAAAATATAACATATGTCATTTTTCATATATATTATATTGTTGTGCATTGCTCCTAACTACTATATACTAAAGACAATATCTCCGAAACTTTTGAACATATTTTAACGAAATAAAAATCAAAATGAAGAGCATTGCCCCTTTTAAGATATGAGTGCCAGCAGAGTCCCCTGCCGTAGAAGGAGAGTTAACTTATATATATAAATTTTTGTTCTGCTTAACTCTTTTTACAGAATATAACAGATTTTATCCCATAATATGTTTCATTTTCTCATAACAATATGGTTGACCAATGACAACCGAGAAATTAGAACATGTACCATTCAGAACTACATACACGACACTCGCTAAGTTGTGCTTTTTCTTTATTTCTTGATGAACAAACAATAATTTTTTGCTATTAAGGGCTGGAATTCTGCATCACCCTGTATATTTTTTTTTTACACAAAACTACCAAATATACTACATAAGTGTTGCACACATGATAAAGGGGAAAGAAAATCTATACATTACAACAAAAAATTTTAAAAAATGAAGTTAGTACCTGTTGTTATACATGAAGCAATTTAACCCTTGCAGGATTGATGAGACCACGTGACACTCATCCTAAGTAGAGAAAGTATGTCTTCAAACACAATTTTTTTCAATTTTCTTCAAAACTGTACTATTTGGTATAAATATGTTGTTAGGCAACTTGTCAACAACATAACATATGTCATTTTTCTTATATATTATATTTGTGTGCTCTGCTCCTAACTACTATATACTAAAGGCTATATCTCCGAATCTTCTGTACATATTTTAACGAAATAAAAATCAAATTGTAGAGAATTGCCCCTTTATGATAAGAGTGCAAGCAGATTCTTCTACCGTAGAAGGAGAATTTCCTTGTATGTATCATATTTTGTACTGTTTAACTCTCATTACAGAATATAACTGACGTTATCCCATAATATGTCTCATTGCCTTATAAAATATGGCTGACCAGTGGCAAGAAAGAAGTAAGAACTTGTACCATTCAGAGCTACATACACCGCACTCGCTAAGTGGTGCTTTTTCTTTATTTCTTGATGATCAAAGAATAATTTTTTACTATTTAGGGCTGGAATTCTGCATCACCGTGTATATTTTTTTACACACAACTACCAAATATACTACGTAAGTGTTGCACACATGATAAAGCGGAAAGGAAATCTATACATTAGAACAAAAAAATTTAAAAAATGAAGTTAGTACCTGTTGTTATACATGAAGCAATTTAATCTTTGCAGGATTGATGAGACCACGTGACACTCATCCTAAGTGGAAAAAGTATGTCTTCAAATACTATTTTCTTCAATTTTCTTCAAAACTGTACTATTTGGTATAAATATGTTGTTAGGCAACATCTCAACAATATAACATATGTCATTTTTCATATATATTATATTGTTGTGCATTGCTCCTAACTACTATATACTAAAGGCTATATCTCCAAATCTTTTGCACATATTTTGACGAAATAAAAATCAAATTGAAGAACATTGCCTCTGTTATGATATGAGTGATAGCACAGTTCTTTGCCGTAGAAGGAGAGTTACATTGTATATATCATATTTTGTACTTTTTAACTCTTTTTACAGAATATAACAGATTATATGCTATATAATGTCTCATTGCCTCATAACAATATAGATGACCAATGACAACCGAGAAGTAAGAATATGTACTATTCAGAACTACATACACCGCACTCGCTAAGTGGTGCTTTTTGTTTATTTCTTGATGAACAAACAATAATATTTTACTATTAAGGGTTGGAATTCTGCATCACCCTGTATATTTTTTTACACACAACTACCAAATATACTACGTAAGTGTTGCACACATGATAAAGGGGAAAGGAAATCTATACATTACAACAAAAAATTTAAAAAATGAAGTTAGTACCTGTTGTTATACATGAAGCAATTTAACCCTTGCAGGATTGATAAGACCACGTTTCACTCATTCTAAGTAGAGAAAGTATGTCTTCAAACACAATTTTCTTCAATTTTTTTCAAAACTGTACTATTTGGTATAAATATGTTGTTAGGCAACATCTCAACAATATAACATATGTCATTTTTCATATATATTATATTGTTGTGCATTGCTCCTAACTACTATATTCTAAAGTCAATATCTCCGGAACTTTTGAACATATTTTAACGAAATAAAAATCAAAATGAAGAGCATTGCCCCTTTTATGATATGAGTGGCAGAGCAGTCCCCTGCCGTAGAAGCAGAGTTAACTTATATATATCATATTTTGCTCAGTTTAACTCTCTTTACAGAATATAACAGATTTTATCCCATAATATGTTTCATTGCCTCATAACAATATGGCTGACCAATGACAACCGAGAAATGAGAACATGTACCATTCAGAACTACATACATGACACTCGCTAACTGGTGCTTTTTCTTTATTTCTTGATGAACAAACAATAATTTTTTGCTATTAAGGGCTGGAATTCTGCGTCACCCTGTATATATTTTTACCAACAACTACCAAATATACTACCTAACTGTTGCACACATGATAAAGGGGAAAGGAAATCTATACATCACAACAACATTTTAAAAAATGAAGTTAGTACCTGTTGTTATACATGAAGCAATTTAACCCTTGCAGGATTGATGAGACCACGTGACACTCATCCTAAGTGGAAAAAGTATGTCTTCAAACACTATTTTCTTCAATTTTTTTCAAAACTATACTATTTGGTATAAATATGTTGTTAGGCAACATCTCAACAATATAACATATGTCATTTTTCATATATATTATATTGTTGTGCACTGCTCCTAACTACTATATACTAAAGGGTATATCTCCGAATCTTCTGCACATATTTTAACGAAATAAAAATCAATTTGAAGAGCATTGCCCCCTTTGTGATGTGAGTGCAAACAGAGTCCACTACCGTAGAAGGAGAGTTACCTTGTATGTATCATATTTTGTACTGTTTAACTCTCTTTACAAAATATAACAGATTTTATTCCATATAATGTCTCATTGCCTCATAACAATATGGCTGACCAGTGGCAAGCGAGAAGTAAGAACTTGTACCATTCAGAACTACATGCACCGCACTCGCTAAGTGGGGCTTTTTCTTTATTTCTTGATGAACAAACAATAATTTTTTGCTATTAGGGGCTGGAATTCTGCATCACCCTGGATATTTTTTTGACACACAACTACCAAATATACTACGTAAGTGTTGCACACATGATAAAGGAGAAAGGAAATCTATACATTACAACAAAAAATTTAAAAAATGAAGTTAGTACCTGTTGTTATACATAAAGCATTTTAACCCTTGCAGGATTTATGAGACCACGTGACACTCATCCTAAGTAGAAAAATTATGTCTTCAAACTCTATTTTCTTCAATTTTCTTCAAAACTATACTATTTGGTGTAAATATGTTGTTTGGCAACATCTCAACAATATAACATATGTCATTTTTCATATATATTATATTGTTGTGCACTGCTCCTAACTACTATATACTAAAGGCTATATCTCCGAATCTTAAGCACATATTTTAACGAAATAAAAATCAAATTGAAGAGCATTGCCCCCTTTGTGATGTGAGTGCAAGCAAAGTCCACTACCGTAGAAGGAGACTTACCTTGCATGTATCATATTTTGTACTGTTTAACTCTCTTTAGAGAATATAACAGATTTTATTCCATATAATGTCTCATTGCCTCATAACAATATGGATGACGAATGACAACCGAGAAGTAAGAATATGTACTATTCAGAACTACATACACCGCACTCGCTAAGTGGTGCTTTTTCTTTATTTCTTGATGAACAAACAATAATATTTTACTATTAAGGGTTGGAATTCTGCATCACCCTGTATATTTTTTTTTACACACAACTACCAAATACACTACGTAATTGTTGCACACATGATAAAGGGTAAAGGAAATCTATACATTACAACAAAAAAATTTAAAAAATGAAGTTAGTACCTGTTGTTATACATGAAGCAATTTAACCCTTGCAGAATTGATGAGACCACGTGACACTCATCCTAAGTGGAAAAAGTATGTCTTCAAACACTATTTTCTTCAATTTTCTTCAAAACTATACTATTTGGTATAAATATGTTGTTAGGCAATATCTCAACAATATAACATATGTCATTTTTCATATATATTATATTGTTGTGCACTGCTCTTAACTACTATATACTAAAGGGTATATCTCCGAATCTTCTGCACATATTTTAACGAAATAAAAATCAAATTGAAGAGCATTGCCCCCTTTGTGATGTGAGTGCAAGCCGAGTCCACTACCGTAGAAGGAGAGTTACCTTGTATGTATCATATTTTGTACTGTTTAACTCTTTTTACAGAATATAAGAGATTTTATTCCATATAATGTCTCATTGCCTCATAACAATATGGCTGACCAATGACAACCGACAAGCAAGAACGTGTTCCATTTAGAATTACATACACCGCACTCGCTAAGTGGTGCTTTTTCTTTATTTCTTGATGAACAAACAATAATATTTTACTATTAAGGGTTGGAATTCTGCATCACCCTGTATATTTTTTTTTACACACAACTACCAAATACACTACGTAATTGTTGCACACATGATAAAGGGGAAAGAAAATCTATACATTACAACAAAAAATTATAAAAAAATGAAGTTAGTACCTGTGTTATACATGAAACAATTTAACCCTTGCAGGATTGAGGAGACCACGTGATACTCATAATAAGGAGAAAAATTATGTCTTCAAACACTATTTTCTTCAATTTTCTTCAAAACTGTACTATTTGGTATAAATATGTTGTTAGGCAACATCTCAACAATATAACATATGTCATTTTTCATATATATTATATTGTTGTGCATTGCTCCTAACTACTATATACTAAAGGCTATATCTCCGAATCTTCTGCACATATTTTAACGAAATAAAAATCAAATTGAAGAACATTGCCCCCTTTGTGATGTGAGTGCAAGCGGAGTCCATTACCGTAGAAGGAGAGTTACCTTGTATGTATCTTATTTTGTACTGTCTAACTCTCTTTACAGAATATAACAGATTTTATCCCCTAATATGTCTAATTGCCTCATAACTATTTTGCTGACCAATGACAACCGAAAAGTAAGAATATGTACTATTCAGAACTACATACAACGCACTCGCTAAGTGGTGCTTTTTCTTTATTTCTTGATGAACAAACAATAATATTTTACTATTAAGAGTTGGAATTCTGCATCACCGTGTATATTTTTTTACACACAAATACCAAATATACTACCTAAGTGTTGCACACATGATAAAGGGGAAAGGAAATCTATACATTACAACAAAAAAATTTAAAAAATGAAGTTAGTACCTGTTGTTATACATGAAGCAATTTAACCCTTGCAGGATTGATGAGACCACGTGACACTCATCCTAAGTGGAAAAAGTATGTCTTCAAACACTAGTTTCTTCAATTTTCTTCAAAACTGTACTATTTGGTATAAATATGTTGTTAGGCAACATCTCAACAATATAACATAGGTCATTTTTCATATATATTATATTGTTGTGCATTGCTCCTAACTACTATATACTAAAGGCTATATCTCCGAACCTTCTCTACATATTTTAACGAAATAAAAATCAAATTGAAGAGCATTGCCCCTTTTACGATATGACTGCCAGCAGAGTCCCCTACCGTAGAAGAAGAGTTACCTTGTATGTATCTTATTTTGTACTGTTTAACTCTCTTTACAGAATATAACAGATTTTATCCCCTAATATGTCTAATTGCCTCATAACTATTTTGCTGACCAATGACAACAGAGAAGTAAGAATATGTACTATTCAGAACTACATACAACGCACTCGCTAAGTGGTGCTTTTTCTTTATTTCTTGATGAACAAACAATAATATTTTACTATTAAGGGTTGGAATTCTGCATCACCGTGTATATTTTTTTACACACAACTACCAAATATACTACCTAAGTGTTGCACACATGATAAAGGGGAAAGGAAATCTATACATTACAACAAAAAAATTTAAAAAATGAAGTTAGTACCTCTTGTTATACATGAAGCAATTTAACCCTTGCAGGATTTATGAGACCACGTGACACTCATCCTAAGTGGAAAAAGTATGTCTTCAAACACTATTTTCTTCAATTTTCTTAAAAATTGTACTATTTGGTATAAATATGTTGTTAGGCAACATCTCAACAATATAACATATGTCATTTTTCATATATATTATATTGTTGTGCATTGCTCCTAACTACTATATACTAAAGGGTATATCTCCGAATCTTCTGCACATATTTTGTCGAAATAAAAATCAAATTGAAGAACATTGCCCCTGTTATGATATGAGTTCCAGCACAGTTCCCTGCCGTAGAAGGAGAGTTACATTGTATATATCATATTTTGTACTGTTTAACTCTTTTTACAGAATATAACAGATTTTATACCATAATATGTCTCATTGCCTCATAACAATATGGCTGACCAATGACAACCGAGAAGTAAGAATATGTACTATTCGGAACTACATACACCGCACTCGTTAAGAGGTGCTTTTTATTTATTTCTTGATGAACAAACAATAATATTTTACTATCAAGGGTTGGAATTCTGCACCACCATGCATATTTTTTTTCACACAACTACCAAATATACTACCTAAGTATTGGACACATGATAAAGGGGAATGAAAATCTATACATTACAATAATAAATTTTAAAAAAATGAAGTTAGTACCTGTTGTTATACATGAAGCAATTTAACCCTTGCAGGATTGATGAGACCACGTGACACTCATCCTAAGTGGAAAAAGTATGTCTTCAAACACAATTTTCTTCAATTTTCTTCAAAACTGTACTATTTGGTATAAATATGTTGTTAGGCAACATCTCAACCATATAACATAGGTCATTTTTCATATATATTATATTGTTGTGCATTGCTCCTAACTACTATATACTAAAGGCTATATCTCCGAATCTTCTCTACATATTTTAACGAAATAAAAATCAAATTGAAGAGCATTGCCCCTTTTACGATATGAGTGCCAGCAGAGTCCCCTACCGTAGAAGAAGAGTTACCTTGTATGTATCATATTTTGTACTGTTTAACTTTTTTTACAGAATATAACAGATTTTATTCCATAATATTTCTCATTGCCTCATAACAATATTCATGACCAGTGTCAATCCAGGAGTAAGAACTTGTACCATTCAGAACTACATACAGCGCACTCGCTAAGTGGGGCTCTTTCTTTATTTCTTGATGAACAAACAATAATTTTTTGCTATTAAGGGCTGGAATTCTGCATCACCATGTATATTTTTTTACACACAACTACCAAATATACTACCTAAGTGTTGCACACATGATAAAGGGGAAAGGAAATCTATACATTACAACAATAAATTTAAAAAAATGAAGTTAGTACCTGTTGTTATACATGAAGCAATTTAACCCTTGCAGGATTGATGAGACCACGTGACACTCATCCTAAGTTGAAAAAGTATGTCTTCAAACACAATTTTCTTCAATTTTCTTCAAAACTGTACTATTTGGTATAAATATGTTGTTAGGCAACATCTCAACAATATAACATAGGTCATTTTTCATATATATTATATTTTTGTGCATTGCTCCTAACTACTATATACTAAAGGCTATATCTCCGAGTCTTCTGCACATATTTTAACGAAATTAAAATCAAATTGAAGAGCATTGCCCTTTTTATGATATGAGAGCCAGCGCAGTCCCCTGCCGTAGAGGGAGAGTTACCTTGTATATATCATATTTTGCTCTGTTTAACTCTTTTTACAGAATATAACAGATTTTATCCCATAATATGTTTCGTTGCCTCATAACAATATGGCCGACCAATCACAACCGAGAAATGAGAACATGTACCATTCAGAACTACATACACGGCACTCTCTAAGTGGTGCTCTTTCTTTATTTCTTGATGAACAAACAAAAATTTTTTGCTATTAAGGGCTTGAATTCTGCATCACCCTGTATATTTTTTTTACACACAACTACCATATATACTACGTAAGTGTTGCACACATGATAAAGGGGAAAGGAAATCCTTACATTACCAGAAAAAAATTTAAAAAATGAAGTTAGTACCTGTTGTTATACATGAAGAAATTTAACCCTTGCAGGATTGAGGAGAAAACGTGACACTCATCCTGAGAAGAGAAAGTATGTCTTCAATCACAATTTTCTTCAATTTTCTTAAAAACTGTACTATTTGGTATAAATATGTTGTTAGGCAACTTGTCAACAATATAACATATGTCATTTTTCATATATATTATATTGTTGTGCATTGCTCCTAACTACTATATACTAAAAACAATATCTCCGAAACTTTTGAACATATTTTAACGAAATAAAAATTAAAATGAGGAGCATTGCCATTTTATGATATGAGTGGCAGAACAGTCCCCTGTCGTAGAAGGAGAGTTACCTTATATATATCATATTTTGTTCTGCTTAACTCTCTTTACAGAATATAACAGATTTTATTCCATATAATGTCTCATTGCCTCATAACAATATGGCTGACCAATGATAACCGAGAAGTAAGAATATGTACTATTCAGAACTACATACACCGCACTCGCTAAGTGGTGCTTTTTCTTTATTTCTTGATGAACAAACAATAATTTTTTACTATTTAGGGCTGGAATTCTGCATCACAGTGTATATTTTTTTACACAACTACCAAATATACTACCTAAGTGTTGGACACATGATAAAGGGGAATGAAAATCTATACATTACAACAATAAATTTTAAAAAATGAAGTTAGTACCTGTTGTTATACATGAAGCAGTTTAACCCTCGCAGGATTGAGGAGACCACGTGACACTCATTCTACGTAGAAAAATTACGCCTTCAAACACTATTTTCTTCATTTTTCTTCAAAGCTATACTATTTGGTATAAGTATGTAGTTAGGCAACATCTCTACAATATAACATATGTCATTTTTCATATATATTATATTGTTGTGCATTGCTCCTAACTACTATATACTAAAGGCTATATCTCCGAATCTTCTGCACATATTTTGACGAAATAAAAATCAAATTGAAGAACATTGCCCTGTTACGATATGAGTGCCAGCACAGTTCCCTGCCGTAGAAGGAGAGCTACATTGTATATATCATATTTTGTACTGTTTAACTCTTTTTACAGAATATAACAGATTTTATCCCATAATATGTCTCATTGCCTCATAACAATATCGCTGACCAATGACAACCGACAAGCAAGAACGTGTTCCATTTAGAATTACATACACCGCACTCGCTAAGTGGTGCTTTTTCTTTTTTTCTTGATGAACAAACAATAATATTTTACTATTAAGGGTTGGAATTCTGCATCACCGTGTATATTTTTTTACACACAACTACCAAATATACTACCTAAGTGTTGGACGCAAGATAAAGGGGAAAGAAAATCTATGCATTACAACAAAGAAATTTAAAAAATGAAGTTAGTACCTGTTGTTATACATGAAGCAATTTAACCCTTGCAGGATTGATGAGACCACGTGACACTCATCCTAAGTGGAAAAAGTATGTCTTCAAACACTATTTTCTTCAATTTTCTTCAAAACTATACTATTTGGTATAGATATGTTGTTAGGCAATATCTCAACAATATAACATATGTCATTTTTCATATATATTATATTGTTGTGCATTGCTCCTTACTACTATATACTAAAGGCTATATCTCCGAACCTTCTCTACATATTTTAACGAAATAAAAATCAAATTGATGAGCATTGCCCCTTTTACGATATGACTGCCAGCAGAGTCCCCTACCGTAGAAGAAGAGTTACCTTGTATGTATCTTATTTTGTACTGTTAAACTCTCTTTACAGAATATAACAGATTTTATCCCTTAATATGTCTAATTGCCTCATAACTATTTTGCTGACCAATGACAACAGAAAAGTAAGAATATGTACTATTCAGAACTACATACAACGCACTCGCTAAGTGGTGCTTTTTCTTTATTTCTTGATGAACAAACAATAATATTTTACTATTAAGGGTTGGAATTCTGCATCACCGTGTATATTTTTTTACACACAACTACCAAATATACTACCTAAGTGTTGCACACATGATAAAGGGGAAAGGAAATCTATACATTACAACAAAAAAATTTAAAAAATGAAGTTAGTACCTCTTGTTATACATGAAGCAATTTAACCCTTGCAGGATTTATGAGACCACGTGACACTCATCCTAAGTGGAAAAAGTATGTCTTCAAACACTATTTTCTTCAATTTTCTTAAAAATTGTACTATTTGGTATAAATATGTTGTTAGGCAACATCTCAACAATATAACATATGTCATTTTTCATATATATTATATTGTTGTGCATTGCTCCTAACTACTATATACTAAAGGGTATATCTCCGAATCTTCTGCACATATTTTGTCAAAATAAAAATCAAATTGAAGAACATTGCCCCTGTTATGATATGAGTTCCAGCACATAATATAACAGATTTTATACCATAATATGTCTCATTGCCTCATAACAATATGGCTGACCAATGACAACCGAGAAGTAAGAATATGTACTATTCAGAACTACATACACCGCACTCGCTAAGAGGTGCTTTTTATTTATTTCTTGATGAACAAACAATAATATTTTACTATCAAGGGTTGGAATTCTGCACCACCATGCATATTTTTTTTCACACAACTACCAAATATACTACCTAAGTATTGGACACATGATAAAGGGGAATGAAAATCTATACATTACAACAATAAATTTTAAAAAATGAAGTTAGTACCTGTTGTTATACATGAAGCAATTTAACCCTTGCAGGATTGATAAGACCACGTGACACTCATCCTAAGTAAAAAAATTGTCTTCAAACACTATTTTCTACAATTTTCTTCTAAACTATACTATTTGGTATAAATATGTTGTTAGGCAACATCTCAACAATATAACATATGTCATTTTTCATATATATTATATTGTTGTGCACTGCTCCTTACTACTATATACTAAAGGCTATATCTCCGAATCTTCTGCACATATTTTAACGAAATAAAAATCAAATTGAAGAGCATTGCTCTCTTTGTGATGTGAGTGCAAGCAGAATCCACTACCGTAGAAGGAGAGTTACATTGTATATATATCTTATTTTGTACTGTTTAACTCTCTTTACAGAATATAACAGATTTTATCCCATAATATGTCTCATTTCCTCATAACAATATGGCTGACCAATGACAACCGAGAAGTCAGAATATGTACTATTCAGAACTACGCACACCGCACTCGCTAAGTGGTGCTTTTTCTTTATTTCTTGATGAACAAACAATATTATTTTACTATCAAGGGTTGGAATTCTGCATCACCATGTACATTTTTTTACACACAACTACCAAATATACTACCTAAATGTTTGACACATGATAAAGGGGAAAGAAAATCTATACATTAGAACAAAAAACTTAAAAAATGAAGTTTGTACCTGTTGTTATACATGAGGCAATTTAACCCTTGCAGGATTGATAAGACCACGTGACACTCATCCTAAGTAGAGAAAGTATGTCTTCAAACACAATTTTCTTCATTTTTCTTCAAAGCTATACTATTTGGTATAAGTATGTAGTTAGGCAACATCTCTACAATATAACATATGTCATTTTTCATATATATTATATTTTTGTGCATTGCTCCTAACTACTATATACTAAAGGCTATATCTCCGAATCTTCTGCACATATTTTAACGAAATAAAAATCAAATTGAAGAGCATTGCCCCGTTTGTGATGTGAGTACAAGAAGAGTCCACTACCGTAGAAGGAGAGTTACCTTGTATGTATCACATTTTGTACTGTTTAACTCTCTTTACAGAATATAACAGATTTTATCCCATAATATGTCTCATTGCCTCATAACAATATGGCTGACCAATGACAACCGAGAAGTAAGAATATGTACTATTCAGAACTACATACACCGCACTCGCTAAGTGGGGCTTTTTCTTTTTTTCATGATGAACAAACAATAATATTTTACTATTAAGGGTTGGAATTCTGCATCACCCTGTATATTTTTTTACACACAACTACGAAATATACTACGTAAGTGTTGCACACATGATAAAGGGGAAAGGAAATCTATACATTACAACAAAAAATTTAAAAAATGAAGTTAGTACCTGTTGTTATACATGAAGCAATTTAACCTTTGCAGGATTGATAAGACCACGTGACACTCATCCTAAGTAGAGAAAGTATGTCTTCAAACACAATTTTCTTCAATTTTCTTCAAAACTGTACTATTTGGTATAAATATTTTGTTAAGCAACATGTCAACAATATAACATATGTCATTTTTCATATATATTATATTTTTGTGCATTGCTCCTAACTACTATATACTAAAGGCTATATCTCCGAGTCTTCTGCACATATTTTAACGAAATAAAAATCAAATTGAAGAGCATTCCCCCGTTTGTGATGTGAGTGCAAGCAGAGTCCACTACCGTAGAAGGAGAGTTACCTTGTATGTATCTTATTTTGTACTGTTTAACTCTCTTTACAGAATATAACAGATTTTATCCCATAATATGTCTCATTGCCTCATAACAATATGGCTAACCAATGACAACCGAGAAGTAAGAATATGTACTATTCAGAACTGCATACACCGCACTCGCTAAGTGGTGCTTTTTCTTTATTTCTTGATGAACAAACAATAATATTTTACTATTAAGGGTTGGAATTCTGCATCACCCTGTATATTTTTTTACACACAACTACCAAATATACTACGTAAGGGTTGCACACATGATAAAGGGGAAAGGAAATCTATACATTACAACAAAAAATTTAAAAAATGAAGTTAGTACCTGTTGTTATACATGAGGCAATTTAACCCTTGCTGGATTGATGAGACCACGTGACACTCATCCTAAGTGGAAAAAGTATGTCTTCAAACACTATTTTCTTCAATTTTCTTAAAAACTGTACTATTTGGTATAAATATGTTGTTAGGCAAGTTGTCAACAATATAACATATGTCATTTTTCATATATATTACGTTGTTGTGCATTGCTCCTAACTACTATATACTAAAGGCTATATCTCCGAAACTTTTGAACATATTTTAACGAAATAAAAATCAAAATGAAGAGCATTGCCCCTTTTATGATATGAGTGGCAGAACAGTCCCCTGCCGTAGAAGGAGAGTTACCTTATAAATATCAAATTTTGTTCTGCTTAACTCTTTTTACAGAATATAACAGATTTTTTCCCATAATATGTTTCGTTGCCTCATAACAATATGGCTGACCAATGACAACCGAGAAATGAGAACATGTACCATTCAGAACTACATACACGGCACTCGCTAAGTGGTGCTTTTTCATTATTTCTTGATGAACAAACAAAAATTTTTTGCTATTTAGGGCTGGAATTCGGCATCACCGTGTATATTTTTTTTACACACAACTACCAAATATACTACGTAAGTGTTGCACACATGACAAAGGGGAAAGGAAATCCATACATTACAACAAAAAAATTTAAAAAATGAAGTTAGTACCTGTTGTTATACATGAAGCAATTTAACCCTTGCAGGATTGATGAGACAACGTGACACTCTTCCTAAGTGGAAAAAGTATGTCTTCAAATACTATTTTCTTCAATTTTCTTCAAGACTGTACTATTTGGTATAAATATGTTGTTAGGTAACATCTCAACAATATAACATATGTCATTTTTCATATATATTATATTGTTGTGCATTGCTACTAACTACTATATACTAAAAGCTATATCTCCGAATCTTTTGCACATATTTTGACGAAATCAAAATCAAATTGAATAACATTGCCTCTGTTATGATATGAGTGCCAGCACAGTTCTTTGCCGTAGAAGGAGAGTTACATTGTATATATCATATTTTGTACTTTTTAACTCTTTTTACAGAATATAACAGATTTTATACCATAATATGTCTCATTGCCTCATAACAATATGGCTGACCAATGACAACCGAGAAGTAAGAATATGTACTATTCAGAACTACATACACCGCACTCGCTAAGAGGTGCTTTTTATTTATTTCTTGATGAACAAACAATAATATTTTACTATCAAGGGTTGGAATTCTGCACCACCATGCATATTTTTTTTCACACAACTACCAAATATACTACCTAAGTATTGGACACATGATAAAGGGGAATGAAAATCTATACATTACAACAAATAAATTTTAAAAAATGAAGTTAGTACCTGTTGTTATACATGAGGCAATTTAACCCTTGCAGGATTGATAAGACCACGTGACACTCATCCTAAGTAAAAAAATTATGTCTTCAAACACTATTTTCTACAATTTTCTTCTAAACTATACTATTTGGTATAAATATGTTGTTAGGCAACATCTCAACAATATAACATATGTCATTTTTCATATATATTATATTGTTGTGCATTGCTCCTTACTACTATATACTAAAGGCTATATCTCCGAATCTTCTGCACATATTTTAACGAAATAAAAATCAAATTGAAGAGCATTGCTCTCTTTGTGATGTGAGTGCAAGCAGAATCCACTACCGTAGAAGGAGAGTTACATTGTATATATATCTTATTTTGTACTGTTTAACTCTCTTTACAGAATATAACAGATTTTATCCCATAATATGTCTCATTTCCTCATAACAATATGGCTGACCAATGACAACCGAGAAGTCAGAATATGTACTATTCAAAACTACGCACACCGCACTCGCAAAGTGGTGCTTTTTCTTTATTTCTTGATGAACAAACAATATTATTTTACTATCAAGGGTTGGAATTCTGCATCACCATGTATATTTTTTTACACACAACTACCAAATATACTACCTAAATGTTTGACACATGATAAAGGGGAAAGAAAATCTATACATTAGAACAAAAAACTTAAAAAATGAAGTTTGTACCTGTTGTTATACATGAGGCAATTTAACCCTTGCAGGATTGATAAGACCACGTAACACTCATCCTAAGTAGAGAAAGTATGTCTTCAAACACAATTTTCTTCATTTTTCTTCAAAGCTATACTATTTGGTATAAGTATGTAGTTAGGCAACATCTCTACAATATAACATATGTCATTTTTCATATATATTATATTTTTGTGCATTGCTCCTAACTACTATATACTAAAGGCTATATCTCCGAGTCTTCTGCACATATTTTAACGAAATAAAAATCAAATTGAAGAGCATTGCCCCGTTTGTGATGTGAGTACAAGCAGAGTCCACTACCGTAGAAGGAGAGTTACCTTGTATGTATCATATTTTGTACTGCTTAACTCTCTTTACAGAATATAACAGATTTTATCCCATAATATGTCTCATTGCCTCATAACAATATGGCTGACCAATGACAACCGAGAAGTAAGAATATGTACTATTCAGAACTACATACACCGCACTCGCTAAGTGGGGCTTTTTCTTTTTTTCATGATGAACAAACAATAATATTTTACTATTAAGGGTTGGAATTCTGCATCACCCTGTATATTTTTTTACACACAACTACCAAATATACTACCTAAGTGTTTGACACATGATAAAGGGGAAAGGAAATCTATGCATTACAACAAAAAATTTAAAAAATGAAGTTAGTACCTGTTGTTATACATGAAGCAATTTAACCTTTGCAGGATTGATAAGACCACGTGACACTCATCCTAAGTAGAGAAAGTATGTCTTCAAACACAATTTTCTTCAATTTTCTTCAAAACTGTACTATTTGGTATAAATATTTTGTTAAGCAACATGTCAACAATATAACATATGTCATTTTTCATATATATTATATTTTTGTGCATTGCTTCTAACTACTATATACTAAAGGCTATATCTCCGAAACTTTTGAACATATTTTAACGAAATAAAAATCAAATTGAAGAGCATTGCCCTTGTTATGATATGAGTGCCAGCACAGTCCCCTGCCGTAGAAGGAGAGTTACCTTGTATATATCATATTTTGTTCTGTTTAACTCTTTTTACAGAATATAACAGACTTTATCCCATAATACGTTTCATTGCCTCATAACAATATGGCTGACCAATGACAACCGAGAAATGAGAACATGTACCATTCAGAACTACATACACGGCACTCGCTAAGTGGTGCTTTTTCATTATTTCTTGATGAACAAACAAAAATTTTTTGCTATTTAGGGCTGGAATTCGGCATCACCGTGTATATTTTTTTACACACAACTACCAAATATACTACGTAAGTGTTGCACACATGATAAAGGGGAAAGGAAATCCATACATTACAACAAAAAATTTTAAAAAATGAAGTTAGTACCTGTTGTTATACATGAAGCAATTTAACCCTTGCAAAATTGATGAGACCACGTGACACTCTTCCTAAGTGGAAAAAGTATGTCTTCAAATACTATTTTCTTCAATTTTCTTCAAAACTGTACTATTTGGTATAAATATGTTGTTAGGCAACATCTCAACAATATAACATATGTCATTTTTCATATATATTATATTGTTGTGCATTGCTCCTAACTACTATATACTAAAAGCTATATCTCCGAATCTTTTGCACATATTTTGACGAAATCAAAAACAAATTGAATAACATTGCCTCTGTTATGATATGAGTGCCAGCACAGTTCTTTGCCGTAGAAGGAGAGTTACATTGTATATATCATATTTTGTACTTTTTAACTCTTTTTACAGAATATAACAGATTTTATCCCATAATATGTCTCATTGCCTCAAAACAATATGGCTGACTAATGACAACCGACAAGCAAGAACGTGTTCCATTTAGAATTACATACATCGCACTCGCTAAGTGGTGCTTTTTCTTTATTTCTTGATGAACAAACAATAATATTTTACTATTAAGAGTTGGAATTCTGCATCACCGTGTATATTTTTTTACACACAACTACCAAATATACTACGTAAGTGTTGCACACATGATAAAGGGGAAAGAAAATCTATACATTACAACAAAAAATTTTAAAAAATGAAGTTAGTACCTGTTGTTATACATGAAGCAATTTAACCCTTGCAGGATTTATGAGACCACGTGACACTCATCCTAAGTAGAGAAAGTATGTCTTCAAATAAAATTTTCTTCAATTTTCTTCAAAACTGTACTATTTGGTATAAATATTTTGTTAAGCAACATGTCAACAATATAACATATGTCATTTTTCATATATATTATATTGTTGTGCATTGCTCCTAACTACTATATACTAAAGGGTATATCTCCGAATCTTCTGCACATATTTTGTCGAAATAAAAATCAAATTGAAGAACATTGCCCCTGTTATGATATGAGTTCCAGCACAGTTCCCTGCCGTAGAAAAAGAGTTACATTGTATATATCATATTTTGTACTGTTTAACTCTTTTTACATAATATAACAGATTTTATACCATAATATGTCTCATTGCCTCATAACAATATGGCTGACCAATGGCAACCGAGAAGTAAGAATATGTACTATTCAGAACTACATACACCGCACTCGCTAAGAGGTGCTTTTTATTTATTTCTTGATGAACAAACAATAATATTTTACTATCAAGGGTTGGAATTCTGCACCACCATGCATATTTTTTTTCACACAACTACCAAATATACTACCTAAGTATTGGACACATGATAAAGGGGAATGAAAATCTATACATTACAACAATAAATTTTAAAAAATGAAGTTAGTACCTGTTGTTATACATGAGGCAATTTAACCCTTGCAGGATTGATAAGACCACGTGACACTCATCCTAAGTAAAAAAATTATGTCTTCAAACACTATTTTCTACAATTTTCTTCTAAACTATACTATTTGGTATAAATATGTTGTTAGGCAACATCTCAACAATATAACATATGTCATTTTTCATATATATTATATTGTTGTGCACTGCTCCTTACTACTATATACTAAAGGCTATATCTCCGAATCTTCTGCACATATTTTAACGAAATAAAAATCAAATTGAAGAGCATTGCTCTCTTTGTGATGTGAGTGCAAGCAGAATCCACTACCGTAGAAGGAGAGTTACATTGTATATATATCTTATTTTGTACTGTTTAACTCTCTTTACAGAATATAACAGATTTTATCCCATAATATGTCTCATTTCCTCATAACAATATGGCTGACCAATGACAACCGAGAAGTCAGAATATGTACTATTCAAAACTACGCACACCGCACTCGCAAAGTGGTGCTTTTTCTTTATTTCTTGATGAACAAACAATATTATTTTACTATCAAGGGTTGGAATTCTGCATCACCATGTATATTTTTTTACACACAACTACCAAATATACTACCTAAATGTTTGACACATGATAAAGGGGAAAGAAAATCTATACATTAGAACAAAAAACTTAAAAAATGAAGTTTGTACCTGTTGTTATACATGAGGCAATTTAACCCTTGCAGGATTGATAAGACCACGTGACACTCATCCTAAGTAGAGAAAGTATGTCTTCAAACACAATTTTCTTCATTTTTCTTCAAAGCTATACTATTTGGTATAAGTATGTAGTTAGGCAACATCTCTACAATATAACATATGTCATTTTTCATATATATTATATTTTTGTGCATTGCTCCTAACTACTATATACTAAAGGCTATATCTCCGAGTCTTCTGCACATATTTTAACGAAATAAAAATCAAATTGAAGAGCATTGCCCCGTTTGTGATGTGAGTACAAGCAGAGTCCACTACGGTAGAAGGAGAGTTACCTTGTATGTATCATATTTTGTACTGTTTAACTCTCTTTACAGAATATAACAGATTTTATCCCATAATATGTCTCATTGCCTCATAACAATATGGCTGACCAATGACAACCGAGAAGTAAGAATATGTACTATTCAGAACTACATACACCGCACTCGCTAAGTGGGGCTTTTTCTTTTTTTCATGATGAACAAACAATAATATTTTACTATTAAGGGTTGGAATTCTGCATCACCCTGTATATTTTTTTACACACAACTACGAAATATACTACGTAAGTGTTGCACACATGATAAAGGGGAAAGGAAATCTATACATTACAACAAAAAATTTAAAAAATGAAGTTAGTACCTGTTGTTATACATGAAGCAATTTAACCTTTGCAGGATTGATAAGACCACGTGACACTCATCCTAAGTAGAGAAAGTATGTCTTCAAACACAATTTTCTTCAATTTTCTTCAAAACTGTACTATTTGGTATAAATATTTTGTTAAGCAACATGTCAACAATATAACATATGTCATTTTTCATATATATTATATTTTTGTGCATTGCTTCTAACTACTACATACTAAAGGCTATATCTCCGAAACTTTTGAACATATTTTAACGAAATAAAAATCAAATTGAAGAGCATTGCCCTTGTTATGATATGAGTGCCAGCACAGTCCCCTGCCGTAGAAGGAGAGTTACCTTGTATATATCATATTTTGCTCTGTTTAACTCTTTTTACAGAATATAACAGACTTTATCCCATAATACGTTTCATTGCCTCATAACAATATGGCTGACCAGTGGCAAGCGAGAAGTAAGAACTTGTATCATTCAGAACTACATACACCGCACTCGCTAAGTGGGGCTTTTTCTTTATTTCTTGATGAACAAACAATAATATTTTACTATTAAGGGTTGGAATTCTGCATCATCCTGTATATTTTTTTACACACAACTACCAAATATACTACGTAAGTGTTGCCCACATGATAAAGGGGAAAGAAAATCTATACATTACAACAAAAAATTTTAAAAAATGAAGTTAGTACCTGTTGTTATACATGAAGCAATTTAACCCTTGCAGGATTGAGGAGACCACGTGACACTCATCCTACGTAGAAAAATTATGCCTTCAAACACTATTTTCTTCAATTTTCTTCAAAGCTATACTATTTGGTATAAGTATGTTGTTAGGAAACATCTCAACAATATAACATATGTCATTTTTCATATATATTATATTTTGTGCATTGCTCCTAACTACTATATACTAAAGGCTATATCTCCGAGTCTTCTGCACATATTTTAACGAAATAAAAATCAAATTGAAGAGCATTCCCCCGTTTGTGATGTGAGTGCAAGCAGAGTCCACTACCGTAGAAGGAGAGTTACCTTGTATGTATCATATTTTGTACTGTTTAACTCTCTTTACAGAATATAACAGATTTTATCCCATAATATGTCTCATTGCCTCATAACAATATGGCTGACCAATGACAACCGAGAAGTAAGAATATGTACTATTCAGAACTGCATACACCGCACTCGCTAAGTGGTGCTTTTTCTTTATTTCTTGATGAACAAACAATAATATTTTACTATTAAGGGTTGGAATTCTGCATCACCCTGTATATTTTTTTACACACAACTACCAAATATACTACGTAAGTGTTGCACACATGATAAAGGGGAAAGGAAATCTATACATTACAACAAAAAATTTAAAAAATGAAGTTAGTACCTGTTGTTATACATGAGGCAATTTAACCCTTGCTGGATTGATGAGACCACGTGACACTCATCCTAAGTGGAAAAAGTATGTCTTCAAACACTATTTTCTTCAATTTTCTTAAAAACTGTACTATTTGGTATAAATATGTTGTTAGGCAAGTTGTCAACAATATAACATATGTCATTTTTCATATTTATTACGTTGTTGTGCATTGCTCCTAACTACTATATACTAAAGGCTATATCTCCGAAACTTTTGAACATATTTTAACGAAATAAAAATCAAAATGAAGAGCATTGCCCCTTTTATGACATGAGTGGCAGAACAGTCCACTGCCGTAGAAGGAGAGTTACCTTATATATATCAAATTTTGTTCTGCTTAACTCTTTTTACAGAATATAACAGATTTTTTCCCATAATATGTCTCATTGCCTCAAAACAATATGGCTGACTAATGACAACCGACAAGCAAGAACGTGTTCCATTTAGAATTACATACATCGCACTCGCTAAGTGGTGCTTTTTCTTTATTTCTTGATGAACAAACAATAATATTTTACTATTAAGAGTTGGAATTCTGCATCACCGTGTATATTTTTTTACACACAACTACCAAATATACTACGTAAGTGTTGCACACATGATAAAGGGGAAAGCAAATCTATACATTACAACAAAAAATTTTAAAAAATGAAGTTAGTACCTGTTGTTATACATGAAGCAATTTAACCCTTGCAGGATTGATGAGACCACGTGACACTCATCCTAAGTTGAGAAAGTATGTCTTCAAATAAAATTTTCTTCAATTTTCTTCAAAACTGTTCTATTTGGTATAAATATTTTGTTAAGCAACATGTCAACAATATAACATATGTCATTTTTCATATATATTATATTTTTGTGCATTGCTTCTAACTACTATATACTAAAGGCTATATCTCCGAATCTTCTGCGCATATTTTAACGAAATAAAAATGAAATTGAAGAGCATTGCCTCCTTTGTGATGTGAGTGCAAGCAGAGTCCACTACCGTAGAAGGAGAGTTACCTTGTATGTATCATATTTTGTACTGTTTAACTCTCTTTACAGAATATAACACATTTTATTCCATATAATGTCTCATTGCCTCATAACAATATGGCTGACCAATGACAACCGAGAAGTAAGAACGTGTTCCGTTTAGAATTACATACACCGCACTCGCTAAGTGGTGCTTTTTCTTTATTTCTTGATGAACAAACAATAATATTTTACTATTAAGGGTTGGAATTCGGCATCACCGTGTATATTTTTTTACACACAACTACCAAATATACTACTTAATTGTTGCACACATGATAAAGGGGAAAGGAAATCTATACATTACAACAAAATACTTAAAAAATGAAGTTAGTACCTGTTGTTATACATGAGGCAATTTAACCCCTGCTGGATTGATGAGACCACGTGACACTCATCCTAAGTGGAAAAAGTATGTCTTCAAACACTATTTTCTTCAATTTTCTTAAAAACTGTACTATTTGGTATAAATATGTTGTTAGGCAACATCTCAACAATATAACATATGTCATTTTTCATATATATTATATTGTTGTGCATTGCTCCTAACTACTATATACTAAAGGCTATATCTCCGAATCTTTTGCACATATTTTGACGAAATAAAAATCAAATTGAAGAACATTGTCTCTGTTATGATATGAGTGCCAGCACAGTTCTTTGCCGTAGAAGGAGAGTTACATTGTATATATCATATTTTGTACTTTTTAACTCTTTTTACAGAATATAACAGATTTTATCCCATAATATGTCTCATTGCCTCAAAACAATATGGCTGACCAATGACAACCGACAAGCAAGAACGTGTTCCATTTAGAATTACATACATCGCACTCGCTAAGTGGTGCTTTTTCTTTATTTCTTGATGAACAAACAATAATATTTTATTATTAAGGGTTGGAATTCTGCATTACCGTGTATATTTTTTTACACACAACTACCAAATATACTACGTAAGTGTTGCACACATGATAAAGGGGAAAGGAAATCTATACATTACAACAAAAAAATTTAAAAAATGAAGTTAGTACCTGTTGTTATACATGAAGCAATTTAACACTTGCAGGATTGATGAGACCACGTGACACTCATCCTAAGTGGAAAAAGTATGTCTTCAAACACTATTTTCTTCAATTTTCTTCAAAACTGTACTATTTGGTATAAATATGTTGTTAGGCAACTTGTCAACAATATAACATATGTCATTTTTCATATATATTATGTTTTTGTGCATTGCTCCTAACTACTATATACTAAAGGCTATATCTCCGAACCTTAAGCACATATTTTAACGAAATAAAAATCAAATTGAAGAGCATTGCCCCCTTTGTGATGTGAGTGCAAGCAGAGTCCACTACCGTAGAAGGAGACTTACCTTGTATGTATCATATTTTGTACTGTTTAACTCTCTTTACAGAATATAACAGATTATATTCCATATAATGTCTCATTGCCTCATAACAATATGGATGACCAATGACAACCGAGAAGTAAGAATATGTACTATTGAGAACTACATACACCCCACTCGCTAAGTGGTGCTTTTTCTTTATTTCTTGATGAACAAACAATAATATTTTACTATTAAGGGTTGGAATTCGGCATCACCGTGTATATTTTTTTACACACAACTACCAAATATACTACTTAATTGTTGCACACATGATAAAGGGGAAAGGAAATCTATACATTACAACAAAATACTTAAAAAATGAAGTTAGTACCTGTTGTTATACATGAGGCAATTTAACCCCTGCTGGATTGATGAGACCACGTGACACTCATCCTAAGTAGAGAAAGTATGTCTTCAAACACTATTTTCTTCAATTTTCTTCAAAACTGTACTATTTGGTATAAATATGTTGTTAGGCAACATCTCAACAATATAACATATGTCATCTTTCATATATATTATATTGTTGTGCATTGCTCCTAACTACTATATACTAAAGGCTATATCTCCAAATCTTTTGCACATATTTTGACGAAATAAAAATCAAATTGAAGAACATTGCCTCTGTTATGATATGAGTGATAGCACAGTTCTTTGCCGTAGAAGGAGAGTTACATTGTATATATCATATTTTGTACTTTTTAACTCTTTTTACAGAATATAACAGATTATATGCCATATAATGTCTCATTGCCTCATAACAATATAGATGACCAATGACAACCGAGAAGTAAGAATATGTACTATTCAGAACTACATACACCGCACTCGATAAGTGGTGCTTTTTGTTTATTTCTTGATGAACAAACAATAATATTTTACTATTAAGGGTTGGAATTCTGCATCACCCTGTATATTTTTTTACACACAACTACCAAATATACTACGTAAGTGTTGCACACATGATAAAGGGGAAAGGAAATCTATACATTACAAAAAAAAATTTAAAAAATGAAGTTAGTACCTGTTGTTATACATGAAGCAATTTAACCCTTGCAGGATTTATAAGACCACGTTTCAGTCATTCTAAGTAGAGAAAGTATGTCTTCAAACACAATTTTCTTCAATTTTTTTCAAAACTGTACTATTTGGTATAAATATGTTGTTAGGCAACATCTCAACAATATAACATAAGTCATTTTTCATATATATTATATTGTTGTGCATTGCTCCTAACTACTATATACTAAAGTCAATATCTCCGAAACTTTTGAACATATTTTAACGAAATAAAAATCAAAATGAAGAGCATTGCCCCTTTTATGATATGAGTGGCAGAGCAGTCCCCTGCCGTAGAAGCAGAGTTAACTTATATATATCATATTTTGTTCTGCTTAACTCTTTTTACAAAATATAACAGATTTTATCCCATAATATGTTTCATTGCCTCATAACAATATGGCTGACCAATGACAACCGAGAAATGAGAACATGTACCATTCAGAACTACATACACGACACTCGCTAACTGGTGCTTTTTCTTTATTTCTTGATGAACAAACAATAATTTTTTGCTATTAAGGGCTGGAATTCTTCGTCACCCTGTATATATTTTTACCAACAACTACCAAATATACTACCTAAGTGTTGCACACATGATAAAGGGGAAAGGAAATCTATGCATCACAACAACATTTTAAAAAATGAAGTTAGTACCTGTTGTTATACATGAAGCAATTTAACCCTTGCAGGATTGATGAGACCACGTGACACTCATCCTAAGTGGAAAAAGTATGTCTTCAAACACTATTTTCTTCAATTTTCTTCAAAACTATACTATTTGGTATAAATATGTTGTTAGGCAACATCTCAACAATATAACATATGTCATTTTTCATATATATTATATTGTTGTGCACTGCTCCTAACTACTATATACTAAAGGGTATATCTCCGAATCTTCTGCACATATTTTAACGAAATAAAAATCAATTTGAAGAGCATTGCCCCCTTTGTGATGTGAGTGCAAACAGAGTCCACTACCGTAGAACGAGAGTTACCTTGTATGTATCATATTTTGTACTGTTTAACTCTCTTTACAGAATATAACAGATTTTATTCCATATAATGTCTCATTGCCTCATAACAATATGGCTGACCAGTGGCAAGCGAGAAGTAAGAACTTGTACCATTCAGAACTACATGCACCGCACTCGCTAAGTGGGGCTTTTTCTTTATTTCTTGATGAACAAACAATAATTTTTTGCTATTAGGGGCTGGAATTCTGCATCACCCTGGATATTTTTTTGACACACAACTACCAAATATACTACCTAAGTGTTGCACACATGATAAAGGAGAAATTAAATCTATACATTACAACAAAAAATTAAAAAAATGAAGTTAGTACCTGTTGTTTTACATAAAGCATTTTAACCCTTGCAGGATTTATGAGACCACGTGACACTCATCCTAAGTAGAAAAATTATGTCTTCAAACACTATTTTCTTCAATTTTCTTCAAAACTATACTATTTGGTGTAAATATGTTGTTTGGCAACATCTCAACAATATAACATATGTCATTTTTCATATATATTATATTGTTGTGCACTGCTCCTAACTACTATATACTAAAGGCTATATCTCCGAATCTTAAGCACATATTTTAACGCAATAAAAATCAAATTGAAGAGCATTGCCCCCTTTGTGATGTGAGTGCAAGCAAAGTCTACTACCGTAGAAGGAGACTTACCTTGCATGTATCATATTCTGTACTGTTTAACTCTCTTTAGAGAATATAACAGATTTTATTCCATATAATGTCTCATTGCCTCATAACAATATGGATGACGAATGACAACCGAGAAGTAAGAATATGTACTATTCAGAACTACATACACCGCACTCGCTAAGTGGTGCTTTTTCTTTATTTCTTGATGAACAAACAATAATATTTTACTATTAAGGGTTGGAATTCTGCATCACCCTGTATATTTTTTTTACACACAACTACCAAATATACTACATAAGTGTTGCACACATGAAAAAGGAGAAAGGAAATCTATACATTACAACAAAAAATTAAAAAAATGAAGTTAGTACCTGTTGTTATACATGAAGCAATTTAACCCTTGCAGGATTGATGAGACCACGTGACACTCATCCTAAGTGGAAAAAGTATGTCTTCAAACACTATTTTCTTCAATTTTCTTCAAAACTATATTATTTGGTATAAATATGTTGTTAGGCAACATCTCAACAATATAACATATGTCATTTTTCATATATATTATATTGTTGTGCACTGCTCCTAACTACTATATACTAAAGGCTATATCTCCGAATCCTCTGCAGATATTTTGACGAAATAAAAATCAAATTGAAGAACATTGCCCCTGTTATGATATGAGTGCCAACACAGTTCCTTGCCGTAGAAGGAGAGTTACCTTGTATATATTATATTTTGTTCTGTTTAACTCTTTTTACAGAATATAACAGATTTTATCCCATAATATGTTTCGTTGCTTCATAACAATATGGCTGACCAAATGCAAGCGAGAAGTAAGAGCTTGTACCATTCAGAACTACATACACCGCACTCGCTAAGTTGTGCATTTTCTTTATTTCTTGATGAACATACAATAATTTTTACTATTTAGGGCTGGAATTCTGCATCACCCTGTATAATTTTTTACACACAACTACCAAATATACTACGTAAGTGTTGCACACATGATAAAGGGGAAAGAAAATCTATACATTACAACAAAAAATTATAAAAAAATGAAGTTAGTACCTGTTGTTATACATGAAGCAATTTAACCTATGCAGGATTGAGGAGACCACGTGATACTCATAATAAGGAGAAAAATTATGTCTTCAAACACTATTTTCTTCAATTTTCTTCAAAACTGTACTATTTGGTATAAATATGTTGTTAGGCAACATCTCAACAATATAACATATGTCATTTTTCATATATATTATATTGTTGTGCATTGCTCCTAACTACTATATACTAAAGGCTATATCTCCGAATCTTCTGCACATATTTTAACGAAATAAAAATCAAATTGAAGAACATTGCCCCCTTTGTGATGTGAGTGCAAGCGGAGTCCATTACCGCAGAAGGAGAGTTACATTGTATGTATCTTATTTTGTACTGTTTAACTCTCTTTACAGAATATAACAGATTTTATCCCCTAATATGTCTAATTGCCTCATAACTATTTTGCTGACCAATGACAACCGAAAAGTAAGAATATGTACTATTCAGAACTACATACACCGCACTCGCTAAGTGGTGCTTTTTCTTTATTTCTTGATGAACAAACAATAATATTTTACTATTAAGAGTTGGAATTCTGCATCACCGTGTATATTTTTTTACACACAAATACCAAATATACTACCTAAGTGTTGCACACATGATAAAGGGGAAAGGAAATCTATACATTACAAAAAAAAATTTAAAAAATGAAGTTAGTACCTGTTGTTATACATGAAGCAATTTAACCCTTGCAGGATTTATGAGACCACGTGACACTCATCCTAAGTGGAAAAAGTATGTCTTCAAACACTAGTTTCTTCAATTTTCTTCAAAACTGTACTATTTGGTATAAATATGTTGTTAGGCAACATCTCAACAATATAACATAGGTCATTTTTCATATATATTATATTGTTGTGTATTGCTCCTAACTACTATATACTAAAGGCTTTATCTCCGAACCTTCTCTACATATTTTAACGAAATAAAAATCAAATTGAAGAACATTGCCCCTGTTATGATATGAGTTCCAGCACAGTTCCCTGCCGTAGAAGGAGAGTTACATTGTATATATCATATTTTGTACTGTTTAACTCTTTTTACAGAATATAACAGATTTTATACCATAATATGTCTCATTGCCTCATAACAATATGGCTGACCAATGACAACCGAGAAGTTAGAATATGTACTATTCAGAACTACATACACCGCACTCGCTAAGAGGTGCTTTTTATTTATTTCTTGATGAACAAACAATAATATTTTACTATCAAGGGTTGGGATTCTGCACCACCATGCATATTTTTTTTCACACAACTACCAAATATACTACCTAAGTATTGGACACATGATAAAGGGGAATGAAAATCTATACATTACAACAATAAATTTTAAAAAATGAAGTTAGTACCTGTTGTTATACATGAAGTAATTTAACCCTTGCAGGATTGATGAGACCACGTGACACTCATCCAAAGTGGAAAAAGTATGTCTTCAAACACAATTTTCTTCAATTTTCTTCAAAACTGTACTATTTGGTATAAATATGTTGTTAGGCAACATCTCAACCATATAACATAGGTCATTTTTCATATATATTATATTGTTGTGCATTGCTTCTAACTACTATATACTAAAGGCTATATCTCCGAATCTTCTCTACATATTTTAACGAAATAAAAATCAAATTGAAGAGCATTGCCCCTTTTACGATATGAGTGCCAGCAGAGTCCCCTACCGTAGAAGAAGAGTTACCTTGTATGTATCATATTTTGTACTGTTTAACTTTTTTTACAGAATATAACAGATTTTATTCCATAATATTTCTCATTGCCTCATAACAATATTCATGACCACTGTCAATCCAGGAGTAAGAACTTGTACCATTCAGAACTACATACAGCGCACTCGCTAAGTGGGGCTCTTTCTTTATTTCTTGATGAACAAACAATAATTTTTTGCTATTAAGGGCTGGAATTCTGCATCACCATGTATATTTTTTTACACACAACTACCAAATATACTACCTAAGTGTTGCACACATGATAAAGGGGAAAGGAAATCTATACATTACAACAATAAATTTAAAAAAATGAAGTTAGTACCTGTTGTTATACATGAAGCAATTTAACCCTTGCAGGATTGATGAGACCACGTGACACTCATCCTAAGTTGAAAAAGTATGTCTTCAAACACTATTTTCTTCAACTTTCTTAAAAACTGTACTATTTGGTATAAATATGTTGTTAGGTAACTTGTCAACAATATAACATAAGTCATTTTTCATATATATTATATTGTTGTGCACTGCTCCTTACTACTATATACTAAAGGCTATATCTCCGAATCTTCTGCACATATTTTAACGAAATAAAAATCAAATTGAAGAGCATTGCCCTTTTTGTGATGTGAGTGCAAGCAGAATCCACTACCGTAGAAGGAGAGTTACCTTGTATTTATCTAATTTTGTACTCTTTAACTCTCTTTACAGAATATAACAGATTTTATCTCATAATATGTCTCATTGCCTCATAACAATATGGCTGACCAATGACAACCGAGAAGTAAGAATATGTACTATTCAGAACTACATACACCGCACTCGCTAAGTGGTGCTTTTTCTTTATTTCTTGATGAACAAACAATAATATTTTACTATCAAGGGTTGGAATTCTGCATCACCATGTATATTTTTTTACACACAACTACCAAATATACTACCTAAGTGTTGCACACATGATAAAGGGGAATGAAAATCTATAAATTACAACAATAAATTTTAAAAAATGAAGTTAGTACCTGTTGTTATACATGAAGCAATTTAACCCTTGCAGGATTGATGAGACCACGTGACACTCATCCTAAGTGGAAAAAGTATGTCTTCAAACACTATTTTCTTCAATTTTCTTCAAAACTGTACTATTTGGTATAAATATGTTTTTAGGCAACATCTCAACAATATAACATAGGTCATTTTTCATATATATTATATTGTTGTGCATTGCTCCTAACTACTATATACTAAAGACAATATCTCCGAAATTTTGAACATATTTTAACGAAATAAATATCAAATTGAAGAACATTGCCCCTGTTATGATATGAGTGCCAGCAGAGTTCCCTCCGGTAGAAGGAGAGTTACATTGTATATATCATATTTTGTACTGTTTAACTCTTTTTACAAAAAGAACAGATTTTATCCCATAATATGTTTCATTGCCTCATAACAATAGGGCTGACCAGTGTCAATCCAGGAGTAAGAACTTGTACCATTCAGAACTACATACAGCGCACTCGCTAAGTGGGGCTCTTTCTTTATTTCTTGATGAACAAACAATAATTTTTTGCTATTAAGGGGTGGAATTCTGCATCACCATGTATATTTTTTTACACACAACTACCAAATATACTACCTAAGTGTTGCACACATGATAAAGGGGAAAGGAAATCTATACATTACAACAATAAATTTTAAAAAATGCAGTTAGTACCTGTTGTTATACATGAAGCAATTTAAACATTGCAGGATTGATGAGACCACGTGACACTCATCCTAAGTTAAAAAAGTATGTCTTCAAACACTATTTTCATCAACTTTCTTCAAAACTGTACTATTTGGTATAAATATGTTGTTAGGCAACTTGTCAACAATATAACATAAGTCATTTTTCATATATATTATATTGTTGTGCATTGCTCCTAACTACTATATACCGAAGGCTGTATCACCGAATCTTCTGCACATATTTTAACGAAATAAAAATCAAATTCAAGAGCATTGCCCCTTTTATGATATGAGTGCCAGCAAAGTTCCCTGCCGTAGAAGGAGAGTTACCTTGTATGTATCATATTTTGTACTGTTTAACTCTTTTTACAGAATATAACAGATTTTATCCCATAATATGTCTCATTGCATCATAACAATATGGCTGACCAATGGCAACCGAGAAGTAAGAACGTGTACCATTCAGAACTACATACACCGCACTCGCTAAGTGGGTCTTTTCCTTTATTTCTTGATGAACAAACAATAATTTTTCGCTATTAAGGGCTGGAATTCTGCATCACCCTGTATATTTTTTTACCAACAACTACCAAATATACTACCTAAGTGTTGGACACATGATAAAGGGGAAAGAAAATCTATACATTACAAAAAAAAAATTTAAAAAATGAAGTTAGTACCTGTTGTTATACATGAAGCAATTTAACCCTTGCAGGATTGATGAGACCACGTGACACTCATCCTAAGTTGAAAAAGTATGTCTTCAAACACAATTTTTTTCAATTTTCTTCAAAACTCTACTATTTGGTATAAATATGTTGTTAGGCAAATTGTCAACAATATAAAATATGTTATTTTTCATATATATTATATTGTAGTGCATTGCTCCTAACTACTATATACTAAAGGCTATATCTCCGAATCTTCTGCACATATTTTAACGAAATAAAAATCAAATTGAAGAACATTGCCCCTGTTATGATATGAGTGCCAGCACAGTCCCCTGCAGTAGAAGGAGAGTTACATTGTATGTATCATATTTTGTACTGTTTAACTCTTTTTACAGAATATAACAGATTTTATCCCATAATATGTTTCATTGCCTCATAACAATATGGCTGACCAATGACAACCGAGAAGTAAGTACGTGTGCCATTCAGAATTACATACACCGCACTCGCTAAATGGTGCTTTTTATTTATTTCTTGATGAACAAACAATAATTTTTTAATATTAAGGGCTGGAATTCTGTATCACCCTGTATATTTTTTTACACACAACTACTAAATATATTACGTAAGTGTTACACACATGATAAAGGGGAAAGAAAATCTATACATTACAACAACAAATTTTAGAAAATGAAGTTAGTACCTGTTGTAATACATGAAGCAATTTAACCCTTGCAGGATTGATGAGACCACGTGACACTCATCCTAAGCGGAAAACTATGTCTCCAAACGCTATTTTCTTCAACTTTATTCAAAACTGTACTATTTAGTATAAATATGTTGTTAGGCAACATCTCAACCATATAACATATTTCATTTTTCATATATATTATATTTTTGTGCTTTGCTCCTAACTACTATATACTAAAGACAATATCTCCGAAACTTTTGAACATATTTTAAAAAAATAAAGCTCAAATTGAAGAGCATTGCCCCTTTTATGACATGAGTGCCAGCAGAGTCCCCTACCGTAGATGGAGAATTACCTTGTTCATTTCAGATATTGTACTGTTTAACTCTTTTTACAGAATATAACAGATTTTATACCATAACATGTTTCATTGCTTCATAACAATATGGCTGACCAATGACAACCGTGAAGTAAGAACGTGTACCATTCAGAATTACATACACCGCACTCGCTAAGTGGTGCTTTTTCTTTATTTCTTGGTGAACAAACAATAATTTTTTAATATTAAGGGCTGGAATTCTGTATCACCCTGTATATTTTTTTACACACAACTACCAAATATAGTACGTAAGTGTTACACACATGATAAAGGGGAAAGAAAATCTATACATTACAACAAAAAATTTTAAAAAATGAAGTGAGTACATGTTGTTATACATGAAGCAATTTAACCCTTGCAGGATTGATGAGACCACGTGACACTCATCCTAAGTGGAAAACTATGTCTCCAAACGCTATTTTCTTCAATTTTATTCAAAACTGTACTATTTAGTATAAATATGTTGTTAGGCAACATCTCAACCATATATGTCATTTTTCATATATATCATATTTTTGTGCTTTGCTCCTAACTACTATATACTAAAGGCTATATCTCCAAAACTTGTGAACATATTTTAACAAAATAAAACTCAAATTGAAGAGCTACCGCCTTTTATGATACGAGTGCAAGCAGAGTCCCCTACCGTAGATGGAGAATTACCTTGTTCATTTCAGATTTTGTACTGTTTAACTCTCATTACAGAATTAAACAGATTTTATCCCATAATATGTCTCATTGCCTCATAACAATATGGCTGACCAGCGACAACCGAGGAGTAAGAACTTGTACCATTCAGAACTACATACACCGCACTCGCTAAGTGGGGCTTTTTCTTTATTTCTTGATGAACAAACAATAATTTTTCGCTATTAAGGGTTGGAATTCTGCATCACCCTGTATATTTTTATACACACAACTACCAAATATACTACGTAAGTGTTGCCCACATGATAAAGGGGAAAGAAAATCTATACATTACAACAAAAAATTTTAAAAAATGAAGTTAGTACCTGTTGTTATACATGAATCAATTTAACCCTTGCAGGATTGATGAGACCACGTGACACTCATCCTAAGTTGAAAAAGTATGTCTTCAAACACTATTTTCTTCAATTTTCTTGAAAACTGTACTATTTAGTATAAATATGTTGTTAGGCAACATCTCAACAATATAAAATATGTCATTTTTCATATATATTATATTGTTGTGCGATGCTCCTGACTACTATATACTAAAGGCTATATCTCCGAATCTTCTCCACATATTTTAACGAAATAAAAATCAAATTGTCGAGCATTGCTCCTTTCTGATATAAGTGCAGCAGAGTCCACTGCCGTAGAAAGAGGGTTACCTTGTATATATTATATTTTGTTCTGTTTAATCTTTTTACAGAATATAACAGATTTTATCCCATAATATGTTTCATATCCTCATAACAATATGGCTGACCAATGACAACCGAGAAGTAAGAACGTGTACAATTCAGAATTACATACACCGCACTCGCTAAGTGGTGCTTTTTCTTTATTTCTTGATGAACAAACAATAATTTTTTAATATTAAGGGCTGGAATTCTGTATCACCCTTATATTTTTTTACACACAACTACCAAATATAGTACGTAAGTGTTACACACATGATAATGGGGAAAGAAAATCTATACATTACAACAAAAAATTTTAAAAAATGAAGTGAGTACATGTTGTTATACATGAAGCAATTTAACCCTTGCAGGATTGATGAGACCACTTGACACTCATCCTAAGTGGAAAACTATGTCTCCAAACGCTATTTTCTTCAATTTTATTCAAAACTGTACTATTTAGTATAAATATGTTGTTAGGCAACATCTCAACCATATAACATATGTCATTTTTCATATATATTATATTGTTGTGCATTGCTCCTTACTACTATATACTAAAGGCTATATCTCCAAAACTTGTGAACATATTTTAAAAAAATAAAGCTCAAATTGAAGAGCATTGCCCCTTTTATTACATGAGTGCCAGCAGAGTCCCCTACCGTAGATGGAGAATTACCTTGTTCATTTCAGATTTTGTACTGTTTAACTCTTTTTACAGAATATAACAGATTTTATACCATAATATGTTTCATTGCCTCATAACAATATGGCTGACCAATGACAACCGTGAAGTAAGAACGTGTACCATTCAGAATTACATACAGCGCACTCGCTAAGTGGTGCTTTTTCTTTATTTCTTGATGAACAAACAATAATTTTTTAATATTAAGGGCTGGAATTCTGTATCACCCTGTATATTTTTTTACCAACAACTACCAAATATACTACCTAAGTGTTGCACACATGATAAAGGGGAAAGAAAATCTATACATTACAACAAAAAATTTTAAAAAAATGAAGTTAGTACCTTTTGTTATACATGATGCAATATAACCCTTGCAGGATTGATGAGACCACGTGACACTCATCCTAAGTGGAAAACTATGTCTCCAAACGCTATTTTCTTCAATTTTATTCAAAACTGTACTATTTAGTATAAATATGTTGTTAGGCAACATCTCAACCATATAACATATGTCATTTTTCATATATATTATATTGTTGTGCATTGCTCCTAACTACTATATACTAAAGACAATATCTCCGAAACTTTTGAACATATTTTAACAAAATAAAGCTCAAATTGAAGAGCATTGCCCCTTTTATGACATGAGTGCCAGCAGAGTCCCCTCCGTAGAAGAAGAGTTACCTTGTATGTATCAAATTTTGTACTGTTTAGCTCTCATTACACAATATAACAGATTTTATCCCATAATATGTCTATTTGCTTCGTAACAATATTACTGACCAGTGACAACCGAGGAGTAAGAACTTGTACCATTCAGAACTACATACACCGCACTCGCTAAGTGGTGCTTTTTCTTTATTTCTTGATGAACAAACAATAATTTTTCGCTATTAAGATCTGGAATTCTGCATCACCCTGTATATTTTTTTACAAACAACTACTAAATATACTACCTAAGTGTAGCACACATGATAAAGGGGAAACAAAATCTATACATTACAACAAAAAATTTTAAAAAATGAAGTTAGTCCCTGTTGTTATACATGAAGCAATTTAACCCTTGCAGGATTGATGAGACCACGTGACACTCATCCTAAGTAGAAAAAGTGTGTCTTCAAACAAAATTTTCTTCGATTTTCTTCAAAACTGTACTATTTGGTATAAATATGTTGTTAGAAAACATCTCAACAAAATAACATATGTCATTTTTCATATATATTATATTGTTGTGCATTGCTCCTAACTAGTATATACTAAAGACAATATCTCCGAAACTTTTGAACATATTTTAACAAAATAAAGTTCAAATTGAAGAGCATTGCCCCTTTTATGACATGAGTGCCAGCAGAGTCCCCTCCGTAGAAGAAGAGTTACCTTGTATGTATCAAATTTTGTACTGTTTAACTCTCATTACAGAATATAACAGATTTTATCCCATAATATGTTTCATTGCCTCATAACAATATGGCTGACCAATGACAACGGAGAAGCAAAAACGTATACCATTCAGAGTTACATACACTGAACTCGCTAAGTGGTGCTTTTTCTTTATTTCTTGATGAACAAATAATAATATTTTGCTATTAAGGGCTGGAATTCTGCATCACCCTGTATATTTTTTACACACATCTACCAAATATACTACGTTAGTGTTGCACACATGATAAAGGGGAAAAGAAATCTATACATTACAAAAAAAATTAAAAAATGAAGTTAGTACCTGTTGTTATACATGAAGCAATTTAACCCTTGCAGGATTGATGAGACCACGTGACACTCATCCTAAGTAGAAAAAGTGTGTCTTCAAACGTAATTTTCTTCAATTTTCTTCAAAACTGTACTATTTGGTATAAATATGTTGTTAGGCAAAATCTCAACCATATAACATATGTCATTTTTCATATATATTATATTTTTGTGCTTTGCTCCTAACTACTATATACTAAAGGCTATATCTCCAAAACTTGTGAATATATTTTAACAAAATAAAACTCAATTTGAAGAGCTACCCCCTTTTATGATATGAGTGCAAGCAGAGTCCCCTACCGTAGATGGAGAATTACCTTGTTCATATCATATTTTGTACTGTTTAACTCTTTTTACAGAATATAACAGATTTTATCCCATAATATGTCTAATTGCCTCATAACAATATGGCTGACCAATGACAAGTAAGAACGTGTACCATTCAGAATTACATACAGCGCACTCGCTAAGTGGTGCTTTTTCTTTATTTCTTGATGAACAAACAATAATTTTTTACTATTAAGGTTTGGAATTCTGCGTCACCCTGTATATTTTTTTTACACACAACTACCAAATATACTACGTAAGTGTTGCACACATGATAAAGGGGAAAGGAAATCTATACATTAAAACAGAAAAATTTAAAAAATGAAGTTAGTACCTATTGTTAAACATGAAGCAATTTAACGCTTGCAGGATTGAGGAGACCACGTGACACTCATTCTAAGTAGAAATAGTATGTCTTCAAACACTATTTTCTTCAATTTTCTTCAAAACTATACTATTTGGTATAAATATGTTTTTAGGCAACATCTCAACAATATAACATATGTCATTTTTCATATATATTATATTGTTGTGCATTGCTCCTAACTACTATATACTAAAGACAATATCTTCGAAACTTTTGAACATATTTTAACAAAATAAAAATCAAATTGAAGAGCTACCCCCTTTTATGATACGAGTGCAAGCAGAGTCCCCTACCGTAGACGGAGAATTACCTTGTTCATTTTAGATTTTGTACTGTTTAACTCTCATTACAGAATATAACAGATTTTATCCCATAATATGTCTCATTGCCTCATAACAATATGGCTGACCAGTGACAACCGAGGAGTAAGAACTTGTACCATTCAGAACTACATACACCGCACTCGCTAAGCTGTGCTTTTTCTTTATTTCTTGATGAACAAAGAATAATTTTTCGCTATTAAGGGATGGAATTCTGCATCACCCTGTATATTTTTTTACACACAACTACCAAATATACTACCTAAGTGTTGCACACATGATAAAGTGGAAAGAAAATCTATACATTACAACAAAAAATTTTAAAAAATGAAGTTAGTACCTGTTGTTATACATGAAGCAATTTAACCCTTGCAGGATTGATGAGACCACGTGACACTCATCCTAAGTTGAAAAAGTATGTCTTCAAACACTATTTTCTTCAATTTTCTTGAAAACTGTACTATTTAGTTAAAATATGTTGTTACGCAACATCTCAACAATATAAAATATGTCATTTTTCATATATATTATATTGTTGTGCGTTGCTCCTAACTACTATATACTAAAGGCTATATCTCCGAATCTTCTCCACATATTTTAACGAAATAAAAATCAAATTGTAGAGCATTGCTCCTTTCTGATATAAGTGCAGCAGAGTCCACTGCCGTAGAATAAGGGTTACCTTGTATATATTATATTTTGTTCTGTTTAATCTTTTTACAGAATATAACAGATTTTATCCCATAAAATGTTTCATATCCTCATAACAATATGGCTGACCATTGACAACCGAGAAGTAAGAACATGTACAATTCAGAATTACATACACCGCACTCGCTAAGTGGTGCTTTTTCTTTATTTCTTGATGAACAAACAATAATTTTTTAATATTAAGGGCTGGAATTCTGTATCACCCTGTATATTTTTTTACACACAACTACCAAATATAGTACGTAAGTGTTACACACATGATAAAGGGGAAAGAAAATCTATACATTACAACAAAAAATTTTAAAAAATGAAGTGAGTACATGTTGTTATACATGAAGCAATTTAACCCTTGCAGGATTGATGAGACCACGTGACACTCATCCTAAGTGGAAAACTATGTCTTCAAACGCTATTTTCTTCAATTTTATTCAAAACTGTACTATTTAGTATAAATATGTTTTTAGGCAACATCTCAACAATATAACATATGTCATTTTTCATATATATTATATTGTTGTGCATTGCTCCTAACTACTATATACTAAAGACAATATCTCCGAAACTTTTGAACATATTTTAACAAAATAAAGCTCAAATTGAAGAGCATTGTCTCTTTTATGACATGAGTGCCAGCAGAGTCCCCTCCGTAGAAGAAGAG
Organism: Thermobia domestica; assembly: GCF_964235325.1. Lineage (NCBI taxonomy): Eukaryota > Metazoa > Arthropoda > Insecta > Zygentoma > Lepismatidae > Thermobia > Thermobia domestica. The sequence goes on along the minus strand of NC_137460.1, from coordinate 183,629,283 downwards.
TTACCTTGTATGTATCAAATTTTACTGTTTAGCTCTCATTACAGAATATAACAGATTTTATCCCATAATATGTCTCATTGCCTCATAACAATATGGCTGACCAGTGACAACCGATTAGTAAGAACTTGTACCATTCAGAACTACATACAAGGCACTCGCTAAGTGAGGCTTTTTCTTTATTTCTTGATGAACAAACAATAATTTTTCGCTATTAAGGGCTGGAATTCTGCATCACCCTATATATTTTTTTACCAACAACTACCAAATATACTTCCTAAGTGTTGCACACATGATAAAGGGGAAAGAAAATCTATACATTACAACGAAAAATTTTAAAAAATGAAGTTAGTACCTGTTGTTATACATGAAGCAATTTAACCCTTGCAGGATTGATGAGACCTAGTGACACTCATCCTAACTTGAAAAAGTATGTCTTCAAACACTATTTTCTTCAATTTTCTTCAAAACTGTACTATTTAGTATAAATATGTTGTTAGGCAACATCTCAACCATATAACATATGTCATTTTTCATATATATTATATTGTTGTGCGTTGCTCCTAACTACTATATACTAAAAGCTATATCTCCGAATCTTCTGCACATATTTTGACGAAATAAAAATCCAATTGTAGAGCATTGCCCCTCTATGATAAGAGTGCAAACAGAGTCCCCTACCGTAGAGAGAGAATTACCTTGTATGTATCATATTTTGTGCTGTTTAACTCTCATTACAGAATGTAAAAGATTTTATCCCATAATATGTCTCATTGCCTCATAACAATATGGCTGACAAATGACAACCGAGAAGCAAGAACGTGTACCATTCAGAACTACATACACCGCACTCGCTAAGTGGTGCTTTTTCTTTATTTCTTGATGAACAAACAATAATTTTTTAATATTAAGGGCTGGAATTCTGCATCACCCTGTATATTTTTTTACACACAACTACCAAATATACTACCTAAGTGTTGCACACATGATAAAAAGGAAAGAAGATCTATACATTACAACAAAAAATTTTAAAAAATGAAGTTAGTACCTGTTGTTATACATGAAGCAATTTAACCCTTGCAGGATTGATGAGACCACGTGACACTCATCCTAAGTGGAAAACTATGTCTCCAAACGCTAGTTTCTTCCATTTTATTCAAAACTGTACTATTTAGTATATATATGTTGTTAGGCAACATCTCAACCATATAACATATGTCATTTTTCATATATATTATATTTTTGTGCTTTGCTGCTAACTACTATATACTAAAGGCTATATCTCCAAAACTTGTGAACATATTTTAACAAAATAAAACTCAAATTGAAGAGCTACCCCCTTTTATGATATGAGTGCAAGCAGAGTCCCCTACCGTAGATCAAGAATTACCTTGTTCATATCAGATTTGGTACTGTTTAACTCTTTTTACAGAATATAACAGATTTTATTCCATAATATGTCTAATTGCCTCATAAGAATATGGCCGACCAATGACAACCGAGAAGTAAGAACGTGTACCTTTCAGAATTACATACAGCGCACTCGTTAATTGGTGCTTTTTCTTTATTTCTTCATGAACAAACAATAATTTTTCGCTATTAAGGGCTGGAATTCTGCATCACCCTATATATTTTTTTACCAACAACTACCAAATATACTACCTAAGTGTTGCACACATGATAAAGGGGAAAGAAAATCTATACATTACAACAAAGAATTTTAAAAAATGAAGTTAGTATCTGTGGTTATACATGAAGCAATTTAACCCTTGCAGGATTGATGAGACCACGTGACACTCATCCTAAGTTGAAAAAGTATGTCTTCAAACACTATTTTCTTCAATTTTCTTTACAACTGTACTATTTGGTATAAATATGTTGTTAGGCAACATCTCAACCATATAACATATGTCATTTTTCATATATATTATATTGTTGTGCATTGCTCCTAACTACTATATACTAAAGACAATATCTCCGAAACTTTTGAACATATTTTAACAAAATCAAGCTCAAATTGAAGAGCATTGCCCCTTTTATGACATGAGTGCCAGCAGAGTTTTCTCCGTAGAAGAAGAGTTACCTTGTATGTATCAAATTTTGTACTGTTTTACTCTCATTACAGAATATAACAGATTTTATCCCATAATATGTCTAATTGCCTCATAACAATATGGCTGACCAATGACAACCGAGAAGTAAGAACGTGTATAATTCAGAATTACATACAGCGCACTCGCTAAGTGGTGCTTTTTCTTTATTTCTTGATGAACAAACAATAATTTTTCGCTATTAAGGCTGGAATTCTACATCACCCTGTATATTTTTTTACCAACAACTACCAAATATACTACCTAAGTGTTGCACACATGATAAAGGGGAAAGAAAATCTATACATTACAACAAAAAATTTTAAAAAATGAAGTTAGTACCTGTTGTTATACTTGAAGCAATTTAACCCTTGCAGGATTGATGAGACCACGTGACACTCATCCTAAGTGGAAAACTATGTCTCCAAACGCTATTTTCTTCAATTTTATTCAAAACTGTACTATTTAGTATAAATATGTTGTTAGGCAACATCTCAACCATATAACATATGTCATTTTTCATATATATTATATTGTTGTGCATTGCTCCTAACTACTATATACTAAAGACAATATCTCCGAAACTTTTGAACATATTTTAACAAAATCAAGCTCAAATTGAAGAGCATTGCCCCTTTTATGACATGAGTGCCAGCAGAGTCTTCTCCGTAGAAGAAGAGTTACCTTGTATGTATCAAATTTTGTACTGTTTTACTCTCATTACAGAATATAACAGATTTTATCCCATAATATGTCTCATTGCCTCATAACAATATGGCTGACCAGTGACAACCGAGGAGTAAGAACTTGTTCTATTCAGAACTACATGCACCGCGCTCGCTAAGTGGGGCTTTTTCTTTATTTCTTGATGAACAAACAATAATTTTTCGCTATTAATGGCTGGAATTCTGCATCACCCTGTATATTTTCTTACCAACAACTACCAAATATACTACCTAAGTGTTGCACACATGATAAAGGGGAAAGAAAATCTATACATTACAACAAAAAATTTTAAAAAATGAAGTTAGTACCTGTTGTTATACATGAAGCAATTTAACATTTGCAGGATTGATGAGACCACGTGACACTCATCCTAAGTAGAAAAAGTGTGTCTTCAAAAAAAATTTTCTTCAATTTTCTTCAAAACTGTACTATTTGGTATAAATATGTGGTTAGAAAACATCTCAACAATATAACATATGTCATTTTTCATATATATTATATTGTTGTGCATTGCTCCTAACTAGTATATACTAAAGACAATATCTCCGAAACTTTTGAACATATTTTAACAAAATAAAGCTCAAATTGAAGAGCATTGTCCCTTTTATGACATGAGTGCCAGCAGAGTCCCCTCCGTAGAAGAAGAGTTACCTTGTATGTATCAAATTTTGTACTGTTTTACTCTCATTACAGAATATAACAGATTTTATCCCATAATATGTTTCGTTGCCTCATCACAATATGGCTGACCAGTGGCAAGCGAGAAGTAAGAGCTTGTACCATTCAGAACTACATAAACCGCACTCGCTAAGTGGTGCTTATTCTTTATTTCTTGATGAAAATACAATAACTTTTTACTATTTAGGGCTGGAATTCTGCATCACCCTGTATAATTTTTTTACACACAACTACCAAATATACTACGTAAGTGTTGCACACATGATAAAGGGGAAAGAAAATCTATACATTACAACAACAAATTTAAAAAAATGAAGTTAGTACCTGTTGTTATACATGAGGCAATTTAACCCTTGCAGGATTGAGGAGAAAACGTGACACTCATCCTGAGAAGAGAAAGCATGTCTTCAAACACAATTTTCTTCAATTTTCTTCAAAACTGTACTATTTTGTATAAATATGTTGTTAGGCAACATCTCAACAATATAACATATGTCATTTTTCATATATATTATATTGTTGTGCATTGCTCCTTACTACTATATACTAAAGGCTATATCTCCGAACCTTCTCTACATATTTTAACGAAATAAAAATCAAATTGATGAGCATTGCCCCTTTTACGATATGACTGCCAGCAGAGTCCCCTACCGTAGAAGAAGAGTTACCTTGTATGTATCTTATTTTGTACTGTTTAACTCTCTTTATAGAATATAACAGATTTTATCCCTTAATATGTCTAATTGCCTCATAACTATTTTGCTGACCAATGACAACAGAGAAGTAAGAATATGTACTATTCAGAACTACATACAACGCACTCGCTAAGTGGTGCTTTTTCTTTATTTCTTGATGAACAAACAATAATATTTTACTATTAAGGGTTGGAATTCTGCATCACCGTGTATATTTTTTTACACACAACTACCAAATATACTACCTAAGTGTTGCACACATGATAAAGGGGAAAGGAAATCTATACATTACAACAAAAAAATTTAAAAAATGAAGTTAGTACCTCTTGTTATACATGAAGCAATTTAACCCTTGCAGGATTTATGAGACCACGTGACACTCATCCTAAGTGGAAAAAGTATGTCTTCAAACACTATTTTCTTCAATTTTCTTAAAAATTGTACTATTTGGTATAAATATGTTGTTAGGCAACATCTCAACAATATAACATATGTCATTTTTCATATATATTATATTGTTGTGCATTGCTCCTAACTACTATATACTAAAGGGTATATCTCCGAATCTTCTGCACATATTTTGTCAAAATAAAAATCAAATTGAAGAACATTGCCCCTGTTATGATATGAGTTCCAGCACATAATATAACAGATTTTATACCATAATATGTCTCATTGCCTCATAACAATATGGCTGACCAATGACAACCGAGAAGTAAGAATATGTACTATTCAGAACTACATACACCGCACTCGCTAAGAGGTGCTTTTTATTTATTTCTTGATGAACAAACAATAATATTTTACTATCAAGGGTTGGAATTCTGCACCACCATGCATATTTTTTTTCACACAACTACCAAATATACTACCTAAGTATTGGACACATGATAAAGGGGAATGAAAATCTATACATTACAACAATAAATTTTAAAAAATGAAGTTAGTACCTGTTGTTATACATGAAGCAATTTAACCCTTGCAGGATTGATAAGACCACGTGACACTCATCCTAAGTAAAAAAATTATGTCTTCAAACACTATTTTCTACAATTTTCTTCTAAACTATACTATTTGGTATAAATATGTTGTTAGGCAACATCTCAACAATATAACATATGTCATTTTTCATATATATTATATTGTTGTGCACTGCTCCTTACTACTATATACTAAAGGCTATATCTCCGAATCTTCTGCACATATTTTAACGAAATAAAAATCAAATTGAAGAGCATTGCTCTCTTTGTGATGTGAGTGCAAGCAGAATCCACTACCGTAGAAGGAGAGTTACATTGTATATATCTTATTTTGTACTGTTTAACTCTCTTTACAGAATATAACAGATTTTATCCCATAATATGTCTCATTTCCTCATAACAATATGGCTGACCAATGACAACCGAGAAGTCAGAATATGTACTATTCAGAACTACGCACACCGCACTCGCTAAGTGGTGCTTTTTCTTTATTTCTTGATGAACAAACAATATTATTTTACTATCAAGGGTTGGAATTCTGCATCACCATGTATATTTTTTTACACACAACTACCAAATATACTACCTAAATGTTTGACACATGATAAAGGGGAAAGAAAATCTATACATTAGAACAAAAAACTTAAAAAATGAAGTTTGTACCTGTTGTTATACATGAGGCAATTTAACCCTTGCAGGATTGATAATACCACGTGACACTCATCCTAAGTAGAGAAAGTATGTCTTCAAACACAATTTTCTTCATTTTTCTTCAAAGCTATACTATTTGGTATAAGTATGTAGTTAGGCAACATCTCTACAATATAACATATGTCATTTTTCATATATATTATATTTTTGTGCATTGCTCCTAACTACTATATACTAAAGGCTATATCTCCGAGTCTTCTGCACATATTTTAACGAAATAAAAATCAAATTGAAGAGCATTGCCCCGTTTGTGATGTGAGTACAAGCAGAGTCCACTACCGTAGAAGGAGAGTTACCTTGTATGTATCACATTTTGTACTGTTTAACTCTCTTTACAGAATATAACAGATTTTATCCCATAATATGTCTCATTGCCTCATAACAATATGGCTGACCAATGACAACCGAGAAGTAAGAATATGTACTATTCAGAACTACATACACCGCACTCGCTAAGTGGGGCTTTTTCTTTTTTTCATGATGAACAAACAATAATATTTTACTATTAAGGGTTGGAATTCTGCATCACCCTGTATATTTTTTTACACACAACTACGAAATATACTACGTAAGTGTTGCACACATGATAAAGGGGAAAGGAAATCTATACATTACAACAAAAAATTTAAAAAATGAAGTTAGTACCTGTTGTTATACATGAAGCAATTTAACCTTTGCAGGATTGATAAGACCACGTGACACTCATCCTAAGTAGAGAAAGTATGTCTTCAAACACAATTTTCTTCAATTTTCTTCAAAACTGTACTATTTGGTATAAATATTTTGTTAAGCAACATGTCAACAATATAACATATGTCATTTTTCATATATATTATATTTTTGTGCATTGCTCCTAACTACTATATACTAAAGGCTATATCTCCGAGTCTTCTGCACATATTTTAACGAAATAAAAATCAAATTGAAGAGCATTGCCCCTTTTATGATATGAGTGGCAGAACAGTCCCCTGCCGTAGAAGGAGAGTTACCTTATATATATCAAATTTTGTTCTGCTTAACTCTTTTTACAGAATATAACAGATTTTTTCCCATAATATGTTTCGTTGCCTCATAACAATATGGCTGACCAATGACAACCGAGAAATGAGAACATGTACCATTCAGAACTACATACACGGCACTCGCTAAGTGGTGCTTTTTCATTATTTCTTGATGAACAAACAATAATATTTTACTATTAAGGGTTGGAATTCTGCATCACCCTTTATATTTTTTTACACACAACTACCAAATATACTACGTAAGTGTTGCACACATGATAAAGGGGAAAGGAAATCTATACATTACAACAAAAAATTTAAAAAATGAAGTTAGTACCTGTTGTTATACATGAGGCAATTTAACCCTTGCTGGATTGATGAGACCACGTGACACTCATCCTAAGTGGAAAAAGTATGTCTTCAAACACTATTTTCTTCAATTTTCTTAAAAACTGTACTATTTGGTATAAATATGTTGTTAGGCAAGTTGTCAACAATATAACATATGTCATTTTTCATATATATTACGTTGTTGTGCATTGCTCCTAACTACTATATACTAAAGGCTATATCTCCGAAACTTTTGAACATATTTTAACGAAATAAAAATCAAAATGAAGAGCATTGCCCCTTTTATGATATGAGTGGCAGAACAGTCCCCTGCCGTAGAAGGAGAGTTACCTTATATATATCAAATTTTGTTCTGCTTAACTTTTTTTACAGAATATAACAGATTTTTTCCCATAATATGTTTCGTTGCCTCATAACAATATGGCTGACCAATGACAACCGAGAAATGAGAACATGTACCATTCAGAACTACATACACGGCACTCGCTAAGTGGTGCTTTTTCATTATTTCTTGATGAACAAACAAAAATTTCTTGCTATTTAGGGCTGGAATTCGGCATCACCGTGTATATTTTTTTACACACAACTACCAAATATACTACGTAAGTGTTGCACACATGATAAAGGGGAAAGGAAATCCATACATTACAACAAAAAAATTTAAAAAATGAAGTTAGTACCTGTTGTTATACATGAAGCAATTTAACCCTTGCAGGATTTATGAGACCACGTGACACTCATCCTAAGTAGAGAAAGTATGTCTTCAAATAAAATTTTCTTCAATTTTCTTCAAAACTGTACTATTTGGTATAAATATTTTGTTAAGCAAGATGTCAACAATATAACATATGTCATTTTTCATATATATTATATTGTTGTGCATTGCTCCTAACTACTATATACTAAAGGGTATATCTCCAAATCTTCTGCACATATTTTGTCGAAATAAAAATCAAATTGAAGAACATTGCCCCTGTTATGATATGAGTTCCAGCACAGTTCCCTGCCGTAGAAAAAGAGTTACATTGTATATATCATATTTTGTACTGTTTAACTCTTTTTACATAATATAACAGATTTTATACCATAATATGTCTCATTGCCTCATAACAATATGGCTGACCAATGACAACCGAGAAGTAAGAATATGTACTATTCAGAACTACATACACCGCACTCGCTAAGAGGTGCTTTTTATTTATTTCTTGATGAACAAACAATAATATTTTACTATCAAGGGTTGGAATTCTGCACCACCATGCATATTTTTTTCACACAACTACCAAATATACTACCTAAGTATTGGACACGTGATAAAGGGGAATGAAAATCTATACATTACAACAATAAATTTTAAAAAATGAAGTTAGTACCTGTTGTTATACATGAGGCAATTTAACCCTTGCAGGATTGATAAGACCACGTGACACTCATCCTAAGTAAAAAAATTATGTCTTCAAACACTATTTTCTACAATTTTCTTCTAAACTATACTATTTGGTATAAATATGTTGTTAGGCAACATCTCAACAATATAACATATGTCATTTTTCATATATATTATATTGTTGTGCACTGCTCCTTACTACTATATACTAAAGGCTATATCTCCGAATCTTCTGCACATATTTTAACGAAATAAAAATCAAATTGAAGAGCATTGCTCTCTTTGTGATGTGAGTGCAAGCAGAATCCACTACCGTAGAAGGAGAGTTACATTGTATATATCTTATTTTGTACTGCTTAACTCTCTTTACAGAATATAACAGATTTTATCCCATAATATGTCTCATTTCCTCATAACAATATGGCTGACCAATGACAACCGAGAAGTCAGAATATGTACTATTCAAAACTACGCACACCGCACTCGCAAAGTGGTGCTTTTTCTTTATTTCTTGATGAACAAACAATATTATTTTACTATCAAGGGTTGGAATTCTGCATCACCATGTATATTTTTTTACACACAACTACCAAATATACTACCTAAATGTTTGACACATGATAAAGGGGAAAGAAAATCTATACATTAGAACAAAAAACTTAAAAAATGAAGTTTGTACCTGTTGTTATACATGAAGCAATTTAACCCTTGCAGGATTGATAAGACCACGTGACACTCATCCTAAGTAGAGAAAGTATGTCTTCAAACACAATTTTCTTCATTTTTCTTCAAAGCTATACTATTTGGTATAAGTATGTAGTTAGGCAACATCTCTACAATATAACATATGTCATTTTTCATATATATTATATTTTTGTGCATTGCTCCTAACTACTATATACTAAAGGCTATATCTCCGAGTCTTCTGCACATATTTTAACGAAATAAAAATCAAATTGAAGAGCATTGCCCCGTTTGTGATGTGAGTACAAGCAGAGTCCACTACCGTAGAAGGAGAGTTACCTTGTATGTATCATATTTTGTACTGTTTAACTCTCTTTACAGAATATAACAGATTTTATCCCATAATATGTCTCATTGCCTCATAACAATATGGCTGACCAATGACAACCGAGAAGTAAGAATATGTACTATTCAGAACTACATACACCGCACTCGCTAAGTGGGGCTTTTTCTTTTTTTCATGATGAACAAACAATAATATTTTACTATTAAGGGTTGGAATTCTGCATCACCCTGTATATTTTTTTACACACAACTACGAAATATACTACGTAAGTGTTGCACACATGATAAAGGGGAAAGGAAATCTATACATTACAACAAAAAATTTAAAAAATGAAGTTAGTACCTGTTGTTATACATGAAGCAATTTAACCTTTGCAGGATTGATAAGACCACGTGACACTCATCCTAAGTAGAGAAAGTATGTCTTCAAACACAATTTTCTTCAATTTTCTTCAAAACTGTACTATTTGTTATAAATATTTTGTTAAGCAACATGTCAACAATGTAACATATGTCATTTTTCATATATATTATATTTTTGTGCATTGCTTCTAACTACTATATACTAAAGGCTATATCTCCGAAACTTTTGAACATATTTTAACGAAATAAAAATCAAATTGAAGAGCATTGCCCTTGTTATGATATGAGTGCCAGCACAGTCCCCTGCCGTAGAAGGAGAGTTACCTTGTATATATCATATTTTGTTCTGTTTAACTCTTTTTACAGAATATAACAGACTTTATCCCATAATACGTTTCAATGCCTCATTCAATATGGCTGACCAGTGGCAAGCGAGAAGTAAGAACTTGTATCATTCAGAACTACATACACCGCACTCGCTAAGTGGGGCTTTTTCTTTATTTCTTGATGAACAAACAATAATATTTTACTATTAAGGGTTGGAATTCTGCATCATCCTGTATATTTTTTTACACACAACTACCAAATATACTACGTAAGTGTTGCCCACATGATAAAGGGGAAAGAAAATCTATACATTACAACAAAAAATTTTAAAAAATGAAGTTAGTACCTGTTGTTATACATGAAGCAATTTAACCCTTGCAGGATTGAGGAGACCACGTGACACTCATCCTACGTAGAAAAATTATGCCTTCAAACACTATTTTCTTCAATTTTCTTCAAAGCTATACTATTTGGTATAAGTATGTTGTTAGGAAACATCTCAACAATATAACATATGTCATTTTTCATATATATTATATTTTTGTGCATTGCTCCTAACTACTATATACTAAAGGCTATATCTCCGAGTCTTCTGCACATATTTTAACGAAATAAAAATCAAATTGAAGAGCATTCCCCCGTTTGTGATGTGAGTGCAAGCAGAGTCCACTACCGTAGAAGGAGAGTTACCTTGTATGTATCTTATTTTGTACTGTTTAACTCTCTTTACAGAATATAACAGATTTTATCCCATAATATGTCTCATTGCCTCATAACAATATGGCTGACCAATGACAACCGAGAAGTAAGAATATGTACTATTCAGAACTGCATACACCGCACTCGCTAAGTGGTGCTTTTTCTTTATTTCTTGATGAACAAACAATAATATTTTACTATTAAGGGTTGGAATTCTGCATCACCCTGTATATTTTTTTACACACAACTACCAAATATACTACGTAAGGGTTGCACACATGATAAAGGGGAAAGGAAATCTATACATTACAACAAAAAATTTAAAAAATGAAGTTAGTACCTGTTGTTATACATGAGGCAATTTAACCCTTGCTGGATTGATGAGACCACGTGACACTCATCCTAAGTGGAAAAAGTATGTCTTCAAACACTATTTTCTTCAATTTTCTTAAAAACTGTACTATTTGGTATAAATATGTTGTTAGGCAAGTTGTCAACAATATAACATATGTCATTTTTCATATATATTACGTTGTTGTGCATTGCTCCTAACTACTATATACTAAAGGCTATATCTCCGAAACTTTTGAACATATTTTAACGAAATAAAAATCAAAATGAAGAGCATTGCCCCTTTTATGATATGAGTGGCAGAACAGTCCCCTGCCGTAGAAGGAGAGTTACCTTATAAATATCAAATTTTGTTCTGCTTAACTCTTTTTACAGAATATAACAGATTTTTTCCCATAATATGTTTCGTTGCCTCATAACAATATGGCTGACCAATGACAACCGAGAAATGAGAACATGTACCATTCAGAACTACATACACGGCACTCGCTAAGTGGTGCTTTTTCATTATTTCTTGATGAACAAACAAAAATTTTTTGCTATTTAGGGCTGGAATTCGGCATCACCGTGTATATTTTTTTTACACACAACTACCAAATATACTATGTAAGTGTTGCACACATGACAAAGGGGAAAGGAAATCCATACATTACAACAAAAAAATTTAAAAAATGAAGTTAGTACCTGTTGTTATACATGAAGCAATTTAACCCTTGCAGGATTGATGAGACAACGTGACACTCTTCCTAAGTGGAAAAAGTATGTCTTCAAATACTATTTTCTTCAATTTTCTTCAAGACTGTACTATTTGGTATAAATATGTTGTTAGGCAACATCTCAACAATATAACATATGTCATTTTTCATATATATTATATTGTTGTGCATTGCTACTAACTACTATATACTAAAAGCTATATCTCCGAATCTTTTGCACATATTTTGACGAAATCAAAATCAAATTGAATAACATTGCCTCTGTTATGATATGAGTGCCAGCACAGTTCTTTGCCGTAGAAGGAGAGTTACATTGTATATATCATATTTTGTACTTTTTAACTCTTTTTACAGAATATAACAGATTTTATACCATAATATGTCTCATTGCCTCATAACAATATGGCTGACCAATGACAACCGAGAAGGAAGAATATGTACTATTCAGAACTACATACACCGCACTCGCTAAGAGGTGCTTTTTATTTATTTCTTGATGAACAAACAATAATATTTTACTATCAAGGGTTGGAATTCTGCACCACCATGCATATTTTTTTTCACACAACTACCAAATATACTACCTAAGTATTGGACACATGATAAAGGGGAATGAAAATCTATACATTACAACAATAAATTTTAAAAAATGAAGTTAGTACCTGTTGTTATACATGAGGCAATTTAACCCTTGCAGGATTGATAAGACCACGTGACACTCATCCTAAGTAAAAAAATTATGTCTTCAAACACTATTTTCTACAATTTTCTTCTAAACTATACTATTTGGTATAAATATGTTGTTAGGCAACATCTCAACAATATAACATATGTCATTTTTCATATATATTATATTGTTGTGCACTGCTCCTTACTACTATATACTAAAGGCTATATCTCCGAATCTTCTACACATATTTTAACGAAATAAAAATCAAATTGAAGAGCATTGCTCTCTTTGTGATGTGAGTGCAAGCAGAATCCACTACCGTAGAAGGAGAGTTACATTGTATATATATCTTATTTTGTACTGTTTAACTCTCTTTACAGAATATAACAGATTTTATCCCATAATATGTCTCATTTCCTCATAACAATATGGCTGACCAATGACAACCGAGAAGTCAGAATATGTACTATTCAAAACTACGCACACCGCACTCGCAAAGTGGTGCTTTTTCTTTATTTCTTGATGAACAAACAATATTATTTTACTATCAAGGGTTGGAATTCTGCATCACCATGTATATTTTTTTACACACAACTACCAAATATACTACCTAAATGTTTGACACATGATAAAGGGGAAAGAAAATCTATACATTAGAACAAATAACTTAAAAAATGAAGTTTGTACCTGTTGTTATACATGAGGCAATTTAACCCTTGCAGGATTGATAAGACCACGTGACACTCATCCTAAGTAGAGAAAGTATGACTTCAAACACAATTTTCTTCATTTTTCTTCAAAGCTATACTATTTGGTATAAGTATGTAGTTAGGCAACATCTCTACAATATAACATATGTCATTTTTCATATATATTATATTTTTGTGCATTGCTCCTAACTACTATATACTAAAGGCTATATCTCCGAGTCTTCTGCACATATTTTAACGAAATAAAAATCAAATTGAAGAGCATTGCCCCGTTTGTGATGTGAGTACAAGCAGAGTCCACTACCGAAGAAGGAGAGTTACCTTGTATGTATCATATTTTGTACTGTTTAACTCTCTTTACAGAATATAACAGATTTTATCCCATAATATGTCTCATTGCCTCATAACAATATGGCTGACCAATGACAACCGCGAAGTAAGAATATGTACTATTCAGAACTACATACACCGCACTCGCTAAGTGGGGCTTTTTCTTTTTTTCATGATGAACAAACAATAATATTTTACTATTAAGGGTTGGAATTCTGCATCACCCTGTATATTTTTTTACACACAACTACCAAATATACTACCTAAGTGTTTGACACATGATAAAGGGGAAAGGAAATCTATGCATTACAACAAAAAATTTAAAAAATGAAGTTAGTACCTGTTGTTATACATGAAGCAATTTAACCTTTGCAGGATTGATAAGACCACGTGACACTCATCCTAAGTAGAGAAAGTATGTCTTCAAACACAATTTTCTTCAATTTTCTTCAAAACTGTACTATTTGGTATAAATATTTTGTTAAGCAACATGTCAACAATATAACATATGTCATTTTTCATATATATTATATTTTTGTGCATTGCTTCTAACTACTATATACTAAAGGCTATATCTCCGAAACTTTTGAACATATTTTAACGAAATAAAAATCAAATTGAAGAGCATTGCCCTTGTTATGATATGAGTGCCAGCACAGTCCCCTGCCGTAGAAGGAGAGTTACCTTGTATATATCATATTTTGTTCTGTTTAACTCTTTTTACAGAATATAACAGACTTTATCCCATAATACGTTTCATTGCCTCATAACAATATGGCTGACCAGTGGCAAGCGAGAAGTAAGAACTTGTATCATTCAGAACTACATACACCGCACTCGCTAAGTGGGGCTTTTTCTTTATTTCTTGATGAACAAACAATAATATTTTACTATTAAGGGTTGGAATTCTGCATCATCCTGTATATTTTTTTACACACAACTACCAAATACACTACGTAAGTGTTGCCCACATGATAAAGGGGAAAGAAAATCTATACATTACAACAAAAAATTTTAAAAAATGAAGTTAGTACCTGTTGTTATACATGAAGCAATTTAACCCTTGCAGGATTGAGGAGACCACGTGACACTCATCCTACGTAGAAAAAATATGCCTTCAAACACTATTTTCTTCAATTTTCTTCAAAGCTATACTATTTGGTATAAGTATGTTGTTAGGAAACATCTCAACAATATAACATATGTCATTTTTCATATATATTATATTTTTGTGCATTGCTCCTAACTACTATATACTAAAGGCTATATCTCCGAGTCTTCTGCACATATTTTAACGAAATAAAAATCAAATTGAAGAGCATTCCCTCATTTGTGATGTGAGTGCAAGCAGAGTCCACTACCGTAGAAGGAGAGTTACCTTGTATGTATCATATTTTGTACTGTTTAACTCTCTTTACAGAATATAACAGATTTTATCCCATAATATGTCTCATTGCCTCATAACAATATCGCTGACCAATGACAACCGAGAAGTAAGAATATGTACTATTCAGAACTGCATACACCGCACTCGCTAAGTGGTGCTTTTTCTTTATTTCTTGATGAACAAACAATAATATTTTACTATTAAGGGTTGGAATTCTGCATCACCCTGTATATTTTTTTACACACAACTACCAAATATACTACGTAAGTGTTGCACACATGATAAAGGGGAAAGGAAATCTATACATTACAACAAAAAATTTAAAAAATGAAGTAAGTACCTGTTGTTATACATGAGGCAATTTAACCCTTGCTGGATTGATGAGACCACGTGACACTCATCCTAAGTGGAAAAAGTATGTCTTCAAACACTATTTTCTTCAATTTTCTTAAAAACTGTACTATTTGGTATAAATATGTTGTTAGGCAAGTTGTCAACAATATAACATATGTCATTTTTCATATATATTACGTTGTTGTGCATTGCTCCTAACTACTATATACTAAAGGCTATATCTCCGAAACTTTTGAACATATTTTAACGAAATAAAAATCAAAATGAAGAGCATTGCCCCTTTTATGATATGAGTGGAAGAACAGTCCACTGCCGTAGAAGGAGAGTTACCTTATATATATCAAATTTTGTTCTGCTTAACTCTTTTTACAGAATATAACAGATTTTTTCCCATAATATGTTTCGTTGCCTCATAACAATATGGCTGACCAATGACAACCGAGAAATGAGAACATGTACCATTCAGAACTACATACACGGCACTCGCTAAGTGGTGCTTTTTCATTATTTCTTGATGAACAAACAAAAATTTTTTGCTATTTAGGGCTGGAATTCGGCATCACCGTGTATATTTTTTTACACACAACTACCAAATATACTACGTAAGTGTTGCACACATGATAAAGGGGAAAGGAAATCCATACATTACAACAAAAAATTTTAAAAAATGAAGTTAGTACCTGTTGTTATACATGAAGCAATTTAACCCTTGCAGGATTGATGAGACCACGTGACACTCTTCCTAAGTGGAAAAAGTATGTCTTCAAATACTATTTTCTTCAATTTTCTTCAAAACTGTACTATTTGGTATAAATATGTTGTTAGGCAACATCTCAACAATATAACATATGTCATTTTTCATATATATTATATTGTTGTGCATTGCTCCTAACTACTATATACTAAAAGCTATATCTCCGAATCTTTTGCACATATTTTGACGAAATCAAAAACAAATTGAATAACATTGCCTCTGTTATGATATGAGTGCCAGCACAGTTCTTTGCCGTAGAAGGAGAGTTACATTGTATATATCATATTTTGTACTTTTTAACTCTTTTTACAGAATATAACAGATTTTATCCCATAATATGTCTCATTGCCTCAAAACAATATGGCTGACTAATGACAACCGACAAGCAAGAACGTGTTCCATTTAGAATTACATACATCGCACTCGCTAAGTGGTGCTTTTTCTTTATTTCTTGATGAACAAACAATAATATTTTACTATTAAGAGTTGGAATTCTGCATCACCGTGTATATTTTTTTACACACAACTACCAAATATACTACGTAAGTGTTGCACACATGATAAAGGGGAAAGAAAATCTATACATTACAACAAAAAATTTTAAAAAATGAAGTTAGTACCTGTTGTTATACATGAAGCAATTTAACCCTTGCAGGATTTATGAGACCACGTGACACTCATCCTAAGTAGAGAAAGTATGTCTTCAAATAAAATTTTCTTCAATTTTCTTCAAAACTGTACTATTTGGTATAAATATTTTGTTAAGCAACATGTCAACAATATAACATATGTCATTTTTCATATATATTATATTGTTGTGCATTGCTCCTAACTACTATATACTAAAGGGTATATCTCCGAATCTTCTGCACATATTTTGTCGAAATAAAAATCAAATTGAAGAACATTGCCCCTGTTATGATATGAGTTCCAGCACAGTTCCCTGAGGTAGAAAAAGAGTTACATTGTATATATCATATTTTGTACTGTTTAACTCTTTTTACATAATATAACAGATTTTATACCATAATATGTCTCATTGCCTCATAACAATATGGCTGACCAATGACAACCGAGAAGTAAGAATATGTACTATTCAGAACTACATACACCGCACTCGCTAAGAGGTGCTTTTTATTTATTTCTTGATGAACAAACAATAATATTTTACTATCAAGGGTTGGAATTCTGCACCACCATGCATATTTTTTTTCACACAACTACCAAATATACTACCTAAGTATTGGACACATGATAAAGGGGAATGAAAATCTATACATTACAACAATAAATTTTAAAAAATGAAGTTAGTACCTGTTGTTATACATGAGGCAATTTAACCCTTGCAGGATTGATAAGACCACTTGACACTCATCCTAAGTAAAAAAATTATGTCTTCAAACACTATTTTCTACAATTTTCTTCTAAACTATACTATTTGGTATAAATATGTTGTTAGGCAACATCTCAACAATATAACATATGTCATTTTTCATATATATTATATTGTTGTGCACTGCTCCTTACTACTATATACTAAAGGCTATATCTCCGAATCTTCTGCACATATTTTAACGAAATAAAAATCAAATTGAAGAGCATTGCTCTCTTTGTGATGTGAGTGCAAGCAGAATCCACTACCGTAGAAGGAGAGTTACATTGTATATATATCTTATTTTGTACTGTTTAACTCTCTTTACAGAATATAACAGATTTTATCCCATAATATGTCTCATTTCCTCATAACAATATGGCTGACCAATGACAACCGAGAAGTCAGAATATGTACTATTCAAAACTACGCACACCGCACTCGCAAAGTGGTGCTTTTTCTTTATTTCTTGATGAACAAACAATATTATTTTACTATCAAGGGTTGGAATTCTGCATCACCATGTATATTTTTTTACACACAACTACCAAATATACTACCTAAATGTTTGACACATGATAAAGGGGAAAGAAAATCTATACATTAGAACAAAAAACTTAAAAAATGAAGTTTGTACCTGTTGTTATACATGAGGCAATTTAACCCTTGCAGGATTGATAAGACCACGTGACACTCATCCTAAGTAGAGAAAGTATGTCTTCAAACACAATTTTCTTCATTTTTCTTCAAAGCTATACTATTTGGTATAAGTATGTAGTTAGGCAACATCTCTACAATATAACATATGTCATTTTTCATATATATTATATTTTTGTGCATTGCTCCTAACTACTATATACTAAAGGCTATATCTCCGAGTCTTCTGCAGATATTTTAACGAAATAAAAATCAAATTGAAGAGCATTGCCCCGTTTGTGATGTGAGTACAAGCAGAGTCCACTACCGTAGAAGGAGAGTTACCTTGTATGTATCATATTTTGTACTGTTTAACTCTCTTTACAGAATATAACAGATTTTATCCCATAATATGTCTCATTGCCTCATAACAATATGGCTGACCAATGACAACCGAGAAGTAAGAATATGTACTATTCAGAACTACATACACCGCACTCGCTAAGTGGGGCTTTTTCTTTTTTTCATGATGAACAAACAATAATATTTTACTATTAAGGGTTGGAATTCTGCATCACCCTGTATATTTTTTTACACACAACTACCAAATATACTACCTAAGTGTTTGACACATGATAAAGGGGAAAGGAAATCTATACATTACAACAAAAAATTTAAAAAATGAAGTTAGTACCTGTTGTTATACATGAAGCAATTTAACCTTTGCAGGATTGATAAGACCACGTGACATCATCCTAAGTAGAGAAAGTATGTCTTCAAACACAATTTTCTTCATTTTTCTTCAAAACTGTACTATTTGGTATAAATATTTTGTTAAGCAACATGTCAACAATATAACATATGTCATTTTTCATATATATTATATTTTTGTGCATTGCTTCTAACTACTATATACTAAAGGCTATATCTCCGAAACTTTTGAACATATTTTAACGAAATAAAAATCAAATTGAAGAGCATTGCCCTTGTTATGATATGAGTGCCAGCACAGTCCCCTGCCGTAGAAGGAGAGTTACCTTGTATATATCATATTTTGTTCTGTTTAACTCTTTTTACAGAATATAACAAACTTTATCCCATAATACGTTTCATTGCCTCATAACAATATGGCTGACCAGTGGCAAGCGAGAAGTAAGAACTTGTATCATTCAGAACTACATACACCGCACTCGCTAAGTGGGGCTTTTTCTTTATTTCTTGATGAACAAACAATAATATTTTACTATTAAGGGTTGGAATTCTGCATCATCCTGTATATTTTTTTACACACAACTACCAAATATACTACGTAAGTGTTGCCCACATGATAAAGGGGAAGGAAAATCTATACATTACAACAAAAAATTTTAAAAAATGAAGTTAGTACCTGTTGTTATACATGAACCAATTTAACCCTTGCAGGATTGAGGAGACCACGTGACACTCATCCTACGTAGAAAAAATATGCCTTCAAACACTATTTTCTTCAATTTTCTTCAAAGCTATACTATTTGGTATAAGTATGTTGTTAGGAAACATCTCTACAATATAACATATGTCATTTTTCATATATATTATATTTTTGTGCATTGCTCCTAACTACTATATTCTAAAGGCTATATCTCCGAGTCTTCTGCACATATTTTAACGAAATAAAAATCAAATTGAAGAGCATTCCCTCGTTTGTGATGTGAGTGCAAGCAGAGTCCACTACCGTAGAAGGAGAGTTACCTTGTATGTATCATATTTTGTACTGTTTAACTCTCTTTACAGAATATAACAGATTTTATCCCATAATATGTCTCATTGCCTCATAACAATATGGCTGACCAATGACAACCGAGAAGTAAGAATATGTACTATTCAGAACTACATACACCGCACTCGCTAAGAGGTGCTTTTTATTTATTTCTTGATGAACAAACAATAATATTTTACTATCAAGGGTTGGAATTCTGCACCACCATGCATATTTTTTTTCACACAACTACCAAATATACTACCTAAGTATTGGACACATGATAAAGGGGAATGAAAATCTATACATTACAACAATAAATTTTAAAAAATGAAGTTAGTACCTGTTGTTATACATGAGGCAATTTAACCCTTGCAGGATTGATAAGACCACTTGACACTCATCCTAAGTAAAAAAATTATGTCTTCAAACACTATTTTCTACAATTTTCTTCTAAACTATACTATTTGGTATAAATATGTTGTTAGGCAACATCTCAACAATATAACATATGTCATTTTTCATATATATTATATTGTTGTGCACTGCTCCTTACTACTATATACTAAAGGCTATATCTCCGAATCTTCTGCACATATTTTAACGAAATAAAAATCAAATTGAAGAGCATTGCTCTCTTTGTGATGTGAGTGCAAGCAGAATCCACTACCGTAGAAGGAGAGTTACATTGTATATATATCTTATTTTGTACTGTTTAACTCTCTTTACAGAATATAACAGATTTTATCCCATAATATGTCTCATTTCCTCATAACAATATGGCTGACCAATGACAACCGAGAAGTCAGAATATGTACTATTCAAAACTACGCACACCGCACTCGCAAAGTGGTGCTTTTTCTTTATTTCTTGATGAACAAACAATATTATTTTACTATCAAGGGTTGGAATTCTGCATCACCATGTATATTTTTTTACACACAACTACCAAATATACTACCTAAATGTTTGACACATGATAAAGGGGAAAGAAAATCTATACATTAGAACAAAAAACTTAAAAAATGAAGTTTGTACCTGTTGTTATACATGAGGCAATTTAACCCTTGCAGGATTGATAAGACCACGTGACACTCATCCTAAGTAGAGAAAGTATGTCTTCAAACACAATTTTCTTCATTTTTCTTCAAAGCTATACTATTTGGTATAAGTATGTAGTTAGGCAACATCTCTACAATATAACATATGTCATTTTTCATATATATTATATTTTTGTGCATTGCTCCTAACTACTATATACTAAAGGCTATATCTCCGAGTCTTCTGCACATATTTTAACGAAATAAAAATCAAATTGAAGAGCATTGCCCCGTTTGTGATGTGAGTACAAGCAGAGTCCACTACCGTAGAAGGAGAGTTACCTTGTATGTATCATATTTTGTACTGTTTAACTCTCTTTACAGAATATAACAGATTTTATCCCATAATATGTCTCATTGCCTCATAACAATATGGCTGACCAATGACAACCGAGAAGTAAGAATATGTACTATTCAGAACTACATACACCGCACTCGCTAAGTGGGGCTTTTTCTTTTTTTCATGATGAACAAACAATAATATTTTACTATTAAGGGTTGGAATTCTGCATCACCCTGTATATTTTTTTACACACAACTACCAAATATACTACCTAAGTGTTTGACACATGATAAAGGGGAAAGGAAATCTATACATTACAACAAAAAATTTAAAAAATGAAGTTAGTACCTGTTGTTATACATGAAGCAATTTAACCTTTGCAGGATTGATAAGACCACGTGACACTCATCCTAAGTAGAGAAAGTATGTCTTCAAACACAATTTTCTTCATTTTTCTTCAAAACTGTACTATTTGGTATAAATATTTTGTTAAGCAACATGTCAACAATATAACATATGTCATTTTTCATATATATTATATTGTTGTGCATTGCTCCTAACTACTATATACTAAAGGGTATATCTCCGAATCTTCTGCACATATTTTAACGAAATAAAAATCAAATTGAAGAGCATTGCCCTTGTTATGATATGAGTGCCAGCACAGTCCCCTGCCGTAGAAGGAGAGTTACCTTGTATATATCATATTTTGTTCTGTTTAACTCTTTTTACAGAATATAACAAACTTTATCCCATAATACGTTTCATTGCCTCATAACAATATGGCTGACCAGTGGCAAGCGAGAAGTAAGAACTTGTATCATTCAGAACTACATACACCGCACTCGCTAAGTGGGGCTTTTTCTTTATTTCTTGATGAACAAACAATAATATTTTACTATTAAGGGTTGGAATTCTGCATCATCCTGTATATTTTTTTACACACAACTACCAAATATACTACGTAAGTGTTGCCCACATGATAAAGGGGAAAGAAAATCTATACATTACAACAAAAAATTTTAAAAAATGAAGTTAGTACCTGTTGTTATACATGAACCAATTTAACCCTTGCAGGATTGAGGAGACCACGTGACACTCATCCTACGTAGAAAAAATATGCCTTCAAACACTATTTTCTTCAATTTTCTTCAAAGCTATACTATTTGGTATAAGTATGTTGTTAGGAAACATCTCTACAATATAACATATGTCATTTTTCATATATATTATATTTTTGTGCATTGCTCCTAACTACTATATACTAAAGGCTATATCTCCGAGTCTTCTGCACATATTTTAACGAAAAAAAAATCAAATTGAAGAGCATTCCCTCGTTTGTGATGTGAGTGCAAGCAGAGTCCACTACCGTAGAAGGAGAGTTACCTTGTATGTATCATATTTTGTACTGTTTAACTCTCTTTACAGAATATAACAGATTTTATCCCATAATATGTCTCATTGCCTCATAGCAATATGGCTGACCAATGACAACCGAGAAGTAAGAATATGTACTATTCAGAACTGCATACACCGCACTCGCTAAGTGGTGCTTTTTCTTTATTTCTTGATGAACAAACAATAATATTTTACTATTAAGGGTTGGAATTCTGCATCACCCTGTATATTTTTTTACACACAACTACCAAATATACTACGTAAGTGTTGCACACATGATAAAGGGGAAAGGAAATCTATACATTACAACAAAAAATTTAAAAAATGAAGTAAGTACCTGTTGTTATACATGAGGCAATTTAACCCTTGCTGGATTGATGAGACCACGTGACACTCATCCTAAGTGGAAAAAGTATGTCTTCAAACACTATTTTCTTCAATTTTCTTAAAAACTGTACTATTTGGTATAAATATGTTGTTAGGCAAGTTGTCAACAATATAACATATGTCATTTTTCATATATATTACGTTGTTGTGCATTGCTCCTAACTACTATATACTAAAGGCTATATCTCCGAAACTTTTGAACATATTTTAACGAAATAAAAATCAAAATGAAGAGCATTGCCCCTTTTATGATATGAGTGGCAGAACAGTCCACTGCCGTAGAAGGAGAGTTACCTTATATATATCAAATTTTGTTCTGCTTAACTCTTTTTACAGAATATAACAGATTTTTTCCCATAATATGTTTCGTTGCCTCATAACAATATGGCTGACCAATGACAACCGAGAAATGAGAACATGTACCATTCAGAACTACATACACGGCACTCGCTAAGTGGTGCTTTTTCATTATTTCTTGATGAACAAACAAAAATTTTTTGCTATTTAGGGCTGGAATTCGGCATCACCGTGTATATTTTTTTACACACAACTACCAAATATACTACGTAAGTGTTGCACACATGATAAAAAGGAAAGGAAATCCATACATTACAACAAAAAATTTTAAAAAATGAAGTTAGTACCTGTTGTTATACATGAAGCAATTTAACCCTTGCAGGATTGATGAGACCACGTGACACTCTTCCTAAGTGGAAAAAGTATGTCTTCAAATACTATTTTCTTCAATTTTCTTCAAAACTGTACTATTTGGTATAAATATGTTGATAGGCAACATCTCAACAATATAACATATGTCATTTTTCATATATATTATATTGTTGTGCATTGCTCCTAACTACTATATACTAAAAGCTATATCTCCGAATCTTTTGCACATATTTTGACGAAATCAAAAACAAATTGAATAACATTGCCTCTGTTATGATATGAGTGCCAGCACAGTTCTTTGCCGTAGAAGGAGAGTTACATTGTATATATCATATTTTGTACTTTTTAACTCTTTTTACAGAATATAACAGATTTTATCCCATAATATGTCTCATTGCCTCAAAACAATATGGCTGACTAATGACAACCGACAAGCAAGAACGTGTTCCATTTAGAATTACATACATCGCACTCGCTAAGTGGTGCTTTTTCTTTATTTCTTGATGAACAAACAATAATATTTTACTATTAAGAGTTGGAATTTTGCATCACCGTGTATATTTTTTTACACACAACTACCAAATATACTACGTAAGTGTTGCACACATGATAAAGGGGAAAGAAAATCTATACATTACAACAAAAAATTTTAAAAAATGAAGTTAGTACCTGTTGTTATACATGAAGCAATTTAACCCTTGCAGGATTTATGAGACCACGTGACACTCATCCTAAGTAGAGAAAGTATGTCTTCAAATGAAATTTTCTTCAATTTTCTTCAAAACTGTACTATTTGGTATAAATATTTTGTTAAGCAACATGTCAACAATATAACATATGTCATTTTTCATATATATTATATTGTTGTGCATTGCTCCTAACTACTATATACTAAAGGGTATATCTCCGAATCTTCTGCACATATTTTCTCGAAATAAAAATCAAATTGAAGAACATTGCCCCTGTTATGATATGAGTTCCAGCACAGTTCCCTGCCGTAGAAAAAGAGTTACATTGTATATATCATATTTTGTACTGTTTAACTCTTTTTACATAATATAACAGATTTTATACCATAATATGTCTCATTGCCTCATAACAATATGGCTGACCAATGACAACCGAGAAGTAAGAATATGTACTATTCAGAACTACATACACCGCACTCGCTAAGAGGTGCTTTTTATTTATTTCTTGATGAACAAACAATAATATTTTACTATCAAGGGTTGGAATTCTGCACCACCATGCATATTTTTTTTCACACAACTACCAAATATACTACCTAAGTATTGGACACATGATAAAGGGGAATGAAAATCTATACATTACAACAATAAATTTTAAAAAATGAAGTTAGTACCTGTTGTTACACATGAGGCAATTTAACCCTTGCAGGATTGATAAGACCACGTGACACTCATCGTAAGTAAAAAAATTATGTCTTCAAACACTATTTTCTACAATTTTCTTCTAAACTATACTATTTGGTATAAATATGTTGTTAGGCAACATCTCAACAATATAACATATGTCATTTTTCATATATATTATATTGTTTTGCACTGCTCCTTACTACTATATACTAAAGGCTATATCTCCGAATCTTCTGCACATATTTTAACGAAATAAAAATAAAATTGAAGAGCATTGCTCTCTTTGTGATGTGAGTGCAAGCAGAATCCACTACCGTAGAAGGAGAGTTACCTTGTATGTATCATATTTTGTACTGTTTAACTCTCTTTACAGAATATAACAGATTTTATCCCATAATATGTCTCATTTCCTCATAACAATATGGCTGACCAATGACAACCGAGAAGTCAGAATATGTACTATTCAGAACTACGCACACCGCACTCGCAAAGTGGTGCTTTTTCTTTATTTCTTGATGAACAAACAATATTATTTTACTATCAAGGGTTGGAATTCTGCATCACCATGTATATTTTTTTACACACAACTACCAAATATACTACCTAAATGTTTGACACATGATAAAGGGGAAAGAAAATCTATACATTAGAACAAAAAACTTAAAAAATGAAGTTTGTACCTGTTGTTATACATGAGGCAATTTAACCCTTGCAGGATTGATAAGACCACGTGACACTCATCCTAAGTAGAGAAAGTATGTCTTCAAACACAATTTTCTTCATTTTTCTTCAAAGCTATACTAATTGGTATAAGTATGTAGTTAGGCAACATCTCTACAATATAACATATGTCATTTTTCATATATATTATATTTTTGTGCATTGCTCCTAACTACTATATACTAAAGGCTATATCTCCGAGTCTTCTGCACATATTTTTACGAAATAAAAATCAAATTGAAGAGCATTGCCCCGTTTGTGATGTGAGTACAAGCAGAGTCCACTACCGTAGAAGGAGAGTTACCTTGTATGTATCATATTTTGTACTGTTTAACTCTCTTTACAGAATATAACAGATTTTATCCCATAATATGTCTCATTGCCTCATAACAATATGGCTGACCAATGACAACCGAGAAGTAAGAATATGTACTATTCAGAACTACATACACCGCACTCGCTAAGTGGGGCTTTTTCTTTTTTTCATGATGAACAAACAATAATATTTTACTATTAAGGGTTGGAATTCTGCATCACCCTGTATATTTTTTTACACACAACTACGAAATATACTACGTAAGTGTTGCACACATGATAAAGGGGAAAGGAAATCTATACATTACAACAAAAAATTTAAAAAATGAAGTTAGTACCTGTTGTTATACATGAAGCAATTTAACCTTTGCAGGATTGATAAGACCACGTGACACTCATCCTAAGTAGAGAAAGTATGTCTTCAAACACAATTTTCTTCAATTTTCTTCAAAACTGTACTATTTGGTATAAATATTTTGTTAAGCAACATGTCAACAATATAACATATGTCATTTTTCATATATATTATATTTTTGTGCATTGCTTCTAACTACTACATACTAAAGGCTATATCTCCGAAACTTTTGAACATATTTTAACGAAATAAAAATCAAATTGAAGAGCATTGCCCTTGTTATGATATGAGTGCCAGCACAGTCCCCTGCCGTAGAAGGAGAGTTACCTTGTATATATCATATTTTGCTCTGTTTAACTCTTTTTACAGAATATAACAGACTTTATCCCATAATACGTTTCATTGCCTCATAACAATATGGCTGACCAGTGGCAAGCGAGAAGTAAGAACTTGTATCATTCAGAACTACATACACCGAACTCGCTAAGTGGGGCTTTTTCTTTATTTCTTGATGAACAAACAATAATATTTTACTATTAAGGGTTGGAATTCTGCATCATCCTGTATATTTTTTTACACACAACTACCAAATATACTACGTAAGTGTTGCCCACATGATAAAGGGGAAAGAAAATCTATACATTACAACAAAAAATTTTAAAAAATGAAGTTAGTACCTGTTGTTATACATGAAGCAATTTAACCCTTGCAGGATTGAGGAGACCACGTGACACTCATCCTACGTAGAAAAATTATGCCTTCAAACACTATTTTCTTCAATTTTCTTCAAAGCTATACTATTTGGTATAAGTATGTTGTTAGGAAACATCTCAACAATATAACATATGTCATTTTTCATATATATTATATTTTGTGCATTGCTCCTAACTACTATATACTAAAGGCTATATCTCCGAGTCTTCTGCACATATTTTAACGAAATAAAAATCAAATTGAAGAGCATTCCCCCGTTTGTGATGTGAGTGCAAGCAGAGTCCACTACCGTAGAAGGAGAGTTACCTTGTATGTATCATATTTTGTACTGTTTAACTCTCTTTACAGAATATAACAGATTTTATCCCATAATATGTCTCATTGCCTCATAACAATATGGCTGACCAATGACAACCGAGAAGTAAGAATATGTACTATTCAGAACTGCATACACCGCACTCGCTAAGTGGTGCTTTTTCTTTATTTCTTGATGAACAAACAATAATATTTTACTATTAAGGGTTGGAATTCTGCATCACCCTGTATATTTTTTTACACACAACTACCAAATATACTACGTAAGTGTTGCACACATGATAAAGGGGAAAGGAAATCTATACATTACAACAAAAAATTTAAAAAATGAAGTTAGTACCTGTTGTTATACATGAGGCAATTTAACCCTTGCTGGATTGATGAGACCACGTGACACTCATCCTAAGTGGAAAAAGTATGTCTTCAAACACTATTTTCTTCAATTTTCTTAAAAACTGTACTATTTGGTATAAATATGTTGTTAGGCAAGTTGTCAACAATATAACATATGTCATTTTTCATATATATTACGTTGTTGTGCATTGCTCCTAACTACTATATACTAAAGGCTATATCTCCGAAACTTTTGAACATATTTTAACGAAATAAAAATCAAAATGAAGAGCATTGCCCCTTTTATGACATGAGTGGCAGAACAGTCCACTGCCGTAGAAGGAGAGTTACCTTATATATATCAAATTTTGTTCTGCTTAACTCTTTTTATAGAATATAACAGATTTTTTCCCATAATATGTCTCATTGCCTCAAAACAATATGGCTGACTAATGACAACCGACAAGCAAGAACGTGTTCCATTTAGAATTACATACATCGCACTCGCTAAGTGGTGCTTTTTCTTTATTTCTTGATGAACAAACAATAATATTTTAATATTAAGAGTTGGAATTCTGCATCACCGTGTATATTTTTTTACACACAACTACCAAATATACTACGTAAGTGTTGCACACATGATAAAGGGGAAAGGAAATCTATACATTACAACAAAAAATTTTAAAAAATGAAGTTAGTACCTGTTGTTATACATGAAGCAATTTAACCCTTGCAGGATTGATGAGACCACGTGACACTCATCCTAAGTAGAGAAAGTATGTCTTCAAATAAAATTTTCTTCAATTTTCTTCAAAACTGTTCTATTTGGTATAAATATTTTGTTAAGCAACATGTCAACAATATAACATATGTCATTTTTCATATATATTATATTTTTGTGCATTGCTTCTAACTACTATATACTAAAGGCTATATCTCCGAATCTTCTGCGCATATTTTAACGAAATAAAAATCAAATTGAAGAGCATTGCCTCCTTTGTGATGTGAGTGCAAGCAGAGTCCACTACCGTAGAAGGAGAGTTACCTTGTATGTATCATATTTTGTACTGTTTAACTCTCTTTACAGAATATAACACATTTTATTCCATATAATGTCTCATTGCCTCATAACAATATGGCTGACCAATGACAACCGAGAAGTAAGAACGTGTTCCGTTTAGAATTACATACACCGCACTCGCTAAGTGGTGCTTTTTCTTTATTTCTTGATGAACAAACAATAATATTTTACTATTAAGGGTTGGAATTCGGCATCACCGTGTATATTTTTTTACACACAACTACCAAATATACTACTTAATTGTTGCACACATGATAAATGGGAAAGGAAATCTATACATTACAACAAAATACTTAAAAAATGAAGTTAGTACCTGTTGTTATACATGAGGCAATTTAACCCCTGCTGGATTGATGAGACCACGTGACACTCATCCTAAGTGGAAAAAGTATGTCTTCAAACACTATTTTCTTCAATTTTCTTAAAAACTGTACTATTTGGTATAAATATGTTGTTAGGCAACATCTCAACAATATAACATATGTCATTTTTCATATATATTATATTGTTGTGCATTGCTCCTAACTACTATATACTAAAGGCTATATCTCCGAATCTTTTGCACATATTTTGACGAAATAAAAATCAAATTGAAGAACATTGTCTCTGTTATGATATGAGTGCCAGCACAGTTCTTTGCCGTAGAAGGAGAGTTACATTGTATATATCATATTTTGTACTTTTTAACTCTTTTTACAGAATATAACAGATTTTATCCCATAATATGTCTCATTGCCTCAAAACAATATGGCTGACCAATGACAACCGACAAGCAAGAACGTGTTCCATTTAGAATTACATACATCGCACTCGCTAAGTAGTGCTTTTTCTTTATTTCTTGATGAACAAACAATAATATTTTATTATTAAGGGTTGGAATTCTGCATTACCGTGTATATTTTTTTACACACAACTACCAAATATACTACGTAAGTGTTGCACACATGATAAAGGGGAAAGGAAATCTATACATTACAACAAAAAAATTTAAAAAATGAAGTTAGTACCTGTTGTTATACATGAAGCAATTTAACACTTGCAGGATTGATGAGACCACGTGACACTCATCCTAAGTGGAAAAAGTATGTCTTCAAACACTATTTTCTTCAATTTTCTTCAAAACTGTACTATTTGGTATAAATATGTTGTTAGGCAACTTGTCAACAATATAACATATGTCATTTTTCATATATATTATG
Organism: Thermobia domestica; assembly: GCF_964235325.1. NCBI lineage: Eukaryota > Metazoa > Arthropoda > Insecta > Zygentoma > Lepismatidae > Thermobia > Thermobia domestica. The sequence goes on along the minus strand of NC_137460.1, from coordinate 183,598,986 downwards.
TTTTTGTGCATTGCTCCTAACTACTATATACTAAAGGCTATATCTCCGAACCTTAAGCACATATTTTAACGAAATAAAAATCAAATTGAAGAGCATTGCCCCCTTTGTGATGTGAGTGCAAGCAGAGTCCACTACCGTAGAAGGAGACTTACCTTGTATGTATCATATTTTGTACTGTTTAACTCTCTTTACAGAATATAACAGATTATATTCCATATAATGTCTCATTGCCTCATAACAATATGGATGACCAATGACAACCGAGAAGTAAGAATATGTACTATTGAGAACTACATACACCCCACTCGCTAAGTGGTGCTTTTTCTTTATTTCTTGATGAACAAACAATAATATTTTACTATTAAGGGTTGGAATTCGGCATCACCGTGTATATTTTTTTACACACAACTACCAAATATACTACTTAATTGTTGCACACATGATAAAGGGGAAAGGAAATCTATACATTACAACAAAATACTTAAAAAATGAAGTTAGTACCTGTTGTTATACATGAGGCAATTTAACCCCTGCTGGATTGATGAGACCACGTGACACTCATCCTAAGTAGAGAAAGTATGTCTTCAAACACTATTTTCTTCAATTTTCTTCAAAACTGTACTATTTGGTATAAATATGTTGTTAGGCAACATCTCAACAATATAACATATGTCATTTTTCATATATATTATATTGTTGTGCATTGCTCCTAACTACTATATACTAAAGGCTATATCTCCAAATCTTTTGCACATATTTTGACGAAATAAAAATCAAATTGAAGAACATTGCCTCTGTTATGATATGAGTGATAGCACAGTTCTTTGCCGTAGAAGGAGAGTTACATTGTATATATCATATTTTGTACTTTTTAACTCTTTTTACAGAATATAACAGATTATATGCCATATAATGTCTCATTGCCTCATAACAATATAGATGACCAATGACAACCGAGAAGTAAGAATATGTACTATTCAGAACTACATACACCGCACTCGATAAGTGGTGCTTTTTGTTTATTTCTTGATGAACAAACAATAATATTTTACTATTAAGGGTTGGAATTCTGCATCACCCTGTATATTTTTTTACACACAACTACCAAATATACTACGTAAGTGTTGCACACATGATAAAGGGGAAAGGAAATCTATACATTACAAAAAAAAATTTAAAAAATGAAGTTAGTACCTGTTGTTATACATGAAGCAATTTAACCCTTGCTGGATTGATGAGACCACGTGACACTCATCCTAAGTGGAAAAAGTATGTCTTCAAACACTATTTTCTTCAATTTTCTTAAAAACTGTACTATTTGGTATAAATATGTTGTTAGGTAACATCTCAACAATATAACATATGTCATTTTTCATATATATTATATTGTTGTGCATTGCTCCTAACTACTATATACTAAAGTCAATATCTCCGAAACTTTTGAACATATTTTAACGAAATAAAAATCAAAATGAAGAGCATTGCCCCTTTTATGATATGAGTGGCAGAGCAGTCCCCTGCCGTAGAAGCAGAGTTAACTTATATATATCATATTTTGTTCTGCTTAACTCTCTTTACAGAATATAACAGATTTTATCCCATAATATGTTTCATTGCCTCATAACAATATGGCTGACCAATGACAACCGAGAAATGAGAACATGTACCATTCAGAACTACATACACGACACTCGCTAACTGGTGCTTTTTCTTTATTTCTTGATGAACAAACAATAATTTTTTGCTATTAAGGGCTGGAATTCTGCGTCACCCTGTATATATTTTTACCAACAACTACCAAATATACTACCTAAGTGTTGCACACATGATAAAGGGGAAAGGAAATCTATACATCACAACAACATTTTAAAAAATGAAGTTAGTACCTGTTGTTATACATGAAGCAATTTAACCCTTGCAGGATTGATGAGACCACGTGACACTCATCCTAAGTGGAAAAAGTATGTCTTCAAACACTATTTTCTTCAATTTTCTTCAAAACTATACTATTTGGTATAAATATGTTGTTAGGCAACATCTCAACAATATAACATATGTCATTTTTCATATATATTATATTGTTGTGCACTGCTCCTAACTACTATATACTAAAGGGTATATCTCCGAATCTTCTGCACATATTTTAACGAAATAAAAATCAATTTGAAGAGCATTGCCCCCTTTGTGATGTGAGTGCAAACAGAGTCCACTACCGTAGAACGAGAGTTACCTTGTATGTATCATATTTTGTACTGTTTAACTCTCTTTACAGAATATAACAGATTTTATTCCATATAATGTCTCATTGCCTCATAACAATATGGCTGACCAGTGGCAAGCGAGAAGTAAGAACTTGTACCATTCAGAACTACATGCACCGCACTCGCTAAGTGGGGCTTTTTCTTTATTTCTTGATGAACAAACAATAATTTTTTGCTATTAGGGGCTGGAATTCTGCATCACCCTGGATATTTTTTTGACACACAACTACCAAATATACTACCTAAGTGTTGCACACATGATAAAGGAGAAATTAAATCTATACATTACAACAAAAAATTAAAAAAATGAAGTTAGTACCTGTTGTTTTACATAAAGCATTTTAACCCTTGCAGGATTTATGAGACCACGTGACACTCATCCTAAGTAGAAAAATTATGTCTTCAAACACTATTTTTTTCAATTTTCTTCAAAACTATACTATTTGGTGTAAATATGTTGTTTGGCAACATCTCAACAATATAACATATGTCATTTTTCATATATATTATATTGTTGTGCACTGCTCCTAACTACTATATACTAAAGGCTATATCTCCGAATCTTAAGCACATATTTTAACGCAATAAAAATCAAATTGAAGAGCATTGCCCCCTTTGTGATGTGAGTGCAAGCAAAGTCTACTACCGTAGAAGGAGACTTACCTTGCATGTATCATATTCTGTACTGTTTAACTCTCTTTAGAGAATATAACAGATTTTATTCCATATAATGTCTCATTGCCTCATAACAATATGGATGACGAATGACAACCGAGAAGTAAGAATATGTACTATTCAGAACTACATACACCGCACTCGCTAAGTGGTGCTTTTTCTTTATTTCTTGATGAACAAACAATAATATTTTACTATTAAGGGTTGGAATTCTGCATCACCCTGTATATTTTTTTTACACACAACTACCAAATATACTACATAAGTGTTGCACACATGAAAAAGGAGAAAGGAAATCTATACATTACAACAAAAAATTAAAAAAATGAAGTTAGTACCTGTTGTTATACATGAAGCAATTTAACCCTTGCAGGATTGATGAGACCACGTGACACTCATCCTAAGTGGAAAAAGTATGTCTTCAAACACTATTTTCTTCAATTTTCTTCAAAACTATATTATTTGGTATAAATATGTTGTTAGGCAACATCTCAACAATATAACATATGTCATTTTTCATATATATTATATTGTTGTGCACTGCTCCTAACTACTATATACTAAAGGCTATATCTCCGAATCCTCTGCAGATATTTTGACGAAATAAAAATCAAATTGAAGAACATTGCCCCTGTTATGATATGAGTGCCAACACAGTTCCTTGCCGTAGAAGGAGAGTTACCTTGTATATATTATATTTTGTTCTGTTTAACTCTTTTTACAGAATATAACAGATTTTATCCCATAATATGTTTCGTTGCTTCATAACAATATGGCTGACCAAATGCAAGCGAGAAGTAAGAGCTTGTACCATTCAGAACTACATACACCGCACTCGCTAAGTTGTGCATTTTCTTTATTTCTTGATGAACATACAATAATTTTTACTATTTAGGGCTGGAATTCTGCATCACCCTGTATATTTTTTTACACACAACTACCAAATATACTACGTAAGTGTTGCACACATGATAAAGGGGAAAGAAAATCTATACATTACAACAAAAAATTATAAAAAAATGAAGTTAGTACCTGTTGTTATACATGAAGCAATTTAACCTATGCAGGATTGAGGAGACCACGTGATACTCATAATAAGGAGAAAAATTATGTCTTCAAACACTATTTTCTTCAATTTTCTTCAAAACTGTACTATTTGGTATAAATATGTTGTTAGGCAACATCTCAACAATATAACATATGTCATTTTTCATATATATTATATTGTTGTGCATTGCTCCTAACTACTATATACTAAAGGCTATATCTCCGAATCTTCTGCACATATTTTAACGAAATAAAAATCAAATTGAAGAACATTGCCCCCTTTGTGATGTGAGTGCAAGCGGAGTCCATTACCGCAGAAGGAGAGTTACATTGTATGTATCTTATTTTGTACTGTTTAACTCTCTTTACAGAATATAACAGATTTTATCCCCTAATATGTCTAATTGCCTCATAACTATTTTGCTGACCAATGACAACCGAAAAGTAAGAATATGTACTATTCAGAACTACATACACCGCACTCGCTAAGTGGTGCTTTTTCTTTATTTCTTGATGAACAAACAATAATATTTTACTATTAAGAGTTGGAATTCTGCATCACCGTGTATATTTTTTTACACACAAATACCAAATATACTACCTAAGTGTTGCACACATGATAAAGGGGAAAGGAAATCTATACATTACAACAAAAAAATTTAAAAAATGAAGTTAGTACCTGTTGTTATACATGAAGCAATTTAACCCTTGCAGGATTTATGAGACCACGTGACACTCATCCTAAGTGGAAAAAGTATGTCTTCAAACACTAGTTTCTTCAATTTTCTTCAAAACTGTACTATTTGGTATAAATATGTTGTTAGGCAACATCTCAACAATATAACATAGGTCATTTTTCATATATATTATATTGTTGTGCATTGCTCCTAACTACTATATACTAAAGGCTATATCTCCGAACCTTCTCTACATATTTTAACGAAATAAAAATCAAATTGAAGAGCATTGCCCCTTTTACGATATGACTGCCAGCAGAGTCCCCTACCGTAGAAGAAGAGTTACCTTGTATGTATCTTATTTTGTACTGTTTAACTCTCTTTACAGAATATAACAGATTTTATCCCCTAATATGTCTAATTACCTCATAACTATTTTGCTGACCAATGACAACAGAGAAGTAAGAATATGTACTATTCAGAACTACATACAACGCACTCGCTAAGTGGTGCTTTTTCTTTATTTCTTGATGAACAAACAATAATATTTTACTATTAAGGGTTGGAATTCTGCATCACCGTGTATATTTTTTTACACACAACTACCAAATATACTACCTAAGTGTTGCACACATGATAAAGGGGAAAGAAAATCTATACATTACAACAAAAAAATTTAAAAAATGAAGTTAGTACCTGTTGTTATACATGAAGCAATTTAACCCTTGCAGGATTGATGAGACCACGTGACACTCATCCTAAGTGGAAAAAGTATGTCTTCAAACACTATTTTCTACAATTTTCTTAAAAATTGTACTATTTGGTATAAATATGTTGTTAGGCAACATCTCAACAATATAACATATGTCATTTTTCATATATATTATATTGTGGTGCATTGCTCCTTACTACTATATACTAAAGGCTATATCTCCGAATCTTCTGCACATATTTTGTCGAAATAAAAATCAAATTGAAGAACATTGCCCCTGTTATGATATGAGTTCCAGCACAGTTCCCTGCCGTAGAAGGAGAGTTACATTGTATATATCATATTTTGTACTGTTTAACTCTTTTTACAGAATATAACAGATTTTATACCATAATATGTCTCATTGCCTCATAACAATATGGCTGACCAATGACAACCGAGAAGTTAGAATATGTACTATTCAGAACTACATACACCGCACTCGCTAAGAGGTGCTTTTTATTTATTTCTTGATGAACAAACAATAATATTTTACTATCAAGGGTTGGAATTCTGCACCACCATGCATATTTTTTTTCAAACAACTACCAAATATACTACCTAAGTATTGGACACATGATAAAGGGGAATGAAAATCTATACATTACAACAATAAATTTTAAAAAATGAAGTTAGTACCTGTTGTTATACATGAAGCAATTTAACCCTTGCAGGATTGATGAGACCACGTGACACTCATCCAAAGTGGAAAAAGTATGTCTTCAAACACAATTTTCTTCAATTTTCTTCAAAACTGTACTATTTGGTATAAATATGTTGTTAGGCAACATCTCAACCATATAACATAGGTCATTTTTCATATATATTATATTGTTGTGCATTGCTTCTAACTACTATATACTAAAGGCTATATCTCCGAATCTTCTCTACATATTTTAACGAAATAAAAATCAAATTGAAGAGCATTGCCCCTTTTACGATATGAGTGCCAGCAGAGTCCCCTACCGTAGAAGAAGAGTTACCTTGTATGTATCATATTTTGTACTGTTTAACTTTTTTTACAGAATATAACAGATTTTATTCCATAATATTTCTCATTGCCTCATAACAATATTCATGACCAGTGTCAATCCAGGAGTAAGAACTTGTACCATTCAGAACTACATACAGCGCACTCGCTAAGTGGGGCTCTTTCTTTATTTCTTGATGAACAAACAATAATTTTTTGCTATTAAGGGCTGGAATTCTGCATCACCATGTATATTTTTTTACACACAACTACCAAATATACTACCTAAGTGTTGCACACATGATAAAGGGGAAAGGAAATCTATACATTACAACAATAAATTTAAAAAAATGAAGTTAGTACCTGTTGTTATACATGAAGCAATTTAACCCTTGCAGGATTGATGAGACCACGTGACACTCATCCTAAGTTGAAAAAGTATGTCTTCAAACACTATTTTCTTCAACTTTCTTAAAAACTGTACTATTTGGTATAAATATGTTTTTAGGCAACATCTCAACAATATAACATAGGTCATTTTTCATATATATTATATTGTTGTGCATTGCTCCTAACTACTATATACTAAAGGCTATATCTCCGAATCTTCTGCACATATTTTAACGAAATAAAAATCAAATTGAAGAGCATTGCCCCTGTTATGATATGAGTGCCAGCAGAGTCCCCTCCGGTAGAAGGAGAGTTACATTGTATATATCATATTTTGTACTGTTTAACTCTTTTTACAAAAAGAACAGATTTTATCCCATAATATGTTTCATTGCCTCATAACAATAGGGCTGACCAGTGTCAATCCAGGAGTAAGAACTTGTACCATTCAGAACTACATACAGCGCACTCGCTAAGTGGGGCTCTTTCTTTATTTCTTGATGAACAAACAATAATTTTTTGCTATTAAGGGGTGGAATTCTGCATCACCATGTATATTTTTTTACACACAACTACCAAATATACTACCTAAGTGTTGCACACATGATAAAGGGGAAAGGAAATCTATACATTACAACAATAAATTTTAAAAAATGCAGTTAGTACCTGTTGTTATACATGAAGCAATTTAAACATTGCAGGATTGATGAGACCACGTGACACTCATCCTAAGTTATAAAAGTATGTCTTCAAACACTATTTTCATCAACTTTCTTCAAAACTGTACTATTTGGTATAAATATGTTGTTAGGCAACTTGTCAACAATATAACATAAGTCATTTTTCATATATATTATATTGTTGTGCATTGCTCCTAACTACTATATACCGAAGGCTGTATCACCGAATCTTCTGCACATATTTTAACGAAATAAAAATCAAATTCAAGAGCATTGCCCCTGTTATGATATGAGTGCCAGCAAAGTTCCCTGCCGTAGAAGGAGAGTTACCTTGTATGTATCATATTTTGTACTGTTTAACTCTTTTTACAGAATATAACAGATTTTATCCCATAATATGTCTCATTGCATCATAACAATATGGCTGACCAATGACAACCGAGAAGTAAGAACGTGTACCATTCAGAACTACATACACCGCACTCGCTAAGTGGGTCTTTTCCTTTATTTCTTGATGAACAAACAATAATTTTTCTCTATTAAGGGCTGGAATTCTGCATCACCCTGTATATTTTTTTACCAACAACTACCAAATATACTACCTAAGTGTTGGACACATGATAAAGGGGAAAGAAAATCTATACATTACAAAAAAAAAATTTAAAAAATGAAGTTAGTACCTGTTGTTATACATGAAGCAATTTAACCCTTGCAGGATTGATGAGACCACGTGACACTCATCCTAAGTTGAAAAAGTATGTCTTCAAACACAATTTTTTTCAATTTTCTTCAAAACTCTACTATTTGGTATAAATATGTTGTTAGGCAAATTGTCAACAATATAAAATATGTTATTTTTCATATATATTATATTGTAGTGCATTGCTCCTAACTACTATATACTAAAGGCTATATCTCCGAATCTTCTGCACATATTTTAACGAAATAAAAATCAAATTGAAGAACATTGCCCCTGTTATGATATGAGTGCCAGCACAGTCCCCCGCAGTAGAAGGAGAGTTACATTGTATGTATCATATTTTGTACTGTTTAACTCTTTTTACAGAATATAACAGATTTTATCCCATAATATGTTTCATTGCCTCATAACAATATGGCTGACCAATGACAACCGAGAAGTAAGTACGTGTGCCATTCAGAATTACATACACCGCACTCGCTAAGTGGTGCTTTTTATTTATTTCTTGATGAACAAACAATAATTTTTTAATATTAAGGGCTGGAATTCTGTATCACCCTGTATATTTTTTTACACACAACTACTAAATATATTACGTAAGTGTTACACACATGATAAAGGGGAAAGAAAATCTATACATTACAACAACAAATTTTAAAAAATGAAGTTAGTACCTGTTGTAATACATGAAGCAATTTAACCCTTGCAGGATTGATGAGACCACGTGACACTCATCCTAAGCGGAAAACTATGTCTCCAAACGCTATTTTCTTCAACTTTATTCAAAACTGTACTATTTAGTATAAATATGTTGTTAGGCAACATCTCAACCATATAACATATTTCATTTTTCATATATATTATATTTTTGTGCTTTGCTCCTAACTACTATATACTAAAGACAATATCTCCGAAACTTTTGAACATATTTTAAAAAAATAAAGCTCAAATTGAAGAGCATTGCCCCTTTTATGACATGAGTGCCAGCAGAGTCCCCTACCGTAGATGGAGAATTACCTTGTTCATTTCAGATATTGTACTGTTTAACTCTTTTTACAGAATATAACAGATTTTATACCATAACATGTTTCATTGCCTCATAACAATATGGCTGACCAATGACAACCGTGAAGTAAGAACGTGTACCATTCAGAATTACATACACCGCACTCGCTAAGTGGTGCTTTTTCTTTATTTCTTGGTGAACAAACAATAATTTTTTAATATTAAGGGCTGGAATTCTGTATCACCCTGTATATTTTTTTACACACAACTACCAAATATACTACGTAAGTGTTACACACATGATAAAGGGGAAAGAAAATCTATACATTACAACAAAAAATTTTAAAAAATGAAGTGAGTACATGATGTTATACATGAAGCAATTTAACCCTTGCAGGATTGATGAGACCACGTGACACTCATCCTAAGTGGAAAACTATGTCTCCAAACGCTATTTTCTTCAATTTTATTCAAAACTGTACTATTTAGTATAAATATGTTGTTAGGCAACATCTCAACCATATATGTCATTTTTCATATATATCATATTTTTGTGCTTTGCTCCTAACTACTATATACTAAAGGCTATATCTCCAAAACTTGTGAACATATTTTAACAAAATAAAACTCAAATTGAAGAGCTACCCCCTTTTATGATACGAGTGCAAGCAGAGTCCCCTACCGTAGATTTAGAATTACCTTGTTCATTTCAGATTTTTTACTGTTTAACTCTCATTACAGAATATAACAGATTTTATCCCATAATATGTCTCATTGCCTCATAACAATATGGCTGACCAGTGACAACCGAAGAGTAAGAACTTGTACCATTCAGAACTACATACACCGCACTCGCTAAGTGGTGCTTTTTCTTTATTTCTTGATGAACAAACAATAATTTTTTAATATTAAGGGCTGGAATTCTGTATCACCCTGTATATTTTTTTACACACAACTACCAAATATAGTACGTAAGTGTTACACACATGATAAAGGGGAAAGAAAATCTATACATTACAACAAAAAATTTTAAAAACTGAAGTGAGTACATGTTGTTATACATGAAGCAATTTAACCCTTGCAGGATTGATGAGACCACGTGACACTCATCCTAAGTGGAAAACTATGTCTCCAAACGCTATTTTCTTCAATTTTATTCAAAACTGTACTATTTAGTATAAATATGTTGTTAGGCAACATCTCAACCATATATGTCATTTTTCATATATATCATATTTTTGTGCTTTGCTCCTAACTACTATATACTAAAGGCTATATCTCCAAAACTTGTGAACATATTTTAACAAAATAAAACTCAAATTGAAGAGCTACCGCCTTTTATGATACGAGTGCAAGCAGAGTCCCCTACCGTAGATGGAGAATTACCTTGTTCATTTCAGATTTTGTACTGTTTAACTCTCATTACAGAATTAAACAGATTTTATCCCATAATATGTCTCATTGCCTCATAACAATATGGCTGACCAGCGACAACCGAGGAGTAAGAACTTGTACCATTCAGAACTACATACACCGCACTCGCTAAGTGGGGCTTTTTCTTTATTTCTTGATGAACAAACAATAATTTTTCGCTATTAAGGGTTGGAATTCTGCATCACCCTGTATATTTTTATACACACAACTACCAAATATACTACCTAAGTGTTGCACACATGATAAAGGGGAAAGAAAATCTATACATTACAACAAAAAATTTTAAAAAATGAAGTTAGTACCTGTTGTTATACATGAATCAATTTAACCCTTGCAGGATTGATGAGACCACGTGACACTCATCCTAAGTTGAAAAAGTAAGTCTTCAAACACTATTTTCTTCAATTTTCTTGAAAACTGTACTATTTAGTATAAATATGTTGTTAGGCAACATCTCAACAATATAAAATATGTCATTTTTCATATATATTATATTGTTGTGCGTTGCTCCTGACTACTATATACTAAAGGCTATATCTCCGAATCTTCTCCACATATTTTAACGAAATAAAAATCAAATTGTCGAGCATTGCTCCTTTCTGATATAAGTGCAGCAGAGTCCACTGCCGTAGAAAGAGGGTTACCTTGTATATATTATATTTTGTTCTGTTTAATCTTTTTACAGAATATAACAGATTTTATCCCATAATATGTTTCATATCCTCATAACAATATGGCTGACCAATGACAACCGAGAAGTAAGAACGTGTACAATTCAGAATTACATACACCGCACTCGCTAAGTGGTGCTTTTTCTTTATTTCTTGATGAACAAACAATAATTTTTTAATATTAAGGGCTGGAATTCTGTATCACCCTTATATTTTTTTACACACAACTACCAAATATAGTACGTAAGTGTTACACACATGATAATGGGGAAAGAAAATCTATACATTACAACAAAAAAATTTAAAAAATGAAGTGAGTACATGTTGTTATACATGAAGCAATTTAACCCTTGCAGGATTGATGAGACCACGTGACACTCATCCTAAGTGGAAAACTATGTCTCCAAACGCTATTTTCTTCAATTTTATTCAAAACTGTACTATTTAGTATAAATATGTTGTTAGGCAACATCTCAACCATATAACATATGTCATTTTTCATATATATTATATTGTTGTGCATTGCTCCTTACTACTATATACTAAAGGCTATATGTCCAAAACTTGTGAACATATTTTAAAAAAATAAAGCTCAAATTGAAGAGCATTGCCCCTTTTATTACATGAGTGCCAGCAGAGTCCCCTACCGTAGATGGAGAATTACCTTGTTCATTTCAGATTTTGTACTGTTTAACTCTTTTTACAGAATATAACAGATTTTATACCATAATATGTTTCATTGCCTCATAACAATATGGCTGACCAATGACAACCGTGAAGTAAGAACGTGTACCATTCAGAATTACATACAGCGCACTCGCTAAGTGGTGCTTTTTCTTTATTTCTTGATGAACAAACAATAATTTTTTACAATTAAGGTTTGGAATTCTGCGTCACCCTGTATATTTTTTTACACACAACTACCAAATATACTACGTAAGTGTTGCACACATGATAAAGGGGAAAGGAAATCTATACATTACAACAAAAAAATTTAAAAAATGAAGTTAGTTCCTATTGTTAAACATGAAGCAATTTAACGCTTGCAGGATTGAGGAGACCACGTGACACTCATTCTAAGTAGAAATAGTATGTCTTCAAACACTATTTTCTTCAATTTTCTTCAAAACTATACTATCTATTATATAAAAGAGAACGCACAAATCCTTTGTTAGCTCATCACGCTAATACGGCTGAACGAATTTCTTTCATTTTTGGGGGGTTATTAGGATTTGGACCCTAGATGGTTTTTATCATATCACTTTAATTTTTAATTACCAGTGTCTTGAGATAATTGACCATTCAAGTGTCCATAACGTACAAATCCTTTGTTAGTTCATCATAGGTATAAAAATAAACGTATTTATATGCAACCCGCATGACCGTGTCACTCGGCGGGTTAACATAAATGACAGGCGCTATAATGTTAACATTTACTGCAATTTGAAAGCGAAAAAGTAAAAATTATCTAAGTAACAAAGTTTATTGCGTTCCGGGGTGACCGCAGCGATGCGGGGTGAACGCTGCTAGTTTGGTATAAATATGTTTTTAGGCAACATCTCAACAATATAACATATGTCATTTTTCATATATATTATATTGTTGTGCATTGCTCCTAACTACTATATACTAAAGACAATATCTCCGAAACTTTTGAACATATTTTAAAAAAATAAAGCTCAAATTGAAGAGCATTGCCCCTTTTATGACATGAGTGCCAGCAGAGTCCCCTACCGTAGATGGAGAATTACCTTGTTCATTTCAGATTTTGTACTGTTTAACTCTTTTTACAGAATATAACAGATTTTATACCATAATATGTTTCATTGCCTCATAACAATATGGCTGACCAATGACAACCGTGAAGTAAGAACGTGTACCATTCAGAATTACATACACCGCACTCGCTAAGTGGTGCTTTTTCTTTATTTCTTGATGAACAAACAATAATTTTTTAATATTAAGGGCTGGAATTCTGTATCACCCAGTATATATTTTTACACACGACTACCAAATATACTACGTAAGTGTTACACACATGATAAAGGGGAAAGAAAATCTATACATTACAACAAAAAATTTTAAAAAATGAAGTGAGTACATGTTGTTATACATGAAGCAATTTAACCCTTGCAGGATTGATGAGACCACGTGACACTCATCCTAAGTGGAAAACTATGCCTCCAAACGCTATTTTCTTCAATTTTCTTCAAAACTGTACTATTTAGTATAAATATGTTGTTAGGCAACATCTCAACCATATATGTCATTCTTCATATATATCATATTTTTGTGCTTTGCTCCTAACTACTATATACTAAAGGCTATATCTCCAAAACTTGTGAACATATTTTAACAAAATAAAACTCAAATTGAAGAGCTACCCCCTTTTATAATACGAGTGCAAGCAGAGTCCCCTACCGTAGATGGAGAATTACCTTGTTCATTTCAGATTTTGTACTGTTTAACTCTCATTACAGAATATAACAGATTTTATCCCATAATATGTCTCATTGCCTCATAACAATATGGCTGACCAGTGACAACCGAGGAGTAAGAACTTGTACCATTCAGAACTACATACACCGCACTCGCTAAGTGGGGCTTTTTCTTTATTTCTTGATGAACAAACAATAATTTTTCGCTATTAAGGGTTGGAATTCTGCATCACCCTGTATATTTTTTTACACACAACTACCAAATATACTACGTAAGTGTTGCACACATGATAAAGTGGAAAGAAAATCTATACATTACAACAAAAAATTTTAAAAAATGAAGTTAGTACCTGTTGTTATACATGAATCAATTTAACCCTTGCAGGATTGATGAGACCACGTGACACTCATCCTAAGTTGAAAAAGTATGTCTTCAAACACTATTTTCTTCATTTTTCTTGAAAACTGTACTATTTAGTATAAATATGTCGTTAGGCAACATCTCAACAATATAAAATATGTCATTTTTCATATATATTATATTGTTGTGCGTTGCTCCTGACTACTATATACTAAAGGCTATATCTCCGAATCTTCTCCACATATTTTAACGAAATAAAAATCAAATTGTAGAGCATTGCTCCTTTCTGATATAAGTGCAGCAGAGTCCACTGCCGTAGAAGGAGGGTTACCTTGTATATATTATATTTTGTTCTGTTTAATCTTTTTACAGAATATAACAGATTTTATCCCATAATATGTTTCATATCCTCATAACAATATGGCTGACCAATGACAGCCGAGAAGTAAGAACGTGTACAATTCAGAATTACATACACCGCACTCGCTAAGTGGTGCTTTTTCTTTATTTCTTGATGAACAAACAATAATTTTTTAATATTAAGGGCTGGAATTCTGTATCACCCTGTATATTTTTTTACCAACAACTACCAAATATACTACCTAAGTGTTGCACACATGATAAAGGGGAAAGAAAATCTATACATTACAACAAAAAATTTTAAAAAAATGAAGTTAGTACCTTTTGTTATACATGATGCAATATAACCCTTGCAGGATTGATGAGACCACGTGACACTCATCCTAAGTGGAAAACTATGTCTCCAAACGCTATTTTCTTCAATTTTATTCAAAACTGTACTATTTAGTATAAATATGTTGTTAGGCAACATCTCAACCATATAACATATGTCATTTTTCATATATATTATATTGTTGTGCATTGCTCCTAACTACTATATACTAAAGACAATATCTCCGAAACTTTTGAACATATTTTAACAAAATAAAGCTCAAATTGAAGAGCATTGCCCCTTTTATGACATGAGTGCCAGCAGAGTCCCCTCCGTAGAAGAAGAGTTACCTTGTATGTATCAAATTTTGTACTGTTTAGCTCTCATTACACAATATAACAGATTTTATCCCATAATATGTCTAATTGCCTCGTAACAATATGACTGACCAGTGACAACCGAGGAGTAAGAACTTGTACCATTCAGAACTACATACACCGCACTCGCTAAGTGGTGCTTTTTCTTTATTTCTTGATGAACAAACAATAATTTTTCGCTATTAAGATCTGGAATTCTGCATCACCCTGTATATTTTTTACACACAACTACCAAATATACTACGTTAGTGTTGCACACATGATAAAGGGGAAAAGAAATCTATACATTACAAAAAAAAATTAAAAAATGAAGTTAGTACCTGTTGTTATACATGAAGCAATTTAACCCTTGCAGGATTGATGAGACCACGTGACACTCATCCTAAGTAGAAAAAGTGTGTCTTCAAACGTAATTTTCTTCAATTTTCTTCAAAACTGTACTATTTGGTATAAATATGTTGTTAGGCAAAATCTCAACCATATAACATATGTCATTTTTCATATATATTATATTGTTGTGCATTGCTCCTAACTACTATATACTAAAGACAATATCTCCGAAACTTTTGAACATATTTTAACAAAATAAAGCTCAAATTGAAGAGCATTGTCTCTTTTATGACATGAGTGCCAGCAGAGTCCCCTCCGTAGAAGAAGAGTTACCTTGTATGTATCAAATTTTACTGTTTAGCTCTCATTACAGAATATAACAGATTTTATCCCATAATATGTCTCATTGCCTCATAACAATATGGCTGACCAGTGACAACCGATTAGTAAGAACTTGTACCATTCAGAACTACATACAAGGCACTCGCTAAGTGAGGCTTTTTCTTTATTTCTTGATGAACAAACAATAATTTTTCGCTATTAAGGGCTGGAATTCTGCATCACCCTATATATTTTTTTACCAACAACTACCAAATATACTACCTAAGTGTTGCACACATGATAAAGGGGAAAGAAAATCTATACATTACAACGAAAAATTTTAAAAAATGAAGTTAGTACCTGTTGTTATACATGAAGCAATTTAACCCTTGCAGGATTGATGAGACCTAGTGACACTCATCCTAACTTGAAAAAGTATGTCTTCAAACACTATTTTCTTCAATTTTCTTCAAAACTGTACTATTTAGTATAAATATGTTGTTAGGCAACATCTCAACCATATAACATATGTCATTTTTCATATATATTATATTGTTGTGCGTTGCTCCTAACTACTATATACTAAAAGCTATATCTCCGAATCTTCTGCACATATTTTGACGAAATAAAAATCCAATTGTAGAGCATTGCCCCCTCTATGATAAGAGTGCAAACGGAGTCCCCTACCGTAGAGGGAGAATTACCTTGTATGTATCATATTTTGTGCTGTTTAACTCTCATTACAGAATGTAAAAGATTTTATCCCATAATATGTCTCATTGCCTCATAACAATATGGCTGACAAATGACAACCGAGAAGCAAGAACGTGTACCATTCAGAATTACTTACCCCGCACTCGCTAAGTGGTGCTTATTCTTTATTTCTTGATGAACAAACAATAGTATTTTACTATTAAGGGTTTGAATTCTGCATCACCCTGTATATTTTATTACACACAACTACCAAATATACTACGTTGTGTTGCACACATGATAAAGGGGAAAGAAAATCTATACATTACAACAAAAAATTTTAAAAAATGAAGTTAGTACCTGTTGTTATACATGAAGCAATTTAACCCATGCATAATTGATAAGACCACGTGACACTCATCCTAAGTAGAAAAAGTGTGCCTTCAAACATAATTTTCTTCAATTTTCATCAAAACTGTAGTATTTAGTATAAATATGTTGTTAGGCAACATCTCAACAATATAAAATATGTCATTTTTCATATATATTATATTGTTGTGCATTGCTCCTAACTACTATATACTGAAAGCTATATCTCCGAATCTTCTGCACATATTTTAACGAAATAAAAATCAAATTGTAGAGCATTGCCCCTTTTATGATATGAGTGCCAGCAGAGTCCTCTACCGTAGAAGAAGAGTTACCTTGTATGTATCCGATTTTGTACTTTTTAACTCTTTTTAAAGAATATAAAAGATTTTATCCCATAATATGTCTCATTGCCTCATAACAATATGGCTGACCAGTGACAACCGAGGAGTAAGAAATTGTACCATTCAGAACTACATACACCGCACTCGCTAAGTGGTGCTTTTTCTTTATTTCTTGATGAACAAACAATAATTTTTTAATATTAAGGGCTGGAATTCTGCATCACCCTGTATATTTTTTTACACACAACTACCAAATATACTACCTAAGTGTTGCACACATGATAAAAAGGAAAGAAGATCTATACATTACAACAAAAAATTTTAAAAAATGAAGTTAGTACCTGTTGTTATACATGAAGCAATTTAACCCTTGCAGGATTGATGAGACCACGTGACACTCATCCTAAGTGGAAAACTATGTCTCCAAACGCTAGTTTCTTCCATTTTATTCAAAACTGTACTATTTAGTATATATATGTTGTTAGGCAACATCTCAACCATATAACATATGTCATTTTTCATATATATTATATTTTTGTGCTTTGCTGCTAACTACTATATACTAAAGGCTATATCTCCAAAACTTGTGAACATATTTTAACAAAATAAAACTCAAATTGAAGAGCTACCCCCTTTTATGATATGAGTGCAAGCAGAGTCCCCTACCGTAGATCAAGAATTACCTTGTTCATATCAGATTTGGTACTGTTTAACTCTTTTTACAGAATATAACAGATTTTATTCCATAATATGTCTAATTGCCTCATAAGAATATGGCCGACCAATGACAACCGAGAAGTAAGAACGTGTACCTTTCAGAATTACATACAGCGCACTCGTTAATTGGTGCTTTTTCTTTATTTCTTCATGAACAAACAATAATTTTTCGCTATTAAGGGCTGGAATTCTGCATCACCCTATATATTTTTTTACCAACAACTACCAAATATACTACCTAAGTGTTGCACACATGATAAAGGGGAAAGAAAATCTATACATTACAACAAAGAATTTTAAAAAATGAAGTTAGTATCTGTGGTTATACATGAAGCAATTTAACCCTTGCAGGATTGATGAGACCACGTGACACTCATCCTAAGTTGAAAAAGTATGTCTTCAAACACTATTTTCTTCAATTTTCTTTACAACTGTACTATTTGGTATAAATATGTTGTTAGGCAACATCTCAACCATATAACATATGTCATTTTTCATATATATTATATTGTTGTGCATTGCTCCTAACTACTATATACTAAAGACAATATCTCCGAAACTTTTGAACATATTTTAACAAAATAAAGCTCAAATTGAAGAGCATTGCCCCTTTTATGACATGAGTGCCAGCAGAGTTTTCTCCGTAGAAGAAGAGTTACCTTGTATGTATCAAATTTTGTACTGTTTTACTCTCATTACAGAATATAACAGATTTTATCCCATAATATGTCTAATTGCCTCATAACAATATGGCTGACCAATGACAACCGAGAAGTAAGAACGTGTATAATTCAGAATTACATACAGCGCACTCGCTAAGTGGTGCTTTTTCTTTATTTCTTGATGAACAAACAATAATTTTTCGCTATTAAGGCTGGAATTCTACATCACCCTGTATATTTTTTTACCAACAACTACCAAATATACTACCTAAGTGTTGCACACATGATAAAGGGGAAAGAAAATCTATACATTACAACAAAAAATTTTAAAAAATGAAATTACTACCTGTTGTTATACTTGAAGCAATTTAACCCTTGCAGGATTGATGAGA
Organism: Thermobia domestica; assembly: GCF_964235325.1. Lineage (NCBI taxonomy): Eukaryota > Metazoa > Arthropoda > Insecta > Zygentoma > Lepismatidae > Thermobia > Thermobia domestica. Next base: position 183,580,048 of record NC_137460.1, on the reverse strand, counting down.
CCACGTGACACTCATCCTAAGTGGAAAACTATGTCTCCAAACGCTATTTTCTTCAATTTTATTCAAAACTGTACTATTTAGTATAAATATGTTGTTAGGCAACATCTCAACCATATAACATATGTCATTTTTCATATATATTATATTGTTGTGCATTGCTCCTAACTACTATATACTAAAGACAATATCTCCGAAACTTTTGAACATATTTTAACAAAATCAAGCTCAAATTGAAGAGCATTGCCCCTTTTATGACATGAGTGCCAGCAGAGTCTTCTCCGTAGAAGAAGAGTTACCTTGTATGTATCAAATTTTGTACTGTTTTACTCTCATTACAGAATATAACAGATTTTATCCCATAATATGTCTCATTGCCTCATAACAATATGGCTGACCAGTGACAACCGAGGAGTAAGAACTTGTTCTATTCAGAACTACATGCACCGCACTCGCTAAGTGGGGCTTTTTCTTTATTTCTTGATGAACAAACAATAATTTTTCGCTATTAATGGCTGGAATTCTGCATCACCCTGTATATTTTCTTACCAACAACTACCAAATATACTACCTAAGTGTTGCACACATGATAAAGGGGAAAGAAAATCTATACATTACAACAAAAAATTTTAAAAAATGAAGTTAGTACCTGTTGTTATACATGAAGCAATTTAACCTTTGCAGGATTGATGAGACCACGTGACACTCATCCTAAGTAGAAAAAGTGTGTCTTCAAAAAAAATTTTCTTCAATTTTCTTCAAAACTGTACTATTTGGTATAAATATGTGGTTAGAAAACATCTCAACAATATAACATATGTCATTTTTCATATATATTATATTGTTGTGCATTGCTCCTAACTAGTATATACTAAAGACAATATCTCCGAAACTTTTGAACATATTTTAACAAAATAAAGCTCAAATTGAAGAGCATTGTCCCTTTTATGACATGAGTGCCAGCAGAGTCCCCTCCGTAGAAGAAGAGTTACCTTGTATGTATCAAATTTTGTACTGTTTTACTCTCATTACAGAATATAACAGATTTTATCCCATAATACATCTCATTGCCTCATAACAATATGGCTGACCAGTGACAACCGAGGAGTAAGAACTTGTTCTATTCAGAACTACATGCACCGCACTCGCTAAGTGGGGCTTTTTCTTTATTTCTTGATGAACAAACAATAATTTTTCGCTATTAAGGGCTGGAATTCTGCATCACCCTGTATATTTTTTTACCAACAACTACCAAATATACTACCTAAGTGTTGCACACATGATAAAGGGGGGAAAAATCTATACATTACAACAAAAAATTTTAAAAAATGAAGTTAGTATCTGTTGTTATACATGAAGCAATTTAACCCTTGCAGGATTGATGAGACCTAGTGACACTCATCCTAAGTTGAAAAAGTATGTCTTCAAACACTATTTTCTTCAATTTTCTTCAAAACTGTACTATTTGGTATAAATATGTTGTTAGGAAACTTGTCAACAATATAAAATATGTTATTTTTCATATATATTATATTGTTGTGCATTGCTCCTAACTACTATATACTAAAGGCTATATCTCCGAATCTTCTGCACATATTTTAACGAAATAAAAATCAAATTGAAAAGCATTGCCAGTTTTATGATATGAGTGCAAGCAGAGTCCCCTACCGTAGATGGAGAGTTACCTTGTTCACATCAGATTTTTTACTGTTTATCTCTTTTTTCAGAATATAACAGATTTTATCCCATAATATGTCTAATTGCCTCATAACAATATGACTGACCAGTGACAACCGAGGAGTAAGAACTTGTACCATTCAGAACTACATACACCGCACTCGCTAAGTGGTGCTTTTTCTTTATTTCTTGATGAACAAGCAATAATTATTCGCTATTAAGATCTGGAATTATGCATCACCCTGTATATTTTTTTACAAACAACTACCAAATATACTACCTAAGTGTTGCACACATGATAAAGGGGAAAGAAAATCTATACATTACAACAAAAAATTTTAAAAAATGAAGTTAGTACCTGTTGTTATACATGAAGCAATTTAACCCTTGCAGGATTGATGAGACCACGTGACACTCATCCTAAGTGGAAAACTATGTCTCCAAACGCTAGTTTCTTCCATTTTATTCAAAACTGTACTATTTAGTATATATATGTTGTTAGGCAACATCTCAACCATATAACATATGTCATTTTTCATATATATTATATTTTTGTGCTTTGCTGCTAACTACTATATACTAAAGGCTATATCTCCAAAACTTGTGAAAATATTTTAACAAAATAAAACTCAAATTGAAGAGCTACCCCCTTTTATGATATGAGTGCAAGCAGAGTCCCCTACCGTAGATCAAGAATTACCTTGTTCATATCAGATTTGGTACTGTTTAACTCTTTTTACAGAATATAACAGATTTTATTCCATATTATGTCTAATTGCCTCATAACAATATGGCCGACCAATGACAACCGAGAAGTAAGAACGTGTACCATTCAGAATTACATACAGCGCACTCGCTAATTGGTGCTTTTTCTTTATTTCTTCATGAACAAACAATAATTTTTCGCTATTAAGGGCTGGAATTCTGCATCACCCTGTATATTTTTTTACCAACAACTACCAAATATACTACCTAAGTGTTGCACACATGATAAAGGGGAAAGAAAATCTATACATTACAACAAAGAATTTTAAAAAATGAAGTTAGTATCTGTGGTTATACATGAAGCAATTTAACCCTTGCAGGATTGATGAGACCACGTGATACTCATCCTAAGTTGAAAAAGTATGTCTTCAAACACTATTTTCTTCAATTTTCTTTAAAACTGTACTACTTGGTATAAATATGTTGTTAGGCAACATCTCAGCAATATGAAATATGTTATTTTTCATATATATTATATTGTTGTGCATTGCTCCTAACTACTATTTACTAAAGGCTATATCTCCGAATCTTCTGCACATATTTTAACGAAATAAAAATCAAATTGAAGAATATTGCCCCTGTTATGATATGAGTGCCAGCACATTTCCCTGCCGTAGAAGGAGAGTTACATTGTATGTATCATATTTCGTAGTGTTTAACTCTTTTTACAGAATATAACAGATTTTATCCCATAATATGTCTCATTGCCTCATAACAATATGGCTGACCAATGACAAGGGAGAAGCAAGAACCTATACCCTTCAGAATTACATACACCGCACTCGCTTAGTGGTGCTTTTTCTTTATTTCTTGTTGAACAAACAATAATTTTTTGCTATTAAGGGCTGAAATTCTGCATCACCCTGTATATTTTTTTTACACACAACCACCAAATGTAATACGTAAGTGTTACACACATGATAAAGGGGGGAAAAAATCTATACATTACAACAAAAAATTTTAAAAAATGAAGTGAGTACATGTTGTTATACATGAAGCAATTTAACCCTTGCAGGATTGATGAGACCACGTGACACTCATCCTAAGTGGAAAACTATGTCTCCAAACGCTATTTTCTTCAATTTTATTCAAAACTGTACTATTTGGTATAAATATGTTGTTAGGCAACATCTCAACCATATAACATATGTCATTTTTCATATATATTATATTTTTGTGCTTTGCTCCTAACTACTATATACTAAAGGCTATATCTCCAAAACTTGTGAACACATTTTAACAAAATAAAACTCAAATTGAAGAGCTACCCCCTTTTATGATACGAGTGCAAGCAGAGTCCCCTACCGTAGATGGAGAATTACTTTCTTCATTTCAGATTTTGTACTGTTTAACTCTCATTACAGAATATAACAGATTTTATCCCATAATATGTCTCATTGCCTCATAACAATATGGCTGACCAGTGACAACCGAGGAGTAAGAACTTGTACCATTCAGAACTACATACACCGCACTCGCTAAGTGGTGCTTTTTCTTTATTTCTTGATGAACAAACAATAATTTTTCGCTATTAAGGGTTGGAATTCTGCATCACTTTGTATATTTTTTTACACACAACTACCAAATATACTACCTAAGTGTTGCACACATGATAAAGGGGAAAGAAAATCTATACATTACAACAAAAAATTTTAAAAAATGAAGTTAGTACCTGTTGTTATACATGAACCAATTTAACCCTTGCAGGATCGATGAGACCACGTGACACTCATCCTAAGTTGAAAAAGTATGTCTTCAAACACTATTTTCTTCAATTTTCTTGAAAACTGTACTATTTAATATAAATATGTTGTTACGCAACATCTCAACAATATAAAATATGTCATTTTTCATGTATATTATATTGTTGTGCGTTGCTCCTAACTACTATATACTAAAGGCTATATCTCCGAATCTTCTCCACATATTTTAACGAAATAAAAATCAAATTGTAGAGCATTGCTCCTTTCTGATATAAGTGCAGCAGAGTCCACTGCCGTAGAAGGAGGGTTACCTTGTATATATTATATTTTGTTCTGTTTATTCTTTTTACAGAATATAACAGATTTTATCCCATAATATGTTTCATATCCTCATAACAATATGGCTGACCAATGACAACCGAAAAGTAAGAACGTGTACAATTCAGAATTACATGCACCGCACTCGCTAAGTGGTGCTTTTTCTTTATTTCTTGATGAACAAACAATAATTTTTTAATATTAAGGGCTGGAATTCTGTATCACCCTGTATATTTTTTTACACACAACTACCAAATATAGTACGTAAGTGTTACACACATGATAAAGGGGAAAGAAAATCTATACATTACAACAAAAAATTTTAAAAAATGAAGTGAGTGCATGTTGTTATACATGAAGCAATTTAACCCTTGCAGGATTGATGAGACCACGTGACACTCATCCTAAGTGGAAAACTATGTCTCCAAACGCTATTTTCTTCAATTTTATTCAAAACTGTACTATTTAGTATAAATATGTTGTTAGGCAACATCTCAACCATATAACATATGTCATTTTTCATATATATTATATTGTTGTGCATTGCTCCTAACTACTATATACTAAAGGCTATATCTCCAAAACTTGTGAACATATTTTAACAAAATAAAACTCAAATTGAAGAGCTACCCTCTTTTATGATACGAGTGCAAGCAGAGTCCCCTACCGTAGATGGAGAATTACCTTGTTCATATCAGATTTTGTACTGTTTAACTCTTTTTACAGAATATAACAGATTTTATCCCATAATATGTCTAATTGCCTCATAACAATATGGCTGACCAATGACAACCGAGAAGTAAGAACGTGTATAATTCAGAATTACATACAGCGCACTCGCTAAGTGGTGCTTTTTCTTTATTTCTTTATGAACAAACAATAATTTTTCGCTATTAAGGCTGGAATTCTACATCACCCTGTATATTTTTTTACCAACAACTACCAAATATACTACCTAAGTGTTGCACACATGATAAAGGGGAAAGAAAATCTATACATTACAACAAAAAATTTTAAAAAATGAAGTTAGTACCTGTTGTTATACTTGAAGCAATTTAACCCTTGCAGGATTGATGAGACCACGTGACACTCATCCTAAGTGGAAAACTATGTCTCCAAACGCTATTTTCTTCATTTTTATTCAAAACTGTACTATTTAGTATAAATATGTTGTTAGGCAACATCTCAACCATATAACATATGTCATTTTTCATATATATTATATTGTTGTGCATTGCTCCTAACTACTATATACTAAAGACAATATCTCCGAAACTTTTGAACATACTTTAACAAAATCAAGCTCAAAATGAAGAGCATTGCCCCTTTTATGACATGAGTGCCAGCAGAGTCTTCTCCGTAGAAGAAGAGTTACCTTGTATGTATCAAATTTTGTACTGTTTAGCTCTCATTACAGAATATAACAGATTTTATCCCATAATATGTCTAATTGCCTCATAACAATATGACTGACCAGTGACAACCGAGGAGTAAGAACTTGTACCATTCAGAACTACATACACCGCACTCGCTAAGTGGTGCTTTTTCTTTATTTCTTGATGAACAAACAATAATTTTTCGCTATTAAGATCTGGAATTCTGCATCACCCTGTATATTTTTTTACCAACAACTACCAAATATACTACCTAAGTGTTGCACACATGATAAAGGGGTAAGAAAATCTATACATTACAACAAAAAATTTTAAAAAATGAAGTTAGTACCTGTTGTTATACATGAAGCAATTTAACCCTTGCAGGATTGATGAGACCACGTGACACTCATCCTAAGTAGAAAAAGTGTGTCTTCAAACAAAATTTTCTTCAATTTTCTTCAAAACTGTACTATTTGGTATAAATATGTTGTTAGAAAACATCTCAACAATATAACATATGTCATTTTTCATATATATTATATTGTTGTGCATTGCTCCTAACTAGTATATACTAAAGAAAATATCTCCGAAACTTTTGAACATATTTTAACAAAATAAAGCTCAAATTGAAGAGCATTGCCCCTTTTATGACATGAGTGCCAGCAGAGTCCCCTCCGTAGAAGAAGAGTTACCTTGTATGTATCAAATTTTGTACTGTTTTACTCTCATTACAGAATATAACAGATTTTATCCCATAATATGTTTCATTGCCTCATAACAATATGGCTGACCAGTGACAACCGAGGAGTAAGAACTTGTTCTATTCAGAACTACATGCACCGCACTCGCTAAGTGGGGCTTTTTCTTTATTTCTTGATGAACAAACAATAATTTTTCGCTATTAAGGGCTGGAATTCTGCATCACCCTGTATATTTTTTTACCAACAACTACCAAATATACTACCTAAGTGTTGCACACATGATAAAGGGGGAAAAAATCTATACATTACAACAAAAAATTTTAAAAAATGAAGTTAGTATCTGTTGTTATACATGAAGCAATTTAACCCTTGCAGGATTGATGAGACCTAGTGACACTCATCCTAAGTTGAAAAAGTATGTCTTCAAACACTATTTTCTTCAATTTTCTTCAAAACTGTACTATTTGGTATAAATATGTTGTTAGGCAACTTGTCAACAATATAATATATGTTATTTTTCATATATATTATATTGTTGTGCATTGCTCCTAACTACTATATACTAAAGGCTATATCTCCGAATCTTCTGCACATATTTTAACGAAATAAAAATCAAATTGAAAAGCATTGCCCCTTTTATGATATGAGTGCAAGCAGAGTCCCCTACCGTAGATGGAGAGTTACCTTGTTCACATCAGATTTTTTACTGTTTATCTCTTTTTTCAGAATATAACAGATTTTATCCCATAATATGTCTAATTGCCTCATAACAATATGACTGACCAGTGACAACCGAGGAGTAAGAACTTGTACCATTCAGAACTACATACACCGCACTCGCTAAGTGGTGCTTTTTCTTTATTTCTTGATGAACAAGCAATAATTATTCGCTATTAAGATCTGGAATTATGCATCACCCTGTATATTTTTTTACAAACAACTACCAAATATACTACCTAAGTGTTGCACACATGATAAAGGGGAAAGAAAATCTATACATTACAACAAAAAATTTTAAAAAATGAAGTTAGTACCTGTTGTTATACATGAAGCAATTTAACCCTTGCAGGATTGATGAGACCACGTGACACTCATCCTAAGTGGAAAACTATGTCTCCAAACGCTAGTTTCTTCCATTTTATTCAAAACTGTACTATTTAGTATATATATGTTGTTAGGCAACATCTCAACCATATAACATATGTCATTTTTCATATATATTATATTTTTGTGCTTTGCTGCTAACTACTATATACTAAAGGCTATATCTCCAAAACTTGTGAAAATATTTTAACAAAATAAAACTCAAATTGAAGAGCTACCCCCTTTTATGATATGAGTGCAAGCAGAGTCCCCTACCGTAGATCAAGAATTACCTTGTTCATATCAGATTTGGTACTGTTTAACTCTTTTTACAGAATATAACAGATTTTATTCCATATTATGTCTAATTGCCTCATAACAATATGGCCGACCAATGACAACCGAGAAGTAAGAACGTGTACCATTCAGAATTACATACAGCGCACTCGCTAATTGGTGCTTTTTCTTTATTTCTTCATGAACAAACAATAATTTTTCGCTATTAAGGGCTGGAATTCTGCATCACCCTGTATATTTTTTTACCAACAACTACCAAATATACTACCTAAGTGTTGCACACATGATAAAGGGGAAAGAAAATCTATACATTACAACAAAGAATTTTAAAAAATGAAGTTAGTATCTGTGGTTATACATGAAGCAATTTAACCCTTGCAGGATTGATGAGACCACGTGATACTCATCCTAAGTTGAAAAAGTATGTCTTCAAACACTATTTTCTTCAATTTTCTTTAAAACTGTACTACTTGGTATAAATATGTTGTTAGGCAACATCTCAGCAATATGAAATATGTTATTTTTCATATATATTATATTGTTGTGCATTGCTCCTAACTACTATTTACTAAAGGCTATATCTCCGAATCTTCTGCACATATTTTAACGAAATAAAAATCAAATTGAAGAATATTGCCCCTGTTATGATATGAGTGCCAGCACATTTCCCTGCCGTAGAAGGAGAGTTACATTGTATGTATCATATTTCGTAGTGTTTAACTCTTTTTACAGAATATAACAGATTTTATCCCATAATATGTCTCATTGCCTCATAACAATATGGCTGACCAATGACAAGGGAGAAGCAAGAACCTATACCCTTCAGAATTACATACACCGCACTCGCTTAGTGGTGCTTTTTCTTTATTTCTTGTTGAACAAACAATAATTTTTTGCTATTAAGGGCTGAAATTCTGCATCACCCTGTATATTTTTTTTACACACAACCACCAAATGTAATACGTAAGTGTTACACACATGATAAAGGGGGGAAAAAATCTATACATTACAACAAAAAATTTTAAAAAATGAAGTGAGTACATGTTGTTATACATGAAGCAATTTAACCCTTGCAGGATTGATGAGACCACGTGACACTCATCCTAAGTGGAAAACTATGTCTCCAAACGCTATTTTCTTCAATTTTATTCAAAACTGTACTATTTGGTATAAATATGTTGTTAGGCAACATCTCAACCATATAACATATGTCATTTTTCATATATATTATATTTTTGTGCTTTGCTCCTAACTACTATATACTAAAGGCTATATCTCCAAAACTTGTGAACACATTTTAACAAAATAAAACTCAAATTGAAGAGCTACCCCCTTTTATGATACGAGTGCAAGCAGAGTCCCCTACCGTAGATGGAGAATTACTTTCTTCATTTCAGATTTTGTACTGTTTAACTCTCATTACAGAATATAACAGATTTTATCCCATAATATGTCTCATTGCCTCATAACAATATGGCTGACCAGTGACAACCGAGGAGTAAGAACTTGTACCATTCAGAACTACATACACCGCACTCGCTAAGTGGTGCTTTTTCTTTATTTCTTGATGAACAAACAATAATTTTTCGCTATTAAGGGTTGGAATTCTGCATCACTTTGTATATTTTTTTACACACAACTACCAAATATACTACCTAAGTGTTGCACACATGATAAAGGGGAAAGAAAATCTATACATTACAACAAAAAATTTTAAAAAATGAAGTTAGTACCTGTTGTTATACATGAACCAATTTAACCCTTGCAGGATCGATGAGACCACGTGACACTCATCCTAAGTTGAAAAAGTATGTCTTCAAACACTATTTTCTTCAATTTTCTTGAAAACTGTACTATTTAATATAAATATGTTGTTACGCAACATCTCAACAATATAAAATATGTCATTTTTCATGTATATTATATTGTTGTGCGTTGCTCCTAACTACTATATACTAAAGGCTATATCTCCGAATCTTCTCCACATATTTTAACGAAATAAAAATCAAATTGTAGAGCATTGCTCCTTTCTGATATAAGTGCAGCAGAGTCCACTGCCGTAGAAGGAGGGTTACCTTGTATATATTATATTTTGTTCTGTTTATTCTTTTTACAGAATATAACAGATTTTATCCCATAATATGTTTCATATCCTCATAACAATATGGCTGACCAATGACAACCGAAAAGTAAGAACGTGTACAATTCAGAATTACATGCACCGCACTCGCTAAGTGGTGCTTTTTCTTTATTTCTTGATGAACAAACAATAATTTTTTAATATTAAGGGCTGGAATTCTGTATCACCCTGTATATTTTTTTACACACAACTACCAAATATAGTACGTAAGTGTTACACACATGATAAAGGGGAAAGAAAATCTATACATTACAACAAAAAATTTTAAAAAATGAAGTGAGTGCATGTTGTTATACATGAAGCAATTTAACCCTTGCAGGATTGATGAGACCACGTGACACTCATCCTAAGTGGAAAACTATGTCTCCAAACGCTATTTTCTTCAATTTTATTCAAAACTGTACTATTTAGTATAAATATGTTGTTAGGCAACATCTCAACCATATAACATATGTCATTTTTCATATATATTATATTGTTGTGCATTGCTCCTAACTACTATATACTAAAGGCTATATCTCCAAAACTTGTGAACATATTTTAACAAAATAAAACTCAAATTGAAGAGCTACCCTCTTTTATGATACGAGTGCAAGCAGAGTCCCCTACCGTAGATGGAGAATTACCTTGTTCATATCAGATTTTGTACTGTTTAACTCTTTTTACAGAATATAACAGATTTTATCCCATAATATGTCTAATTGCCTCATAACAATATGGCTGACCAATGACAACCGAGAAGTAAGAACGTGTATAATTCAGAATTACATACAGCGCACTCGCTAAGTGGTGCTTTTTCTTTATTTCTTTATGAACAAACAATAATTTTTCGCTATTAAGGCTGGAATTCTACATCACCCTGTATATTTTTTTACCAACAACTACCAAATATACTACCTAAGTGTTGCACACATGATAAAGGGGAAAGAAAATCTATACATTACAACAAAAAATTTTAAAAAATGAAGTTAGTACCTGTTGTTATACTTGAAGCAATTTAACCCTTGCAGGATTGATGAGACCACGTGACACTCATCCTAAGTGGAAAACTATGTCTCCAAACGCTATTTTCTTCAATTTTATTCAAAACTGTACTATTTAGTATAAATATGTTGTTAGGCAACATCTCAACCATATAACATATGTCATTTTTCATATATATTATATTGTTGTGCATTGCTCCTAACTACTATATACTAAAGACAATATCTCCGAAACTTTTGAACATACTTTAACAAAATCAAGCTCAAAATGAAGAGCATTGCCCCTTTTATGACATGAGTGCCAGCAGAGTCTTCTCCGTAGAAGAAGAGTTACCTTGTATGTATCAAATTTTGTACTGTTTAGCTCTCATTACAGAATATAACAGATTTTATCCCATAATATGTCTAATTGCCTCATAACAATATGACTGACCAGTGACAACCGAGGAGTAAGAACTTGTACCATTCAGAACTACATACACCGCACTCGCTAAGTGGTGCTTTTTCTTTATTTCTTGATGAACAAACAATAATTTTTCGCTATTAAGATCTGGAATTCTGCATCACCCTGTATATTTTTTTACCAACAACTACCAAATATACTACCTAAGTGTTGCACACATGATAAAGGGGTAAGAAAATCTATACATTACAACAAAAAATTTTAAAAAATGAAGTTAGTACCTGTTGTTATACATGAAGCAATTTAACCCTTGCAGGATTGATGAGACCACGTGACACTCATCCTAAGTAGAAAAAGTGTGTCTTCAAACAAAATTTTCTTCAATTTTCTTCAAAACTGTACTATTTGGTATAAATATGTTGTTAGAAAACATCTCAACAATATAACATATGTCATTTTTCATATATATTATATTGTTGTGCATTGCTCCTAACTAGTATATACTAAAGAAAATATCTCCGAAACTTTTGAACATATTTTAACAAAATAAAGCTCAAATTGAAGAGCATTGCCCCTTTTATGACATGAGTGCCAGCAGAGTCCCCTCCGTAGAAGAAGAGTTACCTTGTATGTATCAAATTTTGTACTGTTTTACTCTCATTACAGAATATAACAGATTTTATCCCATAATATGTCTCATTGCCTCATAACAATATGGCTGACCAGTGACAACCGAGGAGTAAGAACTTGTTCTATTCAGAACTACATGCACCGCACTCGCTAAGTGGGGCTTTTTCTTTATTTCTTGATGAACAAACAATAATTTTTCGCTATTAAGGGCTGGAATTCTGCATCACCCTGTATATTTTTTTACCAACAACTACCAAATATACTACCTAAGTGTTGCACACATGATAAAGGGGGAAAAAATCTATACATTACAACAAAAAATTTTAAAAAATGAAGTTAGTATCTGTTGTTATACATGAAGCAATTTAACCCTTGCAGGATTGATGAGACCTAGTGACACTCATCCTAAGTTGAAAAAGTATGTCTTCAAACACTATTTTCTTCAATTTTCTTCAAAACTGTACTATTTGGTATAAATATGTTGTTAGGCAACTTGTCAACAATATAATATATGTTATTTTTCATATATATTATATTGTTGTGCATTGCTCCTAACTACTATATACTAAAGGCTATATCTCCGAATCTTCTGCACATATTTTAACGAAATAAAAATCAAATTGAAAAGCATTGCCCCTTTTATGATATGAGTGCAAGCAGAGTCCCCTTCCGTAGATGGAGAGTTACCTTGTTCATATCAGATTTTTTACTGTTTATCTCTTTTTTCAGAATATAACAGATTTTATCCCATAATATGTCTAATTGCCTCATAACAATATGACTGACCAGTGACAACCGAGGAGTAAGAACTTGTACCATTCAGAACTACATACACCGCACTCGCTAAGTGGTGCTTTTTCTTTATTTCTTGATGAACAAGCAATAATTATTCGCTATTAAGATCTGGAATTATGCATCACCCTGTATATTTTTTTACAAACAACTACCAAATATACTACCTAAGTGTTGCACACATGATAAAGGGGAAAGAAAATCTATACATTACAACAAAAAATTTTAAAAAATGAAGTTAGTACCTGTTGTTATACATGAAGATTTAATCCTTGCAGGATTGATGAGATCACGTGACACTCATCCTAAGTGGAAAAAGTGTGTCTTCAAACACAATTTTCTTCAATTTTCTTCAAAACTGTACTATTTGGTATAAATATGTTGTTAGAAAACATCTCAACAATATAACATATGTCATTTTTCATATATATTATATTGTTGTGCATTGCTCCTAACTACTATATACTAAAGACAATATCTCCGAAACTTTTGAACATATTTTAACAAAATAAAGCTCAAATTGAAGAGCATTGCCCCTTTTATGATATGAGTGCCAGCAGAGTCCTCTACCGTACAAGAAGAGTTACCTAGTATGTATCATATTTTGTACTTTTTAACTATTTTTAAAGAATATAAAAGATTTTATCCCATAATATGTCTCATTGCCTCATAACAATATGGCTGACCAGTGACAACCGATTAGTAAGAACTTGTACCATTCAGAACTACATACACCGCACTCGCTAAGTGGTGCTTTTTCTTTATTTCTTGATGAACAAACAATAATTTTTTGCTATTAAGGGCTGGAATTCTGCATCACCCTGGATATTTTTTTACACACAACTACCAAATATACTACCTAAGTGTTGCACACATGATAAAGGGGAAAGAAAATCTATACATTACAACAAAAAATTTTAAAGAATGAAGTTAGTACCTGTTGTTATACATGAAGCAATTTAACCCTTGCAGGATTGATGAGACCACGTGACACTCATCCTAAGTGAAAAACTATGTCTCCAAACGCTATTTTCTTCAATTTTATTCAAAACTGTACTATTTAGTATAAATATGTTGTTAGGCAACATCTCAACAATAACATATGTCATTTTTCATATATATTATATTTTTGTGCTCTGCTCCTAACTACTATATACTAAAGGCTATATCTCGAAAATTTGTGAACATATTTTAACGAAATAAAAATCCAATTGTAGAGCATTGCCCCCTTTATGATAAGAGTGCAAACAGAGTCCCCTACCGTAGAAGGAGAGTTACCTTGTATGTATCATATTTTGTGCTGTTTAACTCTCATTACAGAATGTAAAAGATTTTATCCCATAATATGTCTCATTGCCTCATAACAATATGGCTGACCAGTCACAACCGATTAGTAAGAACTTGTACCATTCAGAACTACATACACCGCACTCGCTAAGTGGTGATTTTTCTTTATTTCTTGATGAACAAACAATAATTTTTTGCTATTAAGGGCTGGAATTCTGCATCACCCTGGATATTTTTTTACACACAACTACCAAATATACTACCTAAGTGTTGCACACATGATAAAGGGGAAAGAAAATCTATACATTACAACAAAACATTTTAAAGAATGAAGTTAGTACCTGTTGTTATACATGAAGCAATTTAACCCTTGCAGGATTGATGAGACCACGTGACACTCATCCTAAGTGGAAAACTATGTCTCCAAACGCTAGTTTCTTCCATTTTATTCAAAACTGTACTATTTAGTATATATATGTTGTTAGGCAACATCTCAACCATATAACATATGTCATTTTTCATATATATTATATTTTTGTGCTTTGCTGCTAACTACTATATACTAAAGGCTATATCTCCAAAACTTGTGAACATATTTTAACAAAATAAAACTCAAATTTAAGAGCTACCCCCTTTTATGATATGAGTGCAAGCAGAGTCCCCTACCGTAGATCAAGAATTACCTTGTTCATATCAGATTTGGTACTGTTTAACGCTTTTTACAGAATATAACAGATTTTATTCCATAATATGTCTAATTGCCTCATAACAATATGGCCGACCAATGACAACCGAGAAGTAAGAACGTGTACCATTCAGAATTACATACAGCGCACTCGCTAATTGGTGCTTTTTCTTTATTTCTTCATGAACAAACAATAATTTTTCGCTATTAAGGGCTGGAATTCTGCATCACCCTGTATATTTTTTTACCAACAACTACCAAATATACTACCTAAGTGTTGCACACATGATAAAGGGGAAAGAAAATCTATACATTACAACAAAGAATTTTAAAAAATGAAGTTAGTATCTGTGGTTATACATGAAGCAATTTAACCCTTGCAGGATTGATGAGACCACGTGACACTCATCCTAAGTTGAAAAAGAATGTCTTCAAACACTATTTTCTTCAATTTTCTTTAAAACTGTACTATTTGGTATAAATATGTTGTTAGGCAACATCTCAGCAATATGAAATATGTTTTTTTTCATATATATTATATTGTTGTGCATTGCTCCTAACTACTATTTACTAAAGGCTATATCTCCGAATCTTCTGCACATATTTTAACGAAATAAAAATCAAATTGAAGAATATTGCACCTGTTATGATTTGAGTGCCAGCACATTTCCCTGCCGTAGAAGGAGAGTTACATTGTATGTATCATATTTCGTACTGTTTAACTCTTTTTACAGAATATAACAGATTTTATCCCATAATATGTCTCATTGCCTCATAACAATACGTCTGACCGATGACAAGGGAGAAGCAAGAACGTATACCCTTCAGAATTACATACACCGCACTCGCTTAGTGGTGCTTTTTCTTTATTTCTTGTTGAACAAACAATAATATTTTGCTATTAAGGGCTGAAATTCTGCATCACCCTGTATATTTTTTTTACACACAACCACCAAATATAATACGTAAGTGTTACACACATGATAAAGGGGAAAGAAAATCTATACATTACAACAAAAAATTTTAAAAAATGAAGTGAGTACATGTTGTTATACATGAAGCAATTTAACCCTTGCAGGATTGATGAGACCACGTGACACTCATCCTAAGTGGAAAACTATGTCTCCAAACGCTATTTTCTTCAATTTTATTCAAAACTGTACTATTTAGTATAAATATGTTGTTAGGGAACATCTCAACCATATAACATATGTCATTTCTCATATATATTATATTTTTGTGCTTTGCTCCTAACTACTATATACTAAAGGCTATATCTCCAAAACTTGTGAACACATTTTAACAAAATAAAACTCAAATTGAAGAGCTACCCCCTTTTATGATACGAGTGCAAGCAGAGTCCCCTACCGTAGATGGAGAATTACTTTCTTCATTTCAGATTTTGTACTGTTTAACTCTCATTACAGAATATAACAGATTTTATCCCATAATATGTCTCATTGCCTCATAACAATATGGCTGACCAATGACAAGGGAGAAGCAAGAACGTATACCCTTCAGAACTACATACACCGCACTCGCTAAGTGGTGCTTTTTCTTTATTTCTTGATGAACAAACAATAATTTTTCGCTATTAAGGGTTGGAATTCTGCATCACTTTGTATATTTTTTTACACACAACTACCAAATATACTACCTAAGTGTTGCACACATGATAAAGGGGAAAGAAAATCTATACATTACAACAAAAAATTTTAAAAAATGAAGTGAGTGCATGTTGTTATACATGAAGCAATTTAACCCTTGCAGGATTGATGAGACCACGTGACACTCATCCTAAGTGGAAAACTATGTCTCCAAACGCTATTTTCTTCAATTTTATTCAAAACTGTACTATTTAGTATAAATATGTTGTTAGGCAACATCTCAACCATATAACATATGTCATTTTTCATATATATTATATTGTTGTGCATTGCTCCTAACTACTATATACTAAAGGCTATATCTCCAAAACTTGTGAACATATTTTAACAAAATAAAACTCAAATTGAAGAGCTACCCTCTTTTATGATACGAGTGCAAGCAGAGTCCCCTACCGTAGATGGAGAATTACCTTGTTCATATCAGATTTTGTACTGTTTAACTCTTTTTACAGAATATAACAGATTTTATCCTATAATATGTCTAATTGCCTCATAACAATATGGCTGACCAATGACAACCGAGAAGTAAGAACGTGTATAATTCAGAATTACATACAGCGCACTCGCTAAG
Source organism: Thermobia domestica (assembly GCF_964235325.1). NCBI lineage: Eukaryota > Metazoa > Arthropoda > Insecta > Zygentoma > Lepismatidae > Thermobia > Thermobia domestica. Next base: position 183,562,973 of record NC_137460.1, on the reverse strand, counting down.
TGGTGCTTTTTCTTTATTTCTTTATGAACAAACAATAATTTTTCGCTATTAAGGCTGGAATTCTACATCACCCTGTATATTTTTTTACCAACAACTACCAAATATACTACCTAAGTGTTGCACACGTGATAAAGGGGAATGAAAATCTATACATTACAACAAAAAATTTTAAAAAATGAAGTTAGTACCTGTTGTTATACTTGAAGCAATTTAACCCTTGCAGGATTGATGAGACCACGTGACACTCACCCTAAGTGGAAAACTATGTCTCCAAACGCTATTTTCTTCAATTTTATTCAAAACTGTACTATTTAGTATAAATATGTTGTTAGGCAACATCTCAACCATATAACATATGTCATTTCTCATATATTTTATATTGTTGTGCATTGCTCCTAACTACTATATACTAAAGACAATATCTCCGAAACTTTTGAACATATTTTAACAAAATCAAGCTCAAATTGAAGAGCATTGCCCCTTTTATGACATGAGTGCCAGCAGAGTCTTCTCCGTAGAAGAAGAGTTACCTTGTATGTATCAAATTTTGTACTGTTTAGCTCTCATTACAGAATATAACAGATTTTATCCCATAATATGTCTAATTGCCTCATAACAATATGACTGACCAGTGACAACCGAGGAGTAAGAACTTGTACCATTCAGAACTACATACACCGCACTCGCTAAGTGGTGCTTTTTCTTTATTTCTTGATGAACAAACAATAATTTTTCGCTATTAAGATCTGGAATTCTGCATCACCCTGTATATTTTTTTACAAACAACTACCAAATATACTACCTAAGTGTTGCACACATGATAAAGGGGTAAGAAAATCTATACATTACAACAAAAAATTTTAAAAAATGAAGTTAGTACCTGTTGTTATACATGAAGCAATTTAACCCTTGCAGGATTGATGAGACCACGTGACACTCATCCTAAGTAGAAAAAGTGTGTCTTCAAAAAAAATTTTCTTCAATTTTCTTCAAAACTGTACTATTTGGTATAAATATGTTGTTAGAAAACATCTCAACAATATAACATATGTCATTTTTCATATATATTATATTGTTGTGCATTGCTCCTAACTAGTATATACTAAAGACAATATCTCCGAAACTTTTGAACATATTTTAAAAAATAAAGCTCAAATTGAAGAGCATTGCCCCTTTTATGACATGAGTGCCAGCAGGGTCCCCTCCGTAGAAGAAGAGTTACCTTGTATGTATCAAATTTTGTACTGTTTAACTCTCATTACAGAATATAACAGATTTTATCCCATAATATGTCTCATTGCCTCATAACAATATGGCTGACCAGTGACAACCGAGGAGTAAGAACTTGTACCATTCAGAACTACATACACCGCACTCGCTAAGTGGGGCTTTTTCTTTATTTCTTGATGAACAAACAATAATTTTTCGCTACTAAGGGCTGGAATTCTGCATCACCCTGTATATTTTTTTACCAACAACTACCAAATATACTACCTAAGTGTTGCACACCTGATAAAGGGGAAAGAAAATCTATACATTACAACAAAGAATTTTAAAAAATGAAGTTAGTATCTGTTGTTATACATGAAGCAATTTAACCCTTGCAGGATTGATGAGACCACGTGACACTCATCCTAAGTTGAAGAGGTATGTCTTCAAACACTATTTTCTTCAATTTTCTTCAAAACTGTACTATTTGGTATAAATATGTTGTTAGGCAACTTGTCAACAATATAAAATATGTTTTTTTTTCATATATTTGTGTGTTCTGCTCCTAACTACTATATACTAAAGGCTATATCTCCAAAACTTGTGAACATATTTTAACAACATAAAACTGAAATTGAAGAGCTACCTCCTTTTATGATACGAGTGCAAGCAGAGTCCCCTACCGTAGATGGACAATTACTTTGTTCATATAAGATTTTGTACTGTTTAACTCTTTTTACAGAATATAACAGGTTTTATCCCATAATATGTCTAATTGCCTCATAACAATATGGCTGACCAATGACAACCGAGAAGTAAGAACGTGTACAATTCAGAATTACATACAGCGCATTCGCTAAGTCGTGCTTTTTTTATTTCTTGATGAACAAACAATAATTTTTTACTATTAAGGTTTGGAATTCTGCGTCACCCTGTATATTTTTTTACACACAACTACCAAATATACTACGTAAGTGTTGCACACATGATAAAGTGGAAAGGAAATCTATACATTATACAAAAAATTTAAAAAATGAACTTAGTACCTATTGTTAAACATGAAGCAATTTAAACCTTGCAGGATTGAGGAGACCACGTGACACTCATCGTAAGTAGAAATAGTATGTCTTCAAACACTATTTTCTTCAATTTTCTTCAAAACTATACTATTTAGTATAAATATGTTTTTAGGCAACATCTCAACAATATAACATATGTCATTTTTCCTATATATTATAATGTTGTGCATTGCTCCTAACTACTATATACTAAAGACAATATCTCCGAAACTTTTGAACATATTTTAACAAAATAAAGCTCAAATTGAAGAGCATTGCCCCTTTCATGACATGAGTGCCAGCAGAGTCAACTCCGTAGAAGAAGAGTTACCTTGTATGTTTCAAATTTTGTACTGTTTAGCTCTCATTACAGAATATAACAGATTTTATCCCATAATATGTCTCATTGCCTCATAACAATATGGCTGACCAGTGACAACCGATTAGTAAGAACTTGTACCATTCAGAACTACATACACCGCACTCGCTAAGTGGTGCTTTTTCTTTATTTCTTGATGAACAAACAATAATTTTTTGCTATTAAGGGCTGGAATTCTGCATCACCCTGGATATTTTTTTACACACAACTACCAAATATACTACCAAAGTGTTGCACACATGATAAAGGGGAAAGAAAATCTATACATTACAACAAAAAATTTTAAAGAATGAAGTTAGTACCTGTTGTTATACATGAAGCAATTTAACCCTTGCAGGATTGATGAGACCACGTGACACTCATCCTAAGTGGAAAACTATGTCTCCAAACGCTATTTTCTTCAATTTTATTCAAAACTGTACTATTTAGTATAAATATGTTGTTAGGCAACATCTCAACAATAACATATGTCATTTTTCATATATATTATATTTTTGTGCTCTGCTCCTAACTACTATATACTAAAGGCTATATCTCCAAAACTTGTGAACATATTTTAACAAAATAAAACTGAAATTGAAAAGCTACCTCCTTTTATGATACGAGTGCAAGCAGAGTCCCCTACCGTAGATGGAGAATTACCTTGTTCATATAAGATTTTGTACTGTTTAACTCTTTTTACAAAATATAACAGGTTTTATCCCATAATATGTCTAATTGCCTCATAACAATATGGCTGACCAATGACAACCGAGAAGTAAGAACGTGTACCATTCAGAATTACATACAGCGCACTCGCTAAGTGGTGCTTTTTCTTTATTTCTTGATGAACAAACAATAATTTTTGGTTTTAAGGGCTGGAATTCTGCATCACCCTGGATATTTTTTTACACACAACTACCAAATATACTACCTAAGTGTTGCACACATGATAAAGGGGAAAGAAAATCTATACATTATACAAAAAATTTTAAAAAATGAAGTTAGTGCCTGTTGTTATACATGAAGCAATTTAACCCATGCAGGATTGATAAGACCACGTGACACTCATCCTAAGTAGAAAAAGTGTGCCTTCAAACATAATTTTCTTCAATTTTCATCAAAACTGTAGTATTTAGTATAAATATGTTGTTAGGCAACATCTCAACAATATAACATAAGTCATTTTTCATATATATTATATTGTTGTGCATTGCTCCTAACTACTATATACTGAAAGCTAGATCTCCGAATCTTCTCCACATATTTTAACGAAGTAAAAATCAAATTGTAGAGCATTGCCCCTTTTATGATATGAGTGTCAGCAGAGTTTTCTACCGTACAAGAAGAGTTACCTTGTATGTATCAGATTTTGTACTTTTTAACTCTTTTTAAAGAATATAAAAGATTTTATCCCATAATATGTCTCATTGCCTCATAACAATATGGCTGACCAGTGACAACCGATTAGTAAGAACTTGTACCATTCAGAACTACATACACCGCACTCGCTAAGTGGTGCTTTTTCTTTATTTCTTGATGAACAAACAATAATTTTTGGTTTTAAGGGCTGGAATTCTGCATCACCCTGGATATTTTTTTACACACAACTACCAAATATACTACCTAAGTGTTGCACACATGATAAAGGGGAAAGAAAATCTATACATTACAACAAAAAATTTTAAAGAATGAAGTTAGTACCTGTTGTTATACATGAAGCAATTTAACCCTTGCAGGATTGATGAGACCACGTGACACTCATCCTAAGTGGAAAACTATGTCTCCAAACGCTATTTTCTTCAATTTTATTCAAAACTGTACTATTTAGTATAAATATGTTGTTAGGCAACATCTCAACAATAACATATGTCATTTTTCATATATATTATATTTTTGTGCTTGCTCCTAACTACTATATACTAAAGGCTATATCTCCAAAACTTGTGAACATATTTTAACATAATAAAACTGAAATTGAAAAGCTACCTCCTTTTATGATACGAGTGCAAGCAGAGTCCCCTACCGTAGATGGAGAATTACCTTGTTCATATAAGATTTTGTACTGTTTAACTCTTTTTACAAAATATAACAGGTTTTATCCCATAATATGTCTAATTGCCTCATAACAATATGGCTGACCAATGACAACCGAGAAGTAAGAACGTGTATCATTCAGAATTATATACAGCGCACTCGCTAAGTGGTGCTTTTTCTTTATTTCTTGATGAACAACCAATAATTTTTTACTATTAACATTTGGAATTCTGCGTCACCGTGTATATTTTTTTACACACAACTACCAAATATACTACCTAAGTGTTGCACACATGATAAAGGGGAAAGAAAATCTATACATTACAACAAAGAATTTTAAAAAATGAAGTTAGTATCTGTGGTTATACATGAAGCAATTTAACCCTTGCAGGATTGATGAGACCACGTGACACTCATCCTAAGTTGAAAAAGAATGTCTTCAAACACTATTTTCTTCAATTTTCTTTAAAACTGTACTATTTGGTATAAATATGTTGTTAGGCAACATCTCAGCAATATGAAATATGTTTTTTTTCATATATATTATATTGTTGTGCATTGCTCCTAACTACTATTTACTAAAGGCTATATCTCCGAATCTTCTGCACATATTTTAACGAAATAAAAATCAAATTGAAGAATATTGCACCTGTTATGATATGAGTGCCAGCACATTTCCCTGCCGTAGAAGGAGAGTTACATTGTATGTATCATATTTCGTACTGTTTAACTCTTTTTACAGAATATAACAGATTTTATCCCATAATATGTCTCATTGCCTCATAACAATACGTCTGACCGATGACAAGGGAGAAGCAAGAACGTATACCCTTCAGAATTACATACACCGCACTCGCTTAGTGGTGCTTTTTCTTTATTTCTTGTTGAACAAACAATAATATTTTGCTATTAAGGGCTGAAATTCTGCATCACCCTGTATATTTTTTTTACACACAACCACCAAATATAATACGTAAGTGTTACACACATGATAAAGGGGAAAGAAAATCTATACATTACAACAAAAAATTTTAAAAAATGAAGTGAGTACATGTTGTTATACATGAAGCAATTTAACCCTTGCAGGATTGATGAGACCACGTGACACTCATCCTAAGTGGAAAACTATGTCTCCAAACGCTATTTTCTTCAATTTTATTCAAAACTGTACTATTTAGTATAAATATGTTGTTAGGGAACATCTCAACCATATAACATATGTCATTTCTCATATATATTATATTTTTGTGCTTTGCTCCTAACTACTATATACTAAAGGCTATATCTCCAAAACTTGTGAACACATTTTAACAAAATAAAACTCAAATTGAAGAGCTACCCCCTTTTATGATACGAGTGCAAGCAGAGTCCCCTACCGTAGATGGAGAATTACTTTCTTCATTTCAGATTTTGTACTGTTTAACTCTCATTACAGAATATAACAGATTTTATCCCATAATATGTCTCATTGCCTCATAACAATATGGCTGACCAATGACAAGGGAGAAGCAAGAACGTATACCCTTCAGAACTACATACACCGCACTCGCTAAGTGGTGCTTTTTCTTTATTTCTTGATGAACAAACAATAATTTTTCGCTATTAAGGGTTGGAATTCTGCATCACTTTGTATATTTTTTTACACACAACTACCAAATATACTACCTAAGTGTTGCACACATGATAAAGGGGAAAGAAAATCTATACATTACAACAAAAAATTTTAAAAAATGAAGTGAGTGCATGTTGTTATACATGAAGCAATTTAACCCTTGCAGGATTGATGAGACCACGTGACACTCATCCTAAGTGGAAAACTATGTCTCCAAACGCTATTTTCTTCAATTTTATTCAAAACTGTACTATTTAGTATAAATATGTTGTTAGGCAACATCTCAACCATATAACATATGTCATTTTTCATATATATTATATTGTTGTGCATTGCTCCTAACTACTATATACTAAAGGCTATATCTCCAAAACTTGTGAACATATTTTAACAAAATAAAACTCAAATTGAAGAGCTACCCTCTTTTATGATACGAGTGCAAGCAGAGTCCCCTACCGTAGATGGAGAATTACCTTGTTCATATCAGATTTTGTACTGTTTAACTCTTTTTACAGAATATAACAGATTTTATCCTATAATATGTCTAATTGCCTCATAACAATATGGCTGACCAATGACAACCGAGAAGTAAGAACGTGTATAATTCAGAATTACATACAGCGCACTCGCTAAGTGGTGCTTTTTCTTTATTTCTTTATGAACAAACAATAATTTTTCGCTATTAAGGCTGGAATTCTACATCACCCTGTATATTTTTTTACCAACAACTACCAAATATACTACCTAAGTGTTGCACACATGATAAAGGGGAATGAAAATCTATACATTACAACAAAAAATTTTAAAAAATGAAGTTAGTACCTGTTGTTATACTTGAAGCAATTTAACCCTTGCAGGATTGATGAGACCACGTGACACTCACCCTAAGTGGAAAACTATGTCTCCAAACGCTATTTTCTTCAATTTTATTCAAAACTGTACTATTTAGTATAAATATGTTGTTAGGCAACATCTCAACCATATAACATATGTCATTTCTCATATATTTTATATTGTTGTGCATTGCTCCTAACTACTATATACTAAAGACAATATCTCCGAAACTTTTGAACATATTTTAACAAAATCAAGCTCAAATTGAAGAGCATTGCCCCTTTTATGACATGAGTGCCAGCAGAGTCTTCTCCGTAGAAGAAGAGTTACCTTGTATGTATCAAATTTTGTACTGTTTAGCTCTCATTACAGAATATAACAGATTTTATCCCATAATATGTCTAATTGCCTCATAACAATATGACTGACCAGTGACAACCGAGGAGTAAGAACTTGTACCATTCAGAACTACATACACCGCACTCGCTAAGTGGTGCTTTTTCTTTATTTCTTGATGAACAAACAATAATTTTTCGCTATTAAGATCTGGAATTCTGCATCACCCTGTATATTTTTTTACAAACAACTACCAAATATACTACCTAAGTGTTGCACACATGATAAAGGGGTAAGAAAATCTATACATTACAACAAAAAATTTTAAAAAATGAAGTTAGTACCTGTTGTTATACATGAAGCAATTTAACCCTTGCAGGATTGATGAGACCACGTGACACTCATCCTAAGTAGAAAAAGTGTGTCTTCAAAAAAAATTTTCTTCAATTTTCTTCAAAACTGTACTATTTGGTATAAATATGTTGTTAGAAAACATCTCAACAATATAACATATGTCATTTTTCATATATATTATATTGTTGTGCATTGCTCCTAACTAGTATATACTAAAGACAATATCTCCGAAACTTTTGAACATATTTTAAAAAATAAAGCTCAAATTGAAGAGCATTGCCCCTTTTATGACATGAGTGCCAGCAGGGTCCCCTCCGTAGAAGAAGAGTTACCTTGTATGTATCAAATTTTGTACTGTTTAACTCTCATTACAGAATATAACAGATTTTATCCCATAATATGTCTCATTGCCTCATAACAATATGGCTGACCAGTGACAACCGAGGAGTAAGAACTTGTACCATTCAGAACTACATACACCGCACTCGCTAAGTGGGGCTTTTTCTTTATTTCTTGATGAACAAACAATAATTTTTCGCTACTAAGGGCTGGAATTCTGCATCACCCTGTATATTTTTTTACCAACAACTACCAAATATACTACCTAAGTGTTGCACACCTGATAAAGGGGAAAGAAAATCTATACATTACAACAAAGAATTTTAAAAAATGAAGTTAGTATCTGTTGTTATACATGAAGCAATTTAACCCTTGCAGGATTGATGAGACCACGTGACACTCATCCTAAGTTGAAGAGGTATGTCCTCAAACACTATTTTCTTCAATTTTCTTCAAAACTGTACTATTTGGTATAAATATGTTGTTAGGCAACTTGTCAACATTATAAAATATGTTTTTTTTCATATATTTGTGTGTTCTGCTCCTAACTACTATATACTAAAGGCTATATCTCCAAAACTTGTGAACATATTTTAACAACATAAAACTGAAATTGAAGAGCTACCTCCTTTTATGATACGAGTGCAAGCAGAGTCCCCTACCGTAGATGGACAATTACTTTGTTCATATAAGATTTTGTACTGTTTAACTCTTTTTACAGAATATAACAGGTTTTATCCCATAATATGTCTAATTGCCTCATAACAATATGGCTGACCAATGACAACCGAGAAGTAAGAACGTGTACAATTCAGAATTACATACAGCGCATTCGCTAAGTCGTGCTTTTTTTATTTCTTGATGAACAAACAATAATTTTTTACTATTAAGGTTTGGAATTCTGCGTCACCCTGTATATTTTTTTACACACAACTACCAAATATACTACGTAAGTGTTGCACACATGATAAAGTGGAAAGGAAATCTATACATTATACAAAAAATTTAAAAAATGAACTTAGTACCTATTGTTAAACATGAAGCAATTTAAACCTTGCAGGATTGAGGAGACCACGTGACACTCATCGTAAGTAGAAATAGTATGTCTTCAAACACTATTTTCTTCAATTTTCTTCAAAACTATACTATTTAGTATAAATATGTTTTTAGGCAACATCTCAACAATATAACATATGTCATTTTTCCTATATATTATAATGTTGTGCATTGCTCCTAACTACTATATACTAAAGACAAAATCTCCGAAACTTTTGAACATATTTTAACAAAATAAAGCTCAAATTGAAGAGCATTGCCCCTTTCATGACATGAGTGCCAGCAGAGTCAACTCCGTAGAAGAAGAGTTACCTTGTATGTTTCAAATTTTGTACTGTTTAGCTCTCATTACAGAATATAACAGATTTTATCCCATAATATGTCTCATTGCCTCATAACAATATGGCTGACCAGTGACAACCGATTAGTAAGAACTTGTACCATTCAGAACTACATACACCGCACTCGCTAAGTGGTGCTTTTTCTTTATTTCTTGATGAACAAACAATAATTTTTTGCTATTAAGGGCTGGAATTCTGCATCACCCTGGATATTTTTTTACACACAACTACCAAATATACTACCAAAGTGTTGCACACATGATAAAGGGGAAAGAAAATCTATACATTACAACAAAAAATTTTAAAGAATGAAGTTAGTACCTGTTGTTATACATGAAGCAATTTAACCCTTGCAGGATTGATGAGACCACGTGACACTCATCCTAAGTGGAAAACTATGTCTCCAAACGCTATTTTCTTCAATTTTATTCAAAACTGTACTATTTAGTATAAATATGTTGTTAGGCAACATCTCAACAATAACATATGTCATTTTTCATATATATTATATTTTTGTGCTCTGCTCCTAACTACTATATACTAAAGGCTATATCTCCAAAACTTGTGAACATATTTTAACAAAATAAAACTGAAATTGAAAAGCTACCTCCTTTTATGATACGAGTGCAAGCAGAGTCCCCTACCGTAGATGGAGAATTACCTTGTTCATATAAGATTTTGTACTGTTTAACTCTTTTTACAAAATATAACAGGTTTTATCCCATAATATGTCTAATTGCCTCATAACAATATGGCTGACCAATGACAACCGAGAAGTAAGAACGTGTACCATTCAGAATTACATACAGCGCACTCGCTAAGTGGTGCTTTTTCTTTATTTCTTGATGAACAAACAATAATTTTTGGTTTTAAGGGCTGGAATTCTGCATCACCCTGGATATTTTTTTACACACAACTACCAAATATACTACCTAAGTGTTGCACACATGATAAAGGGGAAAGAAAATCTATACATTATACAAAAAATTTTAAAAAATGAAGTTAGTGCCTGTTGTTATACATGAAGCAATTTAACCCATGCAGGATTGATAAGACCACGTGACACTCATCCTAAGTAGAAAAAGTGTGCCTTCAAACATAATTTTCTTCAATTTTCATCAAAACTGTAGTATTTAGTATAAATATGTTGTTAGGCAACATCTCAACAATATAACATAAGTCATTTTTCATATATATTATATTGTTGTGCATTGCTCCTAACTACTATATACTGAAAGCTAGATCTCCGAATCTTCTCCACATATTTTAACGAAGTAAAAATCAAATTGTAGAGCATTGCCCCTTTTATGATATGAGTGTCAGCAGAGTTTTCTACCGTACAAGAAGAGTTACCTTGTATGTATCAGATTTTGTACTTTTTAACTCTTTTTAAAGAATATAAAAGATTTTATCCCATAATATGTCTCATTGCCTCATAACAATATGGCTGACCAGTGACAACCGATTAGTAAGAACTTGTACCATTCAGAACTACATACACCGCACTCGCTAAGTGGTGCTTTTTCTTTATTTCTTGATGAACAAACAATAATTTTTGGTTTTAAGGGCTGGAATTCTGCATCACCCTGGATATTTTTTTACACACAACTACCAAATATACTACCTAAGTGTTGCACACATGATAAAGGGGAAAGAAAATCTATACATTACAACAAAAAATTTTAAAGAATGAAGTTAGTACCTGTTGTTATACATGAAGCAATTTAACCCTTGCAGGATTGATGAGACCACGTGACACTCATCCTAAGTGGAAAACTATGTCTCCAAACGCTATTTTCTTCAATTTTATTCAAAACTGTACTATTTAGTATAAATATGTTGTTAGGCAACATCTCAACAATAACATATGTCATTTTTCATATATATTATATTTTTGTGCTTGCTCCTAACTACTATATACTAAAGGCTATATCTCCAAAACTTGTGAACATATTTTAACATAATAAAACTGAAATTGAAAAGCTACCTCCTTTTATGATACGAGTGCAAGCAGAGTCCCCTACCGTAGATGGAGAATTACCTTGTTCATATAAGATTTTGTACTGTTTAACTCTTTTTACAAAATATAACAGGTTTTATCCCATAATATGTCTAATTGCCTCATAACAATATGGCTGACCAATGACAACCGAGAAGTAAGAACGTGTATCATTCAGAATTATATACAGCGCACTCGCTAAGTGGTGCTTTTTCTTTATTTCTTGATGAACAACCAATAATTTTTTACTATTAACATTTGGAATTCTGCGTCACCGTGTATATTTTTTTACACACAACTACCAAATATACTACGTAAGTGTTGCACACATGATAAAGGGGAAAGGAAATCTATACATTACAACAAAAGATTTAAAAAATGAAGTTAGTACCTATTGTTAAACATGAAGCAATTTAACCCTTGCAGGATTTGAGGAGACCACATGACACTCATCCTAAGTAGAAATAGTATGTCTTCAAACACTATTTTCTTCAATTTTCTTCAAAACTATACTATTTGGTATAAATATGTTTTTAGGCAACATCTCAACAATATAACATATGTCATTTTTCCTATATATTATATTGTTGTGCATTGCTCCTAACTACTATATACTAAAGACAATATCTCCGAAACTTTTGAACATATTTTAACAAAATAAAGCTCAAATTGAAGAGCATTGCCCCTTTTATGATATGAGTGCCAGCAGAGTCCCCTCCGCAGAAGAAGAGTTACCTTGTATGTATCAAATTTTGTACTGTTTAGCTCTCATTACAGAATATAACAGATTTTATCCCATAATATGTCTCATTGCCTCATAACAATATGGCTGACAAATGACAACCGAGAAGCAAGAACGTGTACCATTCAGAATTACTTACCCCGCACTCGCTAAGTGGTGCTTTTTCTTTATTTCTTGATGAACAAACAATAATTTTTCGCTATTAAGGGCTGGAATTCTGCATCACCCTGTATATTTTTTTACCAACAACTACCAAATATACTACCTAAGTGTTGCACACATGATAAAAGGGAAAGAAAATCTATACATTACAACGAAAAATTTTAAAAAATGAAGTTAGTACCTGTTGTTATACATGAAGCAATTTAACCCTTGCAGGATTGATGAGACCTAGTGACACTCATCCTAAGTTGAAAAAGTATGTCTTCAAACACTATTTTCTTCAATTTTCTTCAAAACTACTATTTAGTATAAATATGTTGTTAGGCAACAAATCAACCATATAACATATGTCATTTTTCATATATATTATATTGTTGTGCGTTGCTCCTAACTACTATATACTAAAGGCTATATCTGCGAATCTTCTGCACATATTTTAACGAAATAAAAATCCAATTGTAGAGCATTGCCCCCTTTATGATAAGAGTGCAAACAGAGTTCCCTACCGCAGAAGGAGAGTTACCTTGTATGTATCATATTTTGTGCTGTTTAACTCTCATTACAGAATGTAAAAGATTTTATCCCATAATATGTCTCATTGCCTCATAACAATATGGCTGACAAATGACAACCGAGAAGCAAGAACGTGTACCATTCAGAATTACTTACCCCGCACTCGCTAAGTGGTGCTTTTTCTTTATTTCTTGATGAACAAGCAATAATTTTTCGCTATTAAGATCTGGAATTCTGCATCACCCTGTATATTTTTTTACAAACAACTACCAAATATACTACCTAAGTGTTGCACACATGATAAAGGGGAAAGAAAATCTATACATTACAACAAAAAATTTTAAAAAATGAAGTTAGTACCTGTTGTTATACATGAAGATTTAACCCTTGCAGGATTGATGAGACCACGTGACACTCATCCTAAGTGGAAAAAGTGTGTCTTCAAACACAATTTTCTTCAATTTTCTTCAAAACTGTACTATTTGGTATAAATATGTTGTTAGAAAACATCTCAACAATATAACATATGTCATTTTTTATATATATTATATTGTTGTGCATTGCTCCTAACTACTATATACTAAAGACAATATCTCCGAAACTTTTGAACATATTTTAACAAAATAAAGCTCAAATTGAAGAGCATTGCCCCTTTTATGATATGAGTGCCAGCAGAGTCCTCTACCGTACAAGAAGAGTTACCTTGTATGTATCATATTTTGTACTTTTTAACTATTTTTAAAGAATATAAAAGATTTTATCCCATAATATGTCTCATTGCCTCATAACAATATGGCTGACCAGTGACAACCGATTAGTAAGAACTTGTACCATTCAGAACTACATACACCGCACTCGCTAAGTGGTGCTTTTTCTTTATTTCTTGATGAACAAACAATAATTTTTTGCTATTAAGGGCTGGAATTCTGCATCACCCTGGATATTTTTTTACACACAACTACCAAATATACTACCAAAGTGTTGCACACATGATAAAGGGGAAAGAAAATCTATACATTACAACAAAAAATTTTAAAGAATGAAGTTAGTACCTGTTGTTATACATGAAGCAATTTAACCCTTGCAGGATTGATGAGACCACGTGACACTCATCCTAAGTGGAAAACTATGTCTCCAAACGCTATTTTCTTCAATTTTATTCAAAACTGTACTATTTAGTATAAATATGTTGTTAGGCAACATCTCAACAATAACATATGTCATTTTTCATATATATTATATTTTTGTGCTCTGCTCCTAACTACTATATACTAAAGGCTATATCTCCAAAACTTGTGAACATATTTTAACAAAATAAAACTGAAATTGAAAAGCTACCTCCTTTTATGATACGAGTGCAAGCAGAGTCCCCTACCGTAGATGGAGAATTACCTTGTTCATATAAGATTTTGTACTGTTTAACTCTTTTTACAAAATATAACAGGTTTTATCCCATAATATGTCTAATTGCCTCATAACAATATGGCTGACCAATGACAACCGAGAAGTAAGAACGTGTACCATTCAGAATTACATACAGCGCACTCGCTAAGTGGTGCTTTTTCTTTATTTCTTGATGAACAAACAATAATTTTTTACTATTAAGGTTTGGAATTCTGCGTCACCGTGTATATTTTTTTACACACAACTACCCAATATACTACCTAAGTGTTGCACACATGATAAAGGGGAAAGGAAATCTATACATTACAACAAAAAATTTAAAAAATGAAGTTAGTACCTATTGTTAAACATGAAGCAATTTAACCCTTGCAGGATTTGAGGAGACCACGTGACACTCATCCTAAGTAGAAATAGTATGTCTTCAAACACTATTTTCTTCAATTTTCTTCAAAACTTTACTATTTGGTATAAATATGTTTTTAGGCAACATCTCAACAATATAACATATGTCATTTTTCCTATATATTATATTGTTGTGCATTGCTCCTAACTATTATATACTAAAGACAATATCTCCGAAACTTTTGAACATATTTTAACAAAATAAAGCTCAAATTGAAGAGCATTGCCCCCTTTATGACATGAGTGCCAGCAGAGTCCCCTCCGCAGAAGAAGAGTTACCTTGAATGTATCAAATTTTGTACTGTTTAGCTCTCATTACAGAATATAACAGATTTTATCCCATAATATGTCTCATTGCCTCATAACAATATGGCTGACCAGTGAAAACCGAGGAGTAAGAACTTGTACCATTCAGAACTACATACAAGGCACTCGCTAAGTGAGGCTTTTTCTTTATTTCTTGATGAACAAACAATAATTTTTCGCTATTAAGGGCTGGAATTCTGCATCACCCTGTATATTTTTTTACCAACAACTACCAAATATACTACCTAAGTGTTGCACACATGATAAAGGGGAAAGAAAATCTATACATTATACAAAAAATTTTAAAAAATGAAGTTAGTACCTGTTGTTATACATGAAGCAATTTAACCCATGCAGGATTGATAAGACCACGTGACACTCATCCTAAGTAGAAAAAGTGTGCCTTCAAACATAATTTTCTTCAATTTTCATCAAAACTGTAGTATTTAGTATAAATATGTTGTTAGGCAACATCTCAACAATATAACATAAGTCATTTTTCATATATATTATATTGTTGTGCATTGCTCCTAACTACTATATACTGAAAGCTAGATCTCCGAATCTTCTCCACATATTTTAACGAAGTAAAAATCAAATTGTAGAGCATTGCCCCTTTTATGATATGAGTGCCAGCAGAGTTTTCTACCGTACAAGAAGAGTTACCTTGTATGTATCAGATTTTGTACTTTTTAACTCTTTTTAAAGAATATAAAAGATTTTATCCCATAATATGTCTCATTGCCTCATAACAATATGGCTGACCAGTGACAACCGATTAGTAAGAACTTGTACCATTCAGAACTACATACACCGCACTCGCTAAGTGGTGCTTTTTCTTTATTCCTTGATGAACAAACAATAATTTTTTGCTATTAAGGGCTGGAATTCTGCATCACCCTGGATATTTTTTTACACACAACTACCAAATATACTACCTAAGTGTTGCACACATGATAAAGGGGAAAGAAAATCTATACATTACAACAAAAAATTTTAAAGAATGAAGTTAGTACCTGTTGTTATACATGAAGCAATTTAACCCTTGCAGGATTGATGAGACCACGTGACACTCATCCTAAGTGGAAAACTATGTCTCCAAACGCTATTTTCTTCAATTTTATTCAAAACTGTACTATTTAGTATAAATATGTTGTTAGGCAACATCTCAACAACAACATATGTCATTTTTCATATATATTATATTTTTGTGCTTGCTCCTAACTACTATATACTAAAGGCTATATCTCCAAAACTTGTGAACATATTTTAACATAATAAAACTGAAATTGAAAAGCTACCTCCTTTTATGATACGAGTGCAAGCAGAGTCCCCTACCGTAGATGGAGAATTACCTTGTTCATATAAGATTTTGTACTGTTTAACTCTTTTTACAAAATATAACAGGTTTTATCCCATAATATGTCTAATTGCCTCATAACAATATGGCTGACCAATGACAACCGAGAAGTAAGAACGTGTACCATTCAGAATTATATACAGCGCACTCGCTAAGTGGTGCTTTTTCTTTATTTCTTGATGAACAACCAATAATTTTTTACTATTAACATTTGGAATTCTGCGTCACCGTGTATATTTTTTTACACACAACTACCAAATATACTACGTAAGTGTTGCACACATGATAAAGGGGAAAGGAAATCTATACATTACAACAAAAAATTTAAAAAATGAAGTTAGTACCTATTGTTAAACATGAAGCAATTTAACCCTTGCAGGATTTGAGGAGACCACATGACACTCATCCTAAGTAGAAATAGTATGTCTTCAAACACTATTTTCTTCAATTTTCTTCAAAACTATACTATTTGGTATAAATATGTTTTTAGGCAACATCTCAACAATATAACATATGTCATTTTTCCTATATATTATATTGTTGTGCATTGCTCCTAACTACTATATACTAAAGACAATATCTCCGAAACTTTTGAACATATTTTAACAAAATAAAGCTCAAATTGAAGAGCATTGCCCCTTTTATGATATGAGTGCCAGCAGAGTCCCCTCCGCAGAAGAAGAGTTACCTTGTATGTATCAAATTTTGTACTGTTTAGCTCTCATTACAGAATATAACAGATTTTATCCCATAATATGTCTCATTGCCTCATAACAATATGGCTGACAAATGACAACCGAGAAGCAAGAACGTGTACCATTCAGAATTACTTACCCCGCACTCGCTAAGTGGTGCTTTTTCTTTATTTCTTGATGAACAAACAATAATTTTTCGCTATTAAGGGCTGGAATTCTGCATCACCCTGTATATTTTTTTACCAACAACTACCAAATATACTACCTAAGTGTTGCACACATGATAAAAGGGAAAGAAAATCTATACATTACAACGAAAAATTTTAAAAAATGAAGTTAGTACCTGTTGTTATACATGAAGCAATTTAACCCTTGCAGGATTGATGAGACCTAGTGACACTCATCCTAAGTTGAAAAAGTATGTCTTCAAACACTATTTTCTTCAATTTTCTTCAAAACTACTATTTAGTATAAATATGTTGTTAGGCAACAAATCAACCATATAACATATGTCATTTTTCATATATATTATATTGTTGTGCGTTGCTCCTAACTACTATATACTAAAGGCTATATCTGCGAATCTTCTGCACATATTTTAACGAAATAAAAATCCAATTGTAGAGCATTGCCCCCTTTATGATAAGAGTGCAAACAGAGTTCCCTACCGCAGAAGGAGAGTTACCTTGTATGTATCATATTTTGTGCTGTTTAACTCTCATTACAGAATGTAAAAGATTTTATCCCATAATATGTCTCATTGCCTCATAACAATATGGCTGACAAATGACAACCGAGAAGCAAGAACGTGTACCATTCAGAATTACTTACCCCGCACTCGCTAAGTGGTGCTTTTTCTTTATTTCTTGATGAACAAACAATAATTTTTCGCTATTAAGGGCTGGAATTCTGCATCACCCTGTATATTTTTTTACCAACAACTACCAAATATACTACCTAAGTGTTGCACACATGATAAAAGGGAAAGAAAATCTATACATTACAACGAAAAATGTTAAAAAATGAAGTTAGTACCTGTTGTTATACATGAAGCAATTTAACCCATGCAGGATTGATAAGACCACGTGACACTCATCCTAAGTAGAAAAAGTGTGCCTTCAAACATAATTTTCTTCAATTTTCATCAAAACTGTAGTATTTAGTATAAATATGTTGTTAGGCAACATCTCAACAATATAACATAAGTCATTTTTCATATATATTATATTGTTGTGCATTGCTCCTAACTACTATATACTGAAAGCTATATCTCCGAATCTTCTGCACATATTTTAACGAAATAAAAATCAAATTGTAGAGCATTGCCCCTTTTATGATATGAGTGCCAGCAGAGTCCTCTACCGTAGAAGAAGAGTTACCTTGTATGTATCAGATTTTGTACTTTTTAACTCTTTTTAAAGAATATAAAAGATTTTATCGCATAATATGTCTCATTGCCTTCTCATTGCCTCATAACAATATGGCTGACCAGTGACAACCGAGGAGTAAGAACTTGTACCATTCAGAACTACATACACCGCACTCGCTAAGTGGTGCTTTTTCTTTATTTCTTGATGAACAAACAATAATTTTTAATATTAAGGGCTGGAATTCTGTATCACCCTGTATATTTTTTTACAAACAACTACCAAATATACTACCTAAGTGTTGCACACATGATAAAGGGGAAAGAAAATCTATACATTACAACAAAAAATTTTAAAAAATGAAGTTAGTATCTGTTGTTATACATGAAGCAATTTAACCCTTGCAGGATTGATGAGACCACGTGACACTCATCCTAAGTTGAAAAAGTATGTCTTCAAACACTATTTTCTTCAATTTTCTTTAAAACTGTACTATTTGGTATAAATATGTTGTTAGGCAACATCTCAGCAATATAAAATATGTTATTTTTCATATAATTATATTGTTGTGCATTGCTCCTAACTACTATTTACTAAAGGCTATATCTCCGAATCTTCTGCACATATTTTAACGAAATAAAAATCAAATTGAAGAATATTGCCCCTGTTATGATATGAGTGCCAGCACAGTTCCCTGCCGTAGAAGGAGAGTTACATTGTATGTATCATATTTCGTACTGTTTAACTCTTTTTACAGAATATAACAGATTTTATCCCATAATATGTCTCATTGCCTCATAACAATATGGCTGACCAATGACAAGGGAGAAGCAAGAACGTATACCCTTCAGAATTACATACACCGCACTCGCTTAGTGGTGCTTTTTCTTTATTTCTTGATGAACAAACAATAATATTTTGCTATTAAGGGCTGAAATTCTGCATCACCCTGTATATTTTTTTTACACACAACCACCAAATATAATACGTAAGTGTTGCACACATGATAAAGGGGAAAGTAAATCTATAAATTACAACAAAAAATTTTAAAAAATGAAGTTAGTACCTGTTGTTATACATGAAGCAATTTAACCCTTGCAGGATTGAGGAGACCACGTGACACTCATCCTAAGTGGAAAACTATGTCTCCAAACGCTATTTTCTTCAATTTTATTCAAAACTGTACTATTTAGTATAAATATGTTGTTAGGCAACATCTCAACAATAACATATGTCATTTTTCATATATATTATATTTTTGTGCTCTGCTCCTAACTACTATATACTAAAGACAATATCTCCGAAACTTTTGAACATATTTTAACAAAATAAAGCTCAAATTGAAGAGCATTGCCCCTTTTATGACATGAGTGCCAGCAGAGTCAACTCCGTAGAAGAAGAGTTACCTTGTATGTATCAAATTTTGTACTGTTTAGCTCTTATTACAGAATATAACAGATTTTATCCCATAATATGTCTCATTGCCTCATAACAATATGGCTGACCAGTGACAACCGAGGAGTAAGAACGTGTACCATTCAGAATTACATACAGCGCACTCGCTAAGTGGTGCTTTTTCTTTATTTCTTGATGAACAAACAATAATTTTTTACTATTAAGGTTTGGAATTCTGCGTCACCGTGTATATTTTTTTACACACAACTACCAAATATACTACGTAAGTGTTGCACACATGATAAAGGGGAAAGGAAATCTATACATTATACAAAAAATTTAAAAAATGAAGTTAGTACCTGTTGTTAAACATGAAGCAATTTAACCCTTGCAGGATTGAGGAGACCACGTGACACTCATCCTAAGTAGATATAGTATGTCTTCAAACACTATTTTCTTCAATTTTCTTCAAAACTATACTATTTGGTATAAATATGTTTTTAGGCAACATCTCAGCAATATAACATATGTCATTTTTCATATATTATATTGTTGTGCATTGCTCCTAACTACTATATACTAAAGACAATATCTCCGAAACTTATGAACATATTTTAACAAAATAAAGCTCAAATTGAAGAGCATTGCCCCTTTTATGACATGAGTGCCAGCAGAGTCAACTCCGTAGAAGAAGAGTTACCTTGTATGTATCAAATTTTGTACTGTTTAGCTCTCATTACAGAATATAACAGATTTTATCCCATAATATGTCTCATTGCCTCATAACAATATGGCTGACCAGTGACGACCGAGGAGTAAGAACTTGTACCATTCAGAACTACATACACCGCACTCGCTAATTGGGGCTTTTTCTTTATTTCTTGATGAACAAACAATAATTTTTCGCTACTAAGGGCTGGAATTCTGCATCACCCTGTATATATTTTTACCAACAACTACCAAATATACTACCTAAGTGTTGCACACATGATAAAGGGGAAAGAAAATCTATACATTACAACGAAAAATTTTAAAAAATGAAGTTAGTACCTGTTGTTATACATGGAGCAATTTAACCCTTGCAGGATTGATGAGACCTAGTGACACTCATCCTAAGTTGAAAAAGTATGTCTTCAAACACTATTTTCTTCAATTTTCTTCAAAACTGTACTATTTAGTATAAATATGTTGTTAGGCAACATCTCAACCATATAACATATGTCATTTTTCATATATATTATATTGTTGTGCGTTGCTCCTAACTACTATATACTAAAGGCTATATCTCCGAGTCTTCTGCACATATTTTAACGAAATAAAAATCAAATTGTAGAGCATTGCCCCCTTTATGATAAGAGTGCAAACAGAGTCCCCTACCGTAGAAGGAGAGTTACCTTGTATATATCATATTTTGTGCTGTTTAACTCTCATTACAGAATGTAAAAGATTTTATCCCATAATATGTCTCATTGCCTCATAACAATATGGCTGACAAATGACAACCGAGAAGCAAGAACGTGTACCATTCAGAATTACTTACCCCGCACTCGCTAAGTGGTGCTTTTTCTTTATTTCTTGATGAACAAACAATAATTTTTTGCTATTAAGGGCTGGAATTCTGCATCACCATGTATATTTTTTTACACACAACTACCAAATATACTACCTAAGTGTTGCACACATGATAAAGGGGAAAGAAAATCTATACATTACAACAAAAAAATTTAAAAAATGAAGTTAGTACCTGTTGTTGTAAATTAAGCAATTTAACCCTTGCAGGATTGATGAGACCACGTGACACTCATCCTAAGTAGAAAATGTTTGTCTTCAGACAAAATTTTCTTCAATTTTCTTCAAAACTGTACTATTTGGTATAAATATGTTGTTAAAAAACATCTCAACAATATAACAAATGTCATTTTTCATATATATTATATTGTTGTGCATTGCTCCTAACTACTATATACTAAAGACAATATCTCCGAAACTTTTGAACATATTTTAACAAAATAAAGCTCAAATTGAAGAGCATTGCCCCTTTTATGACATGAGTGCCAGCAGAGTCCCCTCCGTAGAAGAAGAGTTACCTTGTATGTATCAAATTTTGTACTGTTTAACTCTCAATACAGAATATAACAGATTTTATCCCATAATATGTCTCATTGCCTCATAACAATATGGCTGACCAGTGACAACCGAGGAGTAAGAACTTGTACCATTCAGAACTACATACACCGCACTCGCTAAGTGGGGCTTTTTCTTTATTTCTTGATGAACAAACAATAATTTTTTACTATTAAGGTTTGGAATTCTGCGTCACCCTGTATATTTTTTTACACACAACTACCAAATATACTACGTAAGTGTTGCACACATGATAAAGTGGAAAGGAAATCTATACATTATACAAAAAATTAAAAAAATGAAGTTAGTACCTATTGTTAAACATGAAGCAATTTAACCCTTGCAGGATTGAGGAGACCACGTGACACTCATCCTAAGTAGAAATAGTATGTCTTCAAACACTATTTTCTTCAATTTTCTTCAAAACTATACTATTTGGTATAAATATGTTTTTAGGCAACATCTCAACAATATAACATATGTCATTTTTCCTATATATTATATTGTTGTGCATTGCTCCTAACTGCTATATACTAAAGACAATATCTCCGAAACTTTTGAACATATTTTAACAAAATAAAGCTCAAATTGAAGAGCATTGCCCCTTTTATGACATGAGTGCCAGCAGAGTCCCGTCCGTAGAAGAAGAGTTACCTTGTATGTATCAAATTTTGTACTGTTTACCTCTCATTACAGAATATAACAGATTTTATCCCATAATATGTCTCATTGCCTCATAACAATATGGCTGACGAGTGACAACCGAGGAGTAAGAACTTGTACCATTCAGAACTACATACATCGCACTCGCTAAGTGGGGCTTTTTCTTTATTTCTTGATGAACAAACAATAATTTTTCGCTATTAAGGGCTGGAATTCTGCATCACCCTGTATATTTTTTTACCAACAACTACCAAATATACTACCTAAGTGTTGCACACATGATAAAGGGGAAAGAAAATCTATACATTACAACGAAAAATTTTAAAAAATGAAGTTAGTACCTGTTGTTATACATGAAGCAATTTAACCCTTGCAGGATTGATGAGACCACGTGACACTCATCCTAAGTAGAAAAAGTATGTCTTCAAACATAATTTTCTTCAATTTTCTTCAAAACTGTACTATTTGGTATAAATATGTTGTTAGAAAACATCTCAACAATATAACATATGTCATTTTTCATATATATTATATTGTTGTGCATTGCTCCTAACTACTATATACTAAAGGCTATATCTCCGAATCTTCTGCACATATTTTAACGAAATAAAAATCAAATTGAAGAATATTGCCCCTGTTATGATATGAGTGCCAGCACAGTCCCCTGTGGTAGAAGGAGAGTTACATTGTATATATCATATTTTGTACTGTTTAACTCTTTTTACAGAATATAACAGATTTTATCCCATAATATGTATCATTGCCTCATAACAATATGGCTGCCCAATGACAACGCAGAAGCAAGATCGTATACCATTCAGAATTACATACACCGCACTCGCTAAGTGGTGCTTTTTCTTTATTTCTTGATGAACAAACAATAATATTTTGCTATTAAGGGCTGAAATTCTGCATCACCCTGTATATTTTTTTACACACAACCACCAAATATAATACGTAAGTGTTGCACACATGATAAAGGGGAAAGTAAATCTATACATTACAACAATAAATTTAAAAAAATGAAGTTAGTACCTGTTGTTATACATGAAGCAATTTAACCCTTGCAGGATTAATGAGACCACGTGACACTCATCCTAAGTAGAAAAAGTGTGTCTTCAAACATAATTTTCTTCAATTTTATTCAAAACTGTACTATTTAGTATAAATATGTTGTTAGGCAACATCTCAACCATATAACATATGTCATTTTTCACATATATTATATTTTTGTGCCTTGCTCCTAACTAATATATACTAAAGGCTATATCTCCAAAACTTGTGAACATATTTCAACAAAATAAAGCTCAAATTGAAGAGCATTGCCCCTTTTATGATATGAGAGCAAGCAGAGTCCCCTACCGTAGATGGAGAGTTATTTTGTTCATATCAGATTTTTCACTGTTTAAATCTTTTTACAGAATATAACAGATTTTATCCCATAAAATGTCTCATTGCCTCATAACAATATGGCAGACAAATGACAACCGAGAAGCAAGAACGTGCACCATTCAGAATTACTTACCCCGCACTCGCTAAGTGGTGCTTTTTCTTTATTTCTTGATGAACAAACAATAATTTTTCGCTATTAAGGGCTGGAATTCTGCATCACCCTGTATATTTTTTACCAACAAGTACCAAATATACTACCTAAGTGTTGCACACATGATAAAGGGGAAAGAAAATCTATACATTACAACAAAGAATTTTAAAAAATGAAGTTAGTATCTGTTGTTATACATGAAGCCATTTAACCCTTGCAGGATTGATGAGACCACGTGACACTCATCCTAAGTAGAAATAGTATGTCTTCAAACACTATTTTCTTCAATTTTCTTCAAAACTGTACTATTTGGTATAAATATGTTGTTAGGCAACTTGTCAACAATATAAAATATGTTATTTTTCTTATATTTTTGTGCTCTGCTCCTAACTACTATATACTAAAGGCTATATCTCCAAAACTTGTGAACATATTTTAACAACATAAAACTGAAATTGAAGAGCTACCTCCTTTTATGATACGAGTGCAAGCAGAGTCCCCTACCGTAGATGGAAAATTACCTTGTTCATATAAGATTTTGTACTGTTTAACTCTTTTTACAGAATATAACAGGTTTCATCCCATAATATGTCTAATTGCCTCATAACAATATGACTGACCAATGACAACCGAGAAGTAAGAACGTGTACCATTCAGAATTACATACATCGCACTCGGTAAGTGGTGCTTTTTCTTTATTTCTTGATGAACAAACAATAATTTTTTAATATTAAGGTTTGGAATTCTGCGTCACCGTGTAAATTTTTTTTACACACAACTACCAAATATACTACGTAAGTGTTGCACACATAATAAAGGGGAAAGGAAATCTATACATTATACAAAAAATTTAAAAAATGAAGGTAGTACCTATTGTTAAACATGAAGCCATTTAACACTTGCAGGATTGAGGAGACCACGTGACACTCATCCTAAGTAGAAATAGTATGTCTTCAAACATAATTTTCTTCAATTTTCTTCAAAACTATACTATTTGGTATAAATATGTTTTTAGGCAACATCTCAACAATATAACATATGTCATTTTTCATATATATTATATTGTTGTGCATTGCTCCTAACTACTATATACTAAAGACAATATCTCCGAAACTTTTGAACATATTTTAACAAAATAAAGCTCAAATTGAAGAGCATTGCCCCTTTTATGACATGAGTGCCAGCAGAGTCCCCTCCGTAGAAGAAGAGTTACCTTGTATGTATCAAATTTTGTACTGTTTAGCTCTCATTACAGAATATAACAGATTTTATCCCATAATATGTCTCATTGCCTCATAACAATATGGCTGGCCAGTGACAACCGAGGAGTAAGAACTTGTACCATTCAGAACAACATACACCGCACTCGCTAAGTGGGGCTTTTTCTTTATTTCTTGATGAACAAACAATAATTTTTCGCTATTAAGGGCTGGAATTCTGCATCACCCTGTATATTTTATTACACACAACTACCAAATATACTAGGTAAGTGTTGCACACATGATAAAGGGGAAAGAAAATCTATACATTACAACGAAAAATTTTAAAAAATGAAGTTAGTACCTGTTGTTATACATGAAGCAATTTAACCCTTGCAGGATTGATGAGACCTAGTGACACTCATCCTAAATTGAAAAAGTATGTCTTCAAACACTATTTTCTTCAATTTTCTTCAAAACTGTACTATTTAGTATAAATATGTTGTTAGGCAACATCTCACCCATATAACATATGTCATTTTTCATATATATTATATTGTTGTGCGTTGCTCCTAACTACTATATACTAAAGGCTATATCTGCGAATCTTCTGCACATATTTTAACGAAATAAAAATCCAATTGTAGAGCATTGCCCCCTCTATGATAAGAGTGCAAACAGAGTCCCCTACCGTAGAAGGAGAGTTACCTTGTATTATCACATTTTGTGCTGTTTAACTCTCATTACAGAATGTAAAAGATTTTATCCCATAATATGTCTCATTGCCTCATAACAATATGGCTGACAAATGACAACCGAGAAGAAAGAACGTGTACCATTCAGAATTACATACAGCGCACTCGCTAAGTGGTGCTTTTTCTTTATTTCTTGATGAACAAACAATAATTTTTTACTATTAAGGTTTGGAATTCTGCGTCACCGTGTATATTTTTTTACACACAACTACCAAATATACTACCTAAGTGTTGCACACATGATAAAGGGGAAAGGAAATCTATACATTACAACAAAAAATTTAAAAAATGAAGTTAGTACCTATTGTTAAACATGAAGCAATTTAACCCTTGCAGGATTTGAGGAGACCACGTGACACTCATCCTAAGTAGAAATAGTATGTCTTCAAATACTATTTTCTTCAATTTTCTTCAAAACTATACGATTTGGTATAAATATGTTTTTAGGCAACATCTCAACAATATAACATATGTCATTTTTCCTATATATTATATTGTTGTGCATTGCTCCTAACTATTATATACTAAAGACAATATCTCCGAAACTTTTGAACATATTTTAACAAAATAAAGCTCAAATTGAAGAGCATTGCCCCCTTTATGACATGAGTGCCAGCAGAGTCCCCTCCGCAGAAGAAGAGTTACCTTGAATGTATCAAATTTTGTACTGTTTAGCTCTCATTACAGAATATAACAGATTTTATCCCATAATATGTCTCATTGCCTCATAACAATATGGCTGACCAGTGACAACCGAGGAGTAAGAACTTGTACCATTCAGAACTACATACAAGGCACTCGCTAAGTGAGGCTTTTTCTTTATTTCTTGATGAACAAACAATAATTTTTCGCTATTAAGGGCTGGAATTCTGCATCACCCTGTATATTTTTTTACCAACAACTACCAAATATACTACCTAAGTGTTGCACACATGATAAAGGGGAAAGAAAATCTATACATTACAACAAAAAATTTTAAAGAATGAAGTTAGTACCTGTTGTTATACATGAAGCAATTTAACCCTTGCAGGATTGATGCGAAAACGTGACACTCATCCTAAGTGGAAAACTATGTCTCCAAACGCTATTTTCTTCAATTTTATTCAAAACTGTACTATTTAGTATAAATATGTTGTTAGGCAACATCTCAACAATAACATATGTCATTTTTCATATATATTATATTTTTGTGCTTGCTCCTAACTACTATATACTAAAGGCTATATCTCCAAAACTTGTGAACATATTTTAACATAATAAAACTGAAATTGAAAAGCTACCTCCTTTTATGATACGAGTGCAAGCAGAGTCCCCTACCGTAGATGGAGAATTACCTTGTTCATATAAGATTTTGTACTGTTTAACTCTTTTTACAAAATATAACAGGTTTTATCCCATAATATGTCTAATTGCCTCATAACAATATGGCTGACCAATGACAACCGAGAAGTAAGAACGTGTACCATTCAGAATTATATACAGCGCACTCGCTAAGTGGTGCTTTTTCTTTATTTCTTGATGAACAACCAATAATTTTTACTATTAACGTTTGGAATTCTGCGTCACCGTGTATATTTTTTTACACACAACTACCAAATATACTACGTAAGTGTTGCACACATGATAAAGGGGAAAGGAAATCTATACATTACAACAAAAAATTTAAAAAATGAAGTTAGTACCTATTGTTAAACATGAAGCAATTTAACCCTTGCAGGATTTGAGGAGACCACATGACACTCATCCTAAGTAGAAAGAGTATGTCTTCAAACACTGTTTTCTTCAATTTTCTTCAAAACTATACTATTTGGTATAAATATGTTTTTAAGCAACATCTCAACAATATAACATATGTCATTTTTCCTATATATTATATTGTTGTGCATTGCTCCTAACTACTATATACTAAAGACAATATCTCCGAAACTTTTGAACATATTTTAACAAAATAAAGCTCAAATTGAAGAGCATTGCCCCTTTTATGATATGAGTGCCAGCAGAGTCCCCTCCGCAGAAGAAGAGTTACCTTGTATGTATCAAATTTTGTACTGTTTAGCTCTCATTACAGAATATAACAGATTTTATTCCATAATATGTCTCATTGCCTCATAACAATATGGCTGACAAATGACAACCGAGAAGCAAGAACGTGTACCATTGAGAATTACTTACCCCGCACTCGCTAAGTGGTGCTTTTTCTTTATTTCTTGATGAACAAACAATAATTTTTCGCTATTAAGGGCTGGAATTCTGCATCACCCTGTATATTTTTTTACCAACAACTACCAAATATACTACCTAAGTGTTGCACACATGATAAAAGGGAAAGAAAATCTATACATTACAACGAAAAATTTTAAAAAATGAAGTTAGTACCTGTTGTTATACATGAAGCAATTTAACCCTTGCAGGATTGATGAGACCTAGTGACACTCATCCTAAATTGAAAAAGTATGTCTTCAAACACTATTTTCTTCAATTTTCTTCAAAACTGTACTATTTAGTATAAATATGTTGTTAGGCAACATCTCAACAATATAACATAAGTCATTTTTCATATATATTATATTGTTGTGCATTGCTCCTAACTACTATATACTGAAAGCTATATCTCCGAATCTTCTGCACATATTTTAACGAAATAAAAATCAAATTGTAGAGCATTGCCCCTTTTATGATATGAGTGCAAACAGAGTTCCCTACCGCAGAAGGAGAGTTACCTTGTATGTATCATATTTTGTGCTGTTTAACTCTCATTACAGAATGTAAAAGATTTTATCCCATAATATGTCTCATTGCCTCATAACAATATGGCTGACAAATGACAACCGAGAAGCAAGAACGTGTACCATTCAGAATTACTTACCCCGCACTCGCTAAGTGGTGCTTTTTCTTTATTTCTTGATGAACAAACAATAGTATTTTACTATTAAGGGTTTGAATTCTGCATCACCCTGTATATTTTATTACACACAACTACCAAATATACTACGTTGTGTTGCACACATGATAAAGGGGAAAGAAAATCTATACATTACAACAAAAAAAATTAAAAAATGAAGTTAGTACCTGTTGTTATACATGAAGCAATTTAACCCATGCAGGATTGATAAGACCACGTGACACTCATCCTAAGTAGAAAAAGTGTGCCTTCAAACATAATTTTCTTCAATTTTCATCAAAACTGTAGTATTTAGTATAAATATGTTGTTAGGCAACATCTCAACAATATAACATAAGTCATTTTTCATATATATTATATTGTTGTGCATTGCTCCTAACTACTATATACTGAAAGCTATATCTCCGAATCTTCTGCACATATTTTAACGAAATAAAAATCAAATTGTAGAGCATTGCCCCTTTTATGATATGAGTGCCAGCAGAGTCCTCTACCGTAGAAGAAGAGTTACCTTGTATGTATCAGATTTTGTACTTTTTAACTCTTTTTAAAGAATATAAAAGATTTTATCCCATAATATGTCTCATTGCCTCATAACAATATGGCTGACCAGTGACAACCGAGGAGTAAGAACTTGTACCATTCAGAACTACATACACCGCACTCGCTAAGTGGTGCTTTTTCTTTATTTCTTGATGAACAAACAATAATTTTTAATATTAAGGGCTGGAATTCTGTATCACCCTGTATATTTTTTTACAAACAACTACCAAATATACTACCTAAGTGTTGCACACATGATAAAGGGGAAAGAAAATCTATACATTACAACAAAGAATTTTAAAAAATGAAGTTAGTATCTGTTGTTATACATGAAGCAATTTAACCCTTGCAGGATTGATGAGACCACGTGACACTCATCCTAAGTTGAAAAAGTATGTCTTCAAACACTATTTTCTTCAATTTTCTTTAAAACTGTACTATTTGGTATAAATATGTTGTTAGGCAACATCTCAGCAATATAAAATATGTTATTTTTCATATAATTATATTGTTGTGCATTGCTCCTAACTACTATTTACTAAAGGCTATATCTCCGAATCTTCTGCACATATTTTAACGAAATAAAAATCAAATTGAAGAATATTGCCCCTGTTATGATATGAGTGCCAGCACAGTTCCCTGCCGTAGAAGGAGAGTTACATTGTATGTATCATATTTCGTACTGTTTAACTCTTTTTACAGAATATAAAAGATTTTATCCCATAATATGTCTCATTGCCTCATAACAATATGGCTGACCAATGACAAGGGAGAAGCAAGAACGTATACCCTTCAGAATTACATACACCGCACTCGCTTAGTGGTGCTTTTTCTTTATTTCTTGATGAACAAACAATAATATTTTGCTATTAAGGGCTGAAATTCTGCATCACCCTGTATATTTTTTTTACACACAACCACCAAATATAATACGTAAGTGTTGCACACATGATAAAGGGGAAAGTAAATCTATAAATTACAACAAAAAATTTTAAAAAATGAAGTTAGTACCTGTTGTTATACATGAAGCAATTTAACCCTTGCAGGATTGATGAGACCACGTGACACTCATCCTAAGTGGAAAACTATGTCTCCAAACGCTATTTTCTTCAATTTTATTCAAAACTGTACTATTTAGTATAAATATGTTGTTAGGCAACATCTCAACAATAACATATGTCATTTTTCATATATATTATATTTTTGTGCTCTGCTCCTAACTACTATATACTAAAGACAATATCTCCGAAACTTTTGAACATATTTTAACAAAATAAAGCTCAAATTGAAGAGCATTGCCCCTTTTATGACATGAGTGCCAGAAGAGTCAACTCCGTAGAAGAAGAGTTACCTTGTATGTATCAAATTTTGTACTGTTTAGCTCTCATTACAGAATATAACAGATTTTATCCCATAATATGTCTCATTGCCTCATAACAATATGGCTGACCAGTGACAACCGAGGAGTAAGAACGTGTACCATTCAGAATTACATACAGCGCACTCGCTAAGTGGTGCTTTTTCTTTATTTCTTGATGAACAAACAATAATTTTTTACTATTAAGGTTTGGAATTCTGCGTCACCGTGTATATTTTTTTACACACAACTACCAAATATACTACGTAAGTGTTGCACACATGATAAAGGGGAAAGGAAATCTATACATTATACAAAAAATTTAAAAAATGAAGTTAGTACCTGTTGTTAAACATGAAGCAATTTAACACTTGCAGGATTGAGGAGACCACGTGACACTCATCCTAAGTAGATATAGTATGTCTTCAAACACTATTTTCTTCAATTTTCTTCAAAACTATACTATTTGGTATAAATATGTTTTTAGGCAACATCTCAGCAATATAACATATGTCATTTTTCATATATTATATTGTTGTGCATTGCTCCTAACTACTATATACTAAAGACAATATCTCCGAAACTTTTGAACATATTTTAACAAAATAAAGCTCAAATTGAAGAGCATTGCCCCTTTTATGACATGAGTGCCAGCAGAGTCAACTCCGTAGAAGAAGAGTTACCTTGTATGTATCAAATTTTGTACTGTTTAGCTCTCATTACAGAATATAGCAGATTTTATCCCATAATATGTCTCATTGCCTCATAACAATATGGCTGACCAGTGACGACCGAGGAGTAAGAACTTGTACCATTCAGAACTACATACACCGCACTCGCTAATTGGGGCTTTTTCTTTATTTCTTGATGAACAAACAATAATTTTTCGCTACTAAGGGCTGGAATTCTGCATCACCCTGTATATATTTTTACCAACAACTACCAAATATACTACCTAAGTGTTGCACACATGATAAAGGGGAAAGAAAATCTATACATTACAACGAAAAATTTTAAAAAATGAAGTTAGTACCTGTTGATATACATGGAGCAATTTAACCCTTGCAGGATTGATGAGACCTAGTGACACTCATCCTAAGTTGAAAAAGTATGTCTTCAAACACTATTTTCTTCAATTTTCTTCAAAACTGTACTATTTAGTATAAATATGTTGTTAGGCAACATCTCAACCATATAACATATGTCATTTTTCATATATATTATATTGTTGTGCGTTGCTCCTAACTACTATATACTAAAGGCTATATCTCCGAGTCTTCTGCACATATTTTAACGAAATAAAAATCAAATTGTAGAGCATTGCCCCCTTTATGATAAGAGTGCAAACAGAGTCCCCTACCGTAGAAGGAGAGTTACCTTGTATATATCATATTTTGTGCTGTTTAACTCTCATTACAGAATGTAAAAGATTTTATCCCATAATATGTCTCATTGCCTCATAACAATATGGCTGACAAATGACAACCGAGAAGCAAGAACGTGTACCATTCAGAATTACTTACCCCGCACTCGCTAAGTGGTGCTTTTTCTTTATTTCTTGATGAACAAACAATAATTTTTTGCTATTAAGGGCTGGAATTCTGCATCACCATGTATATTTTTTTACACACAACTACCAAATATACTACCTAAGTGTTGCACACATGATAAAGGGGAAAGAAAATCTATACATTACAACAAAAAAATTTAAAAAATGAAGTTAGTACCTGTTGTTGTAAATTAAGCAATTTAACCCTTGCATGATTGATGAGACCACGTGACACTCATCCTAAGTAGAAAATGTTTGTCTTCAGACAAAATGTTCTTCAATTTTCTTCAAAACTGTACTATTTGGTATAAATATGTTGTTAAAAAACATCTCAACAATATAACAAATGTCATTTTTCATATATATTATATTGTTGTGCATTGCTCCTAACTACTATATACTAAAGACAATATCTCCGAAACTTTTGAACATATTTTAACAAAATAAAGCTCAAATTGAAGAGCATTGCCCCATTTATGACATGAGTGCCAGCAGAGTCCCCTCCGTAGAAGAAGAGTTACCTTGTATGTATCAAATTTTGTACTGTTTAACTCTCAATACAGAATATAACAGATTTTATTCCATAATATGTCTCATTGCCTCATAACAATATGGCTGACCAGTGACAACCGAGGAGTAAGAACTTGTACCATTCAGAACTACATACACCGCACTCGCTAAGTGGGGCTTTTTCTTTATTTCTTGATGAACAAACAATAATTTTTTGCTATTAAGGGCTGGAATTCTGCATCACCCTGGATATTTTTTTACACACAACTACCAAATATACTACCAAAGTGTTGCACACATGATAAAGGGGAAAGAAAATCTATACATTACAACAAAAAATTTTAAAGAATGAAGTTAGTACCTGTTGTTATACATGAAGCAATTTAACCCTTTCAGGATTGATGAGACCACGTGACACTCATCCTAAGTGGAAAACTATGTCTCCAAACGCTATTTTCTTCAATTTTATTCAAAACTGTATTATTTAGTATAAATATGTTGTTAGGCAACATCTCAACAATAACATATGTCATTTTTCATATATATTATATTTTTGTGCTCTGCTCCTAACTACTATATACTAAAGGCTATATCTCCAAAACTTGTGAACATATTTTAACAAAATAAAACTGAAATTGAAAAGCTACCTCCTTTTATGATACGAGTGCAAGCAGAGTCCCCTACCGTAGATGGAGAATTACCTTGTTCATATAAGATTTTGTACTGTTTAACTCTTTTTACAAAATATAACAGGTTTTATCCCATAATATGTCTAATTGCCTCATAACAATATGGCTGACCAATGACAACCGAGAAGTAAGAACGTGTACCATTCAGAATTACATACAGCGCACTCGCTAAGTGGTGCTTTTTCTTTATTTCTTGATGAACAAACAATAATTTTTTACTATTAAGGTTTGGAATTCTGCGTCACCGTGTATATTTTTTTACACACAACTACCAAATATACTACCTAAGTGTTGCACACATGATAAAGGGGAAAGGAAATCTATACATTACAACAAAAAATTTAAAAAATGAAGTTAGTACCTATTGTTAAACATGAAGCAATTTAACCCTTGCAGGATTTGAGGAGACCACGTGACACTCATCCTAAGTAGAAATAGTATGTCTTCAAACACTATTTTCTTCAATTTTTTTCAAAACTATACTATTTGGTATAAATATGTTTTTAGGCAACATCTCAACAATATAACATATGTCATTTTTCCTATATATTATATTGTTGTGCATTGCTCCTAACTATTATATACTAAAGACAATATCTCCGAAACTTTTGAACATATTTTAACAAAATAAAGCTCAAATTGAAGAGCATTGCCCCCTTTATGACATGAGTGCCAGCAGAGTCCCCTCCGCAGAAGAAGAGTTACCTTGAATGTATCAAATTTTGTACTGTTTAGCTCTCATTACAGAATATAACAGATTTTATCCCATAATATGTCTCATTGCCTCATAACAATATGGCTGACCAGTGACAACCGAGGAGTAAGAACTTGTACCATTCAGAACTACATACAAGGCACTCGCTAAGTGAGGCTTTTTCTTTATTTCTTGATGAACAAACAATAATTTTTCGCTATTAAGGGCTGGAATTCTGCATCACCCTGTATATTTTTTTACCAACAACTACCAAATATACTACCTAAGTGTTGCACACATGATAAAGGGGAAAGAAAATCTATACATTATACAAAAAATTTTAAAAAATGAAGTTAGTACCTGTTGTTATACATGAAGCAATTTAACCCATGCAGGATTGATAAGACCACGTGACACTCATCCTAAGTAGAAAAAGTGTGCCTTCAAACATAATTTTCTTCAATTTTCATCAAAACTGTAGTATTTAGTATAAATATGTTGTTAGGCAACATCTCAACAATATAACATAAGTCATTCTTCATATATATTATATTGTTGTGCATTGCTCCTAACTACTATATACTGAAAGCTAGATCTCCGAATCTTCTCCACATATTTTAACGAAGTAAAAATCAAATTGTAGAGCATTGCCCCTTTTATGATATGAGTGCCAGCAGAGTTTTCTACCGTACAAGAAGAGTTACCTTGTATGTATCAGATTTTGTACTTTTTAACTCTTTTTAAAGAATATAAAAGATTTTATCATATAATATGTCTCATTGCCTCATAAGAATATGGCTGACCAGTGACAACCGATTAGTAAGAACTTGTACCATTCAGAACTACATACACCGCACTCGCTAAGTGGTGCTTTTTCTTTATTTCTTGATGAACAAACAATAATTTTTTGCTATTAAGGGCTGGAATTCTGCATCACCCTGGATATTTTTTTACACACAACTACCAAATATACTACCTAAGTGTTGCACACATGATAAAGGGGAAAGAAAATCTATACATTACAACAAAAAATTTTAAAGAATGAAGTTAGTACCTGTTGTTATACATGAAGCAATTTAACCCTTGCAGGATTGATGAGACCACGTGACACTCATCCTAAGTGGAAAACTATGTCTCCAAACGCTATTTTCTTCAATTTTATTCAAAACTGTACTATTTAGTATAAATATGTTGTTAGGCAACATCTCAACAATAACATATGTCATTTTTCATATATATTATATTTTTGTGCTTGCTCCTAACTACTATATACTAAAGGCTATATCTCCAAAACTTGTGAACATATTTTAACATAATAAAACTGAAATTGAAAAGCTGCCTCCTTTTATGACATGAGTGCCAGCAGAGTCCCCTCCGTAGAAGAAGAGTTACCTTGTATGTATCAAATTTTGTACTGTTTAGCTCTCATTACAGAATATAACAGATTTTATCCCATAATATGTCTCATTGCCTCATAACAATATGGCTGGCCAGTGACAACCGAGGAGTAAGAACTTGTACCATTCAGAACTACATACACCGCACTCGCTAAGTGGGGCTTTTTCTTTATTTCTTGATGAACAAACAATAATATTTTGCTATTAAGGGCTGAAATTCTGCATCACCCTGTATATTTTTTTACACACAACCACCAAATATAATACGTAAGTGTTGCACACATGACAAAGGGGAAAGTAAATCTATACATTACAACAAAAAATTTTAAAAAATGAATTTAGTACCTGTTGTTATACATGAAGCAATTTAACCCTTGCAGGATTAATGTGACCACGTGACACTCATCCTAAGTAGAAAAAGTGTGTCTTCAAACATAATTTTCTTCAATTTTATTCAAAACTGTACTATTTAGTATAAATATGTTGTTAGGCAACATCTCAACCATATAACATATGTCATTTTTCACATATATTATATTTTTGTGCCTTGCTCCTAACTAATATATACTAAAGGCTATATCTCCAAAACTTGTGAACATATTTCAACAAAATAAAACTCAAATTGAAGAGCATTGCCCCTTTTATGATATGGGAGCAAGCAGAGTCCCCTACCGTAGATGGAGAGTTATTTTGTTCATATCAGATTTTTCACTGTTTAAATCTTTTTACAGAATATAACAGATTTTATCCCATAAAATGTCTCATTGCCTCATAACAATATGGCTGACAAATGACAACCGAGAAGCAAGAACGTGTACCATTCAGAATTATTAACCCCGCACTCGCTAAGTGGTGCTTTTTCTTTATTTCTTGATGAACAAACAATAATTTTTCGCTATTAAGGGCTGGAATTCTGCATCACCCTGTATATTTTTTACCAACAACTACCAAATATACTACCTAAGTGTTGCACACATGATAAAGGGGAAAGAAAATCTATACATTACAACAAAGAATTTTAAAAAATGAAGTTAGTATCTGTTGTTATACATGAAGCAATTTAACCCTTGCAGGATTGATGAGACCACGTGACACTCATCCTAAGTAGAAAAAGTATGTCTTCAAACACTATTTTCTTCAGTTTTCTTCAAAACTGTACTATTTGGTATAAATATGTTGTTAGGCAACTTGTCAACAATATAAAATATGTTATTTTTCTTATATTTTTGTGCTCTGCTCCTAACTACTATATACTAAAGGCTATATCTCCAAAACTTGTGAACATATTTTAACAACATAAAACTGAAATTGAAGAGCTACCTCCTTTTATGATACGAGTGCAAGCAGAGTCCCCTACCGTAGACGGAAAATTACCTTGTTCATATAAGATTTTGTACTGTTTAACTCTTTTTACAGAATATAACAGGTTTCATCCCATAATATGTCTAATTGCCTCATAACAATATGACTGACCAATGACAACCGAGAAGTAAGAACGTGTACCATTCAGAATTACATACATCGCACTCGGTAAGTGGTGCTTTTTCTTTATTTCTTGATGAACAAACAGTAATTTTTTACTATTAAGGTTTGGAATTCTGCGTCACCGTGTAAATTTTTTTTACACACAACTACCAAATATACTACGTAAGTGTTGCACACATAATAAAGGGGAAAGGAAATCTATACATTATACAAAAAATTTAAAAAATGAAGGTAGTACCTATTGTTAAACATGAAGCCATTTAACACTTGCAGGATTGAGGAGACCACGTGACACTCATCCTAAGTAGAAATAGTATGTCTTCAAACATAATTTTTTTCAATTTTCTTCAAAACTGTACTATTTAGTATAAATATGTTGTTAGGCAACATCTCAACCATATAACATATGTCATTTTTCATATATATTATATTGTTGTGTGTTGCTCCTAACTACTATATACTAAAGGCTATATCTCCGAATCTTCTGCACAAATTTTAACGAAATAAAAATCAAATTGTAGCTCATTGCCCCATTTATGACAAGAGTGCAAACAGAGTCCCCTACCGTAGAAGGAGAGTTACCTTGTATGTATCATATTTTGTGCTGTTTAACTCTCATTACAGAATGTAAAAGATTTTATCCCATAATATGTCTCATTGCCTCATAACAATATGGCTGACAAATGACAACCGAGAAGCAAGAACGTGTACCATTCAGAATTATTTACCCCCTCACTCGCTAAGTGGTGCTTTTTCTTTATTTCTTGATGAACAAACAATAATATTTTACTATTAAGGGTTTGAATTCTGCATCACCCTGTATATTTTATTACACACAACTACCAAATATACTACGTTGTGTTGCACACATGATAAAGGGGAAAGAAAATCTATACATTACAACAAAAAATTCTAAAAAATGAAGTTAGTACCTGTTGTTATACATGAAGCAATTTAACCCTTGCAGGATTGATGAGACCACGTGACACTCATCCTAAGTAGAAGAAGTGTGTCTTCAAACATAATTTTCTTCAATTTTCTTCAAAACTGTACTATTTAGTATAAATATGTTGTTAGGCAACATCTCAACCATATAACATATGTCATTTTTCATATATATTATATTTTTGTGCTTTGCTCCTAACTACTATATACTAAAGGCTATATCTCCTAAACTTGTGAACATATTTTAACAAAATAAAGCTCAAATTGAAGAGTATTGCCCCTTTTATGATATGAGTGGAAGCAGAGTCCCCTACCGTAGATGGAGAGTTACCTTGTTCATATCAGATTTTTTACTGTTTAACTCTTTTTACAGAATATAACAGATTTTATCCCATAATATGTCTAATTGCCTCATAACAATATGACTGACCAGTGACAACCGAGGAGTAAAAACGTGTACCATTCAGAACTACATACACCGCACTCGCTAAGTGGGGCTTTTTCTTTATTTCTTGATGACCAAACAATATATTTTCGCTATTAAGGGCTGGAATTCTGCATCACCCTGTATATTTTTTTTACCAACAACTACCAAATATACTACCTAAGTGTTGCACACATGACAAAGGGGAAAGAAAATCTATACATTACAACAAAAAATTTTAAAAAATGAAGTTAGTACCTGTTGTTATATATTAAGAAATTTAACCCTTGCAGGATTGATGAGACCACGTGACACTCATCCTAAGTAGAAAAAATGTGTCTTCAAACAAAATTTTCTTCAATTTTCTTCAAAACTGTACTATTTGGTATAAATATGTTGTTAGAAAACATCTCAACAATATAACATATGTCATTTTTCATATATATTATATTGTTGTGCATTGCTCCTAACTACTATATACTAAAGACAATATCTCCGAAACTTTTGAACATATTTTAACAAAATAAAGCTCAAATTGAAGAGCATTGCCCGTTTTATGACATGAGTGCCAGCAGAGTCCCCTCCGTAGAAGAAGAGTTACCTTGTATGTATCAAATTTTGTACTGTTTAACTCTCATTACAGAATATAACAGATTTTATCCCATAATATGTCTCATTGCCTCATAACAATATGGCTGACCAGTGACAACCGAGGAGTAAGAACTTGTACCATTCAGAACTACATACACCGCACTCGCTAAGTGGGGCTTTTTCTTCATTTCTTGATGACCAAACAATAATTTTTCGCTATTAAGGGCTAAAATTCTGCAACACCCTGTATATTTTTTTACCAACAACTACCAAATATACTACCTAAGTGTTGCACACATGATAAAGGGGAAAGAAAATCTATACATTACAACAAAAAATTTTAAAAAATGAAGTTAGTGCCTGTTGTTATATATTAAGAAATTTAACCCTTGCAGGATTGATGAGACCACGTGACACTCATCCTAAGTAGAAAAAGTATGTCTTCAAACACTATTTTCTTCAGTTTTCTTCAAAACTGTACTATTTGGTATAAATATGTTGTTAGGCAACTTGTCAACAATATAAAATATGTTATTTTTCATATATATTATATTGTTGTGCATTGCTCCTAACTACTATATACTAAAGGCTATATCTAGGAATCTTCTGCACATATTTTAACGAAATAAAAATCAAATTGAAGAATATTGCCCCTGTTATGATATGAGTGCCAGCACAGTCCCCTGTGGTAGAAGGAGAGTTACATTGTATATATCATATTTTGTACTGTTTAACTCATTTTACAGAATATAACAGATTTTATCCCATAATATGTCTCATTGCCTCATAACAATATGGCTGACCAATGACAACGGAGAAGCAAGAACCTATACCATTCAGAATTACATACATCGCACTCGCTAAGTGGTGCTTTTTCTTTATTTCTTGATGAACAAACAATAATATTTTGCTATTAAGGGCTGATATTCTTCATCACCCTGTATATTTTTTTAACACACAACCACGAAATATAATACGTAAGTGTTGCACACATGATAAAGGGGAAAGTAAATCTATACATTACAACAAAAAATTTTAAAAAATGAAGTTAATACCTGTTGTTATACATGAAGCAATTTAACCCTTGCAGGATTGATGAGACCACGTGACACTCATCCTAAGTAGAAAAAGTGTGTCTTCAAACAAAATTTTCTTCAATTTTCTTCAAAACTGTACTATTTGGTATAAATATGTTGTTAGAAAACATCTCAACAATATAACATATGTCATTTTTCATATATATTATATTGTTGTGCATTGCTCCTAACTACTATATACTAAAGGCTATATCTCCGAATCTTCTGCACATATTTTAACAAAATAAAGCTCAAATTGAAGAGCATTGCCCCTTTTATGATATGAGTGCAAGCAGAGTCCCCTACCGTAGAAGGAGAGTTACCTTGTATGTATCATATTTTATGCTGTTTAACTCTCATTACAGAATGTAAAAGATTTTATCCCATAATATGTCTCATTGCCTCATAACAATATGGCTGACAAATGACAACCGAGAAGCAAGAACGTGTACCATTCAGAATTACTTACCCCGCACTCGCTAAGTGGTGCTTTTTCTTTATTTCTTGATGAACAAACAATAATATTTTACTATTAAGGGTTTGAATTCTGCATCACCCTGTATATTTTATTACACACAACTACCAAATATACTACGTTGTGTTGCACACATGATAAAGGGGAAAGAAAATCTATACATTACAACAAAAAATTTTAAAAAATGAAGTTAGTACCTGTTGTTATAAATTAAGCAATTTAACCCTTGCAGGATTGATGAGACCACGTGACACTCATCCTAAGTAGAAAAAGTGTATCTTCAAACAAAATTTTCTTCAATTTTCTTCAAAACTGTACTATTTGGTATAAATATGTTGTTAGAAAACATCTCAACAATATAACATATGTCATTTTTCATATATATTATATTGTTGTGCATTGCTCCTAACTACTATATACTAAAGACAATATCTCCGAAACTTTTGAACATATTTTAACAAAATAAAGCTCAAATTGAAGAGCATTGCCCCTTTTATGACATGAGTGCCAGCAGAGTCCCCTCCGTAGAAGAAGAGTTACCTTGTATGTATCAATTTTTGTACTGTTTAGCTCTCATTACAGAATATAACAGATTTTATCCCATAATATGTCTCATTGCCTCATAACAATATGGCTGACCAGTGACAACCGAGGAGTAAGAACTTGTACCATTCAGAACTACATACACCGCACTCGCTAAGTGGGGCTTTTTCTTTATTTCTTGATGAACAAACAATAATTTTTCGCTATTAAGGGCTGGAATTCTGCATCACCCTGTATATTTTTTTTACCAACAACTACCAAATATACTACCTAAGTGTTGCACACATGATAAAGGGGAAAGAAAATCTATACATTACAACGAAAAATTTTAAAAAATGAAGTTAGTACCTGTTGTTATACATGAAGCAATTTAACCCTTGCAGGATTGATGAGACCTAGTGACACTCATCCTAATTTGAAAAAGTATTTCTTCAAACACTATTTTCTTCAATTTTCTTCAAAACTGTACTATTTAGTATAAATATGTTGTTAGGCAACATCTCAACCATATAACATATGTCATTTTTCATATATATTATATTGTTGTGCGTTGCTCCTAACTACTATATACTAAAGGCTATATCTCCGAATCTTCTGCACATATTTTAACGAAATAAAAATCAAATTGTAGAGCATTGCCCCCTTTATGATAAGAGTGCAAACAGAGTCCCCTACCGTAGAAGGAGAGTTACCTTGTATGTATCATATTTTATGCTGTTTAACTCTCATTACAGAATATAACAGATTTTATCCCATAATATGTCTCATTGCCTCATAACAATATGGCTGACAAATGACAACCGAGAAGCAAGAACGTGTACCATTCAGAATTACTTACACCGCACTCGCTAAGTGGTGCTTTTTCTTTATTTCTTGATGAACAAACAATAATATTTTACTATTAAGGGTTTGAATTCTGCATCACCCTGTATATTTTATTACACACAACTACCAAATATAGTACGTTGTGTTGCACACATGATAAAGGGGAAAGAAAATCTATACATTACAACAAAGAATTTTAAAAAATGAAGTTAGTACCTGTTGTTATAAATTAAGCAATTTAACCCTTGCAGGATTGATGAGACCACGTGACACTCATCCTAAGTAGAAAAAGTGTATCTTCAAACAAAATTTTCTTCAATTTTCTTCAAAACTGTACTATTTAGTATAAATATGTTGTTAGGCAACATCGCAACCATATAACATATGTCATTTTTCATATATATTATATTGTTGTGCGTTGCTCCTAACTACTATATACTAAAGGCTATATCTCCGAATCTTCTGCACATATTTTAACGAAATAAAAATCAAATTGTAGAGCATTGCCCCCTTTATGATAAGAGTGCAAACAGAGTCCCCTACCGTAGAAGGAGAGTTACCTTGTATGTATCATATTTTGTGCTGTTTAACTCTCATTACAGAATGTAAAAGATTTTATCCCATAATATGTCTCATTGCCTCATAACAATATGGCTGACAAATGACAACCGAGAAGCAAGAACGTGTACCATTCAGAATTACTTACCCCGCACTCGCTAAGTGGTGCTTTTTCTTTATTTCTTGATGAACAAACAATAATATTTTACTATTAAGGGTTTGAATTCTGCATCACCCTGTATATTTTATTACACACAACTACCAAATATACTACGTTGTGTTGCACACATGATAAAGGGGAAAGAAAATCTATAAATTACAACAAAAAAATTTAAAAAATGAAGTTAGTACCTATTGTTAAACATGAAGCAATTTAACCCTTGCAGGATTGAGGAGACCACGTGACACTCATCCTAAGTAGAAATAGTATGTCTTCAAACACTAATTTCTTCAATTTTCTTCAAAACTATACTATTTGGTATAAATATGTTTTTAGGCAACATCTCAACAATATAACATATGTCATTTTTCCTATATATTATATTGTTGTGCATTGCTCCTAACTGCTATATACTAAAGACAATATCTCCGAAACTTTTGAACATATTTTAACAAAATAAAGCTCAAATTGAAGAGCATTGCCCCTTTTATGACATGAGTGCCAGCAGAGTCCCGTCCGTAGAAGAAGAGTTACCTTGTATGTATCAAATTTTGTACTGTTTAGCTCTCATTACAGAATATAACAGATTTTATCCCATAATATGTCTCATTGCCTCATAACAATATGGCTGACGAGTGACAACCGAGGAGTAAGAACTTGTACCATTCAGAACTACATACATCGCACTCGCTAAGTGGGGCTTTTTCTTTATTTCTTGATGAACAAACAATAATTTTTCGCTATTAAGGGCTGGAATTCTGCATCACCCTGTATATTTTTTTTACCAACAACTACCAAATATACTACCTAAGTGTTGCACACATGATAAAGGGGAAAAAAAATCTATACATTACAACGAAAAATTTTAAAAAATGAAGTTAGTACCTGTTGTTATACATGAAGCAATTTAACCCTTGCATGATTGATGAGACCACGTGACACTCATCCTAAGTAGAAAAAGTATGTCTTCAAACATAATTTTCTTCAATTTTCTTCAAAACTGTACTATTTGGTATAAATATGTTGTTAGAAAACATCTCAACAATATAACATATGTCATTTTTCATATATATTATATTGTTGTGCATTGCTCCTAACTACTATATACTAAAGGCTATATCTCCGAATCTTCTGCACATATTTTAACGAAATAAAAATCAAATTGAAGAATATTGCCCCTGTTATGATATGAGTGTCAGCACAGTCCCCTGTGGTAGAAGGAGAGTTACATTGTATATATCATATTTTGTACTGTTTAACTCTTTTTACAGAATATAACAGATTTTATCCCATAATATGTATCATTGCCTCATAACAATATGGCTGCCCAATGACAACGCAGAAGCAAGATCGTATACCATTCAGAATTACATACACCGCTCTCGCTAAGTGGTGCTTTTTCTTTATTTCTTGATGAACAAACAATAATATTTTGCTATTAAGGGCTGAAATTCTGCATCACCCTGTATATTTTTTTACACACAACCACCAAATATAATACGTAAGTGTTGCACACATGACAAAGGGGAAAGTAAATCTATACATTACAACAAAAAATTTTAAAAAATGAATTTAGTACCTGTTGTTATACATGAAGCAATTTAACCCTTGCAGGATTAATGAGACCACGTGACACTCATCCTAAGTAGAAAAAGTGTGTCTTCAAACATAATTTTCTTCAATTTTATTCAAAACTGTACTATTTAGTATAAATATGTTGTTAGACAACATCTCAACCATATAACATATGTCATTTTTCACATATATTATATTTTTGTGCCTTGCTCCTAACTAATATATACTAAAGGCTATATCTCCAAAACTTGTGAACATATTTCAACAAAATAAAGCTCAAATTGAAGAGCATTGCCCCTTTTATGATATGAGAGCAAGCAGAGTCCCCTACCGTAGATGGAGAGTTATTTTGTTCATATCAGATTTTTCACTGTTTAAATATTTTTACAGTATATAACAGATTTTATCCCATAAAATGTCTCCTTGCCTCATAACAATATGGCTGACAAATGACAACCGAGAAGCAAGAA
This sequence comes from Thermobia domestica, assembly GCF_964235325.1. Taxonomy (NCBI): domain Eukaryota; kingdom Metazoa; phylum Arthropoda; class Insecta; order Zygentoma; family Lepismatidae; genus Thermobia; species Thermobia domestica. The sequence goes on along the minus strand of NC_137460.1, from coordinate 183,518,042 downwards.
CATGTACCATTCAGAATTACTTACCCCGCACTCGCTAAGTGGTGCTTTTTCTTTATTTCTTGATGAACAAACAATAATTTTTCGCTATTAAGGGCTGGAATTCTGCATCACCCTGTATATTTTTTACCAACAACTACCAAATATACTACCTAAGTGTTGCACACATGATAAAGGGGAAAGAAAATCTATACATTACAACAAAGAATTTTAAAAAATGAAGTTAGTATCTGTTGTTATACATGAAGCAATTTAACCCTTGCAGGATTGATGAGACCACGTGACACTCATCCTAAGTTGAAAAAGTATGTCTTCAAACACTATTTTCTTCAATTTTCTTCAAAACTGTACTATTTGGTATAAATATGTTGTTGGGCAACTTGTCAACAATATAAAATATGTTATTTTTCTTATATTTTTGTGCTCTGCTCCTAACTACTATATACTAAAGGCTATATCTCCAAAACTTGTGAACATATTTTAACAACATAAAACTGAAATTGAAGAGCTACCTCCTTTTATGATACGAGTGCAAGCAGAGTCCCCTACCGTAGATGGAAAATTACCTTGTTCATATAAGATTTTGTACTGTTTAACTCTTTTTACAGAATATAACAGGTTTCATCCCATAATATGTCTAATTGCCTCATAACAATATGACTGACCAATGACAACCGAGAAGTAAGAACGTGTACCATTCAGAATTACATACATCGCACTCGGTAAGTGGTGCTTTTTCTTTATTTCTTGATGAACAAACAATAATTTTTTACTATTAAGGTTTGGAATTCTGCGTCACCGTGTAAATTTTTTTTACACACAACTACCAAATATACTACGTAAGTGTTGCACACATAATAAAGGGGAAAGGAAATCTATACATTATACAAAAAATTTAAAAAAATGAAGGTAGTACCTATTGTTAAACATGAAGCCATTTAACACTTGCAGGATTGAGGAGACCACGTGACACTCATCCTAAGTAGAAGAAGTGTGTCTTCAAACATAATTTTCTTCAATTTTCTTCAAAACTGTACTATTTAGTATAAATATGTTGTTAGGCAACATCTCAACCATATAACATATGTCATTTTTCATATATATTATATTTTTGTGCTTTGCTCCTAACTACTATATACTAAAGGCTATATCTCCTAAACTTGTGAACATATTTTAACAAAATAAAGCTCAAATTGAAGAGTATTGCCCCTTTTATGATATGAGTGGAAGCAGAGTCCCCTACCGTAGATGGAGAGTTACCTTGTTCATATCAGATTTTTTACTGTTTAACTCTTTTTACAGAATATAACAGATTTTATCCCATAATATGTCTAATTGCCTCATAACAATATGACTGACCAGTGACAACCGAGGTGTAAAAACGTGTACCATTCAGAACTACATACACCGCACTCGCTAAGTGGGGCTTTTTCTTTATTTCTTGATGACCAAACAATATATTTTCGCTATTAAGGGCTGGAATTCTGCATCACCCTGTATATTTTTTTTACCAACAACTACCAAATATACTACCTAAGTGTTGCACACATGATAAAGGGGAAAGAAAATCTATACATTACAACAAAAAATTTTAAAAAAATGAAGTTAGTACCTGTTGTTATAAATTAAGCAATTTAACCCTTGCAGGATTGATGAGACCACGTGACACTCATCCTAAGTAGAAATAGTATGTATTCAAACATAATTTTTTTCAATTTTCTTCAAAACTGTACTATTTAGTATAAATATGTTGTTAGGCAACATCTCAACCATATAACATATGTCATTTTTCATATATATTATATTGTTGTGTGTTGCTCCTAACTACTATATACTAAAGGCTATATCTCCGAATCTTCTGCACAAATTTTAACGAAATAAAAATCAAATTGTAGCTCATTGCCCCATTTATGACAAGAGTGCAAACAGAGTCCCCTACCGTAGAAGGAGAGTTACCTTGTATGTATCATATTTTGTGCTGTTTAACTCTCATTACAGAATGTAAAAGATTTTATCCCATAATATGTCTCATTGCCTCATAACAATATGGCTGACAAATGACAACCGAGAAGCAAGAACGTGTACCATTCAGAATTACTTATCCCGCACTCGCTAAGTGGTGCTTTTTCTTTATTTCTTGATGAACAAACAATAATATTTTACTATTAAGGGTTTGAATTCTGCATCACCCTGTATATTTTATTACACACAACTACCAAATATACTACGTTGTGTTGCACACATGATAAAGGGGAAAGAAAATCTAAACATTACAACAAAAAATTTTAAAAAATGAAGTTAGTATCTGTTGTTATACATGAAGCAATTTAACCCTTGCAGGATTGATGAGACCACGTGACACTCATCCTAAGTTGAAAAAGTATGTCTTCAAACACTATTTTCTTCAGTTTTCTTCAAAACTGTACTATTTGGTATAAATATATTGTTAGGCAACTTGTCAACAATATAAAATATGTTATTTTTCATATATATTATATTCTTGTGCATTGCTCCTAACTACTATATACTAAAGGCTATATCTAGGAATCTTCTGCACATATTTTAACGAAATAAAAATCAAATTGAAGAATATTGCCCCTGTTATGATATGAGTGGCAGCACAGTCCCCTGTGGTAGAAGGAGAGTTACATTGTATATATCATATTTTGTACTGTTTAACTCTTTTTACAGAATATAACAGATTTTATCCCATAATATGTCTCATTGCCTCATAACAATATGGCTGACCAATGACAACGGAGAAGCAAGAACCTATACCATTCAGAATTACATACATCGCACTCGCTAAGTGGTGCTTTTTCTTTATTTCTTGATGAACAAACAATAATATTTTGCTATTAAGGGCTGATATTCTTCATCACCCTGTATATTTATTTAACACACAACCACGAAATATAATACGTAAGTGTTGCACACATGATAAAGGGGAAAGTAAATCTATACATTACAACAAAAAATTTTAAAAAATGAAGTTAATACCTGTTGTTATACATCAAGCAATTTAACCCTTGCAGGATTGATGAGACCATGTGACACTCATCCTAAGTAGAAAAAGTGTGTCTTCAAACATAATTTTCTTCAATTTTATTCAAAACTGTACTATTTAGTATAAATATGTTGTTAGGCAACATCTCAACCATAAAACATATGTCATTTTTCATATATATTATATTTTTGTGCTTTGCTCCTTACTACTATATACTAAAGGCTATATCTCCGAATCTTCTGCACATATTTTAACAAAATAAAGCTCAAATTGAAGAGCATTGCCCCTTTTATGATATGAGTGCAAGCAGAGTCCCCTACCGTAGAAGGAGAGTTACCTTGTATGTATCATATTTTATGCTGTTTAACTCTCATTACAGAATGTAAAAGATTTTATCCCATAATATGTCTCATTGCCTCATATCAATATGGCTGACAAATGACAACCGAGAAGCAAGAACGTGTACCATTCAGAATTACTTACCCCGCACTCGCTAAGTGGTGCTTTTTCTTTATTTCTTGATGAACAAACAATAATATTTTACTATTAAGGGTTTGAATTCTGCATCACCCTGTATATTTTATTACACACAACTACCAAATATACTACGTTGTGTTGCACACATGATAAAGGGGAAAGAAAATCTATACATTACAACAAAAAATTTTAAAAAATGAAGTTAGTACCTGTTGTTATAAATTAAGCAATTTAACCCTTGCAGGATTGATGAGACCACGTGACACTCATCCTAAGTAGAAAAAGTGTATCTTGAAACAAAATTTTCTTCAATTTTCTTCAAAACTGTACTATTTGGTATAAATATGTTGTTAGAAAACATCTCAACAATATAACATATGTCATTTTTCATATATATTATATTGTTGTGCATTGCTCCTAACTACTATATACTAAAGACAATATCTCCGAAACTTTTGAACATATTTTAACAAAATAAAGCTCAAATTGAAGAGCATTGCCCCTTTTATGACATGAGTGCCAGCAGAGTCCCCTCCGTAGAAGAAGAGTTACCTTGTATGTATCAATTTTTGTACTTTTTAACTATTTTTAAAGAATATAAAAGATTTTATCCCATAATATGTCTCATTGCCTCATAACAATATGGCTGACAAATGACAACCGAGAAGCAAGAACGTGTACCATTCAGAATTACTTACCCCGCACTCGCTAAGTGGTGCTTTTTCTTTATTTCTTGATGAACAAACAATAATATTTTACTATTAAGGGTTTGAATTCTGCATCACCCTGTATATTTTATTACACACAACTACCAAATATACTACGTTGTGTTGCACACATGATAAAGGGGAAAGAAAATCTATAAATTACAACAAAAAAATTTAAAAAATGAAGTTAGTACCTGTTGTTATAAATTAAGCAATTTAACCCTTGCAGGATTGATGAGACCACGTGACACTCATCCTAAGTAGAAAAAGTGTGTCTTCAAACAAAAATTTCTTCAATTTTCTTCAAAACTGTACTATTTGGTATAAATATGTTGTTAGGCAACTTGTCAACAATATAAAATATGTTATTTTTCATATATATTATATTGTTGTGCATTGCTCCTAACTACTATATACTAAAGGCTATATCTCCGAATCTTCTGCACATATTTTAACGAAATAAAAATCAAATTGAAGAATATTGCCCCTGTTATGATATGAGTGCCAGGACAGTCCCCTGTGGTAGAAGGAGAGTTACATTGTATATATCATATTTTGTACTGTTTAACTCTTTTTACAGAATATAACAGATTTTATCCCATAATATGTATCATTGCCTCATAACAATATGGCTGACCAATGACAACGCAGAAGCAAGACCGTATACCATTCAGAATTACATACACCGCACTCGCTAAGTGGTGCTTTTTCTTTATTTCTTGATGAACAAACAATAATATTTTGCTATTAAGGGCTGATATTCTGCATCACCCTGTATATTTTTTTACCAACAACTACCAAATATACTATCTAAGTGTTGCACACATGATAAAGGGGAAAAAAAATCTATACATTACAACGAAAAATTTTAAAAAATGAAGTTAGTACCTGTTGTTATAAATTAAGCAATTTAACCCTTGCAGGATTGATGAGACCACGTGACACTCATCCTAAGTAGAAAAAGTGTGTCTTCAAACAAAAATTTCTTCAATTTTCTTCAAAACTGTACTATTTGGTATAAATATGTTGTTAGAAAACATCTCAACAATATAACATATGTCATTTTTCATATATATTATATTGTTGTGCATTGCTCCTAACTACTATATACTAAAGACAATATCTCCGAAACTTTTGAACATATTTTAACAAAATAAAGCTCAAATTGAAGAGCATTGCCCCTTTTATGACATGAATGCCAGCAGAGTCCCCTCCGTAGAAGAAGAGTTACCTTGTATGTATCAAATTTTGTACTGTTTAACTCTCATTACAGAATATAACAGATTTTATCCCATAATATGTCTCATTGCCGCATAACAATATGGCTGACCAGTGACAACCGAGGAGTAAGAACTTGTACCATTCAGAACTACATACACCGCACTCGCTAAGTGGTGCTTTTTCTTTATTTCTTGATGAACAAACAATAATTTTTCGCTATTAAGGGCTGGAATTCTGCATCACCCTGTATATTTTTTTACCAACAACTACCAAATATACTACCTAAGTGTTGCACACATGATAAAGGGGAAAGAAAATCTATACATTACAACAAAGGATTTTAAAAAATGAAGTTAGTATCTGTTGTTATACATGAAGCAATTTAACCCTTGCAGGATTGATGAGACCACGTGACACTCATCCTAAGTTGAAAAAGTATGTCTTCAAACACTATTTTCTTCAGTTTTCTTCAAAACTGTACTATTTGGTATAAATATGTTGTTAGGCAACTTGTCAACAATATAAAATATGTTATTTTTCATATATATTATATTGTTGTGCATTGCTCCTAACTACTATATACTAAAGACAATATCTCCGAAACTTTTGAACATATTTTAACAAAATAAAGCTCAAATTGAAGAGCATTGCCCCTTTTATGACATGAGTGCCAGCAGAGTCCCCTCCGTAGAAGAAGAGTTACCTTGTATGTATCAAATTTTGTACTGTTTAGCTCTCATTACAGAATATAACAGATTTTATCCCATAATATGTCTCATTGCCTCATAACAATATGGCTGGCCAGTGACAACCGAGGAGTAAGAACTTGTACCATTCAGAACAACATACACCGCACTCGCTAAGTGGGGCTTTTTCTTTATTTCTTGATGAACAAACAATAATTTTTCGCTATTAAGGGCTGGAATTCTGCATCACCCTGTATATTTTATTACACACAACTACCAAATATACTAGGTAAGTGTTGCACACATGATAAAGGGGAAAGAAAATCTATACATTACAACAAAAAATTTTAAAAAAATGAAGTTAGTACCTGTTGTTATAAATTAAGCAATTTAACCCTTGCAGGATTGATGAGACCACGTGACACTCATCCTAAGTAGAAATAGTATGTCTTCAAACATAATTTTTTTCAATTTTCTTCAAAACTGTACTATTTAGTATAAATATGTTGTTAGGCAACATCTCAATCATATAACATATGTCATTTTTCATATATATTATATTGTTGTGTGTTGCTCCTAACTACTATATACTAAAGGCTATATCTCCGAATCTTCTGCACAAATTTTAACGAAATAAAAATCAAATTGTAGCTCATTGCCCCATTTATGACAAGAGTGCAAACAGAGTCCCCTACCGTAGAAGGAGAGTTACCTTGTATGTATCATATTTTGTGCTGTTTAACTCTCATTACAGAATGTAAAAGATTTTATCCCATAATATGTCTCATTGCCTCATAACAATATGGCTGACAAATGACAACCGAGAAGCAAGAACGTGTACCATTCAGAATTACTTATCCCGCACTCGCTAAGTGGTGCTTTTTCTTTATTTCTTGATGAACAAACAATAATATTCTACTATTAAGGGTTTGAATTCTGCATCACCCTGTATATTTTATTACACACAACTACCAAATATACTACGTTGTGTTGCACACATGATAAAGGGGAAAGAAAATCTATACATTACAACAAAAAATTCTAAAAAATGAAGTTAGTACCTGTTGTTATATATTAAGAAATTTAACCCTTGCAGGATTGATGAGACCACGTGACACTCATCCTAAGTAGAAAAAGTGTGTCTTCAAACAAAATTTTCTTCAATTTTCTTCAAAACTGTACTATTTGGTATAAATATGTTGTTAGAAAACATCTCAACAATATAACATATGTCATTTTTCATATATATTATATTGTTGTGCATTGCTCCTAACTACTATATACCAAAGACAATATCTCCGAAACTTTTGAACATATTTTAACAAAATAAAGCTCAAATTGAAGAGCATTGCCCGTTTTATGACATGAGTGCCAGCAGAGTCCCCTCCGTAGAAGAAGAGTTACCTTGTATGTATCAAATTTTGTACTGTTTAACTCTCATTACAGAATATAACAGATTTTATCCCATAATATGTCTCATTGCCTCATAACAATATGGCTGACCAGTGACAACCGAGGAGTAAGAACTTGTACCATTCAGAACTACATACACCGCACTCGCTAAGTGGGGCTTTTTCTTCATTTCTTGATGACCAAACAATAATTTTTCGCTATTAAGGGCTAAAATTCTGCAACACCCTGTATATTTTTTTACCAACAACTACCAAATATACTACCTAAGTGTTGCACACATGATAAAGGGGAAAGAAAATCTATACATTACAACAAAGAATTTTAAAAAATGAAGTTAGTATCTGTTGTTATACATGAAGCAATTTAACCCTTGCAGGATTGATGAGACCACGTGACACTCATCCTAAGTTGAAAAAGTATGTCTTCAAACACTATTTTCTTCAGTTTTCTTCAAAACTGTACTATTTGGTATAAATATGTTGTTAGGCAACTTGTCAACAATATAAAATATGTTATTTTTCATATATATTATATTGTTGTGCATTGCTCCTCACTACTATATACTAAAGGCTATATCTAGGAATCTTCTGCACATATTTTAACGAAATAAAAATCAAATTGAAGAATATTGCCCCTGTTATGATATGAGTGCCAGCACAGTCCCCTGTGGTAGAAGGAGAGTTACATTGTATATATCATATTTTGTACTGTTTAACTCTTTTTACAGAATATAACAGATTTTATCCCATAATATGTCTCATTGCCTCATAACAATATGGCTGACCAATGACAACGGAGAAGCAAGAACCTATACCATTCAGAATTACATACATCGCACTCGCTAAGTGGTGCTTTTTCTTTATTTCTTGATGAACAAACAATAATATTTTGCTATTAAGGGCTGATATTCTTCATCACCCTGTATATTTATTTAACACACAACCACGAAATATAATACGTAAGTGTTGCACACATGATAAAGGGGAAAGTAAATCTATACATTACAACAAAAAATTTTAAAAAATGAAGTTAATACCTGTTGTTATACATGAAGCAATTTAACCCTTGCAGGATTGATGAGACCACGTGACACTCATCCTAAGTAGAAAAAGTGTGTCTTCAAACATAATTTTCTTCAATTTTATTCAAAACTGTACTATTTAGTATAAATATGTTGTTAGGCAACATCTCAACCATAAAACATATGTCATTTTTCATATATATTATATTTTTGTGCTTTGCTCCTTACTACTATATACTAAAGGCTATATCTCCGAATCTTCTGCACATATTTTAACAAAATAAAGCTCAAATTGAAGAGCATTGCCCCTTTTATGATATGAGTGCAAGCAGAGTCCCCTACCGTAGAAGGAGAGTTACCTTGTATGTATCATATTTTATGCTGTTTAACTCTCATTACAGAATGTAAAAGATTTTATCCCATAATATGTCTCATTGCCTCATAACAATATGGCTGACAAATGACAACCGAGAAGCAAGAACGTGTACCATTCAGAATTACTTACCCCGCACTCGCTAAGTGGTGCTTTTTCTTTATTTCTTGATGAACAAACAATAATATTTTACTATTAAGGGTTTGAATTCTGCATCACCCTGTATATTTTATTACACACAACTACCAAATATACTACGTTGTGTTGCACACATGATAAAGGGGAAAGAAAATCTATACATTACAACAAAAAATTTTAAAAAATGAAGTTAGTACCTGTTGTTATAAATTAAGCAATTTAACCCTTGCAGGATTGATGAGACCACGTGACACTCATCCTAAGTAGAAAAAGTGTATCTTCAAACAAAATTTTCTTCAATTTTCTTCAAAACTGTACTATTTGGTATAAATATGTTGTTAGAAAACATCTCAACAATATAACATATGTCATTTTTCATATATATTATATTGTTGTGCATTGCTCCTAACTACTATATACTAAAGACAATATCTCCGAAACTTTTGAACATATTTTAACAAAATAAAGCTCAAATTGAAGAGCATTGCCCCTTTTATGACATGAGTGCCAGCAGAGTCCCCTCCGTAGAAGAAGAGTTACCTTGTATGTATCAATTTTTGTACTGTTTAGCTCTCATTACAGAATATAACAGATTTTATCCCATAATATGTCTCATTGCCTCATAACAATATGGCTGACCAGTGACAACCGAGGAGTAAGAACTTGTACCATTCAGAACTACATACACCGCACTCGCTAAGTGGGGCTTTTTCTTTATTTCTTGATGAACAAACAATAATTTTTCGCTATTAAGGGCTGGAATTCTGCATCACCCTGTATATTTTTTTTACCAACAACTACCAAATATACTACCTAAGTGTTGCACACATGATAAAGGGGAAAGAAAATCTATAAATTACAACGAAAAATTTTAAAAAATGAAGTTAGTACCGGTTGTTATATATGAAGCAATTTAACCCTTGCAGGATTGATGAGACCTAGTGACACTCATCCTAAGTTGAAAAAGTATGTCTTCAAACACTATTTTCTTCAATTTTCTTCAAAACTGTACTATTTAGTATAAATATTTTGTTAGGCAACATCTCAACCATATAACATATGTCATTTTTCATATATATTATATTGTTGTGCGTTGCTCCTAACTACTATATACTAAAAGCTATATCTCCGAATCTTCTGCACATATTTTAACGAAATAAAAATCAAATTGTAGAGCATTGCCCCCTTTTATGATAAGAGTGCAAACAGAGTCCCCTACCTTAGAAGGAGAGTTACCTTGTATGTATCATATTATGTGCTGTTTAACTCTCATTACAGAATGTAAAAGATTTTATCCCATAATATGTCTCATTGCCTCATAACAATATTGCTGACAAATGACAACCGAGAAGCAAGAACGAGTACCATTCAGAATTACTTACCCCGCACTCGCTAAGTGGTGCTTTTTCTTTATTTCTTGATGAACAAACAATAATATTTTACTATTAAGGGTTTGAATTCTGCATCACCCTGTATATTTTATTACACACAAGTACCAAATATACTACGTTGTGTTGCACACATGATAAAGGGGAAAGAAAATCTATAAATTACAACAAAAAAATTTAAAAAATGAAGTTAGTACCTGTTGTTATAAATTAAGCAATTTAACCCTTGCAGGATTGATGAGACCACGTGACACTCATCCTAAGTAGAAAAAGTGTGTCTTCAAACAAAAATTTCTTCAATTTTCTTCAAAACTGTACTATTTGGTATAAATATGTTGTTAGAAAACATCTCAACAATATAACATATGTCATTTTTAATATATATTATATTGTTGTGCATTGCTCCTAACTACTATATACTAAAGGCTATATCTCCGAATCTTCTGCACATATTTTAACGAAATAAAAATCAAATTGAAGAATATTGCCCCTGTTATGATATGAGTGCCAGGACAGTCCCCTGTGGTAGAAGGAGAGTTACATTGTATATATCATATTTTGTACTTTTTAACTCTTTTTACAGAATATAACAGATTTTATCCCATAATATGTATCATTGCCTCATAACAATATGGCTGACCAATGACAACGCAGAAGCAAGACCGTATACCATTCAGAATTACATACACCGCACTCGCTAAGTGGTGCTTTTTCTTTATTTCTTGATGAACAAACAATAATATTTTGCTATTAAGGGCTGATATTCTGCATCACCCTGTATATTTTTTTACCAACAACTACCAAATATACTATCTAAGTGTTGCACACATGATAAATGGGAAAGAAAATCTATACATTACAACGAAAAATTTTAAAAAATGAAGTTAGTACCTGTTGTTATAAATTAAGCAATTTAACCCTTGCAGGATTGATGAGACCACGTGACACTCATCCTAAGTAGAAAAAGTGTGTCTTCAAACAAAAATTTCTTCAATTTTCTTCAAAACTGTACTATTTGGTATAAATATGTTGTTAGAAAACATCTCAACAATATAACATATGTCATTTTTCATATATATTATATTGTTGTGCATTGCTCCTAACTACTATATACCAAAGACAATATCTCCGAAACTTTTGAACATATTTTAACAAAATAAAGCTCAAATTGAAGAGCATTGCCCGTTTTATGACATGAGTGCCAGCAGAGTCCCCTCCGTAGAAGAAGAGTTACCTTGTATGTATCAAATTTTGTACTGTTTAACTCTCATTACAGAATATAACAGATTTTATCCCATAATATGTCTCATTGCCTCATAACAATATGGCTGACCAGTGACAACCGAGGAGTAAGAACTTGTACCATTCAGAACTACATACACCGCACTCGCTAAGTGGGGCTTTTTCTTCATTTCTTGATGACCAAACAATAATTTTTCGCTATTAAGGGCTAAAATTCTGCAACACCCTGTATATTTTTTTACCAACAACTACCAAATATACTACCTAAGTGTTGCACACATGATAAAGGGGAAAGAAAATCTATACATTACAACAAAGAATTTTAAAAAATGAAGTTAGTATCTGTTGTTATACATGAAGCAATTTAACCCTTGCAGGATTGATGAGACCACGTGACACTCATCCTAAGTTGAAAAAGTATGTCTTCAAACACTATTTTCTTCAGTTTTCTTCAAAACTGTACTATTTGGTATAAATATGTTGTTAGGCAACTTGTCAACAATATAAAATATGTTATTTTTCATATATATTATATTGTTGTGCATTGCTCCTCACTACTATATACTAAAGGCTATATCTAGGAATCTTCTGCACATATTTTAACGAAATAAAAATCAAATTGAAGAATATTGCCCCTGTTATGATATGAGTGCCAGCACAGTCCCCTGTGGTAGAAGGAGAGTTACATTGTATATATCATATTTTGTACTGTTTAACTCTTTTTACAGAATATAACAGATTTTATCCCATAATATGTCTCATTGCCTCATAACAATATGGCTGACCAATGACAACGGAGAAGCAAGAACCTATACCATTCAGAATTACATACATCGCACTCGCTAAGTGGTGCTTTTTCTTTATTTCTTGATGAACAAACAATAATATTTTGCTATTAAGGGCTGATATTCTTCATCACCCTGTATATTTATTTAACACACAACCACGAAATATAATACGTAAGTGTTGCACACATGATAAAGGGGAAAGTAAATCTATACATTACAACAAAAAATTTTAAAAAATGAAGTTAATACCTGTTGTTATACATGAAGCAATTTAACCCTTGCAGGATTGATGAGACCACGTGACACTCATCCTAAGTAGAAAAAGTGTGTCTTCAAACATAATTTTCTTCAATTTTATTCAAAACTGTACTATTTAGTATAAATATGTTGTTAGGCAACATCTCAACCATAAAACATATGTCATTTTTCATATATATTATATTTTTGTGCTTTGCTCCTTACTACTATATACTAAAGGCTATATCTCCGAATCTTCTGCACATATTTTAACAAAATAAAGCTCAAATTGAAGAGCATTGCCCCTTTTATGATATGAGTGCAAGCAGAGTCCCCTACCGTAGAAGGAGAGTTACCTTGTATGTATCATATTTTATGCTGTTTAACTCTCATTACAGAATGTAAAAGATTTTATCCCATAATATGTCTCATTGCCTCATAACAATATGGCTGACAAATGACAACCGAGAAGCAAGAACGTGTACCATTCAGAATTACTTACCCCGCACTCGCTAAGTGGTGCTTTTTCTTTATTTCTTGATGAACAAACAATAATATTTTACTATTAAGGGTTTGAATTCTGCATCACCCTGTATATTTTATTACACACAACTACCAAATATACTACGTTGTGTTGCACACATGATAAAGGGGAAAGAAAATCTATACATTACAACAAAAAATTTTAAAAAATGAAGTTAGTACCTGTTGTTATAAATTAAGCAATTTAACCCTTGCAGGATTGATGAGACCACGTGACACTCATCCTAAGTAGAAAAAGTGTATCTTCAAACAAAATTTTCTTCAATTTTCTTCAAAACTGTACTATTTGGTATAAATATGTTGTTAGAAAACATCTCAACAATATAACATATGTCATTTTTCATATATATTATATTGTTGTGCATTGCTCCTAACTACTATATACTAAAGACAATATCTCCGAAACTTTTGAACATATTTTAACAAAATAAAGCTCAAATTGAAGAGCATTGCCCCTTTTATGACATGAGTGCCAGCAGAGTCCCCTCCGTAGAAGAAGAGTTACCTTGTATGTATCAATTTTTGTACTGTTTAGCTCTCATTACAGAATATAACAGATTTTATCCCATAATATGTCTCATTGCCTCATAACAATATGGCTGACCAGTGACAACCGAGGAGTAAGAACTTGTACCATTCAGAACTACATACACCGCACTCGCTAAGTGGGGCTTTTTCTTTATTTCTTGATGAACAAACAATAATTTTTCGCTATTAAGGGCTGGAATTCTGCATCACCCTGTATATTTTTTTTACCAACAACTACCAAATATACTACCTAAGTGTTGCACACATGATAAAGGGGAAAGAAAATCTATAAATTACAACGAAAAATTTTAAAAAATGAAGTTAGTACCGGTTGTTATATATGAAGCAATTTAACCCTTGCAGGATTGATGAGACCTAGTGACACTCATCCTAAGTTGAAAAAGTATGTCTTCAAACACTATTTTCTTCAATTTTCTTCAAAACTGTACTATTTAGTATAAATATTTTCTTAGGCAACATCTCAACCATATAACATATGTCATTTTTCATATATATTATATTGTTGTGCGTTGCTCCTAACTACTATATACTAAAAGCTATATCTCCGAATCTTCTGCACATATTTTAACGAAATAAAAATCAAATTGTAGAGCATTGCCCCCTTTTATGATAAGAGTGCAAACAGAGTCCCCTACCTTAGAAGGAGAGTTACCTTGTATGTATCATATTATGTGCTGTTTAACTCTCATTACAGAATGTAAAAGATTTTATCCCATAATATGTCTCATTGCCTCATAACAATATTGCTGACAAATGACAACCGAGAAGCAAGAACGAGTACCATTCAGAATTACTTACCCCGCACTCGCTAAGTGGTGCTTTTTCTTTATTTCTTGATGAACAAACAATAATATTTTACTATTAAGGGTTTGAATTCTGCATCACCCTGTATATTTTATTACACACAAGTACCAAATATACTACGTTGTGTTGCACACATGATAAAGGGGAAAGAAAATCTATAAATTACAACAAAAAAATTTAAAAAATGAAGTTAGTACCTGTTGTTATAAATTAAGCAATTTAACCCTTGCAGGATTGATGAGACCACGTGACACTCATCCTAAGTAGAAAAAGTGTGTCTTCAAACAAAAATTTCTTCAATTTTCTTCAAAACTGTACTATTTGGTATAAATATGTTGTTAGAAAACATCTCAACAATATAACATATGTCATTTTTAATATATATTATATTGTTGTGCATTGCTCCTAACTACTATATACTAAAGACAATATCTCCGAAACTTTTGAACATATTTTAACGAAATAAAAATCAAATTGTAGAGCATTGCCCCATTTATGATAAGAGTGTAAACAGAGTCCCCTACCGTAGAAGGAGAGTTACCTTGTATGTATCAAATTTTGTACTGTTTAACTCTCATTACAGAATATAACAGATTTTATCCCATAATATGTCTCATTGCCGCATAACAATATGGCTGACCAGTGACAACCGAGGAGTAAGAACTTGTACCATTCAGAACTACATACACCGCACTCGCTAAGTGGTGCTTTTTCTTTATTTCTTGATGAACAAACAATAATTTTTCGCTATTAAGGGCTGGAATTCTGCATCACCCTGTATATTTTTTTACCAACAACTACCAAATATACTACCTAAGTGTTGCACACATGATAAAGGGGAAAGAAAATCTATACATTACAACAAAGGATTTTAAAAAATGAAGTTAGTATCTGTTGTTATACATGAAGCAATTTAACCCTTGCAGGATTGATGAGACCACGTGACACTCATCCTAAGTTGAAAAAGTATGTCTTCAAACACTATTTTCTTCAGTTTTCTTCAAAACTGTACTATTTGGTATAAATATGTTGTTAGGCAACTTGTCAACAATATAAAATATGTTATTTTTCATATATATTATATTGTTGTGCATTGCTCCTAACTACTATATACTAAAGGCTATATCTCCGAATCTTCTGCACATATTTTAACGAAATAAAAATCAAATTGAAGAATATTGCCCCTGTTATGATATGAGTGCCAGCACAGTCCCCTGTGGTAGAAGGAGAGTTACATTGTATATATCATATTTTGTACTGTTTAACTCTTTTTAAAGAATATAACAGATTTTATCCCATAATATGTCTCATTGAATCATAACAATATGGCTGACCAATGACAACGGAGAAGCAAGAACCTATACCATTCAGAATTACATACACCGCACTCGCTAAGTGGTGCTTTTTCTTTATTTCTTGATGAACAAACAATAATATTTTGCTATTAAGGGCTGATATTCTGCATCACCCTGTATATTTTTTTACCAACAACTACCAAATATACTATCTAAGTGTTGCACACATGATAAATGGGAAAGAAAATCTATACATTACAACGAAAAATTTTAAAAAATGAAGTTAGTACCTGTTGTTATAAATTAAGCAATTTAACCCTTGCAGGATTGATGAGACCACGTGACACTCATCCTAAGTAGAAAAAGTGTGTCTTCAAACAAAAATTTCTTCAATTTTCTTCAAAACTGTACTATTTGGTATAAATATGTTGTTAGAAAACATCTCAACAATATAACATATGTCATTTTTCATATATATTATATTGTTGTGCATTGCTCCTAACTACTATATACTAAAGACAATATCTCCGAAACTTTTGAACATATTTTAACGAAATAAAAATCAAATTGTAGAGCATTGCCCCATTTATGATAAGAGTGTAAACAGAGTCCCCTACCGTAGAAGGAGAGTTACCTTGTATGTATCAAATTTTGTACTGTTTAACTCTCATTACAGAATATAACAGATTTTATCCCATAATATGTCTCATTGCCGCATAACAATATGGCTGACCAGTGACAACCGAGGAGTAAGAACTTGTACCATTCAGAACTACATACACCGCACTCGCTAAGTGGTGCTTTTTCTTTATTTCTTGATGAACAAACAATAATTTTTCGCTATTAAGGGCTGGAATTCTGCATCACCCTGTATATTTTTTTACCAACAACTACCAAATATACTACCTAAGTGTTGCACACATGATAAAGGGGAAAGAAAATCTATACATTACAACAAAGGATTTTAAAAAATGAAGTTAGTATCTGTTGTTATACATGAAGCAATTTAACCCTTGCAGGATTGATGAGACCACGTGACACTCATCCTAAGTTGAAAAAGTATGTCTTCAAACACTATTTTCTTCAGTTTTCTTCAAAACTGTACTATTTGGTATAAATATGTTGTTAGGCAACTTGTCAACAATATAAAATATGTTATTTTTCATATATATTATATTGTTGTGCATTGCTCCTAACTACTATATACTAAAGGCTATATCTCCGAATCTTCTGCACATATTTTAACGAAATAAAAATCAAATTGAAGAATATTGCCCCTGTTATGATATGAGTGCCAGCACAGTCCCCTGTGGTAGAAGGAGAGTTACATTGTATATATCATATTTTGTACTGTTTAACTCTTTTTAAAGAATATAACAGATTTTATCCCATAATATGTCTCATTGAATCATAACAATATGGCTGACCAATGACAACGGAGAAGCAAGAACCTATACCATTCAGAATTACATACACCGCACTCGCTAAGTGGTGCTTTTTCTTTATTTCTTGATGAACAAACAATAATATTTTGCTATTAAGGGCTGATATTCTTCATCACCCTGTATATTTTTTTTACACACAACCACCAAATATAATACGTAAGTGTTGCAAACATGATAAAGGGGAAAGTAAATCTATACATTACAACAAAAAATTTTAAAAAATGAAGTTAGTACCTGTTGTTATACATGAAGCAATTTAACCCTTGCAGGATTGATGAGACCACGTGACACTCATCCTAAGTAGAAAAAGTGTGTCTTCAAACATAATTTTCTTCAATTTTATTCAAAACTGTACTATTTAGTATTAATATGTTGTTAGGCAACATCTCAACCATAAAACATATGTCATTTTTCATATATATTATATTGTTGTGTGTTGCTCCTAACTACTATATACTAAAGGCTATATCTCCGAATCTTCTGCACATATTTTAACGAAATAAAAATCAAATTGTAGAGCATTGCCCCATTTATGATAAGAGTGTAAACAGAGTCCCCTACCGTAGAAGGAGAGTTACCTTGTATGTATCATATTTTGTGCTGTTTAACTCTCATTACAGAATGTAAAAGATTTTATCCCATAATATGTCTCATTGCCTCATAACAATATGGCTGACAAATGACAACCGAGAAGCAAGAACGTGTACCATTCAGAATTACTTACCCCGCACTCGCTAAGTGGTGCTTTTTCTTTATTTCTTGATGAACAAACAATAATATTTTACTATTAAGGGTTAGAATTCTGCATCACCCTGTATATTTTATTACACACAACTACCAAATATACTACGTTGTGTTGCACACATGATAAAGGGGAAAGAAAATCTATACATTACAACAAAAAATTTTAAAAAATGAAGTTAGTACCTGTTGTTATAAATTAAGCAATTTAACCCTTGCAGGATTGATGAGACCACGTGACACTCATCCTAAGTAGAAAAAGTGTATCTTCAAACAAAATTTTCTTCAATTTTCTTCAAAACTGTACTATTTGGTATAAATATGTTGTTAGAAAACATCTCAACAATATAACATATGTCATTTTTCATATATATTATATTGTTGTGCATTGCTCCTAACTACTATATACTAAAGACAATATCTCCGAAACTTTTGAACATATTTTAACAAAATAAAGCTCAAATTGAAGAGCATTGCCCCTTTTATGACATGAGTGCCAGCAGAGTCCCCTCCGTAGAAGAAGAGTTACCTTGTATGTATCAATTTTTGTACTGTTTAGCTCTCATTACAGAATATAACAGATTTTATCCCATAATATGTCTCATTGCCTCATAACAATATGGCTGACCAGTGACAACCGAGGAGTAAGAACTTGTACCATTCAGAACTACATACACCGCACTCGCTAAGTGGGGCTTTTTCTTTATTTCTTGATGAACAAACAATAATTTTTCGCTATTAAGGGCTGGAATTCTGCATCACCCTGTATATTTTTTTTACCAACAACTACCAAATATACTACCTAAGTGTTGCACACATGATAAAGGGGAAAGAAAATCTATACATTACAACGAAAAATTTTAAAAAATGAAGTTAGTACCTGTTGTTATACATGAAGCAATTTAACCCTTGCAGGATTGATGAGACCTAGTGACACTCATCCTAATTTGAAAAAGTATTTCTTCAAACACTATTTTCTTCAATTTTCTTCAAAACTGTACTATTTAGTATAAATATGTTGTTAGGCAACATCTCAACCATATAACATATGTCATTTTTCATATATATTATATTGTTGTGCGTTGCTCCTAACTACTATATACTAAAGGCTATATCTCCGAATCTTCTGCACATATTTTAACGAAATAAAAATCAAATTGTAGAGCATTGCCCCCTTTATGATAAGAGTGCAAACAGAGTCCCATACCGTAGAAGGAGAGTTACCTTGTATGTATCATATTTTATGCTGTTTAACTCTCATTACAGAATATAACAGATTTTATCCCATAATATGTCTCATTGCCTCATAACAATATGGCTGACAAATGACAACCGAGAAGCAAGAACGTGTACCATTCAGAATTACTTACCCCGCACTCGCTAAGTGGTGCTTTTTCTTTATTTCTTGATGAACAAACAATAATATTTTACTATTAAGGGTTTGAATTCTGCATCACCCTGTATATTTTATTACACACAACTACCAAATATAGTACGTTGTGTTGCACACATGATAAAGGGGAAAGAAAATCTATACATTACAACAAAAAATTTTAAAAAAATGAAGTTAGTACCTGTTGTTATAAATTAAGCAATTTAACCCTTGCAGGATTGATGAGACCACGTGACACTCATCCTAAGTAGAAAAAGTGTATCTTCAAACAAAATTTTCTTCAATTTTCTTCAAAACTGTACTATTTGGTATAAATATGTTGTTAGAAAACATCTCAACAATATAACATATGTCATTTTTCATATATATTATATTGTTGTGCATTGCTCCTAACTACTATATACTAAAGACAATATCTCCGAAACTTTTGAACATATTTTAACAAAATAAAGCTCAAATTGAAGAGCATTGCCCCTTTTATGACATGAGTGCCAGCAGAGTCCCCTCCGTAGAAGAAGAGTTACCTTGTATGTATCAATTTTTGTACTGTTTAGCTCTCATTACAGAATATAACAGATTTTATCCCATAATATGTCTCATTGCCTCATAACAATATGGCTGACCAGTGACAACCGAGGAGTAAGAACTTGTACCATTCAGAACTACATACACCGCACTCGCTAAGTGGGGCTTTTTCTTTATTTCTTGATGAACAAACAATAATTTTTCGCTATTAAGGGCTGGAATTCTGCATCACCCTGTATATTTTTTTACCAACAACTACCAAATATACTACCTAAGTGTTGCACACATGATAAAGGGGAAAGAAAATCTATAAATTACAACGAAAAATTTTAAAAAATGAAGTTAGTACCTGTTGTTATATATGAAGCAATTTAACCCTTGCAGGATTGATGAGACCTAGTGACACTCATCCTAAGTTGAAAAAGTATGTCTTCAAACACTATTTTCTTCAATTTTCTTCAAAACTGTACTATTTAGTATAAATATGTTGTTAGAAAACATCTCAACAATATAACATATGTCATTTTTCATATATATTATATTGTTGTGCGTTGCTCCTAACTACTATATACTAAAAGCTATATCTCCGAATCTTCTGCACATATTTTAACGAAATAAAAATCAAATTGTAGAGCATTGCCCCCTTTATGATAAGAGTGCAAACAGAGTCCCCTACCGTAGAAGGAGAGTTACCTTGTATGTATCATATTTTGTGCTGTTTAACTCTCATTACAGAATGTAAAAGATTTTATCCCATAATATGTCTCATTGCCTCATAACAATATGGCTGACAAATGACAACCGAGAAGCAAGAACGTGTACCATTCAGAATTACTTACCCCGCACTCGCTAAGTGGTGCTTTTTCTTTATTTCTTGATGAACAAACAATAATATTTTACTATTAAGGGTTTGAATTCTGCATCACCCTGTATATTTTATTACACACAACTACCAAATATACTACGTTGTGTTGCACACATGATAAAGGGGAAAGAAAATCTATAAATTACAACAAAAAAATTTAAAAAATGAAGTTAGTACCTGTTGTTATAAATTAAGCAATTTAACCCTTGCAGGATTGATGAGACCACGTGACACTCATCCTAAGTAGAAAAAGTGTGTCTTCAAACAAAAATTTCTTCAATTTTCTTCAAAACTGTACTATTTGGTATAAATATGTTGTTAGAAAACATCTCAACAATATAACATATGTCATTTTTCATATATATTATATTGTTGTGCATTGCTCCTAACTACTATATACTAAAGGCTATATCTCCGAATCTTCTGCACATATTTTAACGAAATAAAAATCAAATTGAAGAATATTGCCCCTGTTATGATATGAGTGCCAGGACAGTCCCCTGTGGTAGAAGGAGAGTTACATTGTATATATCATATTTTGTACTGTTTAACTCTTTTTACAGAATATAACAGATTTTATCCCATAATATGTATCATTGCCTCATAACAATATGGCTGACCAATGACAACGCCGAAGCAAGACCGTATACCATTCAGAATTACATACACCGCACTCGCTAAGTGGTGCTTTTTCTTTATTTCTTGATGAACAAACAATAATATTTTGCTATTAAGGGCTGATATTCTGCATCACCCTGTATATTTTTTTACCAACAACTACCAAATATACTATCTAAGTGTTGCACACATGATAAAGGGGAAAGAAAATCTATACATTACAACGAAAAATTTTAAAAAATGAAGTTAGTACCTGTTGTTATACATGAAGCAATTTAACCCTTGCAGGATTGATGAGACCTAGTGACACTCATCCTAAGTTGAAAAAGTATGTCTTCAAACACTATTTTCTTCAATTTTCTTCAAAACTGTACTATTTAGTATAAATGTGTTGTTAGAAAACATCTCAACAATATAACATATGTCATTTTTCATATATATTATATTGTTGTGCATTGCTCCTAACTACTATATACTAAAGACAATATCTCCGAAACTTTTGAACATATTTTAACAAAATAAAGCTCAAATTGAAGAGCATTGCCCCTTTTATGACATGAGTGCCAGCAGAGTCCCCTCCGTAGAAGAAGAGTTACCTTGTATGTATCAAATTTTGTACTGTTTAACTCTCATTACAGAATATAACAGATTTTATCCCATAATATGTCTCATTGCCGCATAACAATATGGCTGACCAGTGACAACCGAGGAGTAAGAACTTGTACCATTCAGAACTACATACACCGCACTCGCTAAGTGGTGCTTTTTCTTTATTTCTTGATGAACAAACAATAATTTTTCGCTATTAAGGGCTGGAATTCTGCATCACCCTGTATATTTTTTTTACCAACAACTACCAAATATACTACCTAAGTGTTGCACACATGATAAAGGGAAAGAAAATCTATACATTACAACAAAGGATTTTAAAAAATGAAGTTAGTATCTGTTGTTATACATGAAGCAATTTAACCCTTGCAGGATTGATGAGACCACGTGACACTCATCCTAAGTTGAAAAAGTATGTCTTCAAACACTATTTTCTTCAGTTTTCTTCAAAACTGTACTATTTGGTATAAATATGTTGTTAGGCAACTTGTCAACAATATAAAATATGTTATTTTTCATATATATTATATTGTTGTGCATTGCTCCTAACTACTATATACTAAAGGCTATATCTCCGAATCTTCTGCACATATTTTAACGAAATAAAAATCAAATTGAAGAATATTGCCCCTGTTATGATATGAGTGCCAGCACAGTCCCCTGTGGTAGAAGGAGAGTTACATTGTATATATCATATTTTGTACTGTTTAACTCTTTTTACAGAATATAACAGATTTTATCCCATAATATGTCTCATTGAATCATAACAATATGGCTGACCAATGACAACGCAGAAGCAAGAACCTATACCATTCAGAATTACATACACCGCACTCGCTAAGTGGTGCTTTTTCTTTATTTCTTGATGAACAAACAATAATATTTTGCTATTAAGGGCTGATATTCTTCATCACCCTGTATATTTTTTTTACACACAACCACCAAATATAATACGTAAGTGTTGCAAACATGATAAAGGGGAAAGTAAATCTATACATTACAACAAAAAATTTTAAAAAATGAAGTTAGTACCTGTTGTTATACATGAAGCAATTTAACCCTTGCAGGATTGATGAGACCACGTGACACTCATCCTAAGTAGAAAAAGTGTGTCTTCAAACATAATTTTCTTCAATTTTATTCAAAACTGTACTATTTAGTATTAATATGTTGTTAGGCAACATCTCAACCATAAAACATATGTCATTTTTCATATATATTATATTTTTGTGCTCTGCTCCTTACTACTATATACTAAAGGCTATATCTCCGAATCTTCTGCACATATTTTAACAAAATAAAGCTCAAATTGAAGAGCATTGCCCCTTTTATGATATGAGTGCAAGCAGAGTCCCCTACCGTAGACGGAGAGTTACCTTGTTCATATCAGATTTTTTACTGTTTAACTCTTTTTACAGAATATAACAGATTTTATCCCATAATATGTCTCATTGCCTCATAACAATATGGTTGACAAATGACAACCGAGAAGCAAGAACGTGTACCATTCAGAATTACTTACCCCGCACTCGCTAAGTGGTGCTTTTTCTTTATTTCCTGATGAACAAACAATAATATTTTACTATTAAGGGTTTGAATTCTGCATCACCCTGTATATTTTATTACACACAACTACCAAATATACTACGTTGTGTTGCACACATGATAAAGGGGAAAGAAAATCTATACATTACAACAAAAAATTTTAAAAAATGAAGTTAGTACCTGTTGTTATAAATTAAGCAATTTAACCCTTGCAGGATTGATGAGACCACGTGACACTCATCCTAAGTAGAAAAAGTGTGTCTTCAAACAAAATTTTCTTCAATTTTCTTCAAAACTGTACTATTTAGTATAAATATGTTGTTAGAAAACATCTCAGCAATATAACATATGTCATTTTTCATATATATTATATTGTTGTGCATTGCTCCTAACTACTATATACTAAAGACAATATCTCCGAAACTTTTGAACATATTTTAACAAAATAAAGCTCAAATTGAAGAGCATTGCCCCTTTTATGACATGAGTGCCAGCAGAGTCCCCTCCGTAGAAGAAGAGTTACCTTGTATGTATCAAATTTTGTACTGTTTAACTCTCATTACAGAATATAACAGATTTTATCCCATAATATGTCTCATTGCTTCATAACAATATGGCTGACCAGTGACAACCGAGGAGTAAGAACTTGTACCATTCAGAACTACATACACCGCACTCGCTAAGTGGGGCTTTTTCTTTATTTCTTTATGAACAAACAATAATTTTTCGCTATTAAGGGCTGGAATTCTGCATCACCCTGTATATTTTTTTACCAACAACTACCAAATATACTACCTAAGTGTTGCACACATGATAAAGGGGAAAGAAAATCTATACATTACAACAAAGAATTTTAAAAAATGAAGTTATTACCTCTTGTTATACATGAAGCAATTTAACCCTTGCAGGATTGATGAGACCACGTGACACTCATCCTAAGTTGAAAAAGTATGTCTTCAAACACTATTTTCTTCAGTTTTCTTCAAAACTGTACTATTTGGTATAAATATATTGTTAGGCAACTTATCAACAATATAAAATATGTTATTTTTCATATATATTATATTGTTGTGCATTGCTCCTAACTACTATATACTAAAGGCTATATCTCCGAATCTTCTGCACATATTTTAACGAAATAAAAATCAAATTGAAGAATATTGCCCCTGTTATGATATGAGTGCCAGCACAGTCCCCTGTGGTAGAAGTAGAGTTACATTGTATATATCATATTTTCTACTGTTTAACTCTTTTTACAGAATATAACAGATTTTATCCCATAATATGTCTCATTGCCTCATAACAATATGGCTGACCAATGACAACGGAGAAGCAAGAACCTATACCATTCAGAATTACATACACCGCACTCGCTAAGTGGTGCTTTTTCTTTATTTCTTGATGAACAAACAATAATATTTTGCTATTAAGGGCTGATATTCTTCATCACCCTGTATATTTTTTTTACACACAACCACCAAATATAATACGTAAGTGTTGCAAACATGATAAAGGGGAAAGTAAATCTATACATTACAACAAAAAATTTTAAAAAATGAAGTTAGTACCTGTTGTTATACATGAAGCAATTTAACCCTTGCAGGATTGATGAGACCACGTGACACTCATCCTAAGTAGAAAAAGTGTGTCTTCAAACATAATTTTCTTCAATTTTATTCAAAACTGTACTATTTAGTATTAATATGTTGTTAGGCAACATCTCAACCATAAAACATATGTCATTTTTCATATATATTATATTTTTGTGCTCTGCTCCTTACTACTATATACTAAAGGCTATATCTCCGAATCTTCTGCACATATTTTAACAAAATAAAGCTCAAATTGAAGAGCATTGCCCCTTTTATGATATGAGTGCAAGCAGAGTCCCCTACCGTAGACGGAGAGTTACCTTGTTCATATCAGATTTTTTACTGTTTAACTCTTTTTACAGAATATAACAGATTTTATCCCATAATATGTCACATTGCCTCATAACAATATGGCTGACAAATGACAACCGAGAAGCAAGAACGTGTACCATTCAGAATTACTTACCCCGCACTCGCTAAGTGGTGCTTTTTCTTTATTTCTTGATGAACAAACAATAATATTTTACTATTAAGGGTTTGAATTCTGCATCACCCTGTATATTTTATTACACACAACTACCAAATATACTACGTTGTGTTGCACACATGATAAAGGGGAAAGAAAATCTATACATTACAACAAAAAATTTTAAAAAATGAAGTTAGTACCTGTTGTTATAAATTAAGCAATTTAACCCTTGCAGGATTGATGAGACCACGTGACACTCATCCTAAGTAGAAAAAGTGTGTCTTCAAACAAAATTTTCTTCAATTTTCTTCAAAACTGTACTATTTAGTATAAATATGTTGTTAGAAAACATCTCAGCAATATAACATATGTCATTTTTCATATATATTATATTGTTGTGCATTGCTCCTAACTACTATATACTAAAGACAATATCTCCGAAACTTTTGAACATATTTTAACAAAATAAAGCTCAAATTGAAGAGCATTGCCCCTTTTATGACATGAGTGCCAGCAGAGTCCCCTCCGTAGAAGAAGAGTTACCTTGTATGTATCAAATTTTGTACTGTTTAACTCTCATTACAGAATATAACAGATTTTATCCCATAATATGTCTCATTGCCTCATAACAATATGGCTGACCAGTGACAACCGAGGAGTAAGAACTTGTACCATTCAGAACTACATACACCGCACTCGCTAAGTGGGGCTTTTTCTTTATTTCTTGATGAACAAACAATAATTTTTCGCTATTAAGGGCTGGAATTCTGCATCACCCTGTATATTTTTTTACCAACAACTACCAAATATACTACCTAAGTGTTGCACACATGATAAAGGGGAAAGAAAATCTATACATTACAACAAAGAATTTTAAAAAATGAAGTTATTACCTGTTGTTATACATGAAGCAATTTAACCCTTGCAGGATTGATGAGACCACGTGACACTCATCCTAAGTTGAAAAAGTATGTCTTCAAACACTATTTTCTTCAGTTTTCTTCAAAACTGTACTATTTGGTATAAATATATTGTTAGGCAACTTATCAACAATATAAAATATGTTATTTTTCATATATATTATATTGTTGTGCATTGCTCCTAACTACTATATACTAAAGGCTATATCTCCGAATCTTCTGCACATATTTTAACGAAATAAAAATCAAATTGAAGAATATTGCCCCTGTTATGATATGAGTGCCAGCACAGTCCCCTGTGGTAGAAGTAGAGTTACATTGTATATATCATATTTTCTACTGTTTAACTCTTTTTACAGAATATAACAGATTTTATCCCATAATATGTCTCATTGCCTCATAACAATATGGCTGACCAATGACAACGGAGAAGCAAGAACCTATACCATTCAGAATTACATACACCGCACTCGCTAAGTGGTGCTTTTTCTTTATTTCTTGATGAACAAACAATAATATTTTGCTATTAAGGGCTGATATTCTTCATCACCCTGTATATTTTTTTTACACACAACCACCAAATATAATACGTAAGTGTTGCAAACATGATAAAGGGGAAAGTAAATCTATACATTACAACAAAAAATTTTAAAAAATGAAGTTAGTACCTGTTGTTATACATGAAGCAATTTAACCCTTGCAGGATTGATGAGACCACGTGACACTCATCCTAAGTAGAAAAAGTGTGTCTTCAAACATAATTTTCTTCAATTTTATTCAAAACTGTACTATTTAGTATTAATATGTTGTTAGGCAACATCTCAACCATAAAACATATGTCATTTTTCATATATATTATATTTTTGTGCTCTGCTCCTTACTACTATATACTAAAGGCTATATCTCCGAATCTTCTGCACATATTTTAACAAAATAAAGCTCAAATTGAAGAGCATTGCCCCTTTTATGATATGAGTGCAAGCAGAGTCCCCTACCGTAGACGGAGAGTTACCTTGTTCATATCAGATTTTTTACTGTTTAACTCTTTTTACAGAATATAACAGATTTTATCCCATAATATGTCACATTGCCTCATAACAATATGGCTGACAAATGACAACCGAGAAGCAAGAACGTGTACCATTCAGAATTACTTACCCCGCACTCGCTAAGTGGTGCTTTTTCTTTATTTCTTGATGAACAAACAATAATATTTTACTATTAAGGGTTTGAATTCTGCATCACCCTGTATATTTTATTACACACAACTACCAAATATACTACGTTGTGTTGCACACATGATAAAGGGGAAAGAAAATCTATACATTACAACAAAAAATTTTAAAAAATGAAGTTAGTACCTGTTGTTATAAATTAAGCAATTTAACCCTTGCAGGATTGATGAGACCACGTGACACTCATCCTAAGTAGAAAAAGTGTGTCTTCAAACAAAATTTTCTTCAATTTTCTTCAAAACTGTACTATTTAGTATAAATATGTTGTTAGAAAACATCTCAGCAATATAACATATGTCATTTTTCATATATATTATATTGTTGTGCATTGCTCCTAACTACTATATACTAAAGACAATATCTCCGAAACTTTTGAACATATTTTAACAAAATAAAGCTCAAATTGAAGAGCATTGCCCCTTTTATGACATGAGTGCCAGCAGAGTCCCCTCCGTAGAAGAAGAGTTACCTTGTATGTATCAAATTTTGTACTGTTTAACTCTCATTACAGAATATAACAGATTTTATCCCATAATATGTCTCATTGCCTCATAACAATATGGCTGACCAGTGACAACCGAGGAGTAAGAACTTGTACCATTCAGAACTACATACACCGCACTCGCTAAGTGGGGCTTTTTCTTTATTTCTTGATGAACAAACAATAATTTTTCGCTATTAAGGGCTGGAATTCTGCATCACCCTGTATATTTTTTTACCAACAACTACTAAATATACTACCTAAGTGTTGCACACATGATAAAGGGGAAAGAAAATCTATACATTACAACAAAGAATTTTAAAAAATGAAGTTATTACCTGTTCTTATACATGAAGCAATTTAACCCTTGCAGGATTGATGAGACCACGTGACACTCATCCTAAGTTGAAAAAGTATGTCTTCAAACACTATTTTCTTCAGTTTTCTTCAAAACTGTACTATTTGGTATAAATATATTGTTAGGCAACTTATCAACAATATAAAATATGTTATTTTTCATATATATTATATTGTTGTGCATTGCTCCTAACTACTATATACTAAAGGCTATATCTCCGAATCTTCTGCACATATTTTAACGAAATAAAAATCAAATTGAAGAATATTGCCCCTGTTATGATATGAGTGCCAGCACAGTCCCCTGTGGTAGAAGGAGAGTTACATTGTATATATCATATTTTGTACTGTTTAACTCTTTTTACAGAATATAACAGATTTTATCCCATAATATGTCTCATTGCCTCATAACAATATGGCTGACCAATGACAACGGAGAAGCAAGAACCTATACCATTCAGAATTACATACACCGCACTCGCTAAGTGGTGCTTTTTCTTTATTTCTTGATGAACAAACAATAATATTTTGCTATTAAGGGCTGATATTCTTCATCACCCTGTATATTTTTTTTACACACAACCACCAAATATAATACGTAAGTGTTGCAAACATGATAAAGGGGAAAGTAAATCTATACATTACAACAAAAAATTTTAAAAAATGAAGTTAGTACCTGTTGTTATACATGAAGCAATTTAACCCTTGCATGATTGATGAGACCACGTGACACTCATCCTAAGTAGAAAAAGTGTGTCTTCAAACATAATTTTCTTCAATTTTATTCAAAACTGTACTATTTAGTATAAATATGTTGTTAGGCAACATCTCAACCATATAACATATGTCATTTTTCATATATATTATATTGTTGTGTGTTGCTCCTAACTACTATATACTAAAGGCTATATCTCCGAATCTTCTGCACATATTTTAACGAAATAAAAATCAAATTGTAGAGCATTGCCCCATTTATGATAAGAGTGTTAACAGAGTCCCCTACCGTAGAAGGAGAGTTACCTTGTATGTATCATATTTTGTGCTGTTTAACTCTCATTACAGAATGTAAAAGATTTTATCCCATAATATGTCTCATTGCCTCATAACAATATGGCTGACAAATGACAACCGAGAAGCAAGAACGTGTACCATTCAGAATTACTTACCCCGCACTTGCTAAGTGGTGCTTTTTCTTTATTTCTTGATGAACAAACAATAA
This sequence comes from Thermobia domestica, assembly GCF_964235325.1. Taxonomy (NCBI): domain Eukaryota; kingdom Metazoa; phylum Arthropoda; class Insecta; order Zygentoma; family Lepismatidae; genus Thermobia; species Thermobia domestica. Next base: position 183,488,142 of record NC_137460.1, on the reverse strand, counting down.
TATTTTACTATTAAGGGTTTGAATTCTGCATCACCCTGTATATTTTATTACACACAACTACCAAATATACTACGTTGTGTTGCACACATGATAAAGGGGAAAGAAAATCTATACATTACAACAAAAAATTTTAAAAAATGAAGTTAGTACCTGTTGTTATAAATTAAGCAATTTAACCCTTGCAGGATTGATGAGACCACGTGACACTCATCCTAAGTAGAAAAAGTGTATCTTCAAACAAACTTTTCTTCAATTTTCTTCAAAACTGTACTATTTGGTATAAATATGTTGTTAGAAAACATCTCAACAATATAACATATGTCATTTTTCATATATATTATATTGTTGTGCATTGCTCCTAACTACTATATACTAAAGACAATATCTCCGAAACTTTTGAACATATTTTAACAAAATAAAGCTCAAATTGAAGAGCATTGCCCCTTTTATGACATGAGTGCCAGCAGAGTCCCCTCCGTAGAAGAAGAGTTACCTTGTATGTATCAATTTTTGTACTGTTTAGCTCTCCTTACAGAATATAACAGATTTTATCCCATAATATGTCTCATTGCCTCATAACAATATGGCTGACCAGTGACAACCGAGGAGTAAGAACTTGTACCATTCAGAACTACATACACCGCACTCGCTAAGTGGGGCTTTTTCTTTATTTCTTGATGAACAAACAATAATTTTTCGCTATTAAGGGCTGGAATTCTGCATCACCCTGTATATTTTTTTTACCAACAACTACCAAATATACTACCTAAGTGTTGCACACATGATAAAGGGGAAAGAAAATCTATACATTACAACGAAAAATTTTAAAAAATGAAGTTAGTACCTGTTGTTATACATGAAGCAATTTAACCCTTGCAGGATTGATGAGACCTAGTGACACTCATCCTAATTTGAAAAAGTATTTCTTCAAACACTATTTTCTTCAATTTTCTTCAAAACTGTACTATTTAGTATAAATATGTTGTTAGGCAACATCTCAACCATATAACATATGTCATTTTTCATATATATTATATTGTTGTGCGTTGCTCCTAACTACTATATACTAAAGGCTATATCTCCGAATCTTCTGCACATATTTTAACGAAATAAAAATCAAATTGTAGAGCATTGCCCCCTTTATGATAAGAGTGCAAACAGAGTCCCCTACCGTAGAAGGAGAGTTACCTTGTATGTATCATATTTTATGCTGTTTAACTCTCATTACAGAATATAACAGATTTTATCCCATAATATGTCTCATTGCCTCATAACAATATGGCTGACAAATGACAACCGAGAAGCAAGAACGTGTACCATTCAGAATTACTTACCCCGCACTCGCTAAGTGGTGCTTTTTCTTTATTTCTTGATGAACAAACAATAATATTTTACTATTAAGGGTTTGAATTCTGCATCACCCTGTATATTTTATTACACACAACTACCAAATATAGTACGTTGTGTTGCACACATGATAAAGGGGAAAGAAAATCTATACATTACAACAAAAAATTTTAAAAAATGAAGTTAGTACCTGTTGTTATAAATTAAGCAATTTAACCCTTGCAGGATTGATGAGACCACGTGACACTCATCCTAAGTAGAAAAAGTGTATCTTCAAACAAAATTTTCTTCAATTTTCTTCAAAACTGTACTATTTGGTATAAATATGTTGTTAGAAAACATCTCAACAATATAACATATGTCATTTTTCATATATATTATATTGTTGTGCATTGCTCCTAACTACTATATACTAAAGACAATATCTCCGAAACTTTTGAACATATTTTAACAAAATAAAGCTCAAATTGAAGAGCATTGCCCCTTTTATGACATGAGTGCCAGCAGAGTCCCCTCCGTAGAAGAAGAGTTACCTTGTATTTATCAATTTTTGTACTGTTTAGCTCTCATTACAGAATATAACAGATTTTATCCCATAATATGTCTCATTGCCTCATAACAATATGGCTGACCAGTGACAACCGAGGAGTAAGAACTTGTACCATTCAGAACTACATACACCGCACTCGCTAAGTGGGGCTTTTTCTTTATTTCTTGATGATAAACAATAATCTTTCGCTATTAAGGGCTGGAATTCTGCATCACCCTGTATATTTTTTTACCAACAACTACCAAATATACTACCTAAGTGTTGCACACATGATAAAGGGGAAAGAAAATCTATAAATTACAACGAAAAATTTTAAAAAATGAAGTTAGTACCTGTTGTTATATATGAAGCAATTTAACCCTTGCAGGATTGATGAGACCTAGTGACACTCATCCTAAGTTGAAAAAGTATGTCTTCAAACACTATTTTCTTCAATTTTCTTCAAAACTGTACTATTTAGTATAAATATGTTGTTAGGCAACATCTCAACCATATAACATATGTCATTTTTCATATATATTATATTGTTGTGCGTTGCTCCTAACTACTATATACTAAAAGCTATATCTCCGAATCTTCTGCACATATTTTAACGAAATAAAAATCAAATTGTAGAGCATTGCCCCCTTTATGATAAGAGTGCAAACAGAGTCCCCTACCGTAGAAGGAGAGTTACCTTGTATGTATCATATTTTGTGCTGTTTAACTCTCATTACAGAATGTAAAAGATTTTATCCCATAATATGTCTCATTGCCTCATAACAATATGGCTGACAAATGACAACCGAGAAGCAAGAACGTGTACCATTCAGAATTACTTACCCCGCACTCGCTAAGTGGTGCTTTTTCTTTATTTCTTGATGAACAAACAATAATATTTTACTATTAAGGGTTTGAATTCTGCATCACCCTGTATATTTTATTACACACAACTACCAAATATACTACGTTGTGTTGCACACATGATAAAGGGGAAAGAAAATCTATAAATTACAACAAAAAAATTTAAAAAATGAAGTTAGTACCTGTTGTTATAAATTAAGCAATTTAACCCTTGCAGGATTGATGAGACCACGTGACACTCATCCTAAGTAGAAAAAGTGTGTCTTCAAACAAAAATTTCTTCAATTTTTTTCAAAACTGTACTATTTGGTATAAATATGTTGTTAGAAAACATCTCAACAATATAACATATGTCATTTTTCATATATATTATATTGTTGTGCATTGCTCCTAACTACTATATACTAAAGGCTATATCTCCGAATCTTCTGCACATATTTTAACGAAATAAAAATCAAATTGAAGAATATTGCCCCTGTTATGATATGAGTGCCAGCACAGTCCCCTGTGGTAGAAGGAGAGTTACATTGTATATATCATATTTTGTACTGTTTAACTCTTTTTACAGAATATAACAGATTTTATCCCATAATATGTCTCATTGCCTCATAACAATATGGCTGACCAATGACAACGGAGAAGCAAGAACCTATACCATTCAGAATTACATACACCGCACTCGCTAAGTGGTGCTTTTTCTTTATTTCTTGATGAACAAACAATAATATTTTGCTATTAAGGGCTGATATTCTTCATCACCCTGTATATTTTTTTTACACACAACCACCAAATATAATACGTAAGTGTTGCAAACATGATAAAGGGGAAAGTAAATCTATACATTACAACAAAAAATTTTAAAAAATGAAGTTAGTACCTGTTGTTATACATGAAGCAATTTAACCCTTGCAGGATTGATGAGACCACGTGACACTCATCCTAAGTAGAAAAAGTGTGTCTTCAAACATAATTTTCTTCAATTTTATTCAAAACTGTACTATTTAGTATAAATATGTTGTTAGGCAACATCTCAACCATATAACATATGTCATTTTTCATATATATTATATTGTTGTGTGTTGCTCCTAACTACTATATACTAAAGGCTATATCTCCGAATCTTCTGCACATATTTTAACGAAATAAAAATCAAATTGTAGAGCATTGCCCCATTTATGATAAGAGTGTAAACAGAGTCCCCTACCGTAGAAGGAGAGTTACCTTGTATGTATCATATTTTGTGCTGTTTAACTCTCATTACAGAATGTAAAAGATTTTATCCCATAATATGTCTCATTGCCTCATAACAATATGGCTGACAAATGACAACCGAGAAGCAAGAACGTGTACCATTCAGAATTACTTACCCCGCACTTGCTAAGTGGTGCTTTTTCTTTATTTCTTGATGAACAAACAATAATATTTTACTATTAAGGGTTTGAATTCTGCATCACCCTGTATATTTTATTACACACAACTACCAAATATACTACGTTGTGTTGCACACATGATAAAGGGGAAAGAAAATCTATACATTACAACAAAAAATTTTAAAAAATGAAGTTAGTACCTGTTGTTATAAATTAAGCAATTTAACCCTTGCAGGATTGATGAGACCACGTGACACTCATCCTAAGTAGAAAAAGTGTATCTTCAAACAAACTTTTCTTCAATTTTCTTCAAAACTGTACTATTTGGTATAAATATGTTGTTAGAAAACATCTCAACAATATAACATATGTCATTTTTCATATATATTATATTGTTGTGCATTGCTCCTAACTACTATATACTAAAGACAATATCTCCGAAACTTTTGAACATATTTTAACAAAATAAAGCTCAAATTGAAGAGCATTGCCCCTTTTATGACATGAGTGCCAGCAGAGTCCCCTCCGTAGAAGAAGAGTTACCTTGTATGTATCAATTTTTGTACTGTTTAGCTCTCATTACAGAATATAACAGATTTTATCCCATAATATGTCTCATTGCCTCATAACAATATGGCTGACCAGTGACAACCGAGGAGTAAGAACTTGTACCATTCAGAACTACATACACCGCACTCGCTAAGTGGGGCTTTTTCTTTATTTCTTGATGAACAAACAATAATTTTTCGCTATTAAGGGCTGGAATTCTGCATCACCCTGTATATTTTTTTTACCAACAACTACCAAATATACTACCTAAGTGTTGCACACATGATAAAGGGGAAAGAAAATCTATACATTACAACGAAAAATTTTAAAAAATGAAGTTAGTACCTGTTGTTATACATGAAGCAATTTAACCCTTGCAGGATTGATGAGACCTAGTGACACTCATCCTAATTTGAAAAAGTATTTCTTCAAACACTATTTTCTTCAATTTTCTTCAAAACTGTACTATTTAGTATAAATATGTTGTTAGGCTACATCTCAACCATATAACATATGTCATTTTTCATATATATTATATTGTTGTGCGTTGCTCCTAACTACTATATACTAAAGGCTATATCTCCGAATCTTCTGCACATATTTTAACGAAATAAAAATCAAATTGTAGAGCATTGCCCCCTTTATGATAAGAGTGCAAACAGAGTCCCCTACCGTAGAAGGAGAGTTACCTTGTATGTATCATATTTTATGCTGTTTAACTCTCATTACAGAATATAACAGATTTTATCCCATAATATGTCTCATTGCCTCATAACAATATGGCTGACAAATGACAACCGAGAAGCAAGAACGTGTACCATTCAGAATTACTTACCCCGCACTCGCTAAGTGGTGCTTTTTCTTTATTTCTTGATGAACAAACAATAATATTTTACTATTAAGGGTTTGAATTCTGCATCACCCTGTATATTTTATTACACACAACTACCAAATATAGTACGTTGTGTTGCACACATGATAAAGGGGAAAGAAAATCTATACATTACAACAAAAAATTTTAAAAAATGAAGTTAGTACCTGTTGTTATAAATTAAGCAATTTAACCCTTGCAGGATTGATGAGACCACGTGACACTCATCCTAAGTAGAAAAAGTGTATCTTCAAACAAAATTTTCTTCAATTTTCTTCAAAACTGTACTATTTGGTATAAATATGTTGTTAGAAAACATCTCAACAATATAACATATGTCATTTTTCATATATATTATATTGTTGTGCATTGCTCCTAACTACTATATACTAAAGACAATATCTCCGAAACTTTTGAACATATTTTAACAAAATAAAGCTCAAATTGAAGAGCATTGCCCCTTTTATGACATGAGTGCCAGCAGAGTCCCCTCCGTAGAAGAAGAGTTACCTTGTATTTATCAATTTTTGTACTGTTTAGCTCTCATTACAGAATATAACAGATTTTATCCCATAATATGTCTCATTGCCTCATAACAATATGGCTGACCAGTGACAACCGAGGAGTAAGAACTTGTACCATTCAGAACTACATACACCGCACTCGCTAAGTGGGGCTTTTTCTTTATTTCTTGATGATAAACAATAATCTTTCGCTATTAAGGGCTGGAATTCTGCATCACCCTGTATATTTTTTTACCAACAACTACCAAATATACTACCTAAGTGTTGCACACATGATAAAGGGGAAAGAAAATCTATAAATTACAACGAAAAATTTTAAAAAATGAAGTTAGTACCTGTTGTTATATATGAAGCAATTTAACCCTTGCAGGATTGATGAGACGTAGTGACACTCATCCTAAGTTGAAAAAGTATGTCTTCAAACACTATTTTCTTCAATTTTCTTCAAAACTGTACTATTTAGTATAAATATGTTGTTAGGCAACATCTCAACCATATAACATATGTCATTTTTCATATATATTATATTGTTGTGCGTTGCTCCTAACTACTATATACTAAAAGCTATATCTCCGAATCTTCTGCACATATTTTAACGAAATAAAAATCAAATTGTAGAGCATTGCCCCCTTTATGATAAGAGTGCAAACAGAGTCCCCTACCGTAGAAGGAGAGTTACCTTGTATGTATCATATTTTGTGCTGTTTAACTCTCATTACAGAATGTAAAAGATTTTATCCCATAATATGTCTCATTGCCTCATAACAATATGGCTGACAAATGACAACCGAGAAGCAAGAACGTGTACCATTCAGAATTACTTACCCCGCACTCGCTAAGTGGTGCTTTTTCTTTATTTCTTGATGAACAAACAATAATATTTTACTATTAAGGGTTTGAATTCTGCATCACCCTGTATATTTTATTACACACAACTACCAAATATACTACGTTGTGTTGCACACATGATAAAGGGGAAAGAAAATCTATAAATTACAACAAAAAAATTTAAAAAATGAAGTTAGTACCTGTTGTTATAAATTAAGCAATTTAACCCTTGCAGGATTGATGAGACCACGTGACACTCATCCTAAGTAGAAAAAGTGTGTCTTCAAACAAAAATTTCTTCAATTTTTTTCAAAACTGTACTATTTGGTATAAATATGTTGTTAGAAAACATCTCAACAATATAACATATGTCATTTTTCATATATATTATATTGTTGTGCATTGCTCCTAACTACTATATACTAAAGGCTATATCTCCGAATCTTCTGCACATATTTTAACGAAATAAAAATCAAATTGAAGAATATTGCCCCTGTTATGATATGAGTGCCAGGACAGTCCCCTGTGGTAGAAGGAGAGTTACATTGTATATATCATATTTTGTACTGTTTAACTCTTTTTACAGAATATAACAGATTTTATCCCATAATATGTATCATTGCCTCATAACAATATGGCTGACCAATGACAACGCAGAAGCAAGACCGTACACCATTCAGAATTACATACACCGCACTCGCTAAGTGGTGCTTTTTCTTTATTTCTTGATGAGCAAACAATAATATTTTGCTATTAAGGGCTGATATTCTGCATCACCCTGTATATTTTTTTACCAACAACTACCAAATATACTATCTAAGTGTTGCACACATGATAAAGGGGAAAGAAAATCTATACATTACAACGAAAAATTTTAAAAAATGAAGTTAGTACCTGTTGTTATACATGAAGCAATTTAACCCTTGCAGGATTGATGAGACCTAGTGACACTCATCCTAAGTTGAAAAAGTATGTCTTCAAACACTATTTTCTTCAATTTTCTTCAAAACTGTACTATTTAGTATAAATGTGTTGTTAGAAAACATCTCAACAATATAACATATGTCATTTTTCATATATATTATATTGTTGTGCATTGCTCCTAACTACTATATACTAAAGACAATATCTCCGAAACTTTTGAACATATTTTAACAAAATAAAGCTCAAATTGAAGAGCATTGCCCTTTTTATGACATGAGTGCCAGCAGAGTCCCCTCCGTAGAAGAAGAGTTACCTTGTATGTATCAAATTTTGTACTGTTTAACTCTCATTACAGAATATAACAGATTTTATCCCATAATATGTCTCATTGCCGCATAACAATATGGCTGACCAGTGACAACCGAGGAGTAAGAACTTGTACCATTCAGAACTACATACACCGCACTCGCTAAGTGGTGCTTTTTCTTTATTTCTTGATGAACAAACAATAATTTTTCGCTATTAAGGGCTGGAATTCTGCATCACCCTGTATATTTTTTTACCAACAACTACCAAATATACTACCTAAGTGTTGCACACATGATAAAAAGGAAAGAAAATCTATACATTACAACAAAGGATTTTAAAAAATGAAGTTAGTATCTGTTGTTATACATGAAGCAATTTAACCCTTGCAGGATTGATGAGACCACGTGACACTCATCCTAAGTTGAAAAAGTATGTCTTCAAACACTATTTTCTTCAGTTTTCTTCAAAACTGTACTATTTGGTTTAAATATGTTGTTAGGCAACTTGTCAACAATATAAAATATGTTATTTTTCATATATATTATATTGTTGTGCATTGCTCCTAACTACTATATACTAAAGGCTATATCTCCGAATCTTCTGCACATATTTTAACGAAATAAAAATCAAATTGAAGAATATTGCCCCTGTTATGATATGAGTGCCAGCACAGTCCCCTGTGGTAGAAGGAGAGTTACATTGTATATATCATATTTTCTACTGTTTAACTCTTTTTACAGAATATAACAGATTTTATCCCATAATATGTCTCATTGAATCATAACAATATGGCTGACCAATGACAACGGAGAAGCAAGAACCTATACCATTCAGAATTACATACACCGCACTCGCTAAGTGGTGCTTTTTCTTTATTTCTTGATGAACAAACAATAATATTTTGCTATTAAGGGCTGATATTCTTCATCACCCTGTATATTTTTTTTACACACAACCACCAAATATAATACGTAAGTGTTGCAAACATGATAAAGGGGAAAGTAAATCTATACATTACAACAAAAAATTTTAAAAAATGAAGTTAGTACCTGTTGTTATACATGAAGCAATTTAACCCTTGCAGGATTGATGAGACCACGTGACACTCATCCTAAGTAGAAAAAGTGTGTCTTCAAACATAATTTTCTTCAATTTTATTCAAAACTGTACTATTTAGTATTAATATGTTGTTAGGCAACATCTCAACCATAAAACATATGTCATTTTTCATATATATTATATTTTTGTGCTCTGCTCCTTACTACTATATACTAAAGGCTATATCTCCGAATCTTCTGCACATATTTTAACCAAATAAAGCTCAAATTGAAGAGCATTGCCCCTTTTATGATATGAGTGCAAGCAGAGTCCCCTACCGTAGACGGAGAGTTACCTTGTTCATATCATATTTTGTACTGTTTAACTCTTTTTACAGAATATAACAGATTTTATCCCATAATATGTCTCATTGCCTCATAACAATATGGCTGACAAATGACAACCGAGAAGCAAGAACGTGTACCATTCAGAATTACTTACCCCGCACTCGCTAAGTGGTGCTTTTTCTTTATTTCTTGATGAACAAACAATAATATTTTACTATTAAGGGTTAGAATTCTGCATCACCCTGTATATTTTATTACACACAACTACCAAATATACTACGTTGTGTTGCACACATGATAAAGGGGAAAGAAAATCTATACATTAAAACAAAAAATTTTAAAAAATGAAGTTAGTACCTGTTGTTATAAATTAAGCAATTTAACCCTTGCAGGATTGATGAGACCACGTGACACTCATCCTAAGTAGAAAAAGTGTATCTTCAAACAAAATTTTCTTCAATTTTCTTCAAAACTGTACTATTTGGTATAAATATGTTGTTAGAAAACATCTCAACAATATAACATATGTCATTTTTCATATATATTATATTGTTGTGCATTGCTCCTAACTACTATATACTAAAGACAATATCTCCGAAACTTTTGAACATATTTTAACAAAATAAAGCTCAAATTGAAGAGCATTGCCCCTTTTATGACATGAGTGCCAGCAGAGTCCCCTCCGTAGAAGAAGAGTTACCTTGTATGTATCAATTTTTGTACTGTTTAGCTCTCATTACAGAATATAACAGATTTTATCCCATAATATGTCTCATTGCCTCATAACAATATGGCTGACCAGTGACAACCGAGGAGTAAGAACTTGTACCATTCAGAACTACATACACCGCACTCGCTAAGTGGGGCTTTTTCTTTATTTCTTGATGAACAAACAATAATTTTTCGCTATTAAGGGCTGGAATTCTGCATCACCCTGTATATTTTTTTTACCAACAACTACCAAATATACTACCTAAGTGTTGCACACATGATAAAGGGGAAAGAAAATCTATACATTACAACGAAAAATTTTAAAAAATGAAGTTAGTACCTGTTGTTATACATGAAGCAATTTAACCCTTGCAGGATTGATGAGACCTAGTGACACTCATCCTAATTTGAAAAAGTATTTCTTCAAACACTATTTTCTTCAATTTTCTTCAAAACTGTACTATTTAGTATAAATATGTTGTTAGGCAACATCTCAACCATATAACATATGTCATTTTTCATATATATTATATTGTTGTGCGTTGCTCCTAACTACTATATACTAAAGGCTATATCTCCGAATCTTCTGCACATATTTTAACGAAATAAAAATCAAATTGTAGAGCATTGCCCCCTTTATGATAAGAGTGCAAACAGAGTCCCATACCGTAGAAGGAGAGTTACCTTGTATGTATCATATTTTATGCTGTTTAACTCTCATTACAGAATATAACAGATTTTATCCCATAATATGTCTCATTGCCTCATAACAATATGGCTGACAAATGACAACCGAGAAGCAAGAACGTGTACCATTCAGAATTACTTACCCCGCACTCGCTAAGTGGTGCTTTTTCTTTATTTCTTGATGAACAAACAATAATATTTTACTATTAAGGGTTTGAATTCTGCATCACCCTGTATATTTTTTTACCAACAACTACCAAATATACTACCTAAGTGTTGCACACATGATAAAGGGGAAAGAAAATCTATAAATTACAACGAAAAATTTTAAAAAATGAAGTTAGTACCTGTTGTTATATATGAAGCAATTTAACCCTTGCAGGATTGATGAGACCTAGTGACACTCATCCTAAGTTGAAAAAGTATGTCTTCAAACACTATTTTCTTCAATTTTCTTCAAAACTGTACTATTTAGTATAAATATGTTGTTAGAAAACATCTCAACAATATAACATATGTCATTTTTCATATATATTATATTGTTGTGCGTTGCTCCTAACTACTATATACTAAAAGCTATATCTCCGAATCTTCTGCACATATTTTAACGAAATAAAAATCAAATTGTAGAGCATTGCCCCCTTTATGATAAGAGTGCAAACAGAGTCCCCTACCGTAGAAGGAGAGTTACCTTGTATGTATCATATTTTGTGCTGTTTAACTCTCATTACAGAATGTAAAAGATTTTATCCCATAATATGTCTCATTGCCTCATAACAATATGGCTGACAAATGACAACCGAGAAGCAAGAACGTGTACCATTCAGAATTACTTACCCCGCACTCGCTAAGTGGTGCTTTTTCTTTATTTCTTGATGAACAAACAATAATATTTTACTATTAAGGGTTTGAATTCTGCATCACCCTGTATATTTTATTACACACAACTACCAAATATACTACGTTGTGTTGCACACATGATAAAGGGGAAAGAAAATCTATAAATTACAACAAAAAAATTTAAAAAATGAAGTTAGTACCTGTTGTTATAAATTAAGCAATTTAACCCTTGCAGGATTGATGAGACCACGTGACACTCATCCTAAGTAGAAAAAGTGTGTCTTCAAACAAAAATTTCTTCAATTTTCTTCAAAACTGTACTATTTGGTATAAATATGTTGTTAGAAAACATCTCAACAATATAACATATGTCATTTTTCATATATATTATATTGTTGTGCATTGCTCCTAACTACTATATACTAAAGGCTATATCTCCGAATCTTCTGCACATATTTTAACGAAATAAAAATCAAATTGAAGAATATTGCCCCTGTTATGATATGAGTGCCAGGACAGTCCCCTGTGGTAGAAGGAGAGTTACATTGTATATATCATATTTTGTACTGTTTAACTCTTTTTACAGAATATAACAGATTTTATCCCATAATATGTATCATTGCCTCATAACAATATGGCTGACCAATGACAACGCAGAAGCAAGACCGTATACCATTCAGAATTACATACACCGCACTCGCTAAGTGGTGCTTTTTCTTTATTTCTTGATGAACAAACAATAATATTTTGCTATTAAGGGCTGATATTCTGCATCACCCTGTATATTTTTTTACCAACAACTACCAAATATACTATCTAAGTGTTGCACACATGATAAAGGGGAAAGAAAATCTATACATTACAACGAAAAATTTTAAAAAAATGAAGTTAGTACCTGTTGTTATACATGAAGCAATTTAACCCTTGCAGGATTGATGAGACCTAGTGACACTCATCCTAAGTTGAAAAAGTATGTCTTCAAACACTATTTTCTTCAATTTTCTTCAAAACTGTACTATTTAGTATAAATGTGTTGTTAGAAAAATTCTCAACAATATAACATATGTCATTTTTCATATATATTATATTGTTGTGCATTGCTCCTAACTACTATATACTAAAGACAATATCTCCGAAACTTTTGAACATATTTTAACAAAATAAAGCTCAAATTGAAGAGCATTGCCCCTTTTATGACATGAGTGCCAGCAGAGTCCCCTCCGTAGAAGAAGAGTTACCTTGTATGTATCAAATTTTGTACTGTTTAACTCTCATTACAGAATATAACAGATTTTATCCCATAATATGTCTCATTGCCGCATAACAATATGGCTGACCAGTGACAACCGAGGAGTAAGAACTTGTACCATTCAGAACTACATACACCGCACTCGCTAAGTGGTGCTTTTTCTTTATTTCTTGATGAACAAACAATAATTTTTCGCTATTAAGGGCTGGAATTCTGCATCACCCTGTATATTTTTTTACCAACAACTACCAAATATACTACCTAAGTGTTGCACACATGATAAAGGGGAAAGAAAATCTATACATTACAACAAAGGATTTTAAAAAATGAAGTTAGTATCTGTTGTTATACATGAAGCAATTTAACCCTTGCAGGATTGATGAGACCACGTGACACTCATCCTAAGTTGAAAAAGTATGTCTTCAAACACTATTTTCTTCAGTTTTCTTCAAAACTGTACTATTTGGTATAAATATGTTGTTAGGCAACTTGTCAACAATATAAAATATGTTATTTTTCATATATATTATATTGTTGTGCATTGCTCCTAACTACTATATACTAAAGGCTATATCTCCGAATCTTCTGCACATATTTTAACGAAATAAAAATCAAATTGAAGAATATTGCCCCTGTTATGATATGAGTGCCAGCACAGTCCCCTGTGGTAGAAGGAGAGTTACATTGTATATATCATATTTTGTACTGTTTAACTCTTTTAACAGAATATAACAGATTTTATCCCATAATATGTCTCATTGAATCATATCAATATGGCTGACCAATGACAACGCAGAAGCAAGAACCTATACCATTCAGAATTACATACACCGCACTCGCTAAGTGGTGCTTTTTCTTTATTTCTTGATGAACAAACAATAATATTTTGCTATTAAGGGCTGATATTCTTCATCACCCTGTATATTTTTTTTACACACAACCACCAAATATAATACGTAAGTGTTGCAAACATGATAAAGGGGAAAGTAAATCTATACATTACAACAAAAAATTTTAAAAAATGAAGTTAGTACCTGTTGTTATACATGAAGCAATTTAACCCTTGCAGGATTGATGAGACCACGTGACACTCATCCTAAGTAGAAAAAGTGTGTCTTCAAACATAATTTTCTTCAATTTTATTCAAAACTGTACTATTTAGTATTAATATGTTGTTAGGCAACATCTCAACCATAAAACATATGTCATTTTTCATATATATTATATTTTTGTGCTCTGCTCCTTACTACTATATACTAAAGGCTATATCTCCGAATCTTCTGCACATATTTTAACAAAATAAAGCTCAAATTGAAGAGCATTGCCCCTTTTATGATATGAGTGCAAGCAGAGTCCCCTACCGTAGACGGAGAGTTACCTTGTTCATATCAGATTTTTTACTGTTTAACTCTTTTTACAGAATATAACAGATTTTATCCCATAATATGTCTCATTGCCTCATAACAATATGGTTGACAAATGACAACCGAGAAGCAAGAACGTGTACCATTCAGAATTACTTACCCCGCACTCGCTAAGTGGTGCTTTTTCTTTATTTCTTGATGAACAAACAATAATATTTTACTATTAAGGGTTTGAATTCTGCATCACCCTGTATATTTTATTACACACAACTACCAAATATACTACGTTGTGTTGCACACATGATAAAGGGGAAAGAAAATCTATACATTACAACAAAAAATTTTAAAAAATGAAGTTAGTACCTGTTGTTATAAATTAAGCAATTTAACCCTTGCAGGATTGATGAGACCACGTGACACTCATCCTAAGTAGAAAAAGTGTGTCTTCAAACAAAATTTTCTTCAATTTTCTTCAAAACTGTACTATTTAGTATAAATATGTTGTTAGAAAACATCTCAGCAATATAACATATGTCATTTTTCATATATATTATATTGTTGTGCATTGCTCCTAACTACTATATACTAAAGACAATATCTCCGAAACTTTTGAACATATTTTAACAAAATAAAGCTCAAATTGAAGAGCATTGCCCCTTTTATGACATGAGTGCCAGCAGAGTCCCCTCCGTAGAAGAAGAGTTACCTTGTATGTATCAAATTTTGTACTGTTTAACTCTCATTACAGAATATAACAGATTTTATCCCATAATATGTCTCATTGCTTCATAACAATATGGCTGACCAGTGACAACCGAGGAGTAAGAACTTGTACCATTCAGAACTACATACACCGCACTCGCTAAGTGGGGCTTTTTCTTTATTTCTTGATGAACAAACAATAATTTTTCGCTATTAAGGGCTGGAATTCTGCATCACCCTGTATATTTTTTTACCAACAACTACCAAATATACTACCTAAGTGTTGCACACATGATAAAGGGGAAAGAAAATCTATACATTACAACAAAGGATTTTAAAAAATGAAGTTAGTATCTGTTGTTATACATGAAGCAATTTAACCCTTGCAGGATTGATGAGACCACGTGACACTCATCCTAAGTTGAAAAAGTATGTCTTCAAACACTATTTTCTTCAGTTTTCTTCAAAACTGTACTATTTGGTATAAATATGTTGTTAGGCAACTTGTCAACAATATAAAATATGTTATTTTTCATATATATTATATTGTTGTGCATTGCTCCTAACTACTATATACTAAAGGCTATATCTCCGAATCTTCTGCACATATTTTAACGAAATAAAAATCAAATTGAAGAATATTGCCCCTGTTATGATATGAGTGCCAGCACAGTCCTTTGTGGTAGAAGGAGAGTTACATTGTATATATCATATTTTGTACTGTTTAACTCTTTTAACAGAATATAACAGATTTTATCCCATAATATGTCTCATTGAATCATAACAATATGGCTGACCAATGACAACGCAGAAGCAAGAACCTATACCATTCAGAATTACATACACCGCACTCGCTAAGTGGTGCTTTTTCTTTATTTCTTGATGAACAAACAATAATATTTTGCTATTAAGGGCTGATATTCTTCATCACCCTGTATATTTTTTTTACACACAACCACCAAATATAATACGTAAGTGTTGCAAACATGATAAAGGGGAAAGTAAATCTATACATTACAACAAAAAATTTTAAAAAATGAAGTTAGTACCTGTTGTTATACATGAAGCAATTTAACCCTTGCAGGATTGATGAGACCACGTGACACTCATCCTAAGTAGAAAAAGTGTGTCTTCAAACATAATTTTCTTCAATTTTATTCAAAACTGTACTATTTAGTATTAATATGTTGTTAGGCAACATCTCAACCATAAAACATATGTCATTTTTCATATATATTATATTGTTGTGTGTTGCTCCTAACTACTATATACTAAAGGCTATATCTCCGAATCTTCTGCACATATTTTAACGAAATAAAAATCAAATTGTAGAGCATTCCCCATTTATGATAAGAGTGTAAACAGAGTCCCCTACCGTAGAAGGAGAGTTACCTTGTATGTATCATATTTTGTGCTGTTTAACTCTCATTACAGAATGTAAAAGATTTTATCCCATAATATGTCTCATTGCCTCATAACAATATGGCTGACAAATGACAACCGAGAAGCAAGAACGTGTACCATTCAGAATTACTTACCCCGCACTCGCTAAGTGGTGCTTTTTCTTTATTTCTTGATGAACAAACAATAATATTTTACTATTAAGGGTTAGAATTCTGCATCACCCTGTATATTTTATTACACACAACTACCAAATATACTACGTTGTGTTGCACACATGATAAAGGGGAAAGAAAATCTATACATTACAACAAAAAATTTTAAAAAATGAAGTTAGTACCTGTTGTTATAAATTAAGCAATTTAACCCTTGCAGGATTGATGAGACCACGTGACACTCATCCTAAGTAGAAAAAGTGTATCTTCAAACAAAATTTTCTTCAATTTTCTTCAAAACTGTACTATTTGGTATAAATATGTTGTTAGAAAACATCTCAACAATATAACATATGTCATTTTTCATATATATTATATTGTTGTGCATTGCTCCTAACTACTATATACTAAAGACAATATCTCCGAAACTTTTGAACATATTTTAACAAAATAAAGCTCAAATTGAAGAGCATTGCCCCTTTTATGACATGAGTGCCAGCAGAGTCCCCTCCGTAGAAGAAGAGTTACCTTGTATGTATCAATTTTTGTACTGTTTAGCTCTCATTACAGAATATAACAGATTTTATCCCATAATATGTCTCATTGCCTCATAACAATATGGCTGACCAGTGACAACCGAGGAGTAAGAACTTGTACCATTCAGAACTACATACACCGCACTCGCTAAGTGGGGCTTTTTCTTTATTTCTTGATGAACAAACAATAATTTTTCGCTATTAAGGGCTGGAATTCTGCATCACCCTGTATATTTTTTTTACCAACAACTACCAAATATACTACCTAAGTGTTGCACACATGATAAAGGGGAAAGAAAATCTATACATTACAACGAAAAATTTTAAAAAATGAAGTTAGTACCTGTTGTTATACATGAAGCAATTTAACCCTTGCAGGATTGATGAGACCTAGTGACACTCATCCTAATTTGAAAAAGTATTTCTTCAAACACTATTTTCTTCAATTTTCTTCAAAACTGTACTATTTAGTATAAATATGTTGTTAGGCAACATCTCAACCATATAACATATGTCATTTTTCATATATATTATATTGTTGTGCGTTGCTCCTAACTACTATATACTAAAGGCTATATCTCCGAATCTTCTGCACATATTTTAACGAAATAAAAATCAAATTGTAGAGCATTGCCCCCTTTATGATAAGAGTGCAAACAGAGTCCCATACCGTAGAAGGAGAGTTACCTTGTATGTATCATATTTTATGCTGTTTAACTCTCATTACAGAATATAACAGATTTTATCCCATAATATGTCTCATTGCCTCATAACAATATGGCTGACAAATGACAACCGAGAAGCAAGAACGTGTACCATTCAGAATTACTTACCCCGCACTCGCTAAGTGGTGCTTTTTCTTTATTTCTTGATGAACAAACAATAATATTTTACTATTAAGGGTTTGAATTCTGCATCACCCTGTATATTTTATTACACACAACTACCAAATATAGTACGTTGTGTTGCACACATGATAAAGGGGAAAGAAAATCTATACATTACAACAAAAAATTTTAAAAAAATGAAGTTAGTACCTGTTGTTATAAATTAAGCAATTTAACCCTTGCAGGATTGATGAGACCACGTGACACTCATCCTAAGTAGAAAAAGTGTATCTTCAAACAAAATTTTCTTCAATTTTCTTCAAAACTGTACTATTTGGTATAAATATGTGGTTAGAAAACATCTCAACAATATAACATATGTCATTTTTCATATATATTATATTGTTGTGCATTGCTCCTAACTACTATATACTAAAGACAATATCTCCGAAACTTTTGAACATATTTTAACAAAATAAAGCTCAAATTGAAGAGCATTGCCCCTTTTATGACATGAGTGCCAGCAGAGTCCCCTCCGTAGAAGAAGAGTTACCTTGTATGTATCAATTTTTGTACTGTTTAGCTCTCATTACAGAATATAACAGATTTTATCCCATAATATGTCTCATTGCCTCATAACAATATGGCTGACCAGTGACAACCGAGGAGTAAGAACTTGTACCATTCAGAACTACATACACCGCACTCGCTAAGTGGGGCTTTTTCTTTATTTCTTGATGAACAAACAATAATTTTTCGCTATTAAGGGCTGGAATTCTGCATCACCCTGTATATTTTTTTACCAACAACTACCAAATATACTACCTAAGTGTTGCACACATGATAAAGGGGAAAGAAAATCTATAAATTACAACGAAAAATTTTAAAAAATGAAGTTAGTACCTGTTGTTATATATGAAGCAATTTAACCCTTGCAGGATTGATGAGACCTAGTGACACTCATCCTAAGTTGAAAAAGTATGTCTTCAAACACTATTTTCTTCAATTTTCTTCAAAACTGTACTATTTAGTATAAATATGTTGTTAGAAAACATCTCAACAATATAACATATGTCATTTTTCATATATATTATATTGTTGTGCGTTGCTCCTAACTACTATATACTAAAAGCTATATCTCCGAATCTTCTGCACATATTTTAACGAAATAAAAATCAAATTGTAGAGCATTGCCCCCTTTATGATAAGAGTGCAAACAGAGTCCCCTACCGTAGAAGGAGAGTTACCTTGTATGTATCATATTTTGTGCTGTTTAACTCTCATTACAGAATGTAAAAGATTTTATCCCATAATATGTCTCATTGCCTCATAACAATATGGCTGACAAATGACAACCGAGAAGCAAGAACGTGTACCATTCAGAATTACTTACCCCGCACTCGCTAAGTGGTGCTTTTTCTTTATTTCTTGATGAACAAACAATAATATTTTACTATTAAGGGTTTGAATTCTGCATCACCCTGTATATTTTATTACACACAACTACCAAATATACTACGTTGTGTTGCACACATGATAAAGGGGAAAGAAAATCTATAAATTACAACAAAAAAATTTAAAAAATGAAGTTAGTACCTGTTGTTATAAATTAAGCAATTTAACCCTTGCAGGATTGATGAGACCACGTGACACTCATCCTAAGTAGAAAAAGCGTGTCTTCAAACAAAAATTTCTTCAATTTTCTTCAAAACTGTACTATTTGGTATAAATATGTTGTTAGAAAACATCTCAACAATATAACATATGTCATTTTTCATATATATTATATTGTTGTGCATTGCTCCTAACTACTATATACTAAAGGCTATATCTCCGAATCTTCTGCACATATTTTAACGAAATAAAAATCAAATTGAAGAATATTGCCCCTGTTATGATATGAGTGCCAGGACAGTCCCCTGTGGTAGAAGGAGAGTTACATTGTATATATCATATTTTGTACTGTTTAACTCTTTTTACAGAATATAACAGATTTTATCCCATAATATGTATCATTGCCTCATAACAATATGGCTGACCAATGACAACGCAGAAGCAAGACCGTATACCATTCAGAATTACATACACCGCACTCGCTAAGTGGTGCTTTTTCTTTATTTCTTGATGAACAAACAATAATATTTTGCTATTAAGGGCTGATATTCTGCATCACCCTGTATATTTTTTTACCAACAACTACCAAATATACTATCTAAGTGTTGCACACATGATAAAGGGGAAAGAAAATCTATACATTACAACGAAAAATTTTAAAAAATGAAGTTAGTACCTGTTGTTATACATGAAGCAATTTAACCCTTGCAGGATTGATGAGACCTAGTGACACTCATCCTAAGTTGAAAAAGTATGTCTTCAAACACTATTTTCTTCAATTTTCTTCAAAACTGTACTATTTAGTATAAATGTGTTGTTAGAAAACATCTCAACAATATAACATATGTCATTTTTCATATATATTATATTGTTGTGCATTGCTCCTAACTACTATATACTAAAGACAATATCTCCGAAACTTTTGAACATATTTTAACAAAATAAAGCTCAAATTGAAGAGCATTGCCCCTTTTATGACACGAGTGCCAGCAGAGTCCCCTCCGTAGAAGAAGAGTTACCTTGTATGTATCAAATTTTGTACTGTTTAACTCTCATTACAGAATATAACAGATTTTATCCCATAATATGTCTCATTGCCGCATAACAATATGGCTGACCAGTGACAACCGAGGAGTAAGAACTTGTACCATTCAGAACTACATACACCGCACTCGCTAAGTGGTGCTTTTTCTTTATTTCTTGATGAACAAACAATAATTTTTCGCTATTAAGGGCTGGAATTCTGCATCACCCTGTATATTTTTTTACCAACAACTACCAAATATACTACCTAAGTGTTGCACACATGATAAAGGGGAAAGAAAATCTATACATTACAACAAAGGATTTTAAAAAATGAAGTTAGTATCTGTTGTTATACATGAAGCAATTTAACCCTTGCAGGATTGATGAGACCACGTGACACTCATCCTAAGTTGAAAAAGTATGTCTTCAAACACTATTTTCTTCAGTTTTCTTCAAAACTGTACTATTTGGTATAAATATGTTGTTAGGCAACTTGTCAACAATATAAAATATGTTATTTTTCATATATATTATATTGTTGTGCATTGCTTCTAACTACTATATACTAAAGGCTATATCTCCGAATCTTCTGCACATATTTTAACGAAATAAAAATCAAATTGAAGAATATTGCCCCTGTTATGATATGAGTGCCAGCACAGTCCCCTGTGGTAGAAGGAGAGTTACATTGTATATATCATATTTTGTACTGTTTAACTCTTTTTACAGAATATAACAGATTTTATCCCATAATATGTCTCATTGAATCATAACAATATGGCTGACCAATGACAACGCAGAAGCAAGAACCTATACCATTCAGAATTACATACACCGCACTCGCTAAGTGGTGCTTTTTCTTTATTTCTTGATGAACAAACAATAATATTTTGCTATTAAGGGCTGATATTCTTCATCACCCTGTATATTTTTTTTACACACAACCACCAAATATAATACGTAAGTGTTGCAAACATGATAAAGGGGAAAGTAAATCTATACATTACAACAAAAAATTTTAAAAAATGAAGTTAGTACCTGTTGTTATACATGAAGCAATTTAACCCTTGCAGGATTGATGAGACCACGTGACACTCATCCTAAGTAGAAAAAGTGTGTCTTCAAACATAATTTTCTTCAATTTTATTCAAAACTGTACTATTTAGTATTAATATGTTGTTAGGCAACATCTCAACCATAAAACATATGTCATTTTTCATATATATTATATTTTTGTGCTCTGCTCCTTACTACTATATACTAAAGGCTATATCTCCGAATCTTCTGCACATATTTTAACAAAATAAAGCTCAAATTGAAGAGCATTGCCCCTTTTATGATATGAGTGCAAGCAGAGTCCCCTACCGTAGACGGAGAGTTACCTTGTTCATATCAGATTTTTTACTGTTTAACTCTTTTTACAGAATATAACAGATTTTATCCCATAATATGTCTCATTGCCTCATAACAATATGGTTGACAAATGACAACCGAGAAGCAAGAACGTGTACCATTCAGAATTACTTACCCCGCACTCGCTAAGTGGTGCTTTTTCTTTATTTCTTGATGAACAAACAATAATATTTTACTATTAAGGGTTTGAATTCTGCATCACCCTGTATATTTTATTACACACAACTACCAAATATACTACGTTGTGTTGCACACATGATAAAGGGGAAAGAAAATCTATACATTACAACAAAAAATTTTAAAAAATGAAGTTAGTACCTGTTGTTATAAATTAAGCAATTTAACCCTTGCAGGATTGATGAGACCACGTGACACTCATCCTAAGTAGAAAAAGTGTGTCTTCAAACAAAATTTTCTTCAATTTTCTTCAAAACTGTACTATTTAGTATAAATATGTTGTTAGAAAACATCTCAGCAATATAACATATGTCATTTTTCATATATATTATTTTGTTGTGCATTGCTCCTAACTACTATATACTAAAGACAATATCTCCGAAACTTTTGAACATATTTTAACAAAATAAAGCTCAAATTGAAGAGCATTGCCCCTTTTATGACATGAGTGCCAGCAGAGTCCCCTCCGTAGAAGAAGAGTTACCTTGTATGTATCAAATTTTGTACTGTTTAACTCTCATTACAGAATATAACAGATTTTATCCCATAATATGTCTCATTGCTTCATAACAATATGGCTGACCAGTGACAACCGAGGAGTAAGAACTTGTACCATTCAGAACTACATACACCGCACTCGCTAAGTGGGGCTTTTTCTTTATTTCTTGATGAACAAACAATAATTTTTCGCTATTAAGGGCTGGAATTCTGCATCACCCTGTATATTTTTTTACCAACAACTACCAAATATACTACCTAAGTGTTGCACACATGATAAAGGGGAAAGAAAATCTATACATTACAACAAAGAATTTTAAAAAATGAAGTTATTACCTGTTGTTATACATGAAGCAATTTAACCCTTGCAGGATTGATGAGACCACGTGACACTCATCCTAAGTTGAAAAAGTATGTCTTCAAACACTATTTTCTTCAGTTTTCTTCAAAACTGTACTATTTGGTATAAATATATTGTTAGGCAACTTATCAACAATATAAAATATGTTATTTTTCATATATATTATATTGTTGTGCATTGCTCCTAACTACTATATACTAAAGGCTATATCTCCGAATCTTCTGCACATATTTTAACGAAATAAAAATCAAATTGAAGAAAATTGCCCCTGTTATGATATGAGTGCCAGCACAGTCCCCTGTGGTAGAAGTAGAGTTACATTGTATATATCATATTTTCTACTGTTTAACTCTTTTTACAGAATATAACAGATTTTATCCCATAATATGTCTCATTGCCTCATAACAATATGGCTGACCAATGACAACGGAGAAGCAAGAACCTATACCATTCAGAATTACATACACCGCACTCGCTAAGTGGTGCTTTTTCTTTATTTCTTGATGAACAAACAATAATATTTTGCTATTAAGGGCTGATATTCTTCATCACCCTGTATATTTTTTTTACACACAACCACCAAATATAATACGTAAGTGTTGCAAACATGATAAAGGGGAAAGTAAATCTATACATTACAACAAAAAATTTTAAAAAATGAAGTTAGTACCTGTTGTTATACATGAAGCAATTTAACCCTTGCAGGATTGATGAGACCACGTGACACTCATCCTAAGTAGAAAAAGTGTGTCTTCAAACATAATTTTCTTCAATTTTATTCAAAACTGTACTATTTAGTATTAATATGTTGTTAGGCAACATCTCAACCATAAAACATATGTCATTTTTCATATATATTATATTTTTGTGCTCTGCTCCTTACTACTATATACTAAAGGCTATATCTCCGAATCTTCTGCACATATTTTAACAAAATAAAGCTCAAATTGAAGAGCATTGCCCCTTTTATGATATGAGTGCAAGCAGAGTCCCCTACCGTAGACGGAGAGTTACCTTGTTCATATCAGATTTTTTACTGTTTAACTCTTTTTACAGAATATAACAGATTTTATCCCATAATATGTCACATTGCCTCATAACAATATGGCTGACAAATGACAACCGAGAAGCAAGAACGTGTACCATTCAGAATTACTTACCCCGCACTCGCTAAGTGGTGCTTTTTCTTTATTTCTTGATGAACAAACAATAATATTTTACTATTAAGGGTTTGAATTCTGCATCACCCTGTATATTTTATTACACACAACTACCAAATATACTACGTTGTGTTGCACACATGATAAAGGGGAAAGAAAATCTATACATTACAACAAAAAATTTTAAAAAATGAAGTTAGTACCTGTTGTTATAAATTAAGCAATTTAACCCTTGCAGGATTGATGAGACCACGTGACACTCATCCTAAGTAGAAAAAGTGTGTCTTCAAACAAAATTTTCTTCAATTTTCTTCAAAACTGTACTATTTAGTATAAATATGTTGTTAGAAAACATCTCAGCAATATAACATATGTCATTTTTCATATATATTATATTGTTGTGCATTGCTCCTAACTACTATATACTAAAGACAATATCTCCGAAACTTTTGAACATATTTTAACAAAATAAAGCTCAAATTGAAGAGCATTGCCCCTTTTATGACATGAGTGCCAGCAGAGTCCCCTCCGTAGAAGAAGAGTTACCTTGTATGTATCAAATTTTGTACTGTTTAACTCTCATTACAGAATATAACAGATTTTATCCCATAATATGTCTCATTGCCTCATAACAATATGGCTGACCAGTGACAACCGAGGAGTAAGAACTTGTACCATTCAGAACTACATACACCGCACTCGCTAAGTGGGGCTTTTTCTTTATTTCTTGATGAACAAACAATAATTTTTCGCTATTAAGGGCTGGAATTCTGCATCACCCTGTATATTTTTTTACCAACAACTACCAAATATACTACCTAAGTGTTGCACACATGATAAAGGGGAAAGAAAATCTATACATTACAACAAAGAATTTTAAAAAATGAAGTTATTACCTGTTGTTATACATGAAGCAATTTAACCCTTGCAGGATTGATGAGACCACGTGACACTCATCCTAAGTTGAAAAAGTATGTCTTCAAACACTATTTTCTTCAGTTTTCTTCAAAACTGTACTATTTGGTATAAATATATTGTTAGGCAACTTATCAACAATATAAAATATGTTATTTTTCATATATATTATATTGTTGTGCATTGCTCCTAACTACTATATACTAAAGGCTATATCTCCGAATCTTCTGCACATATTTTAACGAAATAAAAATCAAATTGAAGAATATTGCCCCTGTTATGATATGAGTGCCAGCACAGTCCCCTGTGGTAGAAGTAGAGTTACATTGTATATATCATATTTTCTACTGTTTAACTCTTTTTACAGAATATAACAGATTTTATCCCATAATATGTCTCATTGCCTCATAACAATATGGCTGACCAATGACAACGGAGAAGCAAGAACCTATACCATTCAGAATTACATACACCGCACTCGCTAAGTGGTGCTTTTTCTTTATTTCTTGATGAACAAACAATAATATTTTGCTATTAAGGGCTGATATTCTTCATCACCCTGTATATTTTTTTTACACACAACCACCAAATATAATACGTAAGTGTTGCAAACATGATAAAGGGGAAAGTAAATCTATACATTACAACAAAAAATTTTAAAAAATGAAGTTAGTACCTGTTGTTATACATGAAGCAATTTAACCCTTGCAGGATTGATGAGACCACGTGACACTCATCCTAAGTAGAAAAAGTGTGTCTTCAAACATAATTTTCTTCAATTTTATTCAAAACTGTACTATTTAGTATTAATATGTTGTTAGGCAACATCTCAACCATAAAACATATGTCATTTTTCATATATATTATATTTTTGTGCTCTGCTCCTTACTACTATATACTAAAGGCTATATCTCCGAATCTTCTGCACATATTTTAACAAAATAAAGCTCAAATTGAAGAGCATTGCCCCTTTTATGATATGAGTGCAAGCAGAGTCCCCTACCGTAGACGGAGAGTTACCTTGTTCATATCAGATTTTTTACTGTTTAACTCTTTTTACAGAATATAACAGATTTTATCCCATAATATGTCACATTGCCTCATAACAATATGGCTGACAAATGACAACCGAGAAGCAAGAACGTGTACCATTCAGAATTACTTACCCCGCACTCGCTAAGTGGTGCTTTTTCTTTATTTCTTGATGAACAAACAATAATATTTTACTATTAAGGGTTTGAATTCTGCATCACCCTGTATATTTTATTACACACAACTACCAAATATACTACGTTGTGTTGCACACATGATAAAGGGGAAAGAAAATCTATACATTACAACAAAAAATTTTAAAAAATGAAGTTAGTACCTGTTGTTATAAATTAAGCAATTTAACCCTTGCAGGATTGATGAGACCACGTGACACTCATCCTAAGTAGAAAAAGTGTGTCTTCAAACAAAATTTTCTTCAATTTTCTTCAAAACTGTACTATTTAGTATAAATATGTTGTTAGAAAACATCTCAGCAATATAACATATGTCATTTTTCATATATATTATATTGTTGTGCATTGCTCCTAACTACTATATACTAAAGACAATATCTCCGAAACTTTTGAACATATTTTAACAAAATAAAGCTCAAATTGAAGAGCATTGCCCCTTTTATGACATGAGTGCCAGCAGAGTCCCCTCCGTAGAAGAAGAGTTACCTTGTATGTATCAAATTTTGTACTGTTTAACTCTCATTACAGAATATAACAGATTTTATCCCATAATATGTCTCATTGCCTCATAACAATATGGCTGACCAGTGACAACCGAGGAGTAAGAACTTGTACCATTCAGAACTACATACACCGCACTCGCTAAGTGGGGCTTTTTCTTTATTTCTTGATGAACAAACAATAATTTTTCGCTATTAAGGGCTGGAATTCTGCATCACCCTGTATATTTTTTTACCAACAACTACCAAATATACTACCTAAGTGTTGCACACATGATAAAGGGGAAAGAAAATCTATACATTACAACAAAGAATTTTAAAAAATGAAGTTATTACCTGTTGTTATACATGAAGCAATTTAACCCTTGCAGGATTGATGAGACCACGTGACACTCATCCTAAGTTGAAAAAGTATGTCTTCAAACACTATTTTCTTCAGTTTTCTTCAAAACTGTACTATTTGGTATAAATATATTGTTAGGCAACTTATCAACAATATAAAATATGTTATTTTTCATATATATTATATTGTTGTGCATTGCTCCTAACTACTATATACTAAAGGCTATATCTCCGAATCTTCTGCACATATTTTAACGAAATAAAAATCAAATTGAAGAACATTGCCCCTGTTATGATATGAGTGCCAGCACAGTTCCCTGTGGTAGAAGGAGAGTTACATTGTATATATCATATTTTGTACTGTTTAACTCTTTTTACAGAATATAACAGATTTTATCCCATAATATGTCTCATTGCCTCATAACAATATGGCTGACCAATGACAACGGAGAAGCAAGAACCTATACCATTCAGAATTACATACACCGCACTCGCTAAGTGGTGCTTTTTCTTTATTTCTTGATGAACAAACAATAATATTTTGCTATTAAGGGCTGATATTCTTCATCACCCTGTATATTTTTTTTACACACAACCACCAAATATAATACGTAAGTGTTGCAAACATGATAAAGGGGAAAGTAAATCTATACATTACAACAAAAAATTTTAAAAAATGAAGTTAGTACCTGTTGTTATACATGAAGCAATTTAACCCTTGCAGGATTGATGAGACCACGTGTCACTCATCCTAAGTAGAAAAAGTGTGTCTTCAAACATAATTTTCTTCAATTTTATTCAAAACTGTACTATTTAGTATAAATATGTTGTTAGGCAACATCTCAACCATATAACATATGTCATTTTTCATATATATTATATTGTTGTGTGTTGCTCCTAACTACTATATACTAAAGGCTATATCTCCGAATCTTCTGCACATATTTTAACGAAATAAAAATCAAATTGTAGAGCATTGCCCCATTTATGATAAGAGTGTAAACAGAGTCCCCTACCGTAGAAGGAGAGTTACCTTGTATGTATCATATTTTGTGCTGTTTAACTCTCATTACAGAATGTAAAAGATTTTATCCCATAATATGTCTCATTGCCTCATAACAATATGGCTGACAAATGACAACCGAGAAGCAAGAACGTGTACCATTCAGAATTACTTACCCCGCACTTGCTAAGTGGTGCTTTTTCTTTATTTCTTGATGAACAAACAATAATATTTTACTATTAAGGGTTTGAATTCTGCATCACCCTGTATATTTTATTACACACAACTACCAAATATACTACGTTGTGTTGCACACATGATAAAGGGGAAAGAAAATCTATACATTACAACAAAAAATTTTAAAAAATGAAGTTAGTACCTGTTGTTATAAATTAAGCAATTTAACCCTTGCAGGATTGATGAGACCACGTGACACTCATCCTAAGTAGAAAAAGTGTATCTTCAAACAAACTTTTCTTCAATTTTCTTCAAAACTGTACTATTTGGTATAAATATGTTGTTAGAAAACATCTCAACAATATAACATATGTCATTTTTCATATATATTATATTGTTGTGCATTGCTCCTAACTACTATATACTAAAGACAATATCTCCGAAACTTTTGAACATATTTTAACAAAATAAAGCTCAAATTGAAGAGCATTGCCCCTTTTATGACATGAGTGCCAGCAGAGTCCCCTCCGTAGAAGAAGAGTTACCTTGTATGTATCAATTTTTGTACTGTTTAGCTCTCATTACAGAATATAACAGATTTTATCCCATAATATGTCTCATTGCCTCATAACAATATGGCTGACCAGTGACAACCGAGGAGTAAGAACTTGTACCATTCAGAACTACATACACCGCACTCGCTAAGTGGGGCTTTTTCTTTATTTCTTGATGAACAAACAATAATTTTTCGCTATTAAGGGCTGGAATTCTGCATCACCCTGTATATTTTTTTTACCAACAACTACCAAATATACTACCTAAGTGTTGCACACATGATAAAGGGGAAAGAAAATCTATACATTACAACGAAAAATTTTAAAAAATGAAGTTAGTACCTGTTGTTATACATGAAGCAATTTAACCCTTGCAGGATTGATGAGACCTAGTGACACTCATCCTAATTTGAAAAAGTATTTCTTCAAACACTATTTTCTTCAATTTTCTTCAAAACTGTACTATTTAGTATAAATATGTTGTTAGGCAACATCTCAACCATATAACATATGTCATTTTTCATATATATTATATTGTTGTGCGTTGCTCCTAACTACTATATACTAAAGGCTATATCTCCGAATCTTCTGCACATATTTTAACGAAATAAAAATCAAATTGTAGAGCATTGCCCCCTTTATGATAAGAGTGCAAACAGAGTCCCCTACCGTAGAAGGAGAGTTACCTTGTATGTATCATATTTTATGCTGTTTAACTCTCATTACAGAATATAACAGATTTTATCCCATAATATGTCTCATTGCCTCATAACAATATGGCTGACAAATGACAACCGAGAAGCAAGAACGTGTACCATTCAGAATTACTTACCCCGCACTCGCTAAGTGGTGCTTTTTCTTTATTTCTTGATGAACAAACAATAATATTTTACTATTAAGGGTTTGAATTCTGCATCACCCTGTATATTTTATTACACACAACTACCAAATATAGTACGTTGTGTTGCACACATGATAAAGGGGAAAGAAAATCTATACATTACAACAAAAAATTTTAAAAAATGAAGTTAGTACCTGTTGTTATAAATTAAGCAATTTAACCCTTGCAGGATTGATGAGACCACGTGACACTCATCCTAAGTAGAAAAAGTGTATCTTCAAACAAAATTTTCTTCAATTTTCTTCAAAACTGTACTATTTGGTATAAATATGTTGTTAGAAAACATCTCAACAATATAACATATGTCATTTTTCATATATATTATATTGTTGTGCATTGCTCCTAACTACTATATACTAAAGACAATATCTCCGAAACTTTTGAACATATTTTAACAAAATAAAGCTCAAATTGAAGAGCATTGCCCCTTTTATGACATGAGTGCCAGCAGAGTCCCCTCCGTAGAAGAAGAGTTACCTTGTATGTATCAATTTTTGTACTGTTTAGCTCTCATTACAGAATATAACAGATTTTATCCCATAATATGTTTCATTGCCTCATAACAATATGGCTGACTGTCGCGAATTCTGTCGAGGAATTTGAAGCTTAAAATATATAAAACGATAATCATGCCTGTTGTTCTGTATGGTTGTGAAACATGGTCGCTTACTCTGAGGGAAGAACATGGACTGAAAGTATTTGAGAACAGGATCCTGAGAAGAATATTCGGACCCAAGAGGAACGAGAATGGGGAATGGCGGAAGCTTCATAACGAGGAACTACATAGTTTATACGGTTTACCCAACATTGTTAGGGTCGTCAAGTCTAGGAGGCTTAGGTGGGCAGGTCATGTAGCTAGAATGGAAGAAAGTAGAAACGCTTTCAAAGCCTTAACTGGTAGACCCATAGGAAAACGACCATTAGGAAGACCTAGGCGCAGATGGGAGGACAATATTAAGATGGATCTCGCAGAGATAGGAATACAAAGTAGAAACTGGATGCAATTAGCTAAGGATAGAAGTCAGTGGAGAGCTTTTGTGAACGCGGCACTGAACCTCCGGGTTCCATAGGCCATAGAGTTAGTTAGTTAGTTAGTTAATATGTCTCATTGCCTCATAACAGTATGGCTGACCAATGACAACGGAGAAGCAAGAACCTATACCATTCAGAATTGCATACATCGCACTCGCTAAGTGGTGCTTTTTCTTTATTTCTTGATGAACAAACAATAATATTTTGCTATTAAGGGCTGATATTCTTCATCACCCTTGTGTATATTATTATAATTTTCTTCATAGTTATGCCAATTATAATTGGGGGCTTCGGTAATTGATTAGTACGTTTAATACTAGGAGCACCTGATATAGCATTCCCCCGTCTAAACAACATAAGATTCTGATTACTACCGCCCTCACTAACCCTACTATTAACAGGAAGAATTGTAGAGAGTGGTGCAGGAACAGGATGAACTGTATATCCCCCTCTTTCTAGAGCTATTGCTCACGCCGGAGCCTCTGTCGATCTTTCTATTTTCTCTCTCCATCTAGCCGTTGTATCCTCAATTCTTGGTGCAGTAAATTTTATTACAACTGTAATTAACATGCGAACTCCTGGAATAACCTTAGAACGAATACCATTATTTGTTTGATCTGTAGTAATTACTGCCGTATTGCTTCTTTTATCCCTTCCCGTGCTAGCAGGGGCTATTACAATGCTCTTAACTGATCGAAATGTTAATACCTCCTTCTTTGATCCTTCAGGAGGAGGAGATCCAATTTTATATCAACACCTATTCTGGTTCTTTGGTCATCCTGAAGTTTACATTTTAATTCTTCCAGGATTCGGTATAATTTCACATATTGTAACCCAAGAAAGTGGTAAAAAGGAAACTTTCGGTGTTTTAGGAATAATTTATGCAATACTAGCAATTGGATTCTTAGGATTTATTGTAAGGGCTCACCATATGTTCACTGTTGGCATAGACGTTGACACTCGCGCTTACTTTACTGCAGCCACAATAATCATTGCTGTTCCTACAGGAATTAAGGTATTTAGATGAATCGCCACACTTCATGGAGCACAAATAACTTATTCACCTTCAATCTTATGAACCTTAGGCTTCATTTTCCTTTTTACCGTAGGTGGCCTCACAGGAGTCGTACTTGCAAACTCATCTTTAGATATTGTTCTCCACGACACTTACTATGTAGTAGCACATTTTCACTATGTACTATCCATAGGTGCCGTATTCGCTATCATAGCGGGACTTATTCATTGATTTCCTTTATTTAGAGGAACAACAATAAACTCCACATGACTAAAAATTCAATTCTTAGTAATATTTATAGGAGTAAATATCACATTCTTCCCTCAACATTTTTTAGGACTAAGAGGAATACCACGTCGATATTCAGATTACCCAGACGCTTATACTACATGAAATATAGTATCAAGCATTGGCTCATTCCTCTCTTTCATCGCTGTCTTAGTACTTGTAATTATTATATGAGAAGCCTTCGCAAGAGCTCGACCAGTAATCTTTTCAGATCAACAAACAACATCTCTAGAGTGATTTCAAAACCTGCCCCCTGCAGAACATAGTTATGCAGAACTTCCCTTACTAACAAACTTCTAAGGTGGCAGATAAGTGCATTGGGCCTAAGCCCCAAATATAAGAATAATTGTCTTCCTTAGAAATGGCCATTTGAAATCAGCTAGGTCTTCAAGATGCAGCATCCCCTGTAATAGAACAAATAACATTTTTTCATGATCACACAATACTCATTGTGACCATAATTACAGTTCTTGTAGGCTATCTATTAGCCTCCCTTCTACCAAATACATATATTAACCGCAATTTGTTAGAAGGACAAACTCTAGAAACTATTTGAACAATCTTGCCTGCCATTACGCTAATCTTCATTGCTCTCCCATCCTTACGACTCTTATACCTACTGGATGAAATTCATCAACCAGCAATCACTCTTAAAACAATTGGGCATCAATGATACTGAAGTTATGAATACTCTGACTTCTCCTTAACAGAATTTGATTCTTACATAATCCCTATTAATGAAATAAATCCCAATTCATTTCGTCTATTAGATGTAGACAATCGTATTGTATTACCTATTAACATTGATATTCGTATCCTAATTACCGCCGCCGATGTTCTTCACTCATGGGCCATACCCGCCTTTGGTATTAAGGCGGATGCTACTCCAGGACGCTTAAATCAAGTAGCAGCCAACATTACACGTACAGGTCTATTCTTTGGTCAATGTTCAGAAATCTGTGGCGCAAATCACAGTTTCATACCAATTGTTGTTGAAGCCTGCCCTCACTCAGTATTCATTAAATGAATAACAAAAATAATACAAGAACTTTCATTGGATGGCTGAAAGTAAGCAATGGTCTCTTAAACCAAAAGATAGTAAAATAACAATTACTTCCAATGGAAAAATTAGTTAAATTATAACGTAAGCATGTCAAGCTTAAATTACTACTCAATAGTATTTTTCTATTCCACAAATATCGCCCCTAAAATGACTTATCTTATTTATTATATTTTCCTTATGTTACCTTCTATTTGCATCTATTATATATTTTAATTCAAATACCCCTGATCCTTCCTTAACTGACACTAATATTAAGAAGACAACTATAAATTGAAAGTGATAACAAACCTTTTTTCAACCTTTGATCCCTCTACTTCAATCATAAATATATCATTTAATTGACTTAGAACAGTAATTGGTCTTCTAATTATTCCAATCCCATTCTGATTCTTACCAGGACGACCAAACATTCTATGAAATAAAATTACCTTAACTCTCCATAAGGAATTCAAAACTATTCTTGGCCCTACTAGCTATCAAGGAAGAACCTTCCTATTTATTTCTTTATTCTCCTTCATCTTGTTTAACAATTTTATAGGTCTATTTCCCTATGTATTTACTAGCTCTAGTCATCTAACCTTCACATTAACTCTCGCCCTCCCTCTTTGAATAAGCTTCATAATCTATGGCTGAATCAATCACACCCAACACATATTTGCCCATCTCGTTCCTTCCGGGACCCCGGCCCCTCTCATACCATTCATAGTATGTATTGAAATAATTAGCAACATTATTCGGCCTGGAACTTTAGCTGTTCGATTAATAGCAAACATAATCGCAGGACATCTCCTCTTAACCTTACTAGGTAATACAGGCCCTTCTTTATCTCTCTCCATACTCTCTCTACTAATAATTGGACAAATTGCCCTCCTAATATTAGAATCTGCCGTCGCAGTAATTCAATCATATGTATTTGCAGTTCTAGTTACATTATACTCAAGAGAAGTTACTTATGTCAGCACCACAAAATCATCCCTATCACCTTGTTGATCAAAGCCCTTGGCCACTTACTGGGGCCTTAGGTGCCTTAATTACAACTACAGGACTTACTAAATGATTCCATCAATATGACCCCTCTCTATTTTTCCTAGGCATACTAATCACACTACTAACTATAATTCAATGATGACGAGATGTAACTCGAGAAGGAACATATCAAGGATTACACACTATGCAAGTTACATTAGGTCTTCGGTGAGGCATAATCTTATTTATTATTTCTGAAGTATTCTTTTTCGTCTCATTCTTCTGAGCCTTCTTCCATAGTAGATTAGCACCAACAGTAGAAATTGGATCTTTCTGACCTCCAGCAGGCATTGTACCATTTAACCCAATACACATTCCCCTTCTTAATACTGCAATTCTACTGGCCTCAGGAGTTACCGTAACATGAGCTCATCACAGACTAATAGAGGGCAACCACACCCAAGCCACACAAGGCCTACTACTTACAATCCTCCTAGGACTATATTTTACTGCTCTACAAGCATACGAATATTATGAAGCACCATTCACCATCGCAGATGCTGTTTACGGCTCAACATTTTTCATAGCAACAGGCTTCCACGGTCTCCACGTTATTATTGGTTCCACATTCCTAGCCACTTGCTTATTACGCCACCTTTTATCACATTTCTCTCCTACTCACCACTTTGGATTTGAAGCCGCTGCTTGATATTGACATTTTGTGGATGTAGTATGATTATTCCTTTACATCTCTATTTATTGATGAGGAGGTTAAGCCTATTTAATATATATAGTATATTTGACTTCCAATCAAAAAGATCATTAAATGAAATAGGCAATTAATACAGTCTTAACAACCGGCTTACTAACTATTATTATTTGTTTAATCGTTATAACCATTTCAACTCTTCTTTCTAAGAAAGTTATTAATGATCGAGAAAAAAACTCCCCCTTTGAGTGTGGATTTGATCCCAAATCTTCAGCCCGAATCCCTTTCTCCCTACGATTCTTCCTCATTGCCGTAATTTTTCTTATCTTCGACGTAGAAATCGCCCTTCTATTACCAATAACAATTACTATTAACAACACCAATACACTATCCTGATCCCTAGTTAGACTAGTATTCCTAGTAATCCTCCTAATAGGTCTTTATCACGAATGAAATCAAGGATCCTTAACATGAGCTGACTAATGGGACGGGATAATAGTTAACTATAATATTTGGTTTGCATCCAAAAGGTGTTGCTATCAACTTATCTCATAAGTAGGAAGCAAACGATTGCACTCAGTTTCGACCTGAGCCTTTGGCCTCTTAGCCCCTACTTGTTAGTTGAAGCCAAAAAGAGGCATTTCACTGTTAATGATATCATTGGGTTTATTCTCTACCCCAACTAAGGAGATGTGAAATTAATCAAGAAGAAGCTGCTAACTTTTATCTTTAGCGGGTTAGACCGTTAACATCTCTCAATATAAATAACATAACCCCCTTAGTATAAATATTACATTACCTTTTCGAGGTAAAAAAGAGAGTACTCTCAGGGAGTATTATTTAGAGAATATAATTCTTCTTAGTATCTTCAATACTATGCTTTCAATATAAGCTACCTAAATATACAAATATAAAGAAACAAAGGAAAATTGTAAAAAATAAAAAAAATTAATAAATACATTTTAAATAAATTGTCTTGTGATTGTTGAATTAACATTGAACCACCCTTAAAACTACTATATATGCCTTGAGCACCTAGACACTCTCTCCATCCTTGATCAATATTATTATAGTACACCCCCCCTATGTATAAAGGGAATTTAATAATATAATTTGTTGATAGGTAAGGTAAAAATCATATGCTTCCTATCATTGTAGAGTTAAAATAAAACTTCATACACATTAAAGGCTGTCCAATAGAATAACTTGATAGTAAGATACCAACTCACAAGCCTACAATACTCACAAGTAATGCACCTATTTTTAGGTATAAAGGTAAAACAACACAATTAACAGAAGGAAAAATTAATCAACTCAATGTTGCACCTCCTAAAATTGCTATCACTACTAATCCTAATATTCCCTTACACATAGTTCAACCTTCATTATCACTAATAGAATGAATATTAGTGCCCCCAAAGCCCTTACCTGTCAAATAAAATCTTAAACGTACTGAATAACATACAGTTAGGCCAGTAGAAAAAAATAATAAGAAAAAGCTGACTACATTAATTAAAGATAAAGAAGAAATCTCCAAAATTAAATCCTTAGAATAAAAGCCAGCTAAAAATGGTATTCCACATAAAGCCAAATTAGCTACATTTAAACAAGATAAAGTAAGGGGCATCTGACTTACAAGTGCTCCTATTCTGCGAATATCTTGTGTATCTCCCACACCATGAATAATCGCTCCCGCACATAAAAAAAGTAATGCCTTAAATAAAGCATGTGTCAATAGATGAAAAAAAGCTAATACTGGAAATCCCATGGATAAAATTATTATTATGAGACCAAGCTGACTTAGAGTAGATAAAGCAATAATCTTCTTCAAATCATATTCATAATTAGCACCAATACCAGCTATAAATATTGTCAGTCCTGATAATAAAAGTAATACATCGCCGGCATAAACACTTAATAAAACGTCTCTAAACCGAATTAACAAGTAAACCCCAACAGTCACAAGCGTAGAAGAATGTACTAATGCTGATACTGGTGTAGGAGCGGCTATTGCCGCCGGTAACCATGCAGAAAAAGGAATTTGTGCACTCTTTGTTATTGCAGCCAAAATAATTAAACTAGAGATAATTACTATTTCATTATTATTTAAAACTCTATGCAAATAAAAAACATAATTTCAACTTCCATAATTTAGTATTCAAGCAATAGCTAATAAAATTGCTACATCTCCAATACGATTAGAAAGCGCGGTTAACATGCCAGCATTATAAGATCGTACATTTTCATAATAAATAACTAAACAATACGAAACTAAGCCCAATCCATCTCATCCAAGGAGAATTCTAATTAAATTAGGGGAAATAATTAATAAAACTATTGAAAGAACAAATATTAATACAAGTATAATAAATCGATTAAGATACCGTTCGGATCCTATATACTGCCCACTGTAATAAATTACTATTCTAGAAATATAAAGTACAAATCTTATAAATATAAATGACATTCAATCAAATAGAAGAGTCATAACGATTTTATTTCTATTAAAAGAGATAACTTCTCACTCAATAAATACGCTATATCTATTAATTAAAAAGTTCAAACCTATAAGAAGTAAAAAAACACTCATTCTACTTAAAAGAGTAAAACTAGTCACACAAATTGAGAAAGGTCAAACCATGGCCTAAGGGCAATAAACCTTCTTTAGTTCCACAAACTAAAATTTTATTCTAAACTACTCAAGCATCTATAGCCATAGAAATCTCGGCCCGGCAAAAAAGATTAATAAATTTAAAGGTAATCAGTGTAACATCAATAATAAATACTCTCGTACACTTCCTCCTCAACAAGAATATAAATTAGAATAGGGCATTCCGTGTTGAGTATATGAATATAAATACAGTCTATAAGCGGCTCTAAAAAAAGATAGTAAGGCCAATCCTAACATACTCAACCAAGATCAGCCAACAATTCTATTTAATAAACTAATTTCTCCTAATAAATTTAATGTTGGTGGTGCCGCCATATTAGCAATTCTTAATAAAAATCATCAAAGCCCTAGACTCGGCATAAAAGATAATATTCCCCGATTAATTAACAGTCTTCGGCTCCCTAAACGCTCATAAGAAATATTTGCAAGACAAAATAAACCCGAAGAACATAGACCATGGGCAATTATTAGTGTAAGAGCACCTCTAAATCCTCATAATCCCATTGTTAATAATCCTATTAACACTAATCCTATATGAGCAACAGAAGAATAAGCAATTAAAGACTTTACATCAACCTGCCGTAGGCACACTAATCTAACCGATCAAATACCTACAACTCTAATACCAAACCAAATTAAATTTATACTTACAGCTACATTCTCTATAAAATATAGAATACGCAATAATCCATACCCTCCTAATTTCAATAAAACCCCCCAGTGTTGTATATTTTTTTTACACACAACCACCAAATATAATACGTAAGTGTTGCAAACATGATAAAGGGGAAAGTAAATCTATACATTACAACAAAAAATTTTAAAAAATGAAGTTAGTACCTGTTGTTATACATGAAGCAATTTAACCCTTGCAGGATTGATGAGACCACGTGACACTCATCCTAAGTAGAAAAAGTGTGTCTTCAAACATAATTTTCTTCAATTTTATTCAAAACTGTACTATTTAGTATAAATATGTTGTTAGGCAACATCTCAACCATATAACATATGTCATTTTTCATATATATTATATTTTTGTGCTTTGCTCCTAACTACTATATACTAAAGACAATATCTCCGAAACTTTTGAACATATTTTAACAAAATAAAGCTCAAATTGAAGAGCATTGCCCCTTTTATGACATGAGTGCCAGCAGAGTCCCCTCCGTAGAAGAAGAGTTACCTTGTATGTATCAATTTTTGTACTGTTTAGCTCTCATTACAGAATATAACAGATTTTATCCCATAATATGTCTCATTGCCTCATAACAATATGGCTGACCAGTGACAACCGAGGAGTAAGAACTTGTACCATTCAGAACTACATACACCGCACTCGCTAAGTGGGGCTTTTTCTTTATTTCTTGATGAACAAACAATAATTTTTCGCTATTAAGGGCTGGAATTCTGCATCACCCTGTATATTTTTTTACCAACAACTACCAAATATACTACCTAAGTGTTGCACACATGATAAAGGGGAAAGAAAATCTATACATTACAACGAAAAATTTTAAAAAATGAAGTTAGTACCTGTTGTTATACATGAAGCAATTTAACCCTTGCAGGATTGATGAGACCTAGTGACACTCATCCTAAGTTGAAAAAGTATGTCTTCAAACACTATTTTCTTCAATTTTCTTCAAAACTGTACTATTTAGTATAAATATGTTGTTAGGCAACATCTCAACCATATAACATATGTCATTTTTCATATATATTATATTTTTGTGCTTTGCTCCTAACTACTATATACTAAAGGCTATATCTCCAAAACTTGTGAACATATTTTAACAAAATAAAGCTCAAATTGAAGAGCATTGCCCCTTTTATGATATGAGTGGAAGCAGAGTCCCCTACCGTAGATGGAGAGTTACCTTGTTCATATCAAATTTTTTACTTTTTAACTCTTTTTACAGAATATAACAGATTTTATCCCATAATATGTCTAATTGCCTCATAACAATATGACTGACCAGTGACAACCGAGGAGTAAGAACGTGTACCATTCAGAACTACATACACTGCACTCGCTAAGTGGGGCTTTTTCTTTATTTCTTGATGAACAAACAATATATTTTCGCTATTAAGGGCTGGAATTCTGCATCACCCTGTATATTTTTTTACAAACAACTACCAAATATACTACCTAAGTGTTGCACACATGATAAAGGGGAAAGAAAATCTATACATTACAACAATAAATTTTAAAAAATGAAGTTAGTACCTGTTGTTATATATTAAGAAATTTAACCCTTGCAGGATCGATGAGACCACGTGACACTCATCCTATGTAGAAAAAGTGTGTCTTCAAACAAAATTTTCTTCAATTTTCTTCAAAACTGTACTGTTTGGTATAAATATGTTGTTAGAAAACATCTCAACAATATAACATATGTCATTTTTCATATATATTATATTGTTGTGCATTGCTCCTAACTACTATATACTAAAGACAATATCTCCGAAACTTTTGAACATATTTTAACAAAATAAAGCTCAAATCGAAGAGCATTGCCCCTTTTATGACATGAGTGCCAGCAGAGTCCCCTTCGTAGAAGAAGAGTTACCTTGTATGTATCAAATTTTGTACTGTTTAACTCTCATTACAGAATATAACAGATTTTATCCCATAATATGTCTCATTGCCTCATAACAATATGGCTGACCAGTGACAACCGAGGAGTAACAACTTGTACCATTCAGAACTACATACACCGCACTCGCTAAGTGGGGCTTTTTCTTCATTTCTTGATGAACAAACAATAATTTTTCGCTATTAAGGGCTGGAATTCTGCAACACCCCGTATATTTTTTTAGCAACAACTACCAAATATACTACCTAAGTGCTGCACACATGATAAAGGGGAAAGAAAATCTATACATTACAAAAAAGAATTTTAAAAAATGAAGTTAGTACCTGTTGTTATACATGAAGCAATTTCACCCTTGCAGGATTGATGAGACCACGTGACACTCATCCTAAGTTGAAAAAGTATGTCTTCAAACACTATTTTCTTCAGTTTTCTTCAAAACTGTACTATTTGGTATAAATATGTTGTTAGGCAACTTGTCAACAATATAAAATATGTTATTTTTCATATATATTATATTGTTGTGCATTGCTCCTAACTACTATATACTAAAGGCTATATCTCCGAATCTTCTGCACATATTTTAACGAAATAAAAATCAAATTGAAGAATATTGCCCCTGTTATGATATGAGTGCCAGCACAGTCCCCTGTGGTAGAAGGAGAGTTACATTGTATATATCATATTTTGTACTGTTTAACTCTTTTTACAGAATATAACAGATTTTATCCCATAATATGTCTCATTGCCTCATAACAATATGGCTGACCAATGACAACGGAGAAGCAAGAACCTATACCATTCGGAATTACATACACCGCACTCGCTAAGTGGTGCTTTTTCTTTATTTCTTGATGAACAAACAATAATATTTTGCTATTAAGGGCTGATATTCTTCATCACCCTGTATATTTTTTTTTACACACAACCACCAAATATAATACGTAAGTGTTGCACACATGATAAAGGGGAAAGAAAATCTATACATTACAACAAAAGATTTTAAAAAATGAAGTTAGTACCTGTTGTTATAAATTAAGCAATTTAACACTTGCAGGATTGATGAGACCAAGTGACACTCATCCTAAGTAGAAAAAGTGTGTCTTCAAACAAAATTTTCTTCAATTTTCTTCAAAACTGTACTATTTGGTATAAATATGTTGTTAGAAAACATCTCAACAATATAACATATGTCATTTTTCATATATATTATAATGTTGTGCATTGCTCCTAACTACTATATACTAAAGACAATATCTCCGAAACTTTTGAACATATTTTAACAAAATAAAGCTCAAATTGAAGAGCATTGACCTTTTTATGACATGAGTGCCAGCAGAGTCCCCTCCGTAGAAGAAGAGTTACCTTGTATGTATCAATTTTTGTACTGTTTAGCTCTCATTACAGAATATAACAGATTTTATCCCATAATATGTCTCATTGCCTCATAACAATATGGCTGACCAGTGACAACCGAGGAGTAAGAACTTGTACCATTCAGAACTACATACACCGCACTCGCTACGTGGGGCTTTTTCTTTATTTCTTGATGAACAAACAATAATTTTTCGCTATTAAGGGCTGGAATTCTGCATCACCCTGTATATTTTTTTACCAACAACTACCAAATATACTACCTAAGTGTTGCACACATGATAAAGGGGAAAGAAAATCTATACATTACAACGAAAAATTTTAAAAAATGAAGTTAGTACCTGTTGTTATACATGAAGCAATTTAACCCTTGCAGGATTGATGAGACCTAGTGACACTCATCCTAAGTTGAAAAAGTATGTCTTCAAACACTATTTTCTTCAATTTTCTTCAAAACTGTACTATTTAGTATAAATATGTTGTTAGGCAACATCTCAACCATATAACATATGTCATTTTTCATATATATTATATTGTTGTGCGTTGCTCCTAACTACTATATACTAAAAGCTATATCTCCGAATCTTCTGCACATATTTTAACGAAATAAAAATCAAATTGTAGAGCATTGCCCCCTTTATGATAAGAGTGCAAACAGAGTCCCCTACCGTAGAAGGAGAGTTACCTTGTATGTATCATCTTTTGTGCTGTTTAACTCTCATTACAGAATGTAAAAGATTTTATCCCATAATATGTCTCATTGCCTCATAACAATATGGCTGACAAATGACAACCGAGAAGCAAGAACGTGTACCATTCAGAATTACTTACCCCGCACTCGCTAAGTGGTGCTTTTTCTTTATTTCTTGATGAACAAACAATAATATTTTACTATTAAGGGTTTGAATTCTGCATCACCCTGTATATTTTATTACACACAACTACCAAATATACTACGTTGTGTTGCACACATGATAAAGGGGAAAGAAAATCTATAAATTACAAAAAAAAAATTTAAAAAATGAAGTTAGTACCTGTTGTTATAAATTAAGCAATTTAACCCTTGCAGGATTGATGAGACCACGTGACACTCATCCTAAGTAGAAAAAGTGTGTCTTCAAACAAAAATTTCTTCAATTTTCTTCAAAACTGTACTATTTGGTATAAATATGTTGTTAGAAAACATCTCAACAATATAACATATGTCATTTTTCATATATATTATATTGTTGTGCATTGCTATTAACTACTATATACTAAAGGCTATATCTCCGAATCTTCTGCACATATTTTAACGAAATAAAAATCAAATTGAAGAATATTGCCCCTGTTATGATATGAGTGCCAGCACAGTCCCCTGTGGTAGAAGGATAGTTACATTGTATATATCATATTTTGTACTGTTTAACTCTTTTTACAGAATATAACAGATTTTATCCCATAATATGTATCATTGCCTCATAACAATATGGCTGACCAATGACAACGCAGAAGCAAGACCGTATACCATTCAGAATTACATACACCGCAATCGCTAAGTGGTGCTTTTTCTTTATTTCTTGATGAACAAACAATAATATTTTGCTATTAAGGGCTGAAATT
Organism: Thermobia domestica; assembly: GCF_964235325.1. Taxonomy (NCBI): domain Eukaryota; kingdom Metazoa; phylum Arthropoda; class Insecta; order Zygentoma; family Lepismatidae; genus Thermobia; species Thermobia domestica. The sequence continues at coordinate 183,444,989 of NC_137460.1, read as the reverse complement.
CTGCATCACCCTGTATATTTTTTTACACACAACCACCAAATATAATACGTAAGTGTTGCACACATGATAAAGGGGAAAGTAAATCTATACATTACAACAAAAAATTTTAAAAAATGAAGTTAGTACCTGTTGTTATACATGAAGCAATTTAACCCTTGCAGGATTAATGAGACCACGTGACACTCATCCTAAGAAGAAAAAGTGTGTCTTCAAACATAATTTTCTTCAATTTTATTCAAAACTGTACTATTTAGTATAAATATGTTGTTAGGCAACATCTCAACCATATAACATATGTCATTTTTCACATATATTATATTTTTGTGCCTTGCTCCTAACTAATATATACTAAAGGCTATATCTCCAAAACTTGTGAACATATTTTAACAAAATAAAGCTCAAATTGAAGAGCATTGCCCCTTTTATGATATGAGTGCAAGCAGAGTCCCCTACCGTAGACGGAGAGTTACCTTGTTCATATCAGATTTTTTACTGTATAACTCTTTTTACAGAATATAACAGATTTTATCCCATAATATGTCTAATTGCCTAATAACAATATGACTGGCCAGTGACAACCAAGGAGTAAGAACTTGTACCATTCAGAACTACATACACCGCACTCGCTAAGTGGGGCTTTTTCTTTATTTCTTGATGAACAAACAATAATTTTTCGCTATTAAGGGCTGGAATTCTGCATCACCCTGTATATTTTTTTACCAACAACTACCAAATATACTACCTAAGTGTTGCACACATGATAAAGCGGAAAGAAAATCTATACATTACAACGAAAAATTTTAAAAAATGAAGTTAGTACCTGTTGTTATACATGAAGCAATTTAACCCTTGCAGGATTGATGAGACCTAGTGACACTCATCCTAAGTTGAAAAAGTATTTCTTCAAACACTATTTTCTTCAATTTTCTTCAAAACTGTACTATTTAGTATAAATATGTTGTTAGGCAACATCTCAACCATATAACATATGTCATTTTTCATATATATTATATTGTTGTGCGTTGCTCCTAACTACTATATACTAAAGGCTATATCTCCGAATCTTCTGCACATATTTTAACGAAATAAAAATCAAATTGTAGAGCATTGCCCTCTTTATGATAAGAGTGCAAACAGAGTCCCCTACCGTAGAAGGAGAGTTACCTTGTATGTATCGTATTTTATGCTGTTTAACTCTCATTACAGAATGTAAAAGATTTTATCCCATAATATGTCTCATTGCCTCATAACAATATCCTCCTGACGCCCAGAGGAAATCGTCTACATGAAGCAGGAGGAACCTTTACTGTTGTACAATTGCACACCATAAGTCGCTTCTGCTATTGTTTGTCTACCGAAGCAAAATTTGAAGTGTAGAAACTATCCTACAAAAGGTTTCAACTCGAGATATCCGCAGGAACGAACGTGCAAATGTCGTCATTTTTTGTAGAGCTGGCTCTACGCGGGGTGTCAGGAGGTTAAGGCTGACAAATGATAACCGAGAAGCAAGAAAGTGTACCATTCAGAATTACTTACCCCGCACTCGCTAAGTGGTGCTTTTTCTTTATTTCTTGATGAACAAACAATAATATTGTACTATTAAGAGTTTGAATTCTGCATCACCCTGTATATTTTAATACACACAACTACCAAATATACTACGTTGTGTTGCACACATGATAAAGGGGAAAGAAAATCTATACATTACAACAAAAAATTTTAAAAAATGAAGTTAGTACCTGTAGTTATAAATTAAGCAATTTAACCCTTGCAGGATTGATGAGACCACGTGACACTCATCCTAAGTAGAAAAAGTGTGTCTTCAAACAAAATTTTCTTCAATTTTCTTCAAAACTGTACTATTTGGTATAAATATGTTGTTAGAAAACATCTCAACAATATAACATATGTCATTTTTCATATATATTATATTGTTGTGCATTGCTCCTAACTACTATATACTAAAGACAATATCTCCGAAACTTTTGAACATATTTTAACAAAATAAAGCTCAAATTGAAGAGCATTGCCCCTTTTATGACATGAGTGCCAGCAGGGTCCCCTCCGTAGAAGAAGAGTTACCTTGTATGTATCAAATTTTGTACTGTTTAACTCTCATTACAGAATATAACAGATTTTATCCCATAATATGTCTCATTGCCTCATAACAATATGGCTGACCAATGACAACGGAGAAGCAAGAACCTGTACCATTCAGAATTACATACACCGCACTCGCTAAGTGGTGCTTTTTCTTTATTTCTTGATGAACAAACAATAATATTTTGCTATTAAGAGCTGATATTCTTCATCACCCTGTATATTTTTTTTACACACAACCACCAAATATAATACGTAAGTTTTGCAAACATGATAAAGGGGAAAGTAAATCTATACATTACAACAAAAAATTTTAAAAAATGAAGTTAGTACCTGTTGTTATACATGAAGCAATTTAACCCTTGCAGGATTGATGAGACCACGTGACACTCATTCTAAATAGAAAAAGTGTGTCATCAAACATAATTTTCTTCAATTTTATTCAAAACTGTACTATTTAGTATAAATATGTTGTTAGGCAAAATCTCAACCATATAACATATGTCATTTTTCATATTTATTATATTGTTGTGCGTTGCTCCTAACTACTATATACTAGAGGCTATATCTCCGAATCTTCTGCACATATTTTAACGAAATAAAAATCAAATTGTAGAGCATTGCCCCCTTTATGATAAAAGTGCAAACAGAGTCCCCTACCGTAGAAGGAGAGTTACCTTGTATGTATCATATTTTGTGCTGTTTAACTCTCATTACAGAATGTAAAAGATTTTATCCCATAATATGTCTCATTGCCTCATAACAATATGGCTGACAAATGACAACCGAGAAGCAAGAACGTGTACCATTCAGAATTACTTACGACGCACTCGCTAAGTGGTGCTTCTTTTTAATTTCTTGATAAACAAACAATAAAATTATACTATTAAGGGTTTGAATTCTGCATCACCCTGTATATTTTATTACACACAACTACCAAATATACTACGTTGTGTTGCACACATGATAATGGGGAAAGAAAATCTATACATTACAACAAAGAATTTTAAAAAATGAAGTTAGTATCTGTTGTTATACATGAAGCAATTTAACCCTTGCAGGATTGATGAGACCACGTGACACTCATCCTAAGTTGAAAAAGTATGTCTTCAAACACTATTTTCTTCAATTTTCTTCAAAACTGTACTATTTGGTATAAATATGTTGTTAGGCAACTTGTCAACAATATAAAATATGTTATTTTTCATATATATTATATTTTTGTGCTCTGCTCCTAACTACTATATACTAAAGGCTATATCTCCAAAACTTGTGAACATATTTTAACAACATAAAACTGAAATTGAAGAGCTACCTCCTTTTATGATACGAGTGCAAGCAGAGTCCCCTACCGTACATGGAGAATTACCTTGTTCATATAAGATTTTGCACTGTTTAACTCTTTTTACAGAATATAACAGGTTTTATCCCATAATATGTCTAATTGCCTCATAACAATATGGCTGACCAATGACAACCGAGAAGCAAGAACGTGTACCATTCAGAATTACTTACCCCGCACTCGCTAAGTGGTGCTTCTTTTTAATTTCTTGATGAACAAACAATAAAATTATACTATTAAGGGTTTGAATTCTGCATCACCCTGTATATTTTATTACACACAACTACCAAATATACTACGTTGTGTTGCACACATGATAATGGGGAAAGAAAATCTATACATTACAACAATAAATTTTAAAAAATGAAGTTAGTACCTGTTGTTATAAATTAAGCAATTTAACCCTTGCAGGATTGATGAGACCACGTGACACTCATCCTAAGTAGAAAAAGTGTGTCTTCAAACAAAATTTTCTTCAATTTTCTTCAAAACTGTACTATTTGGTATAAATATGTTGTTAGAAAACATCTCAACAATATAACATATGTCATTTTTCATATATATTATATTGTTGTGCATTGCTCCTAACTACTATATACTAAAGACAATATCTCCGGAACTTTTGAACATATTTTAACAAAATAAAGCTCAAATTGAAGAGCATTGCCCCTTTTATGAAACGAGTACAAGCAGAGTCCCCTACCGTAGATGGAGAATTACCTTGTTCATATAAGATTTTCTACTGTTTAACTGTTTTTACAGAATATAACAGGTTTTATCCCATAATATGTCTAATTAGCTCATAACAATATGGCTGACCAATGACAACCGAGAAGTAGGAAGGTGTACCATTCAGAATTACATACAGCGCACTCGCTAAGTGGTGCTTTTTCTTTATTTCTTGATGAACAAACAATAATATTTTGCTATTAAGGGCTGGAATTCTGCATCACCCTGTATATTTTATTACACACAACTACCAAATATACTACGTTGTGTTGCACACATGATAATGGGGAAAGAAAATCTATACATTACAACAATAAATTTTAAAAAATGAAGTTAGTACCTATTTTTAAACATGAAGCAATTTAACCCTTGCAGGATTGAGGAGACCACGTGACACTCATCCTAAGTAGAAATAGTATGTCTTCAAACACTATTTTCTTCAATTTTCTTCAAAACTATACTATTTGGTATAAATATTTTTTTAGGCAACATCTCAACAATATAACATATGTCATTTTTCATATATATTATATTGTTGTGCATTGCTCCTAACTACTATATACTAAAGACAATATCTCCGAAACTTTTGAACATATTTTAACAAAATAAAGCTCAAATTGAAGAGCATTGCCCCTTTTATGACATGAGTGCCAGCAGAGTCCCCTCCGTAGAAGAAGAGTTACCTTGTATGTATCAAATTTTGTACTGTTTAACTCTCATTACAGAATATAACAGATTTTATCCCATAATATGTCTCATTGCCTCATAACAATATGGCTAACCAGTGACAACCGAGGAGTAAGAACTTGTACCATTCAGAACTACATACACCGCACTCGCTAAGTGGGGCTTTTTCTTTATTTCTTGATGAAAAAACAATAATTTTTCGCTATTAAGGGCTGGAATTCTGCATCACCCTGTATATTTTTTTACCAACAACTACCAAATATACTACCTAAGTGTTGCACACATGATAAACGGGAAAGAAAATCTATACATTACAACGAAAAATTTTAAAAAATTAAGTTAGTACCTGTTGTTATACATGAAGCAATTTAACCCTTGCAGGATTGATGAGACCACGTGACACTCATCCTAAGTTGAAAAAGTATGTCTTCAAACACTATTTTCTTCAATTTTCTTCAAAACTGTACTATTTAGTATAAATATGTTGTTAGGCAACATCTCAACCATATAACATATATCATTTTTCATATATATTATATTGTTGTGCGTTGCTCCTAACTACTATATACTAAAGGCTATATCTCCGAATCTTCTGCATATATTTTAACGAAATAAAAATCAAATTGTAGAGCATTGCTCCCTTTATGATAAGAGTGCAAACAGAGTCCTCTACCGTAGAAGGAGAGTTACCTTGTATGTATCATATTTTGTGCTGTTTAACTCTCATTATAGAATGTAAAAGATTTTATCCCATAATATGTCTCATTGCCTCATAACAATATGGCTGACAAATGACAACCGAGAAGCAAGAACGTGTACCATTCAGAATTACATACAGCGCACTCGCTAAGTGGTGCTTTTTCTTTATTTCTTGATGAACAAACAATAATTTTTTATTATTAAGGTTTGGAATTCTGCGTCACCTTGTATATTTTTTTACACACAACTACCAAATATACTACGTAAGTGTTGCACACATGATAAAGGGGAAAGGAAATCTATACATTATACAAAAAATTTAAAAAATGAAGTTAGTACTTGTTGTTATAAATTAAGCAATTTAACCCTTGAAGGATTGATGAGACCACGTGACACTCATCCTAAGTAGAAAAAGTGTGTCTTCAAACAAAATTTTCTCCAATTTTCTTCAAAACTGTACTATTTGCTATAAATATGTTGTTAGAAAACATCTCAACAATATAACATATGTCATTTTTCATATATATTATATTGTTGTGCATTGCTCCTAACTACTATATACTAAAGACAATATCTCCGAAACTTTTGAACATATTTTAACAAAATAAAGCTCAAATTGAAGAGCATTGCCCCTTTTATGACATGAGTGCCAGCAGAGTCCCCTCCGTAGAAGAAGAGTTACCTTGTATGTATCAAATTTTGTACTGTTTAACTCTCATTACAGAATATAACAGATTTTATCCCATAATATGTCTCATTGCCTCATAACAATATGGCTGACCAGTGACAACCGAGGAGTAAGAACTTGTACCATTCAGAACTACATACACCGCACTCGCTAAGTCGGGCTTTTTCTTTATTTCTTCATGAACAAACAATAATTTTTTATTATTAAGGTTTGGAATTCTGCGTCACCATGTATATTTTTTTACACACAACTACCAAATATACTACCTAAGTGTTGCACACATGATAAAGGGGAAAGAAAATCTATACATTACAACAAAGAATTTTAAAAAATGAAGTTAGTATCTGTTGTTATACATGAAGCAATTTAACCCTTGCATTATTGATGAGACCACGTGACACTCATCCTAAGTTGAAAAAGTATGTCTTCAAACACTATTTTCTTCAATTTTCTTCAAAACTGTACTATTTGGTATAAATATGTTGTTAGGCAACTTGTCAACAATATAAAATATGTTATTTTTCATATATATTATATTTTTGTGCTCTGCTCCTAACTACTATATACTAAAGGCTATATCTCCAAAACTTGTGAACATATTTTAACAACATAAAACTGAAATTGAAGAGCTACCTCCTTTTATGATACGAGTGCAAGCAGAGTCCCCTACCGTACATGGAGAATTACCTTGTTCATATAAGATTTTGCACTGTTTAACTCTTTTTACAGAATATAACAGGTTTTATCCCATAATATGTCTAATTGCCTCATAACAATATGGCTGATCAATGACAACCGAGAAGTAAGAACGTGTACCATGCAGAATTACATACAGCGCACTCGCTAAGTGGTGCATTTTCTTTATTTCTTGATGAACAAACAATAATTTTTCGCTATTAAGGGCTGGAATTCTGCATCACCCTGTATATTTTATTACACACAACTACCAAATATACTACGTTGTGTTGCACACATGATAAAGGGGAAAGAAAATCTATACATTACAACGAAAAATATTAAAAAATGAAGTTAGTACCTGTTGTTATACATGAAGCAATTTAACCCTTGCAGGATTGATGAGACCTAGTGACACTAATCCTAAGTTGAAAAAGTATGTCTTCAAACACTATTTTCTTCAATTTTCTTCAAAACTGTACTATTTAGTATAAATATGTTGTTAGGCAACATCTCAACCATATAACATATGTCATTTTTCATATATATTATATTGTTGTGCGTTGCTCCTAACTACTATATACTAAAGGCTATATCTCCGAATCATCTGCACATATTTTAACGAAATAAAAATCAAATTGTAGAGCATTGCCCCTTTTATGACATGAGTGCCAGCAGAGTCCCCTCCGTAGAAGAACAGTTACCTTGTATGTATCAAATTTTGTGCTGTTTAACTCTCATTACAGAATATAACAGATTTTATCCCATAATATGTCTCATTGCCTCATAACAATATGGCTGACAAACGACAACCGAGAAGCAAGAACGTGTACCATTCAGAATTACTTACCCCGCACTCGCTAAGTGGTGCTTTTTCTTTATTTCTTGATGAACAAACAATAATTTTTCGCTATTAAGGGCTGGAATTCTGCATCACCCTGTATATTTTTTTTACCAACAACTACCAAATATACTACCTAAGTGTTGCACACATGATAAAGGGGAAAGAAAATCTATACATTACAACAAAGAATTTTAAAAAATGAAGTTAGTATCTGTTGTTATACATGAAGCAATTTAACCCTTGCAGGATTGATGAGACCACGTGACACTCATCCTAAGTTGAAAAAGTATGTCTTCAAACACTATTTTCTTCAATTTTCTTCAAAACTGTACTATTTAGTATAAATATGTTGTTAGGCAACATCTCAACCATATAACATATGTCATTTTTAATATATATTATATTTTTGTGCTTTGCTCCTAACTACTATATACTAAAGGCTATATCTCCAAAACTTGTGAACATATTTTAACAAAATAAAGCTCAAATTGAAGAATATTGCCCCTTTTATGAAACGAGTACAAGCAGAGTCCCCTACCGTAGAAGGAGAGTTACATTGTATATATCATATTTTGTACTGTTTAACTCTTTTTACAGAATATAACAGATTTTATCCCATAATATGTCTCATTGCCTCATAACAATATGGCTGACCAATGACAACGGAGAAGTAAGAACGTGTACCATTCAGAATTACATACAGCGCACTCGCTAAGTGGTGCTTTTTCTTTATTTCTTGATGAACAAACAATAATTTTTTATTATTAAGGTTTGGAATTCTGCGTCACCATGTATATTTTTTTACACACAACTACCAAATATACTACGTAAGTGTTGCACACATGATAAAGGGGAAAGGAAATCTATACATTATACAAAAAATTTAAAAAATGAAGTTAGTACTTGTTGTTATAAATTAAGCAATTTAACCCTTGAAGGATTGATGAGACCACGTGACACTCATCCTAAGTAGAAAAAGTGTGTCTTCAAACAAAATTTTCTTCAATTTTCTTCAAAACTGTACTATTTGGTATAAATATGTTGTTAGAAAACATCTCAACAATATAACATATGTCATTTTTCATATATATTATATTGTTGTGCATTGCTCCTAACTACTATATACTAAAGACAATATCTCCGAAACTTTTGAACATATTTTAACAAAATAAAGCTCAAATTGAAGAGCATTGCCCCTTTTATGACATGAGTGCCAGCAGAGTCCCCTCCGTAGAAGAAGAGTTACCTTGTATGTATCAAATTTTGTACTGTTTAACTCTCATTACAGAATATAACAGATTTTATCCCATAATATGTCTCATTGCCTCATAACAATATGGCTGACCAGTGACAACCGAGGAGTAAGAACTTGTACCATTCAGAACTACATACACCGCACTCGCTAAGTCGGGCTTTTTCTTTATTTCTTCATGAACAAACAATAATTTTTTATTATTAAGGTTTGGAATTCTGCGTCACCATGTATATTTTTTTACACACAACTACCAAATATACTACCTAAGTGTTGCACACATGATAAAGGGGAAAGAAAATCTATACATTACAACAAAGAATTTTAAAAAATGAAGTTAGTATCTGTTGTTATACATGAAGCAATTTAACCCTTGCATTATTGATGAGACCACGTGACACTCATCCTAAGTTGAAAAAGTATGTCTTCAAACACTATTTTCTTCAATTTTCTTCAAAACTGTACTATTTGGTATAAATATGTTGTTAGGCAACTTGTCAACAATATAAAATATGTTATTTTTCATATATATTATATTTTTGTGCTCTGCTCCTAACTACTATATACTAAAGGCTATATCTCCAAAACTTGTGAACATATTTTAACAACATAAAACTGAAATCGAAGAGCTACCTCCTTTTATGATACGAGTGCAAGCAGAGTCCCCTACCGTACATGGAGAATTACCTTGTTCATATAAGATTTTGCACTGTTTAACTCTTTTTACAGAATATAACAGGTTTTATCCCATAATATGTCTAATTGCCTCATAACAATATGGCTGATCAATGACAACCGAGAAGTAAGAACGTGTACCATTCAGAATTACATACAGCGCACTCGCTAAGTGGTGCATTTTCTTTATTTCTTGATGAACAAACAATAATTTTTCGCTATTAAGGGCTGGAATTCTGCATCACCCTGTATATTTTTTTTACCAACAACTACCAAATATACTACCTAAGTGTTGCACACATGATAAAGGGGAAAGAAAATCTATACATTACAACGAAAAATTTTAGAAAATGAAGTTAGTACCTGTTGTTATACATGATGCAATTTAACCCTTGCAGGATTGATGAGACCACGTGACACTCATCCTAAGTTGAAAAAGTATGTCTTCAAACACTATTTTCTTCAATTTTCTTCAAAACTGTACTATTTAGTATAAATATGTTGTTAGGCAACTTGTCAACAATATAAAATATGTTATTTTTCAAATATATTATATTGTTGTGCATTGCTCCTAACTACTATATACTAAAGGCTGTATCTCCGAATCTTCTGCACATATTTTAACGAAATAAAAATCAAATTGAAGAATGTTGCCCCTGATATGATATGAGTGCCAGCACAGTCCTCTGTGGTAGAAGGAGAGTTACATTGTTCATATCAAATTTTTTACTGTTTAACTCTTTTTACAGAATATAACAGATTTTATCCCATAATATGTCTCATTGCCTCATAACAATATGACTGACCAGTGACAACCGAGGAGTAAGAACCTATACCATTCAGAACTACATACACCGCACTCGCTAAGTGGGGCTTTTTCTTTATTTCTTGATGAACAAACAATATATTTTCGCTATTAAGGGCTGGAATTCTGCATCACCCTGTATATTTTTTTACCAACAACTACCAAATATACTACCTAAGTGTTGCACACATGATAAAGGGGAAAGAAAATCTATACATTACAACGAAAAATTTTAAAAAATGAAGTTAGTACCTGTTGTTATACATGAAGCAATTTAACCCTTGCAGGATTGATGAGACCACGTGACACTCATCCTAACTGGAAAAAGTATGTCTTCAAACACTATTTTCTTCAATTTTCTTCAAAACTGTACTATTTAGTATAAATATGTTGTTAGGCAACATCTCAACCATATAACATATGTCATTTTTCATATATATTATATTGTTGTGCGTTGCTCCTAACTACTATATACTAAAGGCTATATCTCCGAATCTTCTGCACATATTTTAACGAAATAAAAATCAAATTGTAGAGCATTGCCCCCTTTATGATAAGAGTGCAAACAGAGTCCCCTACCGTAGAAGGAGAGTTACCTTGTATGTATCATATTTTATGCTGTTTAACTCTCATTACAGAATGTAAAAGATTTTATCCCATAATATGTCTCATTGCCTCATAACAATATGGCTGACAAATGACAACCGAGAAGCAAGAACGTGTACCATTCAGAATTACTTACCCCGCACTCGCTAAGTGGTGCTTTTTCTTTATTTCTTGATGAACAAACAATAATATTTTTCTATTAAGGGTTTGAATTCTGCATCACCCTGTATATTTTATTACACACAACTACCAAATATAGTACGTTGTGTTGCACACATGATAAAGGGGAAAGAAAATCTATACATTACAAAAAAAAATTTAAAAAAATGAAGTTAGTATCTGTTGTTATACATGAAGCAATTTAACCCTTGCAGGATTGATGAGACCACGTGACACTCATCCTAAGTTGAAAAAGTATGTCTTCAAACACTATTTTCTTCAATTTTCTTCAAAACTGTACTATTTAGTATAAATATGTTGTTAGGCAACATCTCAACCATATAACATATGTCATTTTTAATATATATTATATTTTTGTGCTTTGCTCCTAACTACTATATACTAAAGGCTATATCTCCAAAACTTGTGAACATATTTTAACAAAATAAAGCTCAAATTGAAGAATATTGCCCCTTCTATGAAACGAGTACAAGCAGGGTCCCCTACCGTAGAAGGAGAGTTACATTGTATATATCATATTTTGTACTGTTTAACTCTTTTTACAGAATATAACAGATTTTATCCCATAATATGTCTCATTGCCTCATAACAATATGGCTGACCAATGACAACGGAGAAGTAAGAACGTGTACCATTCAGAATTACATACAGCGCACTCGCTAAGTAGTGCTTTTTCTTTATTTCTTGATGAACAAACAATAATTTTTTATTATTAAGGTTTGGAATTCTGCGTCACCATGTATATTTTTTTACACACAACTACCAAATATACTACGTAAGTGTTGCACACATGATAAAGGGGAAAGGAAATCTATACATTATACAAAAAATTTAAAAAATGAAGTTAGTACTTGTTGTTATAAATTAAGCAATTTAACCCTTGAAGGATTGATGAGACCACGTGACACTCATCCTAAGTAGAAAAAGTGTGTCTTCAAACAAAATTTTCTTCAATTTTCTTCAAAACTGTACTATTTGGTATAAATATGTTGTTAGAAAACATCTCAACAATATAACATATGTCATTTTTCATATATATTATATTGTTGTGCATTGCTCCTAACTACTATATACTAAAGACAATATCTCCGAAACTTTTGAACATATTTTAACAAAATAAAGCTCAAATTGAAGAGCATTGCCCCTTTTATGACATGAGTGCCAGCAGAGTCCCCTCCGTAGAAGAAGAGTTACCTTGTATGTATCAAATTTTGTACTGTTTAACTCTCATTACAGAATATAACAGATTTTATCCCATAATATGTCTCATTGCCTCATAACAATATGGCTGACCAGTGACAACCGAGGAGTAAGAACTTGTACCATTCAGAACTACATACACCGCACTCGCTAAGTCGGGCTTTTTCTTTATTTCTTCATGAACAAACAATAATTTTTTATTATTAAGGTTTGGAATTCTGCGTCACCATGTATATTTTTTTACACACAACTACCAAATATACTACCTAAGTGTTGCACACATGATAAAGGGGAAAGAAAATCTATACATTACAACAAAGAATTTTAAAAAATGAAGTTAGTATCTGTTGTTATACATGAAGCAATTTAACCCTTGCATTATTGATGAGACCACGTGACACTCATCCTAAGTTGAAAAAGTATGTCTTCAAACACTATTTTCTTCAATTTTCTTCAAAACTGTACTATTTGGTATAAATATGTTGTTAGGCAACTTGTCAACAATATAAAATATGTTATTTTTCATATATATTATATTTTTGTGCTCTGCTCCTAACTACTCTATACTAAAGGCTATATCTCCAAAACTTGTGAACATATTTTAACAACATAAAACTGAAATTGAAGAGCTACCTCCTTTTATGATATGAGTGCAAGCAGAGTCCCCTACCGTACATGGAGAATTACCTTGTTCATATAAGATTTTGCACTGTTTAACTCTTTTTACAGAATATAACAGGTTTTATCCCATAATATGTCTAATTGCCTCATAACAATATGGCTGATCAATGACAACCGAGAAGTAAGAACGTGTACCATTCAGAATTACATACAGCGCACTCGCTAAGTGGTGCATTTTCTTTATTTCTTGATGAACAAACAATAATTTTTCGCTATTAAGGGCTGGAATTCTGCATCACCCTGTATATTTTTTTTACCAACAACTACCAAATATACTACCTAAGTGTTGCACACATGATAAAGGGGAAAGAAAATCTATACATTACAACGAAAAATTTTAGAAAATGAAGTTAGTACCTGTTGTTATACATGAAGCAATTTAACCCTTGCAGGATTGATGAGATCACGTGACACTCATCCTAAGTTGAAAAAGTATGTCTTCAAACACTATTTTCTTCAATTTTCTTCAAAACTGTACTATTTAGTATAAATATGTTGTTAGGCAACTTGTCAACAATATAAAATATGTTATTTTTCAAATATATTATATTGTTGTGCATTGCTCCTAACTACTATATACTAAAGGCTGTATCTCCGAATCTTCTGCACATATTTTAACGAAATAAAAATCAAATTGAAGAATGTTGCCCCTGATATGATATGAGTGCCAGCACAGTCCTCTGTGGTAGAAGGAGAGTTACATTGTTCATATCAAATTTTTTACTGTTTAACTCTTTTTACAGAATATAACAGATTTTATCCCATAATATGTCTCATTGCCTCATAACAATATGACTGACCAGTGACAACCGAGGAGTAAGAACCTATACCATTCAGAACTACATACACCGCACTCGCTAAGTGGGGCTTTTTCTTTATTTCTTGATGAACAAACAATATATTTTCGCTATTAAGGGCTGGAATTCTGCATCACCCTGTATATTTTTTTACCAACAACTACCAAATATACTACCTAAGTGTTGCACACATGATAAAGGGGAAAGAAAATCTATACATTACAACGAAAAATTTTAAAAAATGAAGTTAGTACCTGTTGTTATACATGAAGCAATTTAACCCTTGCAGGATTGATGAGACCACGTGACACTCATCCTAAGTGGAAAAAGTATGTCTTCAAACACTATTTTCTTCAATTTTCTTCAAAACTGTACTATTTAGTATAAATATGTTGTTAGGCAACATCTCAACAATATAACATATGTCATTTTTCATATATATTATATTGTTGTGCGTTGCTCCTAACTACTATATACTAAAGGCTATATCTCCGAATCTTCTGCACATATTTTAACGAAATAAAAATCAAATTGTAGAGCATTGCTCCCTTTATGATAAGAGTGCAAACAGAGTCCCCTACCGTAGAAGGAGAGTTACCTTGTATGTATCATATTTTATGCTGTTTAACTCTCATTACAGAATGTAAAAGATTTTATCCCATAATATGTCTCATTGCCTCATAACAATATGGCTGACAAATGACAACCGAGAAGCAAGAACGTGTACCATTCAGAATTACTTACCCCGCACTCGCTAAGTGGTGCTTTTTCTTTATTTCTTGATGAACAAACAATAATATTTTTCTATTAAGGGTTTGAATTCTGCATCACCCTATATATTTTATTACACACAACTACCAAATATAGTACGTTGTGTTGCACACATGATAAAGGGGAAAGAAAATCTATACATTACAAAAAAAAATTTAAAAAAATGAAGTTAGTATCTGTTGTTATACATGAAGCAATTTAACCCTTGCAGGATTGATGAGACCACGTGACACTCATCCTAAGTTGAAAAAGTATGTCTTCAAACACTATTTTCTTAAATTTTCTTCAAAACTGTACTATTTAGTATAAATATGTTGTTAGGCAACATCTCAACCATATAACATATGTCATTTTTAATATATATTATATTTTTGTGCTTTGCTCCTAACTACTATATACTAAAGGCTATATCTCCAAAACTTGTGAACATATTTTAACAAAATAAAGCTCAAATTGAAGAATATTGCCCCTTCTATGAAACGAGTACAAGCAGGGTCCCCTACCGTAGAAGGAGAGTTACATTGTATATATCATATTTTGTACTGTTTAACTCTTTTTACAGAATATAACAGATTTTATCCCATAATATGTCTCATTGCCTCATAACAATATGGCTGACCAATGACAACGGAGAAGTAAGAACGTGTACCATTCAGAATTACATACAGCGCACTCGCTAAGTAGTGCTTTTTCTTTATTTCTTGATGAACAAACAATAATTTTTTATTATTAAGGTTTGGAATTCTGCGTCACCATGTATATTTTTTTACACACAACTACCAAATATACTACGTAAGTGTTGCACACATGATAAAGGGGAAAGGAAATCTATACATTATACAAAAAATTTAAAAAATGAAGTTAGTACTTGTTGTTATAAATTAAGCAATTTAACCCTTGAAGGATTGATGAGACCACGTGACACTCATCCTAAGTAGAAAAAGTGTGTCTTCAAACAAAATTTTCTTCAATTTTCTTCAAAACTGTACTATTTGGTATAAATATGTTGTTAGAAAACATCTCAACAATATAACATATGTCATTTTTCATATATATTATATTGTTGTGCATTGCTCCTAACTACTATATACTAAAGACAATATCTCCGAAACTTTTGAACATATTTTAACAAAATAAAGCTCAAATTGAAGAGCATTGCCCCTTTTATGACATGAGTGCCAGCAGAGTCCCCTCCGTAGAAGAAGAGTTACCTTGTATGTATCAAATTTTGTACTGTTTAACTCTCATTACAGAATATAACAGATTTTATCCCATAATATGTCTCATTGCCTCATAACAATATGGCTGACCAGTGACAACCGAGGAGTAAGAACTTGTACCATTCAGAACTACATACACCGCACTCGCTAAGTCGGGCTTTTTCTTTATTTCTTCATGAACAAACAATAATTTTTTATTATTAAGGTTTGGAATTCTGCGTCACCATGTATATTTTTTTACACACAACTACCAAATATACTACCTAAGTGTTGCACACATGATAAAGGGGAAAGAAAATCTATACATTACAACAAAGAATTTTAAAAAATGAAGTTAGTATCTGTTGTTATACATGAAGCAATTTAACCCTTGCATTATTGATGAGACCACGTGACACTCATCCTAAGTTGAAAAAGTATGTCTTCAAACACTATTTTCTTCAATTTTCTTCAAAACTGTACTATTTGGTATAAATATGTTGTTAGGCAACTTGTCAACAATATAAAATATGTCATTTTTCATATATATTATATTTTTGTGCTCTGCTCCTAACTACTCTATACTAAAGGCTATATCTCCAAAACTTGTGAACATATTTTAACAACATAAAACTGAAATTGAAGAGCTACCTCCTTTTATGATATGAGTGCAAGCAGAGTCCCCTACCGTACATGGAGAATTACCTTGTTCATATAAGATTTTGCACTGTTTAACTCTTTTTACAGAATATAACAGGTTTTATCCCATAATATGTCTAATTGCCTCATAACAATATGGCTGATCAATGACAACCGAGAAGTAAGAACGTGTACCATTCAGAATTACATACAGCGCACTCGCTAAGTGGTGCATTTTCTTTATTTCTTGATGAACAAACAATAATTTTTCGCTATTAAGGGCTGGAATTCTGCATCACCCTGTATATTTTTTTTACCAACAACTACCAAATATACTACCTAAGTGTTGCACACATGATAAAGGGGAAAGAAAATCTATACATTACAACGAAAAATTTTAGAAAATGAAGTTAGTACCTGTTGCTATACATGAAGCAATTTAACCCTTGCAGGATTGATGAGACCACGTGACACTCATCCTAAGTTGAAAAAGTATGTCTTCAAACACTATTTTCTTCAATTTTCTTCAAAACTGTACTATTTAGTATAAATATGTTGTTAGGCAACTTGTCAACAATATAAAATATGTTATTTTTCAAATATATTATATTGTTGTGCATTGCTCCTAACTACTATATACTAAAGGCTGTATCTCCGAATCTTCTGCACATATTTTAACGAAATAAAAATCAAATTGAAGAATGTTGCCCCTGATATGATATGAGTGCCAGCACAGTCCTCTGTGGTAGAAGGAGAGTTACATTGTATATATCATATTTTGTACTGTTTAACTCTTTTTACAGAATATAACAGATTTTATCCCATAATATGTCTCATTGCCTCATAACAATATGGCTGACCAATGACAACGGAGAAACAAGAACCTATACCATTCAGAATTACATACACCGCACTCGCTAAGTGGTGCTTTTTCTTTATTTCTTGATGAACAAACAATAATATTTTGCTATTAAGGGCTGATATTCTTCATCACCCTGTATATTTTTTTTACACACAACCACCAAATATAATACGTAAGTGTTGCAAACATGATAAAGGGGAAAGAAAATCTATACATTACAACAAAAAATTTTAAAAAATGAAGTTAGTACCTGTTGTTATACATGAAGCAATTTAACCCTTGCAGGATTGATGAGACAACGTGACACTCATCCTAAGTAGAAAAAGTGTGTCTTCAAACAAAATTTTCTTCAATTTTATTCAAAACTGTACTATTTAGTATAAATATGTTGTTAGGCAACATCTCAACCATATAACATATGTCATTTTTCATATATATTATATTTTTGTGCTTTGCTCCTAACTACTATATACTGAAGGCTATATCTCCAAAACTTGTGAACATATTTTAACAAAATAAAGCTCAAATTGAAGAGGATGCCCCTTTTATGATATGAGTGGAAGCAGAGTCCCCTACCGTAGATGGAGAGTTACCTTGTTCATATCAAATTTTTTACTGTTTAACTCTTTTTACAGAATATAACAGATTTTATCCCATAATATGTCTCATTGCCTCATAACAATATGACTGACCAGTGACAACCGAGGAGTAAGAACCTATACCATTCAGAACTACATACACCGCACTCGCTAAGTGGGGCTTTTTCTTTATTTCTTGATGAACAAACAATATATTTTCGCTATTAAGGGCTGGAATTCTGCATCACCCTGTATATTTTTTTACCAACAACTACCAAATATACTACCTAAGTGTTGCACACATGATAAAGGGGAAAGAAAATCTATACATTACAACGAAAAATTTTAAAAAATGAAGTTAGTACCTGTTGTTATACATGAAGCAATTTAACCCTTGCAGGATTGATGAGACCACGTGACACTCATCCTAATTTGAAAAAGTATTTCTTCAAACACTATTTTCTTCAATTTTCTTCAAAACTGTACTATTTAGTATAAATATGTTGTTAGGCAACATCTCAACCATATAACATATGTCATTTTTCATATATATTATATTGTTGTGCGTTGCTCCTAACTACTATATACTAAAGGCTATATCTCCGAATCTTCTGCACATATTTTAACGAAATAAAAATCAAATTGTAGAGCATTGCCCCCTTTATGATAAGAGTGCAAACAGAGTCCCCTACCGTAGAAGGAGAGTTACCTTGTATGTATCATATTTTACGCTGTTTAACTCTCATTACAGAATGTAAAAGATTTTATCCCATAATATGTCTCATTGCCTCATAACAATATGGCTGACAAATGACAACCGAGAAGCAAGAACGTGTACCATTCAGAATTACTTACCCCGCACTCGCTAAGTGGTGCTTTTTCTTTATTTCTTGATGAACAAACAATAATATTTTTCTATTAAGGGTTTGAATTCTGCATCACCCTGTATATTTTATTACACACAACTACCAAATATAGTACGTTGTGTTGCACACATGATAAAGGGGAAAGAAAATCTATACATTACAAAAAAAAATTTAAAAAAATGAAGTTAGTATCTGTTGTTATACATGAAGCAATTTAACCCTTGCAGGATTGATGAGACCACGTGACACTCATCCTAAGTTGAAAAAGTATGTCTTCAAACACTATTTTCTTCAATTTTCTTCAAAACTGTACTATTTAGTATAAATATGTTGTTAGGCAACATCTCAACCATATAACATATGTCATTTTTAATATATATTATATTTTTGTGCTTTGCTCCTAACTACTATATACTAAAGGCTATATCTCCAAAACTTGTGAACATATTTTAACAAAATAAAGCTCAAATTGAAGAATATTGCCCCTTCTATGAAACGAGTACAAGCAGGGTCCCCTACCGTAGAAGGAGAGTTACATTGTATATATCATATTTTGTACTGTTTAACTCTTTTTACAGAATATAACAGATTTTATCCCATAATATGTCTCATTGCCTCATAACAATATGGCTGACCAATGACAACGGAGAAGTAAGAACGTGTACCATTCAGAATTACATACAGCGCACTCGCTAAGTAGTGCTTTTTCTTTATTTCTTGATGAACAAACAATAATTTTTTATTATTAAGGTTTGGAATTCTGCGTCACCATGTATATTTTTTTACACACAACTACCAAATATACTACGTAAGTGTTGCACACATGATAAAGGGGAAAGGAAATCTATACATTATACAAAAAATTTAAAAAATGAAGTTAGTACTTGTTGTTATAAATTAAGCAATTTAACCCTTGAAGGATTGATGAGACCACGTGACACTCATCCTAAGTAGAAAAAGTGTGTCTTCAAACAAAATTTTCTTCAATTTTCTTCAAAACTGTACTATTTGGTATAAATATGTTGTTAGAAAACATCTCAACAATATAACATATGTCATTTTTCATATATATTATATTGTTGTGCATTGCTCCTAACTACTATATACTAAAGACAATATCTCCGAAACTTTTGAACATATTTTAACAAAATAAAGCTCAAATTGAAGAGCATTGCCCCTTTTATGACATGAGTGCCAGCAGAGTCCCCTCCGTAGAAGAAGAGTTACCTTGTATGTATCAAATTTTGTACTGTTTAACTCTCATTACAGAATATAACAGATTTTATCCCATAATATGTCTCATTGCCTCATAACAATATGGCTGACCAGTGACAACCGAGGAGTAAGAACTTGTACCATTCAGAACTACATACACCGCACTCGCTAAGTCGGGCTTTTTCTTTATTTCTTCATGAACAAACAATAATTTTTTATTATTAAGGTTTGGAATTCTGCGTCACCATGTATATTTTTTTACACACAACTACCAAATATACTACCTAAGTGTTGCACACATGATAAAGGGGAAAGAAAATCTATACATTACAACAAAGAATTTTAAAAAATGAAGTTAGTATCTGTTGTTATACATGAAGCAATTTAACCCTTGCATTATTGATGAGACCACGTGACACTCATCCTAAGTTGAAAAAGTATGTCTTCAAACACTATTTTCTTCAATTTTCTTCAAAACTGTACTATTTGGTATAAATATGTTGTTAGGCAACTTGTCAACAATATAAAATATGTTATTTTTCATATATATTATATTTTTGTGCTCTGCTCCTAACTACTCTATACTAAAGGCTATATCTCCAAAACTTGTGAACATATTTTAACAACATAAAACTGAAATTGAAGAGCTACCTCCTTTTATGATATGAGTGCAAGCAGAGTCCCCTACCGTACATGGAGAATTACCTTGTTCATATAAGATTTTGCACTGTTTAACTCTTTTTACAGAATATAACAGGTTTTATCCCATAATATGTCTAATTGCCTCATAACAATATGGCTGATCAATGACAACCGAGAAGTAAGAACGTGTACCATTCAGAATTACATACAGCGCACTCGCTAAGTGGTGCATTTTCTTTATTTCTTGATGAACAAACAATAATTTTTCGCTATTAAGGGCTGGAATTCTGCATCACCCTGTATATTTTTTTTACCAACAACTACCAAATATACTACCTAAGTGTTGCACACATGATAAAGGGGAAAGAAAATCTATACATTACAACGAAAAATTTTAGAAAATGAAGTTAGTACCTGTTGTTATACATGAAGCAATTTAACCCTTGCAGGATTGATGAGACCACGTGACACTCATCCTAAGTTGAAAAAGTATGTCTTCAAACACTATTTTCTTCAATTTTCTTCAAAACTGTACTATTTAGTATAAATATGTTGTTAGGCAACTTGTCAACAATATAAAATATGTTATTTTTCAAATATATTATATTGTTGTGCATTGCTCCTAACTACTATATACTAAAGGCTGTATCTCCGAATCTTCTGCACATATTTTAACGAAATAAAAATCAAATTGAAGAATGTTGCCCCTGATATGATATGAGTGCCAGCACAGTCCTCCGTGGTAGAAGGAGAGTTACATTGTATATATCATATTTTGTACTGTTTAACTCTTTTTACAGAATATAACAGATTTTATCCCATAATATGTCTCATTGCCTCATAACAATATGGCTGACCAATGACAACGGAGAAACAAGAACCTATACCATTCAGAATTACATACACCGCACTCGCTAAGTGGTGCTTTTTCTTTATTTCTTGATGAACAAACAATAATATTTTGCTATTAAGGGCTGATATTCTTCATCACCCTGTATATTTTTTTTACACACAACCACCAAATATAATACGTAAGTGTTGCAAACATGATAAAGGGGAAAGAAAATCTATACATTACAACAAAAAATTTTAAAAAATGAAGTTAGTACCTGTTGTTATACATGAAGCAATTTAACCCTTGCAGGATTGATGAGACAACGTGACACTCATCCTAAGTAGAAAAAGTGTGTCTTCAAACATAATTTTCTTCAATTTTATTCAAAACTGTACTATTTAGTATAAATATGTTGTTAGGCAACATCTCAACCATATAACATATGTCATTTTTCATATATATTATATTTTTGTGCTTTGCTCCTAACTACTATATACTGAAGGCTATATCTCCAAAACTTGTGAACATATTTTAACAAAATAAAGCTCAAATTGAAGAGGATGCCCCTTTTATGATATGAGTGGAAGCAGAGTCCCCTACCGTAGATGGAGAGTTACCTTGTTCATATCAAATTTTTTACTGTTTAACTCTTTTTACAGAATATAACAGATTTTATCCCATAATATGTCTCATTGCCTCATAACAATATGACTGACCAGTGACAACCGAGGAGTAAGAACCTATACCATTCAAAACTACATACACCGCACTCGCTAAGTGGGGCTTTTTCTTTATTTCTTGATGAACAAACAATATATTTTCGCTATTAAGGGCTGGAATTCTGCATCACCCTGTATATTTTTTTACCAACAACTACCAAATATACTACCTAAGTGTTGCACACATGATAAAGGGGAAAGAAAATCTATACATTACAACGAAAAATTTTAAAAAATGAAGTTAGTACCTGTTGTTATACATGAAGCAATTTAACCCTTGCAGGATTGATGAGACCTAGTGACACTCATCCTAATTTGAAAAAGTATTTCTTCAAACACTATTTTCTTCAATTTTCTTCAAAACTGTACTATTTAGTATAAATATGTTGTTAGGCAACATCTCAACCATATAACATATGTCATTTTTCATATATATTATATTGTTGTGCGTTGCTCCTAACTACTATATACTAAAGGCTATATCTCCGAATCTTCTGCACATATTTTAACGAAATAAAAATCAAATTGTAGAGCATTGCCCCCTTTATGATAAGAGTGCAAACAGAGTCCCCTACCGTAGAAGGAGAGTTACCTTGTATGTATCATATTTTATGCTGTTTAACTCTCATTACAGAATGTAAAAGATTTTATCCCATAATATGTCTCATTGCCTCATAACAATATGGCTGACAAATGACAACCGAGAAGCAAGAACGTGTACCATTCAGAATTACTTACCCCGCACTCGCTAAGTGGTGCTTTTTCTTTATTTCTTGATGAACAAACAATAATATTTTTCTATTAAGGGTTTGAATTCTGCATCACCCTGTATATTTTATTACACACAACTACCAAATATAGTACGTTGTGTTGCACACATGATAAAGGGGAAAGAAAATCTATACATTACAAAAAAAAATTTAAAAAAATGAAGTTAGTATCTGTTGTTATACATGAAGCAATTTAACCCTTGCAGGATTGATGAGACCACGTGACACTCATCCTAAGTTGAAAAAGTATGTCTTCAAACACTATTTTCTTCAATTTTCTTCAAAACTGTACTATTTAGTATAAATATGTTGTTAGGCAACATCTCAACCATATAACATATGTCATATTTAATATATATTATATTTTTGTGCTTTGCTCCTAACTACTATATACTAAAGGCTATATCTCCAAAACTTGTGAACATATTTTAACAAAATAAAGCTCAAATTGAAGAATATTGCCCCTTCTATGAAACGAGTACAAGCAGAGTCCCCTACCGTAGAAGGAGAGTTACATTGTATATATCATATTTTGTACTGTTTAACTCTTTTTACAGAATATAACAGATTTTATCCCATAATATGTCTCATTGCCTCATAACAATATGGCTGACCAATGACAACGGAGAAGTAAGAACGTGTACCATTCAGAATTACATACAGCGCACTCGCTAAGTGGTGCTTTTTCTTTATTTCTTGATGAACAAACAATAATTTTTTATTATTAAGGTTTGGAATTCTGCGTCACCATGTATATTTTTTTACACACAACTACCAAATATACTACGTAAGTGTTGCACACATGATAAAGGGGAAAGAAAATCTATACATTATACAAAAAATTTAAAAAATGAAGTTAGTACTTGTTGTTATAAATTAAGCAATTTAACCCTTGAAGGATTGATGAGACCACGTGACACTCATCCTAAGTAGAAAAAGTGTGTCTTCAAACAAAATTTTCTTCAATTTTCTTCAAAACTGTACTATTTGGTATAAATATGTTGTTAGAAAACATCTCAACAATATAACATATGTCATTTTTCATATATATTATATTGTTGTGCATTGCTCCTAACTACTATATACTAAAGACAATATCTCCGAAACTTTTGAACATATTTTAACAAAATAAAGCTCAAATTGAAGAGCATTGCCCCTTTTATGACATGAGTGCCAGCAGAGTCCCCTCCGTAGAAGAAGAGTTACCTTGTATGTATCAAATTTTGTACTGTTTAACTCTCATTACAGAATATAACAGATTTTATCCCATAATATGTCTCATTGCCTCATAACAATATGGCTGACCAGTGACAACCGAGGAGTAAGAACTTGTACCATTCAGAACTACATACACCGCACTCGCTAAGTCGGGCTTTTTCTTTATTTCTTCATGAACAAACAATAATTTTTTATTATTAAGGTTTGGAATTCTGCGTCACCATGTATATTTTTTTACACACAACTACCAAATATACTACCTAAGTGTTGCACACATGATAAAGGGGAAAGAAAATCTATACATTACAACAAAAAATTTTAAAAAATGAAGTTAGTATCTGTTGTTATACATGAAGCAATTTAACCCTTGCATTATTGATGAGACCACGTGACACTCATCCTAAGTTGAAAAAGTATGTCTTCAAACACTATTTTCTTCAATTTTCTTCAAAACTGTACTATTTGGTATAAATATGTTGTTAGGCAACTTGTCAACAATATAAAATATGTTATTTTTCATATATATTATATTTTTGTGCTCTGCTCCTAACTACTCTATACTAAAGGCTATATCTCCAAAACTTGTGAACATATTTTAACAACATAAAACTGAAATTGAAGAGCTACCTCCTTTTATGATACGAGTGCAAGCAGAGTCCCCTACCGTACATGGAGAATTACCTTGTTCATATAAGATTTTGCACTGTTTAACTCTTTTTACAGAATATAACAGGTTTTATCCCATAATATGTCTAATTGCCTCATAACAATATGGCTGATCAATGACAACCGAGAAGTAAGAACGTGTACCATTCAGAATTACATACAGCGCACTCGCTAAGTGGTGCATTTTCTTTATTTCTTGATGAACAAACAATAATTTTTCGCTATTAAGGGCTGGAATTCTGCATCACCCTGTATATTTTTTTTACCAACAACTACCAAATATACTACCTAAGTGTTGCACACATGATAAAGGGGAAAGAAAATCTATACATTACAACGAAAAATTTTAGAAAATGAAGTTAGTACCTGTTGTTATACATGAAGCAATTTAACCCTTGCAGGATTGATGAGACCACGTGACACTCATCCTAAGTTGAAAAAGTATGTCTTCAAACACTATTTTCTTCAATTTTCTTCAAAACTGTACTATTTAGTATAAATATGTTGTTAGGCAACTTGTCAACAATATAAAATATGTTATTTTTCAAATATATTATATTGTTGTGCATTGCTCCTAACTACTATATACTAAAGGCTGTATCTCCGAATCTTCTGCACATATTTTAACGAAATAAAAATCAAATTGAAGAATGTTGCCCCTGATATGATATGAGTGCCAGCACAGTCCCCTGTGGTAGAAGGAGAGTTACATTGTATATATCATATTTTGTACTGTTTAACTCTTTTTACAGAATATAACAGATTTTATCCCATAATATGTCTCATTGCCTCATAACAATATGGCTGACCAATGACAACGGAGAAACAAGAACCTATACCATTCAGAATTACATACACCGCACTCGCTAAGTGGTGCTTTTTCTTTATTTCTTGATGAACAAACAATAATATTTTGCTATTAAGGGCTGATATTCTTCATCACCCTGTATATTTTTTTTACACACAACCACCAAATATAATACGTAAGTGTTGCAAACATGATAAAGGGGAAAGTAAATCTATACATTACAACAAAAAATTTTAAAAAATGAAGTTAGTACCTGTTGTTATACATGAAGCAATTTAACCCTTGCAGGATTGAGGAGACCACGTGACACTCATCCTAAGTAGAAAAAGTGTGTCTTCAAACATAATTTTCTTCAATTTTATTCAAAACTGTACTATTTAGTATAAATATGTTGTTAGGCAACATCTCAACCATATAACATATGTCATTTTTCATATATATTATATTGTTGTGCATTGCTCCTAACTACTATATACTAAAGACAGTATCTCCGAAACTTTTGAACATATTTTAACAAAATAAAGCTCAAATTGAAGAGCATTGCCCCTTTTATGACATGAGTGCCAGCAGAGTCCCCTCCGTAGAAGAAGAGTTACCTTGTATGTATCAAATTTTGTACTGTTTAACTCTCATTACAGAATGTAAAAGATTTTATCCCATAATATGTCTCATTGCCTCATAACAATATGGCTGACAAATGACAACCGAGAAGCAAGAACGTGTACCATTCAGAATTACTTACCCCGCACTCGCTAAGTGGTGCTTTTTCTTTATTTCTTGATGAACAAACAATAATATTTTTCTATTAAGGGTTTGAATTCTGCATCACCCTGTATATTTTATTACACACAACTACCAAATATAGTACGTTGTGTTGCACACATGATAAAGGGGAAAGAAAATCTATACATTACAAAAAAAAATTTAAAAAAATGAAGTTAGTATCTGTTGTTATAAATTAAGCAATTTAACCCTTGCAGGATTGATGAGACCACGTGACACTCATTTTAAGTAGAAAAAGTGTGTCTTCAAACAAAATTTTCTTCAATTTTCTTCAAAACTGTACTATTTGGTATAAATATGTTGTTAGAAAACATCTCAACAATATAACATATGTCATTTTTCATATATATTATATTGTTGTGCATTGCTCCTAACTACTATATACTAAAGACAGTATCTCCGAAACTTTTGAACATATTTTAACAAAATAAAGCTCAAATTGAAGAGCATTGCCCCTTTTATGACATGAGTGCCAGCAGAGTCCCCTCCGTAGAAGAAGAGTTACCTTGTATGTATCAAATTTTGTACTGTTTAACTCTCATTACAGAATATAACAGATTTTATCCCATAATATGTCTCATTGCCTCATAACAATATGGCTGACCAGTGACAACCGAGGAGTAAGAACTTGTACCATTCAGAACTACATACACCGCACTCGCTAAGTGGTGCTTTTTCTTTATTTCTTGATGAACAAACAATAATTTTTCGCTATTAAGGGCTGGAATTCTGCATCACCCTGTATATTTTTTTACCAACAACTACCAAATATACTACCTAAGTGTTGCACACATGATAAAGGGGAAAGAAAATCTATACATTACAACAAAGAATTTTAAAAAATGAAGTTAGTATCTGTTGTTATACATGAAGCAATTTAACCCTTGCAGGATTGATGTGACCACGTGACACTCATCCTAAGTTGAAAAAGTATGTCTTCAAACACTATTTTCTTCAGTTTTCTTCAAAACTGTACTATTTGTTATAAATATGTTGTTAGGCAACTTGTCAACAATATAAAATATGTTATTTTTCATATATATTATATTGTTGTGCATTGCTCCTAACTACTATATACTAAAGGCTATATCTCCGAATCTTCTGCACATATTTTAACGAAATAAAAATCAAATTGAAGAATATTGCCCCTGTTATGATATGAGTGCCAGCACAGTCCCCTGTGGTAGAAGGAGAGTTACATTGTATATATCATATTTTCTACTGTTTAACTCTTTTTACAGAATATAACAGATTTTATCCCATAATATGTCTCATTGCCTCATAACAATATGGCTGACCAATGACAACGGAGAAGCAAGAACCTATACCATTCAGAATTGCATACATCGCACTCGCTAAGTGGTGCTTTTTCTTTATTTCTTGATGAACAAACAATAATATTTTGCTATTAAGGGCTGATATTCTTCATCACCCTGTATATTTTTTTTACACACAACCACCAAATATAATAGGTAAGTGTTGCAAACATGATAAAGGGGAAAGTAAATCTATACATTACAACAAAAAATTTTAAAAAATGAAGTTAGTACCTGTTGTTATACATGAAGCAATTTAACCCTTGCAGGATTGAGGAGACCACGTGACACTCATCCTAAGTAGAAAAAGTGTGTCTTCAAACATAATTTTCTTCAATTTTATTCAAAACTGTACTATTTAGTATAAATATGTTGTTAGGCAACATCTCAACCATATAACATATGTCATTTTTCATATATATTATATTTTTGTGCTTTGCTCCTAACTACTATATACTAAAGACAATATCTCCGAAACTTTTGAACATATTTTAACAAAATAAAGCTCAAATTGAAGAGCATTGCCCCTTTTATGACATGAGTGCCAGCAGAGTCCCCTCCGTAGAAGAAGAGTTACCTTGTATGTATCAATTTTTGTACTGTTTAGCTCTCATTACAGAATATAACAGATTTTATCCCATAATATGTCTCATTGCCTCATAACAATATGGCTGACCAGTGACAACCGAGGAGTAAGAACTTGTACCATTCAGAACTACATACACCGCACTCGCTAAGTGGGGCTTTTTCTTTATTTCTTGATGAACAAACAATAATTTTTCGCTATTAAGGGCTGGAATTCTGCATCACCCTGTATATTTTTTTACCAACAACTACCAAATATACTACCTAAGTGTTGCACACATGATAAAGGGGAAGGAAAATCTATACATTACAACGAAAAATTTTAAAAAAATGAAGTTAGTACCTGTTGTTATACATGAAGCAATTTAACCCTTGCAGGATTGATGAGACCTACTGACACTCATCCTAAGTTGAAAAAGTATGTCTTCAAACACTATTTTCTTCAATTTTCTTCAAAACTGTACTATTTAGTATAAATATGTTGTTAGGCAACATCTCAACCATATAACATATGTCATTTTTCATATATATTATATTTTTGTGCTTTGCTCCTAACTACTATATACTAAAGGCTATATCTCCAAAACTTGTGAACATATTTTAACAAAATAAAGCTCAAATTGAAGAGCATTGCCCCTTTTATGATATGAGTGGAAGCAGAGTCCCCTACCGTAGATGGAGAGTTACCTTGTTCATATCAAATTTTTTACTTTTTAACTCTTTTTACAGAATATAACAGATTTTATCCCATAATATGTCTAATTGCCTCATAACAATATGACTGACCAGTGACAACCGAGGAGTAAGAACGTGTACCATTCAGAACTACATACACTGCACTCGCTAAGTGGGGCTTTTTCTTTATTTCTTGATGAACAAACAATATATTTTCGCTATTAAGGGCTGGAATTCTGCATCACCCTGTATATTTTTTTACAAACAACTACCAAATATACTACCTAAGTGTTGCACACATGATAAAGGGGAAAGAAAATCTATACATTACAACAATAAATTTTAAAAAATGAAGTTAGTACCTGTTGTTATTAATTAAGAAATTTAACCCTTGCAGGATCGATGAGACCACGTGACACTCATCCTATGTAGAAAAAGTGTGTCTTCAAACAAAATTTTCTTCAATTTTCTTCAAAACTGTACTGTTTGGTATAAATATGTTGTTAGAAAACATCTCAACAATATAACATATGTCATTTTTCATATATATTATATTGTTGTGCATTGCTCCTAACTACTATATACTAAAGACAATATCTCCGAAACTTTTGAACATATTTTAACAAAATAAAGCTCAAATTGAAGAGCATTGCCCCTTTTATGACATGAGTGCCAGCAGAGTCCCCTTCGTAGAAGAAGAGTTACCTTGTGTGTATCAAATTTTGTACTGTTTAACTCTCATTACAGAATATAACAGATTTTATCCCATAATATGTCTCATTGCCTCATAACAATATGGCTGACCAGTGACAACCGAGGAGTAACAACTTGTACCATTCAGAACTACATACACCGCACTCGCTAAGTGGGGCTTTTTCTTCATTTCTTGATGAACAAACAATAATTTTTCGCTATTAAGGGCTGGAATTCTGCAACACCCCGTATATTTTTTTTACCAACAACTACCAAATATACTACCTAAGTGCTGCACACATGATAAAGGGGAAAGAAAATCTATACATTACAAAAAAGAATTTTAAAAAATGAAGTTAGTACCTGTTGTTATACATGAAGCAATTTCACCCTTGCAGGATTGATGAGACCACGTGACACTCATCCTAAGTTGAAAAAGTATGTCTTCAAACACTATTCTCTTCAGTTTTCTTCAAAACTGTACTATTTGGTATAAATATGTTGTTAGGCAACTTGTCAACAATATAAAATATGTTATTTTTCATATATATTATATTGTTGTGCATTGCTCCTAACTACTATATACTAAAGGCTATATCTCCGAATCTTCTGCACATATTTTAACGAAATAAAAATCAAATTGAAGAATATTGCCCCTGTTATGATATGAGTGCCAGCACAGTCCCCTGTGGTAGAAGGAGAGTTACATTGTATATATCATATTTTGTACTGTTTAACTCTTTTTACAGAATATAACAGATTTTATCCCATAATAAGTCTCATTGCCTCATAACAATATGGCTGACCAATGACAACGGAGAAGCAAGAACCTATACCATTCGGAATTACATACACCGCACTCGCTAAGTGGTGCTTTTTCTTTATTTCTTGATGAACAAACAATAATATTTTGATATTAAGGGCTGATATTCTTCATCACCCTGTATATTTTTTTTTACACACAACCACCAAATATAATACGTAAGTGTTGCACACATGATAAAGGGGAAAGAAAATCTATACATTACAACAAAAAATTTTAAAAAATGAAGTTAGTACCTGTTGTTATAAATTAAGCAATTTAACACTTGCAGGATTGATGAGACCAAGTGACACTCATCCTAAGTAGAAAAAGTGTGTCTTCAAACAAAATTTTCTTCAATTTTCTTCAAAACTGTACTATTTGGTATAAATATGTTGTTAGAAAACATCTCAACAATATAACATATGTCATTTTTCATATATATTATAATGTTGTGCATTGCTCCTAACTACTATATACTAAAGACAATATCTCCGAAACTTTTGAACATATTTTAACAAAATAAAGCTCAAATTGAAGAGCATTGCCCCTTTTATGACATGAGTGCCAGCAGAGTCCCCTCCGTAGAAGAAGAGTTACCTTGTATGTATCAATTTTTGTACTGTTTAGCTCTCATTACAGAATATAACAGATTTTATCCCATAATATGTCTCATTGCCTCATAACAATATGGCTGACCAGTCACAACCGAGGAGTAAGAACTTGTACCATTCAGAACTACATACACCGCACTCGCTACGTGGGGCTTTTTCTTTATTTCTTGATGAACAAACAATAATTTTTCGCTATTAAGGGCTGGAATTCTGCATCACCCTGTATATTTTTTTACCAACAACTACCAAATATACTACCTGAGTGTTGCACACATGATAAAGGGGAAAGAAAATCTATACATTACAACGAAAAATTTTAAAAAATGAAGTTAGTACCTGTTGTTATACATGAAGCAATTTAACCCTTGCAGGATTGATGAGACCTAGTGACACTCATCCTAAGTTGAAAAAGTATGTCTTCAAACACTATTTTCTTCAATTTTCTTCAAAACTGTACTATTTAGTATAAATATGTTGTTAGGCAACATCTCAACCATATAACATATGTCATTTTTCATATATAATATATTGTTGTGCGTTGCTCCTAACTACTATATACTAAAAGCTATATCTCCGAATCTTCTGCACATATTTTAACGAAATAAAAATCAAATTGTAGAGCATTGCCCCCTTTATGATAAGAGTGCAAACAGAGTCCCCTACCGTAGAAGGAGAGTTACCTTGTATGTATCATCTTTTGTGCTGTTTAACTCTCATTACAGAATGTAAAAGATTTTATCCCATAATATGTCTCATTGCCTCATAACAATATGGCTGACAAATGACAACCGAGAAGCAAGAACGTGTACCATTCAGAATTACTTACCCCGCACTCGCTAAGTGGTGCTTTTTTTTTATTTCTTGATGAACAAACAATAATATTTTACTATTAAGGGTTTGAATTCTGCATCACCCTGTATATTTTATTACACACAACTACCAAATATACTACGTTGTGTTGCACACATGATAAAGGGGAAAGAAAATCTATAAATTACAACAAAAAAATTTAAAAAATGAAGTTAGTACCTGTTGTTATAAATTAAGCAATTTAACCCTTGCAGGATTGATGAGACCACGTGACACTCATCCTAAGTAGAAAAAGTGTGTCTTCAAACAAAAATTTCTTCAATTTTCTTCAAAACTGTACTATTTGGTATAAATATGTTGTTAGAAAACATCTCAACAATATAACATATGTCATTTTTCATATATATTATATTGTTGTGCATTGCTATTAACTACTATATACTAAAGGCTATATCTCCGAATCTTCTGCACATATTTTAACGAAATAAAAATCAAATTGAAGAATATTGCCCCTGTTATGATATGAGTGCCAGCACAGTCCCCTGTGGTAGAAGGAGAGTTACATTGTATATATCATATTTTGTACTGTTTAACTCTTTTTACAGAATATAACAGATTTTATCCCATAATATGTATCATTGCCTCATAACAATATGGCTGACCAATGACAACGCAGAAGCAAGACCGTATACCATTCAGAATTACATACACCGCAATCGCTAAGTGGTGCTTTTTCTTTATTTCTTGATGAACAAACAATAATATTTTGCTATTAAGGGCTGAAATTCTGCATCACCCTGTATATTTTTTTACACACAACCACCAAATATAATACGTAAGTGTTGCACACATGATAAAGGGGAAAGTAAATCTATACATTACAACAAAAAATTTTAAAAAATGAAGTTAGTACCTGTTGTTATACATGAAGCAATTTAACCCTTGCAGGATTGATGAGACCTAGTGACACTCATCCTAAGTTGAAAAAGTATTTCTTCAAACACTATTTTCTTCAATTTTCTTCAAAACTGTACTATTTAGTATAAATATGTTGTTAGGCAACATCTCAACCATATAACATATGTCATTTTTCATATATATTATATTTTTGTGCTCTACTCCTTACTACTATATACTAAAGGCTATATCTCCGAATCTTCTGCACATATTTTAACGAAATAAAAATCAAATTGTAGAGCATTGCCCCCTTTATGATAAGAGTGCAAACAGAGTCCCCTACCGTAGAAGGAGAGTTACCTTGTATGTATCGTATTTTATGCTGTTTAACTCTCATTACAGAATGTAAAAGATTTTATCCCATAATATGTCTCATTGCCTCATAACAATATCCTCCTGACGCCCAGAGGAAATCGCCTACATGAAGCAGGAGGAACCTTAACTGTTGTCCAATTGCACACCATAAGTCGCTTCTGCTATTGTTTGTCTACCGAAGCAAAATTTGAAGTGTAGAAACTATCCTACAAAAGGTTTCAACTCGAGATATCCGCAGGAACGAACGTGCAAATGTCGTCATTTTTTGTAGAGCTGGCTCTACGCGGGGTGTCAGGAGGTTAAGGCTGACAAATGATAACCGAGAAGCAAGAACGTGTACCATTCAGAATTACTTACCCCGCACTCGCTAAGTGGTGCTTTTTCTTTATTTCTTGATGAACAAACAATAATATTGTACTATTAAGAGTTTGAATTCTGCATCACCCTGTATATTTTAATACACACAACTACCAAATATACTACGTTGTGTTGCACACATGATAAAGGGGAAAGAAAATCTATATATTACAACAAAAAATTTTAAAAAATGAAGTTAGTACCTGTTGTTATAAATTAAGCAATTTAACCCTTGCAGGATTGATGAGACCACGTGACACTCATCCTAAGTAGAAAAAGTGTGTCTTCAAACAAAATTTTCTTCAATTTTCTTCAAAACTGTACTATTTGGTATAAATATGTTGTTAGAAAACATCTCAACAATATAACATATGTCATTTTTCATATATATTATATTGTTGTGCATTGCTCCTAACTACTATATACTAAAGACAATATCTCCGAAACTTTTGAACATATTTTAACAAAATAAAGCTCAAATTGAAGAGCATTGCCCCTTTTATGGCATGAGTGCCAGCAGCGTCCCCTCCGTAGAAGAAGAGGTACCTTGTATGTATCAAATTTTGTACTGTTTAGCTCTCATTACAGAATATAACAGATTTTATCCCATAATATGTCTCATTGCCTCATAACAATATGGCTGACCAGTGACAACCGAGGAGTAAGAACTTGTACCATTCAGAACTACATACACCGCACTCGCTAAGTGGGGCTTTTTCTTTATTTCTTGATGAACAAACAATAATTTTTCGCTATTAAGGGCTGGAATTCTGCATCACCCTGTATATTTTTTTACCAACAACTACCAAATATACTACCTAAGTGTTGCACACATGATAAAGGGGAAGGAAAATCTATACATTACAACGAAAAATTTTAAAAAATGAAGTTAGTACCTGTTGTTATACATGAAGCAATTTAACCCTTGCAGGATTGATGAGACCTAGTGACACTCATCCTAAGTTGAAAAAGTATGTCTTCAAACACTATTTTCTTCAATTTTCTTCGAAACTGCACTATTTAGTATAAATATGTTGTTAGGCAACATCTCAACCATATAACATATGTCATTTTTCACATATATTATATTTTTGTGCCTTGCTCCTAACTAATATATACTAAAGGCTATATCTCCAAAACTTGTGAACATATTTTAACAAAATAAAGCTCAAATTGAAGAGCATTGCCCCTTTTATGACATGAGTGCCAGCAGAGTCCCCTCCGTAGAAGAAGAGTTACCTTGTATGTATCAAATTTTGTACTGTTTAGCTCTCATTACAGAATATAACAGATTTTATCCCATAATATGTCTCATTGCCTCATAACAATATGGCTGACCAATGACAACGGAGAAGCAAGAACCTGTACCATTCAGAATTACATACACCGCACTCGCTAAGTGGTGCTTTTTCTTTATTTCTTGATGAACAAACAATAATATTTTGCTATTAAGAGCTGATATTCTTCATCACCCTGTATATTTTTTTTACACACAACCACCAAATATAATACGTAAGTTTTGCAAACATGATAAAGGGGAAAGTAAATCTATACATTACAACAAAAAATTTTAAAAAATGAAGTTAGTACCTGTTGTTATACATGAAGCAATTTAACCCTTGCAGGATTGATGAGACCACGTGACACTCATTCTAAATAGAAAAAGTGTGTCATCAAACATAATTTTCTTCAATTTTATTCAAAACTGTACTATTTAGTATAAATATGTTGTTAGGCAAAATCTCAACCATATAACATATGTCATTTTTCATATTTATTATATTGTTGTGCGTTGTTCCTAACTACTATATACTAGAGGCTATATCTCCGAATCTTCTGCACATATTTTAACGAAATAAAAATCAAATTGTAGAGCATTGCCCCCTTTATGATAAGAGTGCAAACAGAGTCCCCTACCGTAGAAGGAGAGTTACCTTGTATGTATCATATTTTGTGCTGTTTAACTCTCATTACAGAATGTAAAAGATTTTATCCCATAATATGTCTCATTGCCTCATAACAATATGGCTGACAAATGACAACCGAGAAGCAAGAACGTGTACCATTCAGAATTACTTACCCCGCACTCGCTAAGTGGTGCTTCTTTTTAATTTCTTGATAAACAAACAATAAAATTATACTATTAAGGGTTTGAATTCTGCATCACCCTGTATATTTTATTACACACAACTACCAAATATACTA
The DNA here is from genome assembly GCF_964235325.1 of Thermobia domestica. NCBI lineage: Eukaryota > Metazoa > Arthropoda > Insecta > Zygentoma > Lepismatidae > Thermobia > Thermobia domestica. The sequence continues at coordinate 183,409,129 of NC_137460.1, read as the reverse complement.
CGTTGTGTTGCACACATGATAATGGGGAAAGAAAATCTATACATTACAACAATAAATTTTAAAAAATGAAGTTAGTACCTGTTGTTATACATGAAGCAATTTAACCCTTGCAGGATTGACGAGACCACGTGACACTCATCCTAAGTAGAAAAAGTGTGTCTTCAAACAAAATTTTCTTCAATTTTCTTCAAAACTGTACTATTTGGTATAAATATGTTGTTAGGCAACATCTCAACAATATAACATATGTCATTTTTCATATATATTATATTGTTGTGCATTGCTCCTAACTACTATATACTAAAGACAATATCTCCGGAACTTTTGAACATATTTTAACAAAATAAAGCTCAAATTGAAGAGCATTGCCCCTTTTATAAAACGAGTACAAGCAGAGTCCCCTACCGTAGATGGAGAATTACCTTGTTCATATAAGATTTTCTACTGTTTAACTCTTTTTACAGAATATAACAGGTTTTATCCCATAATATGTCTAATTAGCTCATAACAATATGGCTAACCAATGACAACCAAGAAGTAAGAACGTGTACCATTCAGAATTACATACAGCGCACTCGCTAAGTGGGGCTTTTTCTTTATTTCTTGATGAACAAACAATAATTTTTTATTATTAAGGTTTGGAATTCTGCGTCACCGTGTATATTTTTTTACACACAACTACCAAATATACTACGTAAGTGTTGCACACATGATAAAGGGGAAAGGAAATCTATACATTATACAGAAAATTTTACAAATGAAGTTAGTACCTATTGTTAAACATGAAGCAATTTAACCCTTGCAGGATTGAGGAGACCACATGACACTCATCCTAAGTAGAAATAGTATGTCTTCAAACACTATTTTCTTCAATTTTCTTCAAAACTATACTATTTGGTATAAATATGTTTTTAGGCAACATCTCAACAATATAACATATGTCATTTTTCATATATATTATATTGTTGTGCATTGCTCCTAACTACTATATACTAAGGACAATATCTCCGAAACTTTTGAACATATTTTAACAAAATAAAGCTCAAATTGAAGAGCATTGCCCTTTTTATGACATGAGTGCCAGCAGAGTCCCCTCCGTAGAAGAAGAGTTACCTTGTATGTATCAAATTTTGTACTGTTTAACTCTCATTACAGAATATAACAGATTTTATCCCATAATATGTCTCATTGCCTCATAACAATATGGCTGACCAGTGACAACCGAGGAGTAAGAACTTGTACCATTCAGAACTACATACACCGCACTCGCTAAGTGGGGCTTTTTCTTCATTTCTTGATGAACAAACAATAATTTTTCGCTGTTAAGGGCTGGAATTCTGCATCACCTTGTATATTTTTTTACCAACAACTACCAAATATACTACCTAAGTGTTGCACACATGATAAAGGGGAAAGAAAATCTATACATTACAACAAAGAATTTTAAAAAATGAAGTTAGTATCTGTTGTTATACATGAAGCAATTTAACCCTTGCAGGATTGATGAGACCTAGTGACACTCATCCTAAGTTGAAAAAGTATGTCTTCAAACACTATTTTCTTCAATTTTCTTCAAAACTGTACTATTTGGTATAAATATGTTGTTAGGCAACTTGTCAACAATATAAAATATGTTATTTTTCATATATATTATATTTTTGTGCTCTGCTCCTAACTACTATATACTAAAGGCTATATCTCCAAAACTTGTGAACATATTTTAACAACATAAAACTGAAATTGAAGAGCTACCTCCTTTTATGATACGAGTGCAAGCAGAGTCCCCTACCGTACATGGAGAATTACCTTGTTCATATAAGATTTTGCACTGTTTAACTCTTTTTACAGAATATAACAGGTTTTATCCCATAATATGTTTAATTGCCTCATACCAATATGGCTGACCAATGACAACCGAGAAGCAAGAACGTGTACCATTCAGAATTACTTACCCCGCACTCGCTAAGTGGTGCTTCTTTTTAATTTCTTGATGAACAAACAATAAAATTATACTATTAAGGGTTTGAATTCTGCATCACCCTGTATATTTTATTACACACAACTACCAAATATACTACGTTGTGTTGCACACATGATAATGGGGAAAGAAAATCTATACATTACAACAATAAATTTTAAAAAATGAAGTTAGTACCTGTTGTTATAAATTAAGCAATTTAACCCTTGCAGGATTGATGAGACCACGTGACACTCATCCTAAGTAGAAAAAGTGTGTCTTCAAACAAAATTTTCTTCAATTTTCATCAAAACTGTACTATTTGGTATAAATATGTTGTTAGAAAACATCTCAACAATATAACATATGTCATTTTTCATATATATTATATTGTTGTGCATTGCTCCTAACTACTATATACTAAAGACAATATCTCCGGAACTTTTGAACATATTTTAACAAAATAAAGCTCAAATTGAAGAGCATTGCCCCTTTTATGAAACGAGTACAAGCAGAGTCCCCTTCGTAGAAGAAGAGTTACCTTGTATGTATCAAATTTTGTACTGTTTAACTCTCATTACAGAATATAACAGATTTTATCCCATAATATGTCTCATTGCCTCATAACAATATGGCTGACCAGTGACAACCGAGGAGTAACAACTTGTACCATTCAGAACTACATACACCGCACTCGCTAAGTGGGGCTTTTTCTTCATTTCTTGATGAACAAACAATAATTTTTCGCTATTAAGGGCTGGAATTCTGCAACACCCCGTATATTTTTTTTTACCAACAACTACCAAATATACTACCTAAGTGCTGCACACATGATAAAGGGGAAAGAAAATCTATACATTACAAAAAAGAATTTTAAAAAATGAAGTTAGTACCTGTTGTTATACATGAAGCAATTTCACCCTTGCAGGATTGATGAGACCACGTGACACTCATCCTAAGTTGAAAAAGTATGTCTTCAAACACTATTTTCTTCAGTTTTCTTCAAAACTGTACTATTTGGTATAAATATGTTGTTAGGCAACTTGTCAACAATATAAAATATGTTATTTTTCATATATATTATATTGTTGTGCATTGCTCCTAACTACTATATACTAAAGGCTATATCTCCGAATCTTCTGCACATATTTTAACGAAATAAATATCAAATTGAAGAATATTGCCCCTGTTACGATATGAGTGCCAGCACAGTCCCCTGTGGTAGAAGGAGAGTTACATTGTATATATCATATTTTGTACTGTTTAACTCTTTTTACAGAATATAACAGATTTTATCCCATAATATGTCTCATTGCCTCATAACAATGTGGCTGACCAATGACAACGGAGAAGCAAGAACCTATACCATTCGGAATTACATACACCGCACTCGCTAAGTGGTGCTTTTTCTTTATTTCTTGATGAACAAACAATAATATTTTGCTATTAAGGGCTGATATTCTTCATCACCCTGTATATTTTTTTTTACACACAACCACCAAATATAATACGTAAGTGTTGCACACATGATAAAGGGGAAAGAAAATCTATACATTACAACAAAAAATTTTAAAAAATGAAGTTAGTACCTGTTGTTATAAATTAAGCAATTTAACACTTGCAGGATTGATGAGACCAAGTGACACTCATCCTAAGTAGAAAAAGTGTGTCTTCAAACAAAATTTTCTTCAATTTTCTTCAAAACTGTACTATTTGGTATAAATATGTTGTTAGAAAACATCTCAACAATATAACATATGTCATTTTTCATATATATTATAATGTTGTGCATTGCTCCTAACTACTATATACTAAAGACAATATCTCCGAAACTTTAGAACATATTTTAACAAAATAAAGCTCAAATTGAAGAGCATTGCCCCTTTTATGACATGAGTGCCAGCAGAGTCCCCTCCGTAGAAGAAGAGTTACCTTGTATGTATCAATTTTTGTACTGTTTAGCTCTTATTACAGAATATAACAGATTTTATCCCATAATATGTCTCATTGCCTCATAACAATATGGCTGACCAGTGACAACCGAGGAGTAAGAACTTGTACCATTCAGAACTACATACACCGCACTCGCTACGTGCGGCTTTTTCTTTATTTCTTGATGAACAAACAATAATTTTTCGCTATTAAGGGCTGGAATTCTGCATCACCCTGTATATTTTTTTACCAACAACTACCAAATATACTACCTGAGTGTTGCACACATGATAAAGGGGAAAGAAAATCTATACATTACAACGAAAAATTTTAAAAAATGAAGTTAGTACCTGTTGTTATACATGAAGCAATTTAACCCTTGCAGGATTGATGAGACCTAGTGACACTCATCCTAAGTTGAAAAAGTATGTCTTCAAACACTATTTTCTTCAATTTTCTTCAAAACTGTACTATTTAGTATAAATATGTTGTTAGGCAACATCTCAACCATATAACATATGTCATTTTTCATATATATTATATTGTTGTGCGTTGCTCCTAACTACTATATACTAAAAGCTATATCTCCGAATCTTCTGCACATATTTTAACGAAAAAAAAATCAAATTGTAGAGCATTACTCCCTTTATGATAAGAGTGCAAACAGAGTCCCCTACCGTAGAAGGAGAGTTACCTTGTATGTATCATCTTTTGTGCTGTTTAACTCTCATTACAGAATGTAAAAGATTTTATCCCATAATATGTCTCATTGCCTCATAACAATATGGCTGACAAATGACAACCGAGAAGCAAGAACGTGTACCATTCAGAATTACTTACCCCGCACTCGCTAAGTGGTGCTTTTTCTTTATTTCTTGATGAACAAACAATAATATTTTACTATTAAGGGTTTGAATTCTGCATCACCCTGTATATTTTATTACACACAACTACCAAATATACTACGTTGTGTTGCACACATGATAAAGGGGAAGAAAATCTATAAATTACAACAAAAAAATTTAAAAAATGAAGTTAGTACCTGTTGTTATAAATTAAGCAATTTAACCCTTGCAGGATTGATGAGACCACGTGACACTCATCCTAAGTAGAAAAAGTGTGTCTTCAAACAAAAATTTCTTCAATTTTCTTCAAAACTGTACTATTTGGTATAAATATGTTGTTAGAAAACATCTCAACAATATAACATATGTCATTTTTCATATATATTATATTGTTGTGCATTGCTATTAACTACTATATACTAAAGGCTATATCTCCGAATCTTCTGCACATATTTTAACGAAATAAAAATCAAATTGAAGAATATTGCCCCTGTTATGATATGAGTGCCAGCACAGTCCCCTGTGGTAGAAGGAGAGTTACATTGTATATATCATATTTTGTACTGTTTAACTCTTTTTACAGAATATAACAGATTTTATCCCATAATATGTATCATTGCCTCATAACAATATGGCTGACCAATGACAACGCAGAAGCAAGACCGTATACCATTCAGAATTACATACACCGCAATCGCTAAGTGGTGCTTTTTCTTTATTTCTTGATGAACAAACAATAATATTTTGCTATTAAGGGCTGAAATTCTGCATCACCCTGTATATTTTTTTACACACAACCACCAAATATAATACGTAAGTGTTGCACACATGATAAAGGGGAAAGTAAACCTATACATTACAACAAAAAATTTTAAAAATGAAGTTAGTACCTGTTGTTATACATGAAGCAATTTAACCCTTGCAGGATTAATGAGACCACGTGACACTCATCCTAAGTAGAAAAAGTGTGCCTTCAAACATAATTTTCTTCAATTTTATTCAAAACTGTACTATTTAGTATAAATATGTTGTTAGGCAACATCTCAACCATATAACATATGTCATTTTTCACATATATTATATTTTTGTGCCTTGCTCCTAACTAATATATACTAAAGGCTATATCTCCAAAACTTGTGAACATATTTTAACAAAATAAAGCTCAAATTGAAGAGCATTGCCCCTTTTATGATATGAGTGCAAGCAGAGTCCCCTACCGTAGACGGAGAGTTACCTTGTTCATATCAGATTTTTTACTGTATAACTCTTTTTACAGAATATAACAGATTTTATCCCATAATATGTCTAATTGCCTAATAACAATATGACTGGCCAGTGACAACCAAGGAGTATGAACTTGTACCATTCAGAACTACATACACCGCACTCGCTAAGTGGGGCTTTTTCTTTATTTCTTGATGAACAAAACAATAATTTTTCGCTATTAAGGGCTGGAATTCTTCATCACCCTGTATTTTTTTTTTACCAACAACTACCAAATATACTACCTAAGTGTTGCACACATGTTAAAGCGGAAAGAAAATCTATACATTACAACGAAAATTTTAAAAAATGAAGTTAGTACCTGTTGTTATACATGAAGCAATTTAACCCTTGCAGGATTGATGAGACCTAGTGACACTCATCCTAAGTTGAAAAAGTATTTCTTCAAACACTATTTTCTTCAATTTTCTTCAAAACTGTACTATTTAGTATAATATGTTGTTAGGCAACATCTCAACCATATAACATATGTCATTTTTCATATATATTATATTTTTGTGCTCTGCTCCTTACTACTATATACTAAAGGCTATATCTCCGAATCTTCTGCACATATTTTAACGAAATAAAAATCAAATTGTAGAGCATTGCCCCCTTTATGATAAGAGTGCAAACAGAGTCCCCTACCGTAGAAGGAGAGTTACCTTGTATGTATCGTATTTTATGCTGTTTAACTCTCATTACAGAATGTAAAAGATTTTATCCCATAATATGTCTCATTGCCTCATAACAATATCCTCCTGACGCCCAGAGGAAATCGCCTACATGAAGCAGGAGGAACCTTAACTGTTGTCCAATTGCACACCATAAGTCGCTTCTGCTATTGTTTGTCTACCGAAGCAAAATTTGAAGTGTAGAAACTATCCTACAAAAGGTTTCAACTCGAGATATCCGCAGGAACGAACGTGCAAATGTCGTCATTTTTTGTAGAGCTGGCTCTACGCGGGGTGTCAGGAGGTTAAGGCTGACAAATGATAACCGAGAAGCAAGAACGTGTACCATTCAGAATTACTTACCCCGCACTCGCTAAGTGGTGCTTTTTCTTTATTTCTTGATGAACAAACAATAATATTGTACTATTAAGAGTTTGAATTCTGCATCACCCTGTATATTTTAATACACACAACTACCAAATATACTACGTTGTGTTGCACACATGATAAAGGGGAAAGAAAATCTATATATTACAACAAAAAATTTTAAAAAATGAAGTTAGTACCTGTTGTTATAAATTAAGCAATTTAACCCTTGCAGGATTGATGAGACCACGTGACACTCATCCTAAGTAGAAAAGTGTGTCTTCAAACAAAATTTTCTTCAATTTTCTTCAAAACTGTACTATTTGGTATAAATATGTTGTTAGAAAACATCTCAACAATATAACATATGTCATTTTTCATATATATTATATTGTTGTGCATTGCTCCTAACTACTATATACTAAAGACAATATCTCCGAAACTTTTGAACATATTTTAACAAAATAAAGCTCAAATTGAAGAGCATTGCCCCTTTTATGGCATGAGTGCCAGCAGCGTCCCCTCCGTAGAAGAAGAGGTACCTTGTATGTATCAAATTTTGTACTGTTTAGCTCTCATTACAGAATATAACAGATTTTATCCCATAATATGTCTCATTGCCTCATAACAATATGGCTGACCAGTGACAACCGAGGAGTAAGAACTTGTACCATTCAGAACTACATACACCGCACTCGCTAAGTGGGGCTTTTTCTTTATTTCTTGATGAACAAACAATAATTTTTCGCTATTAAGGGCTGGAATTCTGCATCACCCTGTATATTTTATTACACACAACTACCAAATATACTACGTGTGTTGCACACATGATAATGGGGAAAGAAATCTATACATTACAACAATAAATTTTAAAAAATGAAGTTAGTACCTGTTGTTATAAATTAAGCAATTTAACCCTTGCAGGATTGATGAGACCTAGTGACACTCATCCTAAGTTGAAAAAGTATGTCTTCAAACACTATTTTTCTTCAATTTTCTTCAAAACTGTACTATTTGGTA